>NC_092374.1:118880068-119505068 GCF_030028105.1 Mobula birostris | reverse complement strand
TCTGTTGTGCCAAAGGGTCTTCTTTATTACATTCTTGACAAAGTTATTCCTTCTTCAGCCTGAATCAGAATCAAGTTTAATACCATTAGCATTATGTCATGAAATCGGTTAACTTTGCGGCAGCAGTACAATGCAGCACATGATATAAAAAAAAACTAAATTACAGTAAGTTTTTATATTTGTAAGTGAAATAGTTAAATTAAAATACGTAGTGCAAAAACAAAATTAAAAAAAAAAGTTATGAGGTGGTGTTCATGGGTTCAATATCCATTTAGAAATTGGATGGCAGAGGGGAAGAGCCAGTTCCTGAATCACTGAGTGTGTGCCTTCAGGCTTCTGTACCTCCTTTCTGATGGTAACAATGAGAAGAGGCCATTCCTAGGTGGTAAGGATCCCTAATAATTGACGCTGCCTTTCTGAGGCACTGCTTCTTGAAGATGTCTTCAAGATGTGAAGTTCTCCTTTTTGTATTATTCACACAGCAAGATAATGTTTTGTCATAAAGCTATTTTCATAGAAGTAAATTTCTCTTCCATGGCTTTATTTTTCCCACTCTCTCTCGTAATTCCTATTTATTGATTACTGTGGCCAAAAAGGAAAAGTTGGTGGTGCATTGTAGTGGAAATAGATGCTGAACTAATTCAGATTTGGAGCTTGGCTTGAATGACCAAAACTTACATCATAAACAAATCACTATGGTTGTGAAATATTGTAAGGTGGTAAAGGGAGAAAAAAATAGTTTATTTTTAATGATTTTAAAGTCAGTTGGGTTTTGATAAAAATCCAGGCTTGAGAAATCCATGTGAAGTTACATAAAAGAAAATAACTGACAAATGATACCAAAACACTCCTTCAGAATTTACATTTATTTTTAAAGTAATTGTTAAACTTGTTGGAATAAGTCGTACATGGTCAGTCAATATGAATGCAACAAGCATAACTATTTTTAAGCATTTCTTTATGACAGAAATCCTTTTAGCAACGTATGATTGATTATACCATGCTAATTTTGGGTGCTGGATTAATTATAAAGGTATGTTTAACCTCTGTACCAATTACACCAGGATCAGCACTTGGAATCTTGTGTGCTGCAATTACAGAAACATGGCCATGAGAAGGGTAGGGCTGATGGCTTAATGTCCCAGGGTAGGGCTGATGGCTTAATGACAGAGGTAAATGTAAAAGGAAAAGGGCAGATGTGTGGGCTTACACTACTGATTAGGGAGAATATAAAGGCAGTACTTATAACAGCAGGGGATATCCTGCTCGGGTGTTTTAATGGGGCCACATAGGTAGGAATAAGAAATAAGATCTTAACAGTCAACAAGCAGTCAGTGGGAATAAGAGGATCAGACATACAGCAAATCACAGCAAGCTTTAAAAGCAATAGTTATAGTAATGTAGGATTTTAATATTCTCAGTATTGACTGGATTTGCCTTAGTGTATTGAATTTAGATAGGACAAAATTTGTTAAGTGCATACAAGAAAGTTGTCTGGGGCATTGTACTAAGCTCTACTAGAGATGAGGTAGTACTCAAACTTTTCTTGGGAAATGGAACTGGACAGTTAGTTGAAGTGTTAATAGGGAAGCACTTAGGGAATAATGACTATAATTCAGTAAATTTCAATGTAGTTATGTTGAGGAATAAGAATGACCTTCAGGTTAAGGTCTCGAATTAGAGGAAGGCATATTTCAATCATCGAACAGAGGGAGCTGGTGAAAGCAGATCAGTAGCTGATTGTGGGTAAAAATACAGCTGAAAAATTGGAGTCCTTTGAAGGGAAGTTAATAGAAGTTCAGGGTTTGCATGTTCTGGTCAGGGTGAAAGGCAAAGATGGTAAGAGTAGGGAAACTTGGATAACAAAGGATATTGAATGCTTAATCAAGGAAAATATAGGAGTTGAGATATTACGTTGAAGTTGCATAAGATGTTGGTGAGGGCTTATTTGGACTATTGCATGCAGTTCTGGTCACCAAACCACAGGAAGGATATCAATAAGATTGAACAAGTACAGAGAAAATTTACAAGGATACTGCTGGGACTTGAGGACCTGAGTTAAAAGGAAAGGTTAAATACTTTAGGACTTTATTCCCTGGAGCGTAGGAGAATGAGGGGAAATGTGATAGAGGCATACAAATTTATGGGTGGCATAGGTAAACGCAAGCAGGCATTTTACAATCACAAACAAGAGAAATTCTGCAGACGCTGAAAGTCCAAGCTACACACAGAAAATGCTGGAGGAACTCAGCAGGCCAGGCAACATCAATGGAAAAGAGTACAGTCGATGATTTGGGCTGAGATCCTTCAGCAGGACTGTTGAAGGATCTCAGCCTGAAACGTCGACTGTCCTCTTTTCCATAGATGCTGCCTGGTCTGCTGAGTTCCTCCAGCATTTTCTGTGTGTTGCAGGCATTTTACAATGATGTTAGGTGAAACTAGAACTAGAGGTCATAGTTTAAGGGTGAAAGGTGAAATATTAAAGGGGAATCTGTGTGAAACATCTTCACTCAGAGGATAGTAAGAGTGTGGAACAAGCCGCCAGCAGAAATGATAGATGCGGGCTCAATTTCAAAACTTAGAGAAATTTGGCTAAGTACATGGATGGAAGGGCTGTAGAGGACTCTGATCCAGATGCGGGTGAATGGGACTAGGCAGGATAATAGTTTGGCATGGAATAATTGGGCTTAAGAGCCTGTTTCAGTTATAGTACTCTATGACTCTGTATTAAGAAGCATTTTAGGTAAAATGAATGAATGGATTATCATTAGTTTGGGTTTGAGTATTTGATCCTCCACAATATTCCATGAGGGAATTTAAACTGGAGGTGGCAGTGTTTTTTTTCCAAAGGTTGAGCTCTGAGCTCGACATCAACCCGGCACGGATGGAGAGTGCACTCGGGAGTGGGCTGTCACTGGATCGAACTCGGGAACCTCTGTTCTCCAGCCTGGTGCTGATCTCACTGTGCCACCAGCCAACTGTTTGAAATGCATTACAAATTTGCCTTTACGGATGAATAGGACTCTGCTTTTTAAGAATGATTAAGACCGAGTGTATTTTATGAAAAAAGTCCCCACATATCTAAGTATACACTGCCTCGTGGTATTTTATTTATATAGTCACAAGTGGAATGTATTTCTCTGAACAATTTTGAAATGTAATAAATGCAGTTTCATCAATAACAATAATATTATTATCAGCTGATAATATTAAAGCTCTGAAGTATGTCCTCTTCAACTTTTTACTCATACATATAAACACCGGTTTTGTTAGACAAGGTTAATTTTTTCAAGGGCAATGCAGTACCATCATGGTTTGCAAATTGTGGAGAGAGTTGGCTGATGGTTCAATAGCTCATCTGTAGTTTGCTCATATTTCCATCATCGTAATCACCATAAAGTTCTTGGAGTCTTGTAGGAATTATACATTCATTATGTGTTATTTCGTATGACATGGGCAATTATGGTCTTTTCATGGCCATGATTGTTCTTGGCAAATTTTTCTACAGAATTAGTTTGCCATTGCTCTCTTCTGGACAGTGTCTTTACAAGACGGGTGATCCCAGCCATTATCAATACTCTTCAGAGTTTTTCAGCCTGGCGTCAGTGGTCGCATAACCAGGACTTGTGATATGCACCAGCTGTTCATACAGCCCTCCTCCAGCTGCTCCCATGGCTTCACGTAACCCTGATAGGGGGGGCTATACTGTTGCTACATCTTCCCCAAGGGTGACCTACGGCTAGCGGAGGGAAGGAGTGCCTTACACCTCCTATGGTAGAGACATATCTCCAACCTGCTATTTATAGTAAAGTGAGTTAGGATTTAGTAACCTTAACTTCTTGATTAACAATGTGCATGTAATTGTTCTATCCATGGTTTAAAAATAAGAAAAAGTCATGGAAGGAGCAATTTGTGTCTGTCCCTTGTTAGTGAGACAGAGAGCCTGCGAGATGTTGAAATGTTGGAGTGAGCAGTTAATCTTCGATGGACTGTAGGGCATAATCTCTCTTTGAGGGCTTTGCTGTTGCTTGCATGGTGGATAGTGGGAATGTTGATGCTTTATGCTAGAATAATTTGGGGGAGGAGCAGAAGGGAGGTTTGATGCTGCTTGTGCATGGGAAGGGGCAGGGAGCTTTGGGTTTCTTACATCTTTTTTCTGTCATTCCTTCTTTGGGGGGGTTTCTTCTGTTTCGAGGATGTCTGCAAAGAGTAAGAATTTCAGATTGTATATTCTGTACATTCTCTGATGTTAAATGGAACTATTGAACTATTGGTTTAAATTGGAAATCCAGTGCAATTAATTTATTTGATGTATTTTTCGTGACCTCCAGAATTTGAAAATGCTTAACAACAAATGAAGTCCTTTTGAAAGTTATCACCATTTTAGAAAATGCAACAGCTAATCGTCCACAAAATTGATATTTGTTCTCCATTGTATGTGCTAAATGCGTAATGGCGTAATATCATGCGTATGAACACGTCGCCCATTTAGTTAATAAAACAGGGAACACATTTCTAATCTGATCTGCTTGAGGTAATCGGAACCGAAACCTAAATTAATGCTCAGGACAGCAAAGATACATCATCTAATGCCTTCAAAATAGGGTCACACATTCTTCCACATCCACTTGAGAGAAAAGAAAGACTATAATTTAGGGATTTATTTAAAATTTGGACATAAGCTATTTATAATTTAACTACATATAAACAAATATTAATTCAAGGGAAAGTCAATTAGGAATAACAAAAGGATGGGTAAATTATTCCTTTAAATTTTAAATCCAGTGCGATTGATTTGTGGCTTTTTCAAATTAGTTGTCACTTTTATTCATATTGTTGAACAAGATAGTGTATTTTACTATTTTTTTCAATCTTTTTCTCAACATAGAATTTGTCACTCTGTTTAGTATAGACTTTGCTTTTTCTTTCAGTATCAATATCCTTTCTCTGCACCATTTTGGTTCATATTTTAGTGCCTGGAATAAATATATGTCATGCAGCTTTTCGATTTAGCATCTTTAAAATATGCTTTTGCCATGTTTGTAATTGATGTTTCTCAGATTTTATTTCATACTGTAACAAACATTTTTTTTAAAATCTGAAACATGCCATTATTAAACTATGTATAAAAAAAACTCTCTGTTGGTTTCTTTTGATGTGGACGTCTGAAACAACTTCATTCAGAGAAACCAATTAATCAGAGGTGAATATGTTTTTTTTGCTGGACAGGCAGTCTCACTGAAACCAGTATCTGTTTATTATGTTACGCTGATGAGCTGGCAAGGTTAAGGCTTCTGTGTACTTCAAGTTAGAGCTTAAAGCCAATTCATTGGTTATATATATTTTGATATTATTTAGAAGAAAAGAGAAAAAAAATTATGATAGCTTACCATTTTGTATATGATGTTCCTGCCAGTATTTTTGAAATATATATAAACAGTAACATCTTTGAGTTTGTGGATTAATAATATTTATGGTTAGCATATCATGATTTAATTTTTTGTTAGGTTCACAATTGTTAGCTTTGATTGGAACAGGCATGTATATTACAACATTTTTTGTGAGCACAACTTGTGGATATTTAAAATCATTTTAAATCCTTTTAGTAACAATTGCAGAGCAGAATTTTAAAAAATACATCCCATTAAATGTTTGAAAGGAGCATAATTTTATAAGTGCAATGATTAGTGTGGGTTTTAACATTCTGTTTATCAAATAAACATTTTCTAAAAGCTGTACAGAGCTTATTTGATTTGCAGGACCTACAATCTGCTTTCATTTTCCCTAAAGATCTCTTTAGTTACATCAGGAATCAAACATATTTTTGAATTCTGGGACTTGGAATAGCAGGAATCTTAACATCAAATGCAAATTCAATGTATAACGTTCAGTAATTATGATAATTTATGTTTCCATTGTTTCTCGCTCATTTAGTATTCCAACAATAACTATGCCAGACTCATATAATATCAAAGGTCCTTTGTCTGACTGGGACAAGGTGAAATATCCCACAGTTTTAAAGTGCAATTCCTAAAAGATTATACGTGCTATTAGCAATCATTAAGGATTTGCTAATTTGCAACATTAATTATCATATTAATATTACATATGAAAATGAATTATTATTTAACATTTTACTTCAAACATCATGAAGTGCTGCACAACAAGCATGGGGATTACCAATGTTATGATTGTCATTTTAAGAAGTTTTGAATATTATAATTGTTCTTTATGTAACCTTCTCACTGGCGCTCCTACACCAACTTAGCACATTATCTGACTCTGTTAACAGCCATGTGACTCAGTGGTAAGAAGGCCACCTTTCATAAGCAAAATACGTCTAGAGTCCATATGATTTGGTGTTCAACCAAACAGGAACCTGAGAAGTTCTGATTATAGGAACCACGATTGGAGCGAATGCTGAGTAGATACTATCCATACACAGTGATCAGTAGACCAGAAATGGTAGATGGTACACCAGCATAAAGTTATAAAAGAAAGTATATTTACCAATTTTCAACTTTATCGAACAGTTAACAGAGAAAGAAAAAGAAATAGAAAAGGGCCTATGACAGTTAAACCAGTCTAAATGTGCACATAATTGTTGGAGCTCATTTCGGTAGTAGCTGGGTGTATCGCTTTACTCACTGCACTGAATTCTCCTCACCAACTACAGGTAGAACTTCCTTTCTTGGAATCCTCCATCATGCAAAGCACTCCTTGCAACAGGGACTCCCCTTTGGATGGGATCCTCCAGGTGTCTTATCTGGTGCTCTTCTCCTCGCATCTGCTGCCAAAAACCCCCAAGCCAGACAACTGTCCTCCATAAATCCCTTCCCACCCAACTCACTAGATAGAGCCTTGTTACCCACTCCACAATCCCGATCTTCTGACACAACATTCCCAAGTTGGACAACATGGCTCCTTATCTTTAGCCAAAATCAAAACCCTCTTACAAGTAGGACACACTGCTTTTACAGAAATTGTTAAAATAAAATACCTCACAGCTCAGCAGTAGTAATCTTAACTAGGGAACTATATTTATATTACAATAATGACTACTCCTCAGGGATGCCTCAGTGGTTATGGACTAGTTTTGACATCTTGAAAAAGATACAGAAGTTGCTACATATAAGCAAGTTCTTTTGAAGAATTGTTGTGACTATAAATGAAGTCACTAGAGAGACACTGGAGACACTGGAACTGGTGGATATTGAACTATTTATTCAGCCAAACAAGCAGGAATCATGTGGGAGACTCCCTTAGAAGAAAAAGTCTGCCTGACCGAATATTACATGACATCTTTGTATGCTAAAGATCAAAGATAATGGCAGGGCAATTCTATAGTTACTACGTATCTACAATGTTTCTTTAAAATTACATATAATTTTCAAAAACCACCATCTTCTCACTGACACTCCAAACACCCAAAACAAATGTTAATAGGTGCTGACTCTGGGCTGCATTCATGCATATGCAGGCACCTGAGGTCAAATGGAATGAATCTTTGTTTGTACTCAACCCCAAAATGCAGCTCCAAGAACACTATTATTCTGGAGTGCATTTTAAACTCAATTTTCAATCTAGGTTCAGGTCTGAAGACTGGGTGCCATTGAACTTAATCTTTGCTATATACTGTAACTCGAGAATACACCACAACATATATACAGTATTACTGAGTCATATACATCCACCAGCAAGAATCTGGTGTTGCTTTATATGAAACTATTTCTTGAATATTTCTCTAAATTTGTTATGCTATCATTCTGCTGCACTCTGAGCACTTTGCTTTCTCATCAAGAGGCCCAAGCTATTTCATCAAGTGCCATTATACAGAAGTTATTCTGTCGATAGCATCAAAACAGACACTAAATATACACTGGATGAATCCTGCCAGCTTGAAAGATCGTTTGCTGTTTCTGGTATTCCACCTTGTCTGGGGGAAGTGGGGGGCAGGATTGCTGAAATGGATGCCTGCAGATTAGCATCAGCTGATGAAGTCCAATTATTGTGAATTCCAATTTACGCTGCATAAAAGCTCACCAGTGCCTCTACTTCCCCAGGAGGCTAAAGAAATTTCATGTGTCCCCTTCAGTCCTTGCCAATTTTCATCAATACACCATAGGAAGCACCATTTCCTGATACACCACAACTTGGTATGGTAACTGCTTTGCCCATAACCACAAAAAAAAACGCAGAAATTTGTGGATACAGTTTACCATGCTGTATCATCGAAACAACCTTCCTTTCCATAGGTTCTTCCAGCAATGCTCACAGTCTTAATCAAACAGCAATCAGCATAATCAAAGGTCCCATCCACCTATCCTGCTGCAATGAGAATATTTCTTAGTAAGATAAAATGGACTCTTGACCCCACAATCTTTCATGTTTGTTACCTTGCTGTCTACATGCACTCCACCTTCTCTGTACAGCAGCACTATATTTTACAATCTGATATTGCTTTACATTACAGCATTTCAATGTACAGAAAGGAGGAAACAACTTGTGCTTGATGAACCTTCAAATTTTTCTGAAGAGGTAGCCAAAGAGTTAGTTGAGGAAAGGCAGGATTCTTTGTACAGGTATTCCTAAAGGTTAATTTGCAGATAGAGTCAATGGTGATGAACAAAGGTGATGAACTGAGAGCTTGGATACATACATGGAATTGTGATGTAGTGGCCATTACAGAGACTCGGCTGGCACCAGGGTAGGAATGGATTCTCAATATTCCTGGATTTCAGTGCTTTAAAAGGGAATGAGAGGGCAGAAAAAGGGGAGGAGGGGTGGCATTACTGGTCAGGGATACTATTACAGCTACAGAAAGAGTGGGTAATGTAGCAGGATCCTCTTTTGAGTCAATATGGGTGGAAGTCAGGAACAGGAAGGGAGCAGTTACACTATTGGGGGTATTCTACAGGCCCCCTGGTAGCAGCAGAGATACAGAGGAGCAGATTGGGAGGCAGATTTTGGAAAGGTGCAAAAATAACAGGGTTGTTATCATGGGTGACTTTAACTTCCCTAATATTGATTGGCATCTGGTTAGTTCCAAGGGTTTAGATGAGGCAGAGTTTGTTAAGTGTGTCCAAGACGGATTCCTGTCACAGTATGTGGACAGGCCGACCAAGGGGAATGCCATACTAGATCTAGAACTTGGTAATGAACCGGGTCAGGTCACAGATCTCTCAGTGGGTGAGCATCTGGGGGACAGTGACCACTGCTCCCTGGCCTTTAGGATTATCATGGAAAAGGATAGAATCAGAGAGGACAGGAAAATTTTTAATTAGGGAAGGGCAAATTATGAGGCTATAAGGCTAGAACTTGCGGGTGTGAATTGGGATGATGTTTTTGCAGGGAAATGTACTACGGACATGTGGTCGATGTTTAGAGATCTCTTGCAGGATGTTAGGGATAAATTTGTCCCAGTGAGGAAGATAAGGAATGGAAGGGTGAAGGAACCATGGGTGACAAGTGAGGTGGAAAATCTAGTCAGGTGGAAGAAGGCAGCATACATGAGGTTTAGAAAGCAAGGATCAGATGGGTCTATTGAGGAATATAGGGAAGCAAGAAAGGAGCTAAAGAAGGGGCTGGAAAGAGCAAGAAGGGGGCATGAGAAAGCCTTGGCGAATAGGGTAAAGGAAATTCCCAAGGCATTCTTCAATTATGTGAAGAAAAAAAGGATGACAGGAGTGAAGATAGGACCAATTAGAGATAAAGGTGGGAAGATGTGCCTGGAGGCTATGGAAGTGAGTGAGGTCCTCAATGAATACTTCTCTTCAGTATTTACCAATGAGAGGGAACTTGATGATGGTGAGGAGAATATGAGTGAGATTGATGTTCTGGAGCATGTTGATATTAAGGGAGAGGAGGTGTTGGAGTTGTTAGAATACATTAGGACGGATAAGTCCCCGGGGCCTGACGGAATATTCCCCAGGCTGCTCCACGAGGCGAGGGAAGAGATTGCTGAGCCTCTGGCTGGGATCTTTATGTCCTCGTTGTCCACAGGAATGGTACCAGAGGATTGGCGGGAGGCGAATGTTGTCCCCTTGTATAAAAGGTAGTAGGGATAGTCTGGGTAATTATAGACCAGTGAGCCTTACATCTGTGGTGGGAAAGGGATAGGATCTATGGGCATTTAGAGAATCATGGTCTGATCAGGGACAGTCAGCATGGCTTTGTGAAGGGCAGATCGTGTCTAACAAGCCTGGTAGAGTTCTTTGAGGGGGTGACCAGGCATATAGATGAGGGTAGTGCAGTGGATGTGATCTATATGGATTTTAGTAAGACATTTGACAAGGTTCCACATAGTAGGCTTATTCAGAAAGTCAGAAGGCATGGGATCCAGGGAAGTTTAGCCGGGTGGATTCAGAATTGGTTTGCCTGCAGAAGGCAGAGGGTGGTGGTGGAGTGAGTACATTCAGATTGGAGCCTTGTGACTAGTGGTGTCCCATGAGAATCTGTTCTGGGACCTCTACTTTTCGTGGATTTTATTAATGACCTGGATGTGGGGGTAGAAGGGTGGGTTGGAAAGTTTGCAGACGACACAAAGGTTGGTGGTGTTGTAGATAGTGTTGAGGATTGTCAAAGATTGCAGAGAGACATTGATAGGATGCAGGAGTGGGCTGAGAAGTGACAGATGGAATTCTACCCGGAGAAGTGTGAGGTGGTACACTTTGGAAGGACAAACTCCAAGGCAGAGTACAAAGCAAATGGCAGGATACTTGGTAGTGTGGAGGAGCAGAGGGATCTAGGGGTTCATGTCCACAGATCCCTGAAAGTTGCCTCACAGGTGGATAGGGTAGTTAAGAAAGCTTATGGGGTGTTAGCTTTCATAAGTCAAGGGATCGAGTTTAAGAGTCACGATGTAATGATGCAGCTCTATAAAACTCTGGTTAGGCCACACTTGGAGTACTGTGTCCAGTTCTGGTTGCCTCACTATAGGAAGGATGTGGAAGCATTGGAAAGGGTACAGAGGAGATTTACCAGAATGCTGCCTGGTTTAGAGAGTATGCATTATGATCAGAGATTAAGGGAGCTAGGTCTTTACTCTTTGGAGACAAGGAGGATGAGGAGACATGATAGAGGTGTACAAGATAATATAAGGAATAGATAGAGTGGATAGCCAGCGCCTCTTCCCCAGGGCACCACTGATCAATACAAGAGGACATGGCCTTAAGGTAAGGGGTGGGAAGTTCAAGGGGGATATTAGAGGAAGGTTTTTTACTCAGAGAGTGGTTGGTGCATGGAATGCACTGCCTGAGTCAGTGGTGGAGGCAGATGCACTAGTGAATTTTAAGGGACTATTCGACAGGTATGTGGAGGAATTTAAGGTTGGGGCTTATATGGGAGGCAGGGTTTGAGGGTCAGCACAACATTGCGGGCCGAAGGGCCTGTACTGTGCTGTACTATTCTATGTCCTATGTTCTATGTTCTATTTGAGGAAGGCAAAGGCTATGTTTGCATTAATTTCAAGAGTACTAGAATATAAAAGCAAGGAAGTAATGCTGAGGCTTTATAGAGCAATGGTGTGGCCTCACTTGGAGTATTGTGGGCAGTTTTGAGAGCTTTAACTGAAAAAGGATGTGTTGACATTGGAAAAGATTCAAAGGAGGTTCATGGGAATTATTCCACAATTGAAGGATTTGTCATATGAAGAGTGTTTGATGGCTCTGGGCCTGTATTCACTGGAATTTGGAAGAATGATGGGTGACCTCATTGAAATCTATCAAATGTTGAAAGGCTTCGATAAAGTGGATTTGGAGGGGATGTTTCCTATAGGGGGGAGTCTAAGACCAAAAGAGACAGCCTCAGAATAGAGGGATGTCCAGTTAGAACTGAGAGAAGAGAGGAAGTTCTTTTGCCAAAGAGTGGTGAACTTATGGGATTCATTGTCACAGGCAGCTGTGGTTGCTGATTCATTGGGTATATTTAAGGCAGAGGTTGGTAGATCCTTGATTAGTCAGGGCATGAAAGGATACGGGGAGAAGGCAAAAGATTGGAACTGAGAGTGAAATGGATGAGACATGATGAAATGGCAGAGCAGACTCAATCAGCCAAATGCCTAATTCTGCTCCCATACCTTATGGTCTAATGGTATTATGGTCTTACATCGTCAGTTTGGACTTTGACAAGGTCTTCAACAAAAACTCGCATGATAGTCTAGTCTGAAATCCAAAGAGAACTAGTTGGGTGGATACAAAGTTGGCCTGCAGGTAGGAAGAAGGGATTTTTTCTTGGAATGAAGACAGATGATTGGTGTGCTGCCGTGGTTAATGTTCGAATTCAGCAATCACCAACTCCTTTATATAAATAAATAATTATTCAAATACACAAGGCTTGATCAGTAAATTTCCAGATGACATAGAACTAGGAACCACTGTGATAGTGCAGCGGATTACAGGGGAACCTCGATCAGCTAGGAAAATGAGCCAAGGATTTGCAAATGGACCCTCATCAGTCAGTGCACTGAGCTGTGACATTATATTGAGTTGTATAAGTCGTTGGTGAGGCCACACTTGGAGTGTTGTGCACAGATTTGGTCTGCCTATTAAAGGAAAATGGTGGTTAAACTGGAAAGAGAACGTAAGAGATTTATTGTAATATTTCCAGGGCTAGAAGGTCAGAGTTAAAGGATCAGGTTTGCCAGGATTGGTATTTATTCATTTGAGCATGGGAGAATGAAGAATAATGATATATAAAGGTTTAAAAAAATCATGAGGAGCACGACTTCTTTTTTTCCCCAGGGTAAGGAGTCCAGAACTAGAGACTTAGGATGAAAAGTGAAAGATTTAGAAAGGACTTGAGAGACAACTTTTTCATGCAGATGGTAGTGAGCATATGGAGTTTGCTGCCAGAGGAAGTGGTTGAGGTAAGTACAATAGTGTCATTTACAAAATACTTGGATAGGTACATGCAGTGGCAGAGTTTACAGGGATAAGAGCTGAATGCAGGAAAATGGGATGAGCTGGATTGGAACAGGGGTCGGCATGGACTTGTTGCACAGCATGGCCTGTATCAATGCCGTATTGTTCCATGGCTTTCTGACTCTAATTTAATCATTTAATTAATTAACATTTTAGTCCATGGTGTCTTATCACAGCTGAGAAAAAGAACAAACGGTAGAAAAGGTAACATGTGGATAGAAGGTCCAAAAGATAGATATATATCCAATTGGGTGAGTAACAGAGATGATGGGGGAAGGTTGGAAGCCTCAAAAGAAATGCCTCAGAGTTAAATATCAGACGTTTTATGCTTCTTTGACTATATTATGTGTTGTTAATAACACTGGCCAGAAGGCAGGCTGAACTGTTGCAGAGAGAAATGGGTAGTTTTGAAATGAACGGGGGAAAAAAAAGTCCAGTTATCTAAAGTTGTTGAGTCCATTTCATGCCTAGGCAAAATATGAGGTGTTGCCCTTAAGCTTTGGGCCTCACTGTAGCTCAGCAGGAGCACATAGACAGACAGGTCAGAGAGGAAGTGGGAGGAGAATTAAAGAGTAAAACTTATATTGTAGTCTGGCACTTCACTTTTAGGTGTAGTTGTTTATGTTCCTGACATACATTTCTGCATCCTCCATTGAGCTGACCCCAGTGCTTGATGTTATTGATAGAGACCAAAATATCGTACTTGGAGCCACTACCTGTTTAAAGCACACAACCGATAAGTAAATACTTTTATTTTAAGAATCAGAATTAGAAATAGTCATGAAATATACAATGCTGAGATTTGTAACCTTGCAAGCATACTCAGGAAATCCAAACACCATAATAGAATCAATGAAAGATTGCACTAAACAGGATGGACAAGCAGTCAGAGAGCAGAACGCAACACAATATGTAAATACAAAATCAAGTAAATAAGCAATAAATATTGAGAACATTAAATGAAGAGTCCTTGAAAGCGAGTCCATAAATAGTGGGAACAGTTCAGTGATGTGGTACATGAAGTTGTGTGAAATTATCCCACTGGTTCAAGAGCCTGATGGCTGAGGGGTAGTAACTGCTCTTGAACCTGGTGGCGTGAGTCCTGAGGCACCTGTAACTTCTTCCTGATGGTACAAAGAGGAATAGTGAAGCAGTGTTCATGGGTTTATGGATTGTTAGGAAATCTGATAACAGAGGGAATGAAGCTCTACCTAAAGCATGGACAGTAGGTCCTCTGGCTCCTTAGTCATAGCCATACTTTATTGATCACGGGGGAAATTGGTGTCCTCATTGACGGCATGGTGAGAAGAAGGCCATTGGCATCAGTCAGAATGGAATCAGTCAGAATGCTCTCTGTGGCTCATCTGCTGAAATTTGCCAGAGAATAATTTTGATAGATGATTGAAAATAAAGAGATAGGCATGTGGAACTAATAGTATGATTCAGATAAACTGGTAAATTGGCTTATTATTGGCACATATACAATGAGAAGCATTGTGCCATATGCCATCCATACAGGTCAATTCAACACAACAGTGTATGGAGGTGCAACAGAACAATAGAAAGATAGCAACACATTGCAGAATAAAGTGTGACAGTTACAGAGAAAGTGCAGTGCAGGCAGACAATAAGATGCAAGGTCAAAATGGACTCCACAGCTGAATCTTCCAACATTACTGTTGTGATCATTTGCAGCTTAAATGGTGAGGTTGAGGGTAAGTAGACCTCTCTCTTATAGGTTTTCTTACTACTTGTTAGTCCGATCTGAAATTATGACCTCCAACACTCTTCCAGGTAGATACTTCTTGTAGTGGTCAGAGTACATTTTGTATTCAGTTTTCTATTTGACAATATCATCATAATAGCAATTACAAATCAGAAATACTCCCATTTGTTTTTGCATTAGATAGAAACATTTGCATCCATGCATGCACCTTTTTCTTACATGAATAAGTGTTGAATAAGACTTTCTGAAACTCAAATAAATTACTGAAATCATTTTGCCTACCCTTAAATTGATCAAATATCAAAAGTTTCTACCAGCAGTAGAATGCACGGTCAAACATGAGACCATCAAGTGTTAAATGTTGAAATTAAACTAACTTCAGCTACCATTATTATCTAATCATTATAAGATCATTCCAAAGATATTCATCTTATATTCTAAATCATTAATGCATTTTTGATTGAGGGATAAAAAATGAATCTTACTTCATTTAGTCACTTCAATGCAGATCAAACTTGTGGTAAATGATAGTCAACACACATTTTAAGGTCATGCGTGTGCTGAATCAACAAACAGTTCAGAGACTTACAATGCTGAGGGAATGACATGAATGACAAGGCTTTCAAACTTATTATAGGAAAAAAAATGGCAGCAACAAAAGCAAATGGAATTAAGGGTGAATATATAGTGGAGAATGCTGCCGTACAAAATTGATTTTATGAATGAAGAAAACCTAACAATTCTTAATTAATGAAGTTATAAGAGACTTGCCTTATTCTTACTTAAGTGGAATAAATTGAGCACTGAACTATATCACTTTTTAAAAGTCAACTGTCAAATGAATGCAAAGCTTATTTTTAAGACCTCCTTTTCCTTCTGAAATGCTTTAAATATTCTTCATGAAATTGAGTAAATTATGTATCACCAGTACTTAAAAAATCAAAATAGGTTTGTTTCTCTGTTAGTTTTCATTTTGTTTTATTTTAAACACTTAACAATGATTTTGAAATAATTGGCAAGAGCTTAGCATGGAAGATGGATGGAGACTCTTTTGTGACTTCTCCTTCATTTTCTGTTCCTCATTATTGCCAAGAGATTAATATAAAATGAAATAAACAGAATATGAAAGGAAACAGGAGAAAACCTGCAGAAGCTGGAAACCCAAGCAGCACACACAAAGTGCTGGTAGAACACAGCAGGCCAGGCAGCATCTATAGGAAGAAGTACAGTTGATGTTTCAGGCCGAGACCCTTTGTCAGGACTAACTGAAAGAAGAGATAGTAAGAGGTTTGAAAGAGGGACGGGGAGGGGAGATACAGTCGATATTTTGGGCCGAGACCCTTCGTCAGGACTAACTGTCTTCTCCTATCATTTCTGATCTCCCCCTCCCTCTTTCAAATCTCTTACCATCTCTTCTTTCAGTTAGTCCTGACAAAGTGTCTCAGCCCGAAAAGTCAACTGTACCTCTTCCTATAGAATATGAAAGGAGACTCTTTTGAGACTCTTCCTTTATTTTTCATTCCTCCTTCAAAATCTAAGAGGTCAAGGGTTTCCAAAGAGCGGATCTGTGCAGTCTCTATATTGTAGTAATTCAGTAATGATGAGAGATCAAGTAGTGCGATGTGTATGGCACCAACTTCAACACGGCCGCCTCTGAATCAGGATCAGATTTCATATCGCTGGTGTACGTCATGAAATTTGTTGTTTTGCGCAGCAGAACATAACAATACATTATAATAAAAACTAAAAACTATAATAAGTATACACAAAAAAGGAAAAATTAAATTGAATATGTAAAGCAAAAAGAGAGGAAAAATGCTGAGGTAGTGTTCATGGGTGCATTGTCCATTCAGAAATCTGATCGCAGAGGGGAAGTAACTGTTCCTGAAACATTGATTGTGTGTCTTCTGGCTCCTGTACCTCCTCCCTGATGGTTTCTTCAATTGACTTAAGAACAATAAAATGGCAAATAATTATTTAGCGGAGCTTGCTATTTTTTGCAGTACACCTCTACCCGAAGCATTAGATTGAATACAAACACCAAATTCTGTTTTGTTTTAAGGCCAATTAAAACTCTTTGTAGGGGAGTTACACATTTACAATGAATAATGAAAGAAGTTATAATTCTAACACATTTATGACTTGCTATAAATACAGCTATTCTCTGTAAAGGTCACAATGTTCTAAATGTTTATGCAGGAAAGTTGAGCTATATTAAGAACATAAGACATAGTAGCAGAAGTAGGTCATTCAGCCCATCAAGTCTACTCCGTCATTCCAACATGGCTGATTTATTCTTCCTCTCAACCCCATTCTCCTGCCTTCTTACCATAGCTCTTCACACCCTGATTAATCAAGAACCTATCAAGCATTGCCTTAAATATACCTAATGACTTGGCCTGCACAGCCATCTGTGCCTATAATTTTCACAGATTCACCACCCTCTGGCTAAAGAAATTTCTCCTCTGTTCTCAATTGATGTCCCCCTATTCTGAGGCTGTGCCCTCTGGTCCTAGACATTCCCAGTATAGGAAACATCCTCTCCATATCCACTCTATCTAGGCCTTTCAATATACAATAGGTTTCAATGAGATCCCCCCCTTCATTCTTCAAAATTCCAGTAATTACTTGCCCCATGCCATCAAATGCTGCGCATATGTTAAATCTTTTATTCCTGGGATAATTCTTGTGAACCTCATCTGGACCCCCTCCGATGCCAGCACATATTTTCTTAGATAAGGTCCCCAATACTCAAGTGTGGTTTGACCAAAGTCTTATAAAGCCTTAGCATTCCATCCTTGCTCTTATATTCTCGTCCTCTTGAAATGAATTGCATTTGCCAATTTACCACTGATTCAATCAGCAAGTTAACCTTTAGGAAATCCTGCACAAGGACCCCCAAGCCCCTTTTCCTATCTGATTTTTGAATTTTCTTCCCATTTAAAAAAAAAGCCCATGCTTTTAATCCTTCTACCAAAGCATATGACCATACATTTCCTTACATTATTCCATCTACCACGCCTTTACGTATTCTCCCAATCTGTCCAATTTTTATGCAGGCATTCTGTTTCCTCAACATTACCTACCCCTTCACCTATCTTTGTATCATCTACAAACTTGGCCACAAAACCATCAATGCCCTTACCCAAATCATTGACTTGTAACATAAAAAGAAGAGGTCCTAACACTGACCCCTGTGGCACATCACTGATCACCAGCAGCCAGCCAGAAAAGGCCCCTTTTATTCCCACTGTTTGCCTCCTGCCAGTCAGCCAGTCTTCTATCCATTTTAGTATTGTGCCTGTAATACTGTGGTCTCTTATTCTGCTAAGCTGTCTCATGTATGACACCCTGTTAAAGGCTTCTGAAAATCCAAATAAATAACATCTACTGACTCTCCTTCATCTATCCTGCCTGTTATTTCCTTAAGAATTCTCACAAGATTTGTCAGGCAAGATTTCTCCTTAAGGCAGAGGTTCCCAACCTGAAGTTCACAGACCCCTCGGGTAATGGTAGGTGTCCATGGCATAGAAAAGGTTGGGTAGCCCTGCTGACTTTACCCTATCTTGTCATGTGTCTCCAAGTACCTGGAAACCTGATCCTTAATAATAGACTCCAATATCTTTCCAACCACAGAAGTCAGGCTAACCGGGCTATAATTTCCTTTTTTTCCCTACCTGACTCCTTTCTTAGAGAATGGTGAGACATTTTCAATTTTACTGTACTCCAGAACCATTCCAGATGTAATGATTCTTGGAAGATCATTAGTAATCCCTCCACAATCTCTTCAGCTACCTCTTTCAGAATCCTGGGTTGTCGTCCATCTGGTCCAGGTGACTTATCCATCATCAGACTTCTCAGTTTCTCCAGCACCTTCTCCTTAGTAATAACAATGAAAATCACATCTGTCCTCAGGACATCCTCAAATTTCTGGCCTTCGGGACATGTTTTCCATAGTGAAGACAGATGAAAAATACTTATTAAGTTTAATGGTGCCCTTATAGACTATTGTAACATTAACTAATAAGCTGTAAAGTGATATGAAATGCAATTTACATGTGATATTATCCAGAGTAATACCAGAATAATCTTTGTCTAGAAAACTAATTACAGTATGACAGTTCGGAGATTGTTATAACAAAAAAGGCTTTTCAAAGTTCCGAAGAAACCTTAACATAAAGACAGCAGCAAGTATTTTCATAACATATTTGCTTTCACCGGAAGGCAAGCACCTGGTGACTGAAACCTTATAATCTGGCTTGAACAAGGCCAAGAAACATTTTATTATTCTGGTTTGGAGGAGTTAATTTTGGTTCAATTGGGCTTTCATCTCTGAGTTAGAGATTTATGGGATGTTCCAGGTGACAGCTCAGAAACTTAGTCTGATTAGCCAGTGTGGCATTGATGGAGGTTGCACTGTCAGTTTGAGGTCATTTGGTTTTGCTATCTCAGAAGCCATGGAGTCGTATATTAAAGAAACAACACCTTTGGCTCATTGAGTCTGTGCCAATCATCAACTACCAATTTGTACTCATCATACATACTGCAAATTCTATTTTTTTTAAATTTTCCCCAATATCTTCAACAATTCCTCTCAGATTTTTTTCAGTCATCTGCATGGGACCAATTAATGCTGTTGAAAACTGAAGTTTAACAAGGAATCCAAAGGAGGTCAAAGCAGTTACAGGGAGAACAAGCAAAATGGCATCATGAATCTGGCATCATGTGCTGCAAGATCTTATGGGACTGCTTCAGAGAACCAGAGAGTTATTTGTCTTGCAATTAGCATCAACAAAATAAATTATTTGGTTATATCTTTTTTCTGGGAGAAGATCATTCACATAATAGATGTTACATCTCTTACATTGTAACAGTGACTATGTTTCTAATGCATTTCATTGGCTAAAAAGAAAATTATGGCATTGATAAATAGAAACGTTTTTTGTCTTTCATTGTGGTCGCTGAATTATAAACCAGTTGGTCTAACACCTGCTTTTGGAAATTATTATAACTGATGATAGAGTGACTTGAACACTGTGAAATTATAGAGAGGCAGAATGTACTTATAAAAGTCAAGTTATGCCTACTAAACACAATTGGTGACAGAAGTTATAGGCTCAGGAACATCTGTAGATGGGCTTTCAAAGGCATTTATTAACACCCCTCATATAAGACTGTTAGCTGATAGAAGTGATTTCATTAGGCAGACACAGCATGGATTAATGAAGGATAGGTTCTGCTTGACAAAACTACTGGAGTTCTTTATAGAGGAGATCAGGGGGATACTTCAATTTCCTGAAGGTTTTTGATAAAGTCTGATCAAAAGATGAGTGTGGATGGAATTGAGTGTATGTATGAGCTTGGACAGAGGACTGGTTAAGGAATGGAAGGTGAATGAGAGTTGGGATGAATAGGTCTTTCTCTGTTGATCGTCAATGGTGGTTGGAGTGCTGTAGGTGTCTGTGCTGGACCTGCAACTTTCACAATATACATCAATGATTTGGAATAGGGGACCAAGCAAAGCATATCTAAGTTTGCTGTTGCCACTAAATTGAGCAGAAAAGCAAATTATACAAGGGATGCAGAAAAACTGCAGAGATATATAGGAAGATTAAGTGAGTGGGCAAAAGTCTGACAGATGGAGTGCAACACTAGTAACTGAATGCTCATCCACTTTGAATGAAAACTAGAGGAACGTATTATTATTTAAATGGTGAAAGTTTGCAGCATTCTGTTGTACACACGGACTTGGGAACACTGGCACATGAATTACAAAATTGCATAGGTGCAGCAGATTATCAAGAAGGCACATGGAACAATGGCCTTTATTGCTAGAGAGATTGAGTTTAAGAGAGAGAGGTTATGCTGTCATTACAACTTGGAGTACCATGTGCTGTTCTGCTCTCCTTACTTGAAGAAAAATATAGTGGCTTTGAAGCTGGTGCAGAAGATATTCAGCAGGTTGATTCTGAAAATGAAGGGTTTTTCTTGTGAGTAGAGAATGAGTCACCTGGAACTATACTGACTGGAATTCAGAAGAATGAGAGGGCTTCTTATAGAATCTTATGAATGTTGAGGTAGGCTCAATGGGCTAGGTGGCCTTCTCCTCCTGTTTCTTACGGTATGCTCTTATGAGATAAGGGGCTGATGATCAGAACTGCTGGTTTGAAGACAATCAGGTAAGGTTGGGTGGATTGGAAATCAGTGACTCCAGTCCTCCAGTGGAAGACTAAAAAATTGTCAGATAGGACCTGTGCTTTCAGAGGGTTAGCGTATCTGAGGGGAGGGAGGGAGGGAGTTGAAATTAGAGTACTAGGAGATTTGGATGGCAGGGAAAACAGAGAGTTAGGCAGTTGACACCACTTATGGATGGTGCTTTTGGGATCCGAGATTCAGGGTCAAGGGTGATGTATATAATGGTGTGTGTGGCGGGGCGGGGCGGGGGGGGGGGGGCTGGGAATAACTTCTATGGAGGGACGAGTTCCAAAGAATCAAGGTAATCAAGAACGTTACTCCACATGGCCTCAGTCAAGTGAAGATGTATGAAATGTTGGTTGTTTTGGGTCACAGTCTAATTTCCCCTCAAAATGGAGCATCACCCGTGGGGGCTTTATAACTCTTTCCCTCAAAATGGAGCTCTTTCCCTCAAAATTTCCCTGAAAATGTCCCCTCAAAATGGAGCATCACCTGTGGGAGCTTGATGACATTTTCTTTGTGACTTGTAGGGAAATAGTTTCCAGGGTGCAGAGATAATTCATGCCTGTAAGTGCTTAGCTGAACATTTGGAATGAGATGGGATGACACCGAAATAGTTGTTACTATTTTTCACTCTGATTAAATCAATTTTCAATCATACAGCTCTGAAAAAGACAGCATTATGTGATTTAATTTCCTAGCTGTTCTGTTCCAATAGACGTTCCTCTCCTCCGGTAATTTGGGGTGGCCAATTTCACAGTACAGTGTGTTGGAAGGAACCTCATCTAACTTGTTAAAGGCTGAGTTGGAAATTTAAACTGGATACATGCGTTCCATTAAAGAAGTGTTTTAATACATTTTCTCAGTCTATTTTTATAACTCTTTTCTAATAGAAATGGTATTAAGCTGCAATTTGGTGATATATACCTAATACCACAGTGAATTAATAACCTGCTCCCTGATGGATTTCTTTCATTCTTTATGGCGAACAATTTTTTTTCCACCACAGTTAAGTAAGCTGCTCTCATTACAAGTGGAGCTCCAGCAACCTGTGACATTGATTTGTGTTGGCGATTGCTTTTAATTGGCTTTTAATCTTGCAATACCAGGATCAGCGGTAAATAGAAGCGAAGTATGGCTCAGGGTTCAGAAGCTCCCTGTTCTGCTCATAATGAACATTACAGTGATAAAAATTAGTCTGGCATGGAATACCGTGGAATTATTCTTTACTAATTTTTCTGCCATCTTCACATGCCTTTGCCAACATTGAATGGGAATACATCTCTTGTTCAGGGTGAATGTTCAAAACCAAAGATCTGCTATATCTCCCTTTGCGGGCTTCATCTGCCTGATGTTCAGCTATCTCTGCATTCAATATAAATGCAGGCAAAAATGCATTTTTTTTGTCTATCTCTCAGGGACTACAACCAAAATGGATACTAATTCTCCACAACAAAGATAAGTTTGGGTTAACAGTATGTGGGTTCTTTATAGTTAGATTATTGATAGAATTAAAACCCTTGAAGTGTATGCAGATTCCTCATAATGTTATCACTGGCTAACATTATTGTTGAAACCATGGTTTATACCAAGACAACATTAAGGAAGTTTGTTATCAGGATAGATTCTCCACCATAATAGAATGTTTTTTTTTCTATAACTGGATAGCAAATGTATACTAACAGTAGTAGTGAGGTCGGAGATGGTATTAAACAGGAAATTAGAAATGTGTGCAATAAAGGAACAGCAGTTATAATGGGTGACTTCAATCTACATGTAGATTGGGTGAACCAAATTGGTAAAGGTGCTGAGGAAGAGGATTTCTTGGAATGTATGCGGGATGGTTTTTTGAACCAACATGTCGAGGAACCAACTAGAGAGCAGGCTATTCTGGACTGAGTTTTGAGCAATGAGGAAGGGTTAATTAGCAATCTTGTCATGAGAGGCCCTTTGGGTAAGGGTGACCATAATATGGTGGAATTCTTCATTAAGATGGAGAGTGACATAGTTAATTCAGAAACAAAGGTTCTGAACTTAAAGAGGGGTAACTTTGAAGGTATGAGACGTGAATTAGCTAAGATAGACTGGCAAATGACACTTAAAGGATTGACGGTGGATATGCAATGGCAAGCATTTAAAGGTTGCATGGATGAACTACAACAATTGTTCATCCCAGTTTGGCAAAAGAATAAATCAAGGAAGGTAGTGCAGCCGTGGCTGACAAGAGAAATTAGGGATAGTATCAATTCCAAAGAAGCAGCATACAAATTAGCCAGAGAAAGTGGCTCACCTGAGGACTGGGAGAAATTCAGAGTTCAGCAGAGGAGGACAAAGGGCTTAATTAGGAAGGGGAAAAAAGATTATGAGAGAAAACTGGCAGGGAACATAAAAACTGACTGTAAAAGCTTTTATAGGTATGTAAAAAGGAAAAGACTGGTAAAGACAAATGTAGGTCCCCTACAGACAGAAACAGGTGAATTGATTATGGGGAGCTAGGACATGGCAGACCAATTGAATAATTACTTTGGTTCTGTCTTCACTAAGGAGGACATAAATAATCTTCCAGAAATAGTAGGGGACAGAGGGTCCAGTGAGATGGAGGAACTGAGCGAAATACTTGTTAGTAGGGAAGTGGTGTTAGGTAAATTGAAGGGATTGAAGGCAGATAAATCCCCAGGGCCAGATGGTCTGCATCCTAGAGTGCTTAAGGAAGTAGCCCAAGAAATAGTGGATGCATTAGTGATAATTTTTCAAAACTCATTAGATTCTGGACTAGTTCCTGAGGATTGGAGCGTGGCTAATGTAACCCCACTTTTTAAAAAAGGAGGGAGAGAGAAACCGGGGAATTATAGACCGGTTAGCCTGACATCGGTAGTGGGGAAACTGCTGGAGTCAGTTATCAAAGATGTGATAACAGCACATTTGGAAAGCGGTGAAATCATCGGACAAAGTCGACATGGATTTGTGAAGGGAAAATCATGTCTGACGAATCTCATTGAATTTTTTGAGGATGTAACTAGTAGAGTGGATAGGGGAGAACCAGTGGATGTGGTATATTTGGATTTTCAAAAGGCTTTTGACAAGGTTCCACACAGGAGATTAGTGTGCAAACTTAAAGCACATGGTATTGGGGGTAAGGTATTGATGTGGATGGAGAACTGGTTAGCAGACAGGAAGCAAAGAGTGGGAATAAACGGGACCTTTTCAGAATGGCAGGCGGTGACTAGTGGGGTACCGCAAGGCTCAGTGCTGGGACCCCAGTTGTTTACAATATATATTAGTGACTTGGATGAGGGAATTAAATGCAGCATCTCCAAGTTTGCGGATGACATGAAGCTGGGTGGCAGTGTTATCTGTGAGGAGGATGCTAAGAGGATGCAGAGTGACTTGGATAGGTTGGGTGAGTGGGCAAATTCATGGCAGATGCAATTTAATGTGGATAAATGTGAAGTTATCCACTTTGGTAGCAAAAATAGGAAAACAGATTATTATCTGAATGGTGGCCGATTAGGAAAAGGGGAAGTGTAACGAGACCTGGGTGTCATTATACACCAGTCATTGAAAGTGGGCATGCAGGTACAGCAGGTGGTGAAAAAGGCGAACGGTATTATGGCATTTATAGCAAGAGGATTCGAGTACAGGAGCAGGGAGGTACTACTGCAGTTGTACAAGGCCTTGGTGAGACCACACCTGGAGTATTGTGTGCAGTTTTGGTCCCCTAATCTGAGGAAAGACATCCTTGCCATAGAGGGAGTACAAAGAAGGTTCACCAGATTGATTCCTGGGATGGCAGGACTTTCATATGAAGAAAGACTGGATGAACTGGGCTTGTACTCGTTGGAATTTAGAAGATTGAGGGGGGATCTGATTGAAACGTATAAAATCCTAAAGGGATTGGACAGGCTAGATGCAGGAAGATTGTTCCCGATGTTGGGGAAGTCCAGAACAAGGGGTCACAGTTTGAGGATAGAGGGGAAGCCTTTTAGGACCGAGATTAGGAAAAACTTCTTCACTCAAAGAGTGGTGAATCTGTGGAATTCTCTGCCACAGGAAGCAGTTGAGGCCAGTTCATTGGCTATATTTAAGAGGGAGTTAGATATGGCCCTTGTGGCTACGGTGATCAGGGGGTATGGAGGGAAGGCTGGGGCGGGGTTCTGAGTTGGATGATCAGCCATGATCATAATAAATGGTGGTGCAGGCTCGAAGGGCCGAATGGCCTACTCCTGCACCTATTTTCTATGTTTCTATGTTTCTATGTATTTGTAGTAGAGATGTCATTCATTGTCTGAACCACATTACCCCATTATGGCTTTATTTTAATTTAACATGGATTTCTCTCAACATGCTTAATAATCTTTCTCACTATGCCGTTGACTTTTCCTGGAACAGCAATATTCCGCCCCCCCCCCCCGCCCCCGTGCGGGGGTGGGGGTGTAGGGAGGCTACTACACTGGATCAAAGTAAGCTGCAGAAAGTTGTCAAATTAGCCAGCCCCATCATGGATACTAGTCTCCATATTACCCAAGACATTTTCAAGGAGCAGTGCCTCAGGAAGGCGATGTCTATCATTAAGGACCCCCACCACCCAGGACATGCCCTCTTCTCATTGTTACCATGAAGAAAGAGATACAGAAGCCTGAAGGCACATACTCATTAATTCAGAAACAGCTCGTTTCCCTCTACCATCCAATTTCTAAATGGACTCTGAACCCATGAACACCACCTCACTGCTTTTTAAATTAGTTCTGTTTTCTACTCTACTTATTTTGACTTAACTATTGAACAGAATACACATATACTGTGTATAATTACTGTAATTCAGTTTTTTTCTTTCTTTATCATGTATTGCATTGTACTGTTGCAGCAAAGTTAACATATTTCATGACATATGCCGGCGATATTAAACATGGTTCTGATTCTGATTATTGAATAACCTCAGCTTCCACATCCACATCCTTCTCCACAGCAGCATCATAGCATATAAACTCATACCTTGGAGAAGCAAAAACATAAAGCATCAATAGTTAATCTCTTACTCCCTTCACTGAGCAATCTAGTGCAGTCTTCTCATGTTTCCATTTTTGTGAAGATTCAAGAGCAACACAATCGAAAACCTTCACGGATCTCATTATATATTCATGGTTCATATGCAATATTTTCTTCGTAAATTAAGTTCTGATTATTTAACACTTATTTAAAGGGACACATTATTAAAGTTACCTATTGCCAACCTATTTCAGTTAATACATTAGATTGAAAGAACTGTCAATATTTCTTCTCAAAATATCCCTTACTTGAATGGAAAAAAAAACATTCCTTTTTTTAATTTGTTACATTGCTCTGGCAGTTTAATGTTTGATTTGCTAGCTTATGAGCCGAGCTGTCAGTCAACTATTTTGGTCTAAACAGAATTTCCAGCTGATTCAAGCCACTGTTCTATATTTCCCTTACAAGGTTGACAGACAGCTCCAATTGTTAAAACAAATCCAAAGAAATTGTTTGGCATTCCAGTTCTCCTCTTGCTGTATATGTTTTACAGAGTAACTGACATTTTACATAAATCTGATGAATGTCTGTGCTCTGAGTTCAAACCATCTGTACAACAAACCTGAACAGTATGTTAAGATTTTTTTATTTGATTCCATTGTATATATCTCAACAACTGAATTTGGAGTAAGGCATGTGTAAGTGATTCTATACCCATTATGAATCCACTGAGAGCAACCAGGAACCATGTACTTCATGTGCATCAAAACTTTGAAACATATGGAAAAATGATATGCTTGCATTAAAAGAATTTCAGGATGTACATATTGTATACATTTCTCTGACATTAAGTGTACCTGTTGAACCAATTGAAATCAAATCAGTGAGGATAGTGTTGAACAGCCAGCAAGTATCACCTCACAGTCTACAAATGTCACCTCACTTCCAGTTGCAACATAGCATATCCCAGAGCTCACTAACCCTAACCCGTACTTCTTTGGGATGTCAGGGGAAACCAGAGCACCCAGAAGAAATCCACAAGGTCACGGGGAGAACGTACAAGCTGTTTACAGACAGCGGCAGGAATTGAACCCAGTTCGGCGATCGCAGGCACTGTTATAGCGTTATGCTAAATGCTGCACTACAGTGCCACCTGATAGTTGTCATTGCTATCAAAAAGAAGCTGTTGGAAGCAATCAGCACTTAAAGAACCAGAAACTGAGGAAATGGCTTAGATTTTAGGAATGCTGGTTTGGGGAGTGGGGCTGAAGGAAATTGCTCTTCAAAGAATGGAAAAGATCTCATTTCCCAGCAACTTTGAGTTCTCCTTTACTTATAGATCCTGCCAGTAGATGAGTTGATTGACAAGATCTCTTTGAAACTTGGGGCCTGGAGTGATAAGCCAAGATACTGTCACATCCTCTTCACACGAAAGCAAAAACTCAAATAAAAAAGATGTTGTGCAGTTGAAAATGCTTAACTTTACAGAAGCCGGTTTTGTGTACATTTCTAGATATCGTAACATCCATCAGAACATTTTTCTCCTGAGTTTACTGCAGAAATCCATTAACAATAGTGCATCATGACCATTTTACCTTCAGTAAGATTTTCAACTTCACTCTTGCAAATTTACTTAGCTCAATGAATTTCATTTCACAAGAAACTATGTTGCTTAGTGTACATAAAATTTAATTATTTGATCTCACTGAGACCTGTGCACACTTGCATGTCAAGCACATGAATCCAGGGACAAGGACTCAAGGGCCAGAAGTGCCCTGTCCTGGAGTTAAAACATAGAACATAGAACATTGCAGCACAATTTGGTCATTTGGCCCATGTTATGGTGCTGACATTTTAACCTACTTGAAGATCAATCTAACCCTTCCTTCTATCATAACCCTCCATTTTACTATCATCTGTGTGCCTATCTAAGAATTTCTTAATTCTTAGATGTATCTCTCTGATGTATCTCTCTCTACCACAACTCCAGCAAGGTGTTTCCCACCACTCTGTGTAAAGAACTTACCTCTGATATTCTTCCAATTACCTTAAAAATTTTCCCCTGGTATTAGTATTAGCCATTTCCATCCTGGGAGAAAAAGTCTTTGGCTTTTCACTCTATCTATGCCTTTTATCATTTAGTACACCTCTCATCTTCCTCAGCTACAAAGAGAAAAGGCCAATCTCACTCAACCTGTCTTCATAAAAAATGTCATTTAGTCCAGACAGCATCCTGGTGGATCTCCTCTGCACGCTTTCTGAAGTTCCACAGCCTTCTTATAATGAGACGACCAGAACTAAACGCGATATTCTAAGTGTGACTTAACCAGGATTTTATAGAGCTGCAACATTACCTTTCAGCTCCTGAATCCAATAATGAAGGCCAACACAACATATGCCTTCTTAAGGACCTTCTTAGATTGAAAGCATGCCTGCATGTGTGATTGGGAGGGACGGGAATGCGGCTTGTTTTGATTTATTGTTGTTGTTGCTTGCATTGCTCTGTGGAACATTGTGGGCATGTTATATTGGCACCAGAATGTGAGGCGACACCTTGCAGGCTGCCCCCAGTATATCCTTTTGTCAGCTACTTATTGGTGCAAACGATGCCTTTCAGTATATGCTTTAATGTACACATGATAAATATATCTGAATCTGAATCTGAAGGGCTTCCATAATAGAAGCAATCATAAACTGTCTGTACGTACTTACAGGAATTTTGCTGTCAGCTTGCCAGCTGTGGCCACGTGCAAAATGAACCTGTCTCCTTCAGGCATTGTTCCCTACCAGCTTGTCCTCCTATTTCCCGTGGAAGTGCTCATTTACCTCCTCTCAATAATGGACTGCCCATTCATTTAGTGACGGCATTTCCCTGAGTTTTGCTTATAATTTTGTATGTCCCTGTAGGTGTTGGCTGCAGAGATTATATTGAAATGCCAGAAGCAATGAGAGTGCAATAATTCAATAGAAAGCACTATTCTAAAATCCACGATGCCCACTTCATCACAGCGTTACATGGGGAAACAGAGTTACTGCTCAACAAATTCTGCAATTTGATCTCAATCCTGATGGGGCTTTCACAAAGCCATGATATTTTAATGTCATTAAAAAGTGATAAAAGAATTGTGTATTTCCAGCATCTGCAGAATTTCTTGTGTTTGTAAAGGAATTTCTCATTCATTATAAAGGATGCAGTGCTGGAGGAGTACATGATATGTGAGTCTCAATGGAAAGAATGGGCTGATATGGAGTACACCATTCCATAAGTTGAATTTACAGTATATTAATCTGGATAATGCACACGTGACCACTGCTTCATTGGAATGTATATTTGGAGCCTTGGAGACTTGAGAGGAAGGAGATAAATGGATGTTGTCAGAACCCCTTTTTACATGAAAGCAATGGGTTTAGATTTATGCTTTCTAGTCATTGCTTTTTCATGGGGACACATCCTACTGGGAAACATCTGAAGCAGTTTAGAAAATGTCATTAAATAAAACTTTTTCAACATCTTTCTTATGCTGAATTGACAACAGTAATGTATCAAGAGTGCACAATACATAAAACAACCCTTCAGTGGTTTTATGCTATGTGATATTGAAGCTTAAAAGTGGATCAATGAGATATTTTATTCTGATTTTATTTGTTCAAAATTGTTGGACTTGGTTTAAAATATAGAGATGTGTCAAATATGTTTACAGTATAAATAAAAATACTCTACACTCTTTTACTTCTGAATCATGTAGTTTTTTTTCTCTGTCCTGCTGTTCTGTAAGCATGCAACAAAAAAGGATGTAATATATACACTAACGCTTGTGTTGAAAGCGTTAATCAGTTAATCTCATACATTTCATATTCTCTCAACATGCCAGTGGATTGTGATGATATATCTGAATCAGAATCATCTTCATTATCACCGATATATGTCATGAAATTTGTTGTTTTGTGCCAGCAGTACGGTGCAAGATTTAAAAAAAAAATGTTGTAGGTTACAAATAAATAAATAAGTCATGCAAAAATGAACTGGTGAGGTAACGTTCATGGGTTTATAGGTCATTCAGAGATCTGATGGTAAAGGGGAAAAAGCTGTTCCTTAAATATTGGGTGTGGGTCTTCAAGCTCCCGTGTCTCCTCTACCATGGTATTGATGAGAAGCAGGCCTGTCCCAAATCGTGAGGGTCCTAGTAGTGGATGATTTCCTTTTGAGTCACTGCCTTTTGAAAATGTCCTCAATGGTGGGAAGGCTTGTACGGCATCTACAACCCTCTGAAGCCTTTTCTACCCAGTGCATTGAAGCGTCCAAATCAGGCAGTGATACACCCAGATAGTATGCTCTATACCATACATTGGTAGATTCTGTAGAAATCTGCTAGAGTCTATTCTATTGTGGATTTATTGAGTATGCACATAAGAACATTAATCTCCAGGTTGTATATGGTGACATATATGTAGTTTGATAATAAATTTACTCTGTACTTGAAATTTGCTGACAGATCAAATTTCCTCAAATTTCTTTGGAAGTGTAGCCATTGGCTTGTATTCTTTCTGATTGCATCTATGTGTTGGGCCCAGGATAGATCTTCTGAGATGTTGCTGCCCAGGAGCTTAAAGCTGTGGAGCCCTCAGTGTGGGTTAGTGTCTGTGCTCCTGGGTTCACCTTCCTGAAGTCTACAGTCAGTTCTTGGTTTTGCTGATTTGAGTGCAAGGTCATTGTTGCAACACCCCTACTCACTCAACTGATCTACCCTACTCCTGTATGCCTCCTCATTACCATCTGAGATTTTGCCAACAACAGTCATGACATCGGCAAATATATCGAGAATGCTTGAGCAGTGCCTAGCCACACGGTCATGAGTTTAGAGAGAGTAGAGCAGTAGACTAAGCATGCTTCATTGTGGTGTGCCTGTGTTGATTATCAATGAGAAGGAAATATTACTACTGACCCCCACTGACTATTGTCTCTAGATGTGCAAGTAAAGGATCCAGTTGCAGAGGGAAGTACAGAGGTCCAAGTTTTGCAACTTGTTGATTAGTAGTGAGGAGATAGTGGTGTTGAACACTGATTTGTAATCAATAAACAGTCACATGATGTATGCATTGCAGTTGTCCAGGTGCTCCAAAACTGAGTGGAGAGACAGTGAGCTCTCTGCCATGCCTTGTGCCTGCTATAGACCTGCTGTGGCAGTAGGCAGAATACATTGCTTAAGCAAAGTTAATTCTAGCCATGACCATCCTCTGAAAGCACTTCATTATGAATGATGTGAACGCTACTGAGCGATAGTGTTTGAGGCATCTCACTGTGCTCTTCTTAGGCACTAGTATGATTGAAGTAGGTGGACACCTGTGAACGTAACGGTGAAAGGTTGAAGATATCCTTGAGCATTCCAGCCAGTTGGCTATGCTGTTTAGTTATAAGGGAGAACATGCTTTCTGCAATTTCATCTCACTGTAAATCTCCTCAGCAACAAGTCCAAATTTCAGATTCCAGCACCTGCAGTTGCTTGTCTCCAAAATGAAGGGAATCCTTTATCCGTTCTCCCAGGATCTCTAGAATTGGCATGGTAAACATATATATTATTAGTAGCTATTCTTTGACAGACAATCTGGACAAGTTGATAATATGTGAGATTATTCAGTGTTTGCTGTTACTGCCTAGGTAAGACAAGAACAAGCTTGCAGGAAATTCAATAAAACATCATCATCTAAATTGTCGTCTGCAACTGCAAGTGGACAGCAATTATTTTAAACTCACATGGTTTTTTTGATAAGATCTCATTTAATGCACAATTCCCTATTATTTCTCAGTGGGAATTGTGCACGTAGATGATTCAATTTAGGGGAATGATTTTATCCATTCTGTGAGAAAAGTATGGATCATGTCCTGACAAATGTGCACAGTGCTCCTTATTGGTATTGTCGACTTAAATCCGTTTTCAGATTCAGACTCAGATTTATTTATCACGTGTATGCAAAGTATACGGTGAAATACGTTGGTTGTGTTAACAACCAACATGTCCCAGGATGTTCTTGAGGCAGCCTACAAGTATCGCCACACATTCCAGTACCACAACACTCAGCAGAACAACATAAGCAGCAGAAACAACATCAAAGCCAAACAAGGCAACAACAGCGAGCAAGCCTCTTTCCCTCTTGCCCATCCACCCATGCACTCACACACTCAGATAGGTCTGCAATCTCAGGACAGGCTGCCTCCAGTCCTTGGCCCTGGACTTACAGACTTGCAGGTATCAGGCCTCTGATCTCCAGACAAGCTGACCCAAGGACTTCAAACTTTGGACCTCTACCTCCAGACTGGTCAACTTCAGTCTTTGACCGACAGGCATCTACCTCCAGACTTGTCAGGCACTGGACTTCGATGTTCAGCTTTGCCATTCAGACTTCGCTGACCTCTGGGTATCACCAATCACGGGTTTGGCCTTGACTCCCGGGACTAGCTGGTCATGGTTTTGACCTTCAGGTTTCAACTTCCAGACTTCCATAGATATCCGACACCAGTGACCTGGCAGTTCACCGATCATCATGACTCCTGACTTAGTGGACCTCTTATCTGGGACACACTGACCTGAGAACCACCAGTCGACTCAACATCTGCAGACCTGACCTCCGGGATTGCTGACCTTCAACCACAGAGCACTTTGACCTGGAATTCAAACACCGTCTCTTTACCCTCTCGCTTCACTTACTGCCCCTGCCATCTAACTTTCCTTCATCCCTGTCTCTGAGCCTTAAGGTGACCCTCATCTCCCCAAAACCATCAATATACACCTAAAAATCAACAACTAAATCTGAGCCACAACATTGACGACCATCTTGACTGGATTCTTGACCATCCAGAGTGGGGTGGGAGTGTGGGCTGCTTGTTAGGAGGGTCCCCAGTTCCATTGCTCCCACTATTTGCCTTCAGACCCCTGTGGATGTGTAGCTCCTGCAGAGAAGCCCATGGAGGAGATGGTAGCCAGGCTGTCTTCTGAGGGAGGATTAGAGTGTATCACCAAAATCTTTATCACGATTTTGGAACATCTTAGCAGTATTGACATGTAGAAAGCAAAAGCAAATAAAAAATGAATAGCATATATAATATGGGACACACGCAGTTCGGCGAAGCAGAATCAAGAGAGGACGAAAGAGGCAATATGGAGCCTATGGTCCACCTTGCATGATTGTTATTTAGAAAAAAACAAAATTGGTTTGATATTTAAAGAGCAATACAACATGGAAACAGCCCCATTTCTCTAAAACACTCTGATCCAGGTACATCCAAATATCAAAGTTCAAAGTCAAATAAATTAATTATCAAAGTATATATATGTCACCATATACAATCATGAAATTAATTTCTTGCCGGCATACTTAATAAATCTAAATAATATCCATAGCAAATTTTCACCTCTCTTTTCAAACCGTATCCTGCAGTTTTTACCTCCAGTTACCTCGGGAAAAGAATGATGTGTGTTCACACGATCTATGCACCTCATGATCTATGTACCTTCATGAGGTCACCACTCAACTTCTTATGCTCCAGATACCCAAATAATAATGTCCTTGCCTTCTGCTTCTGATCTCCTTATATGGCAGCCCGTCAAGTCCTGGCAGTATCATATATCTGTATATATACCATATGTATATATGAGTACTTAATCAGCATTTAGGCACTGCAAGGTTCCCTGCTGACTTGTTGAGTACAATTGGATGTTTTCAACACAGCTCCCTGAATTAATTTCCTGGCCAGAAAATATGAATTTGGAACATTGAGGAAAAATACTTAATTCAACAAAGTAGTGAGATCAAAAATCCTCATCATAATTTAAAAATAACTGGAAGATCTGAAAGGAAGGCTATGGACCATGAAATCATAAATTTGCTAGAGTTGGGGCCCTCAGTCCATTAATTCTGTGGCTGGACCTTACAGAGCAATCTCATCAGCCACATTCTGCAGCAATTCCCCTACAGTTCTGCAAATTATTCCAATCCAAGGGATGTGTGATGGAATTAACATAAATCTTCCATTTTTGCTGGCTCGGGCATGACGGACTGAATGCTGAAAGGTGATATAATTTTCAGGAAGGTCTGCCTCACTGCTGTTGTTCAATTCATCCCTGCTATATCCCCAGATACATTTTTAAAGTTTTTTATCCAATTCTGTTTCAAATTATATAGCCTCAGCACAGGCAAACATATGGTAAAGCCTCACACATTCTAATAACCCTCTGTGTGATTTTCAAACATCTTTTATACTCCTGCAGAGTTTATGCTCCCCTCTTAGAGATAATCTAATAATGCTGATAGAGTGGGATGGATGAATAATTGATATTGAAAGCACTGAAAATGATATGGGTAAATGATCTTATCTTCTAATGAGTGAGGGTGTTATCTCTTACTGAAATCATTCATGATTTTAACAGTTCATTGATATTTCTTAGATATGTTCATGCAGATTATTCAGAGGGACATGAATGAGATAGAGCGACAGAAAAAAAGGTTTTTACATGTGCAAATAATGAAGTGAAATTAGTAAATTATATTACAATAGTAGCTTAATTTTACAGTATGATATTTCTTAATTTGGAGTTAAACAAGAACTCAATAATCTCCCCCATTGCAGAGATTTCTTACTGTAGTTTGGCAGAAAAAAGGCAATGTACAAAAAGCTGATAATATAGATGGTGAAAAGAAATCATTGTGAAAAATATTTTAGAATGAGTAGACTAATGGGGAAATGATTGATGGAGATTCTCACAAAGATTTAAGGCACAAGCTGTTGTGGCCTGTTCAGCAAGGTCTTCTAAATGTACAGTAACAGACTACAACAAATTCAGAGTGCATCAAATTATAAGTATATTTATTACTTGCAAGGGAAGTCTACCTCCATATGTTAAGTCATCTGTAGTTAGCTTCAATCTTACTGCTTAAAACAGATTATTTCTATATGTTTACAGAGTCCAGTAATCTATCAACCTTATGTCTTTGATGTCATTCCATCTCTTAATAGCATTCTTCTCGTATCTGAATCTGTCTTAAATGAGGGGCAAGTGTCTTTGAAGTTTCTTACCTCAACAGCTGTGTCCTGTATTTCTCTGCTTTCATTCATGCAATGTCAAAACACTCCCTTCTATAAATGACATACCCCGTAGGATTCTTATCCACGCACATCAACAAACCAGCAAAACACTTTGGCATCATAATGGTTCCACTTTGTCGCATTACATTTTACAACAGTTTTAAATTCATAAAGACTTCAGAGTTACAGATATATTTCCACAAAGTAGAAAGCTGACCATGGAACCACTCAAATCTGGTTCTGAACACTAACTCCATGGCCTTATGGTCATACAGCTCTCCTTCAATTATTATTTATGCTGTTACCTTACATTAACTATCGGCCTCTGCATACATGGCCCATACTATTTGTTGGTTTTGATGAACAAATATGTTCTGTAAAAATGACGTGAAAATGTGTGTTGTTCTTCAATGGTCATCACTGCACATGCATGAATACCATCTGTGATAATGTGTACCTTATGCATGGATTACCCAGGACCCAGTCTTTACTCCAGAATTATGCACAAACCTTCACTTTACTGACAGAAGTCTCAGCACATAGTATTTGTAAATATTGCACTACTTAATCCTAGGTTTCTTTCTCTTAGATATTCAGCATCATGCAACGAACTGAGAAGGAACATGCTTGAAGGTTTTAACTTTGAGTAGGTCCAAATAGAAAGCACACCCACATAAAACTGCAGGATAGTAAATTAATTAGAAAAATGGATATTAATAGTGCTTTACAAAATAATATACTGTATGTTTACAGATATTAACTTTAACTGATTGCTTTTTCTGGGAACATAAGCTAATTATGAAAGTGTATTCTTACCCTAATCCAGAATATTTTGCAGAGGAAATTTATCAACCAAATAATTTGTACAAAGTTCAAAAAAAGTCTCCTTTTCCGCAGAGTTCGAAGTTCTTGTGTGCTTCCTGTTACGTATCCCGTAACTGGGTTGCCAAACCAGCAGAAATGGATCACTCAGTTGGAGTCTGGATTACTAGAACTAAGAAAGTTTTATTAAAGAAACAAGCAACACAGTACTCTAATCAAAAGGATAATAAATGCAACAGTTCAGCAATGATAAACACACATGTATACAGAATTAGGATAACAGGATCAATCAAGCTCTATCGTCGTCTAGGGGTAAATGACCTGTTTCAAAGTGATGCAAAGTTCAGTTAATTGAATTCAGTTCAGTTCGCAGTAATCACTGCCGTGGGAGATGGACAGTGAGGGGAAGGAGAGAGAGAGCAAAACGAATGAATATTCAAACGGCTTCCACACAGACCTTCGATATTCTTTGCAGTCAGCTTTCGGGCAAGCCCTTTGTGATGTCTTCTGAGGCCACCGACCATGACCCCTCCGTTTCCAGATACGATCGTTTCTCTGCGGTGAACCTGGCACCCAGGCAAGGGCGGACACACACACCAGGTTCCCGCCGATCGTGCCTTTCCACCCTATGTATCTATGGCTTGGTCCCGCGACCAGCCCTCCAAAACTTCCCACCGACTTATGGGAGGCACACCGCTTCCTGGGTCTCGTTACCTCATGGTGCCGTGTGTCTTGCCTTAGCGAACCTGTCCCTTTTTATCCCCCTGCTGGGGTATCGCCTGTCCATCACTTCAAACAGTTCAGGGTTCAAAAGGGGAGCTGATCTTGACAGCTCTCCTTCCGTTAAACTCTCCCATCCCTTCATTGACATCTCCAAATGCTGCTCCATTGTTTTCCTTATCTCTCTTTCTCCTGACGACAGGTGGCAGACCAACTGCTGATCCCACTGGTGCCAGCACAGGCTAGCTAACATCTCAATCTATGTGTATTCTCGTCACATTCCCAAAGAAATTCGGAAATAGTTCCTTTTATGCACGAAAAGCTTGTCTTGCCTTTTGTTTATACAGATCAAATCAGAACAAGGTAAAGCAATAACAGAATGCAGAATAAATTATAACACCTACAGAGAAAATGTGATGTGGGTAGATACTGTACATACAAAGTTTATCCTTAACAAGCTCCTGCCATAACAGTCACTGAGACCATGGTGGTGAACCTATGGTACACATGCCCGAGATGGCACACACAAAAATTTAATTAGAATGTGGCATGGTGTGATTCCCCTTAATTTTTATCCACTCCCCCCCAATAACAAAGAGACACATAGTGGTTATCTTTACTGCCATTTGAAGCCCTGAATGATTTTTTTTACAAACCAAGAGCAGTGAGATGCTTTGAGCATGTTAAGATAGAACTTTGAGAATGAACAGTTTTATATATATACATTAATTCCTTAATACTTTTGATAAATATTGGATCTATCCATTAGTCTTACATAGAAAATATTGAAATTTGAGATTCCAGAGAGATGAGGGTTGAATAATTGATAGGGTGGTGTGGATTGAGGGATAGGTAGAGAAAATGAGGAGAATTGTGGAATTAGACAAAAATAATGTGCAGAGATTGGTGAGAGAGATCACAAAAATGCATCTGAAGGGAAGCAACCCCTTCCTTTCCAGTCCTGATGAAGGATCTCAGCCCAAAATGTTGACTGTTTATTCATTTTCATAGATGCTGTCCGACCTGTTGACTTCCTCCAGCAGTGTGTATGTGGTGCAAAAAAACGATGGTGCCTTGAACGTCCTGTCAATAGATCATGTTGGGAATAGAACCTCTTTTCAACTTTTTATTTAAGCCTGAAGGCCGCACTATACCTCATGAAGGCGGAACAATTTTGCACAAATGATACCTTTGTGATCGACCTAAGCATGATTTACTGTTTGATGACATTGGGCTTGTCCGCTGGTCTCTGGGTCTCTGGACACCACATAAATGGATGACCTGGAACAAAATTCTAGAAAGGCACAGTCAGGTTTTGGAAGTAGTTTCACTGCATCACCAGATAGAATTCTGTGCCTCCTGCTTGCCAGCACATTCACACACACACACACACACACACACACACACACCCTCATGCACGCGCTTGCGCACACTCACACACAAGCACATACACACAGATATGAGCACACACACACAAACATACACACACACACACACACGCACACACACCCTCGTGCACGCACACACACACATACACACACACACATACACACCCACATGCACGCGCTCGCCCACACTCACACACAAACACATACACACAGATATGAGCACACACACACACACACATACACATGCACACACAGACCCTCGTGCACGCGCTCGTGCACACTCACGCACAAACATATACATACAGATATGAGCACACACACACACACACACACATACACATGCACACACACACCCTCGTGCACGCGCTCATGCACACACACATATACACAGACATGAGCACACACACACACACACACACACACACACACATATACAGTCACACACTCACACACCTTCAGCACACACAGATACACATACACACCTTCATGTACACATAGACACAGGCATGCATGCACATACACACACGTTCACATGAGCACACACACATACACACACAACACAGACATTTTCAAAGCTGACATTTAGAAAGTCTGAATTTAACTAAATTTCAAAATGGATGCTAATTGAATGAAATGGTCTGTCAAGGCAGGCTTTAAGCATTGATTTTTATCAGGAAATTCAAGAGTTTGGTAAGTGTTCAGAGGAACGAACTAATTGTGAGTTACGATGAGTCATAGGTTATATAAGTTCTACACATTTGAGTCCAATCATCTTTTCTGCAACTATAATAATTGCTCCATTTATACAGAGCCTTTAACATAGCAACAAAATTCCAAAGCACGTTTCAGGAAGATGATCAAATGATGATTGATACTAGCCATACAAGAGGATGGTAGGACATGCATCTAAAAGGTTAAAAGTAGATTTAAAGTAAGATACTAAAGGAGAAAGGAGAGCAGAGGGGTTAAGGGAAGGGATTCCATGTGTAGAAAATGAAGCTCACCCTCTCTTTGATGTACAAAACATGCCCGGCACTGGCACAGAGGAACATACCCTTTCCAATCTACTTAAAAATGCAAAATTATCTAACGATACATGACAAATAGCACTATGATGTTTAGACTAAGAATTAACCAAGTAAAAAGTGTTCATGTCAGAGCCTCCTTATAGAGCTTTCAGCTGCTGCATCATCACCAAGTTAACTGCTGGAATCAAGTCATTCCTCAAAAACCTTTTCATATAGCAGCCATAGTATGATGGAAGAGAAAGCTGCCATGGAGGGGAAGGAAACCATAGTATAATCTATAACCAGAGAGTCCAATAGCTTAGTCGGTGGTGGCAATTGTCACGAGATTTCTCACAGGTCAGTGATGCTTGTTTGAAAGGAGAGTATCGCAAGCGTTCAGGCTCATTCTGACAGCCCAATCAATGGCAGGAGCAGGCCACAGTGACAAGGTTTCTCGCAGGTTAGCGACACTTCGTTAAAAGTACAGAAGGGACAAGCAGGCAGCCATTGTTGGGAGTAGGCCAGTGGTGAGAGTAGGAGTGTCAGGCTTTGGCTCAAAGGAGGCTTTGGGTCTGGTTAAGCTTCTGTTAAGGTAACATTTTTGTTTTCTCTTAATGTACCTGGTGTAGCAAATGGCTTTTGTGTGTTCTTCATGCTGGATGTTGGAATCCTGAGAGACCCAGAGTCTTCCAGGGAACTACATCTGCGTGAAGTGCATCCAGATGCAGCTATTTGAAGACCATGTTAGGGATCTGGAGCAGCAGCTGGATGACCTTCAGCTTGTAGGAGAGAATGAGGAGATAATCGATCAGAATTACAGGGAAATAGTTGCCTCTAAGTTGCAGGAGACAAGTAGCTGGGTGACGGTCAGGAGAAATGGAAATGTGAATAGGCAGTTAGTGCAGAGCACCCCTGCAGCCATATCCCTCAATAATAAGTACACAGTTTTGGATATTGTTGTGGGAGATGCCTCCCAGGGAAATGCCATAGAGACCAGCTTACTGGCACTAAGGGTCCATGGTGCAGAAGGGAAAGAGGGAGAAGAGGGGAACGGTAGTGATACGGGACTCAATAATCAGGGGAAGAGACAGGAGATTCTGTGAACGTGAATGGGACACCCAAATGGTATGTTGCCTCCCTAGGTGCCAGGGTCAGGGATGTCTCAGATCATGCCACAGCATTTTGGAGGGGGAGGGAGAGGAGCCCCAGATGTCTTGGTACATATTGGTACCAATGATATAGGAAGGAAAAACAAAGAGGTCCTGAAGAGGGAATTTAGAGAGCCAAGTAGAAAGCTGAGAAGCAGGACCTCCCAAGTAGTAATTTCTGGATTGCTGCCTGTGCCATGTGCCAGTGAGGATAGAAACAGAATGACTTGGCAGATGCAGGGGGCATGGCTTCATGTTTTGGATTATTGGGATTTCTTTTGGAGGAGATATGACCCTGTTCAAAAGTGACTGGTTGCACCTGAACCTGAGGGGAACAAATATTCTTGCAGGCAGCTCTGCTAGAGCAGTTGGGAAGGGTTTAAACTAATTTGGCACGGGGGTTGGGAACCAGAGTGAAGGGGCTTAGTAAAGGGCAGATGGAAAAAAGCAAAGATAACACGCAGTCAGACTGTCAGGATGGGCAGGCAGATGTTGGGATGTAATTGCAGCCAGCAGGGTGAGTATCAGTGCATGAGGGATGCAGAATCAAAACAGGTAGCAAAAACTGTACTCAAAGTGATATATTTCAATGCATGGGGTAAAATAAATAAGGTGGATGATCTTGTTGCATTTTTGCAGATTGACAGGTATGATTTTGAGGCCGTCACTGAATCATGACTGAAGGATGGTCGTAGTTGGGAGCTAAATGTCCAAGGTTATGCATTGTATCAGAAGGATAGGAAGGTAGACAGAGGGGATGGTGTGGATCTGCTGGCAAAGAATGGCATCAAATCAGTAGAAAGCTGTGACATGGGATTGAAAGGATTTGAATTCTTGTGGGTTGAGTTAAGAAATTGCAAGGATAAAAGGACCCAGATGGCTGTTATATACAGGATTCCCAACAGTAGCTGGGATGTAGACTACAGATTACAACAAGGAAATAGAAAAGGCATGTCAAAAGGGTAATGTTATGATAGTCATGGGAGATTTCAACATGCAGGTCGATTGGGAAAATCAGTTTGAAAATGAATCTTAAGACAGTGAGTTTGTTGAATATCTATGAATTGACTTTTTAAAGCAGTTTGTCATTGAGCCTTCTAAGGGATCAGCTATAGTGAGTTGGATGTTATGTAATGAACCGGAGCTGATGAGGCAGCTTAAGGTAAAAGAACCCTTCGGAACCAGTGATCACAATATGATTGTGTTCAATTTGAAATTTGATGGGGAGAAAATAAAATCTGACGTAGTAGTATTTCAGTGAAGTAAAGGAAATTACAGTGGTGTGAAAGAGGAGTTGACTAAAGTAAATTGGAAGAAGATGCTGGCAAGGATGACAACAGAGCAGCAATGGCATGAGTCTCTGGGAAAAATGAGGAAGGTGTAGGACAGAAGTATTCCAAAATGAAGAAATACTCAGATGACAAAATAGTACAACTATGGCTGACAAAGAAAGTCAAAGCTAATGTAAAAGCAAATGAGAGGGAATACAACAAAGCGAAAATTAGTGAGAAGACAGAGGAGTGGGAAGTTTTTAAAACCCAACAGAGAGCAACTAAAAGAATCATTAGGAGGGAAAAAATGAAATATGAAAGCAAGCTAGGTGGAGACAGTGATTTCCAGTGTGACTGAGCACTCTCATGTGATGTACTGCCATGACTAACTCATATATCATGAACATACAGGTATGTGCTCCTCCTATACCATGAGTAGCTCCAAGGCACCATCAGCACCAGGCTTACTGAAGAGTCAATGAAATGTGCATGCAACTCACACCCACTAGGGAAAATATCTCCAGTCAGTAAATGGAGTTCCATTGAACTATTTAACACCGTATTGTTCATTGCAAAGAGGGGATTTGTGCAGAACATCAAAATAACTGCTGATTTGCTCCTGATGTTTGCAAAATGTGCTCATGCTTGCAATTTTGGTTTACCCCAAAATTTTCATTTTCTGCTGGAATGGGTATAATTACCAATGCTACTAATGCCAGAAAAATTTTAGTTGCAATAAAACAAATCATGCACATATTTCTTCATAATTCACCCAGAATTGTAATTTAATGTGTAATTTGTGCAATAACACAGGTGCCAGAGTCTAGGACTTGCCAATTGAATGCCCAGCTGTCGATAGCTTGATGAGTACACTTGGAAATGTGGAGGAGATCATGTGTTCATTTATCGCAGGGGGGTTAAATGAAAGATGAAATTATGGAAATAAGGAGTAAATATGGAAAGATCTAAAAAAGTTAGGAATTTCAAAAATGTGATAGATCCACCAGAAGCAAATGTAAGTTGGTAAATGCATGGGTGATGGATGAATGGTTTTGGTATAAGCTGGATCAACAGTATCAGAGGTTTGCATAACCTCAAGATGATGACAGTAGATGACAGAATGTGTGTGAGGTAGGATTTTTTTATCCCAGGAACTTAAATTCTTTAAAGACCTTACAAATGCTGAAATAATCTTTCAATCAGCGACTCTCTTTAATAACTTAATGGTTCACAAGCTTTCACAATATTCTCTAATTCAGTGCATTCAGAGAATTAGGTCCTTCCCACAGTCTTAAACAGGTTCTTTTCAGGGTTCCAGATAATCCCCTGTTTTAGTACCATGAATGGAAATTCATCACCATCAGCTCCATTAAATGCCCATAGACAAAGTAATTCTGACGCACTAGAGAGACACAAATCTGTTAGATTTTAAGAAATGGATAGTTCAACTATCAGATATGGTAGAGTGTGAAATTGTCTTGCTCAAAGCTGAAAGATAATATAGCATTTTGATTTGATGGTATAAGTCCAGGATTCACGATGTTTGCATTAATGTGGGTGATTCATCAACTTTGTTATTACTTGTGTTAGTACACACAAGGAAATAGTTCCAACTGTAGCTCATGAATGGGCATCAAAAAACAACCATCAAATACATTTTTGAAAAGCACTACAGCTAACGCAGAACTCAGACAATGAGCAGCTGGCCACTAAAGAGTATGATACACAATACAACTGAATCAGATAACTAAATAAAATCTGTAGCTTCCCTGTTAATAGAGTTTCCTTACATATGTTTGTAGATGAGTAATAATCTTCACAGATAGAAGCTAGATTTCTTTGAGTTTGACATAAATTGTATGATAGACAGATTAAAAGCAATAGGGAAATCGCTATCTAAAAATATGTCCCTGTCTGTGTACTCTAGATCACATGCAGAATTCAGCACAACTGAGTTTCAGAAATGAAGAGAACATGCACCTGCAACTTTATAGCTTGTTCAGTACTATTGATTGTTTATAAATGTCTAAGCATATGATTTGTGTAATCAAATAATATTGATCAATTAATTCTACATTAATCCACAAATATTCAATAGAAATAGAACAACTTACATTATGTATTATTGTATCATATATTGATCCACAATTCTAAAAAAGAATTATAATTTATTATTGACAAAACATGAAAAGATTATATTCCATTGCAATCTATCAAACGATATGTTTTGATGGCTATTATGGTTCACTCACAACTGGTTGAGATTTCTGTTTCATGGAGGAAAGCTCTGGTTGGCCTTTTGGCCCATTCTAAAATGATCTTTTGAAAAGTGTGGATTGATACAATGCTTATGCTTAAATTTTGAGTTGTCTTTAAGAAGCATGTGTATTTTTTACATTTCCTGATGGTGCTTCATTGACTGTGAGAATGTATTGTAAACCTGATAAATGATGGACAATGTACAGCAGAATTTCTGTTATTCTCCATCAAAAGCATCAAAAGGACAGAGAAGTGAAATAAAATAAATGTCATTATTTACCTAGTTTTCAGCCTTTAATGATGAAACCTTACATTATTTTGTTCCGGTTATGTAACAGGGAGTTCTATATGCAGACCAAGTTATAAGGAAGCAAGTATATTTTAATTGTTGTATCTTACTTATTTTCAAGCAGTATACAATCTCGTTAATTTGCCACAAATGGAGCTTACAACAGTTTTATTACTTTTCCTAATCAACCTTTATTATCATCAAAAGAGTTGTAAAATACATATTGTCTATGCATTCATGTTTTTGTTAATTTCTTAAGTGGCTATTTCCAACCATGTTAATGAACAATTGTAAAGAAACATTGACACATCAAACTTCCCACCACAGAGATTAACCATACTCTTAGACTTATACACCAGGTGAACTGGTTTAATTTAAAAGGTCATTTGATATATCTTGGTGAGATTAGTTGAACTGACCATGGATGACTGCTTAACCAGTAGCCTAAGAAATGAGACCAAAACATTTGCTCATCAATTTATCTATAGAGTTGTTATTTCTCTCATGGGACAATTGAAGAAAATAAACAGATATATTAACCTTTGATTAATTAATAATTTACTGAATGTATGTAAACTGATCTAAGGAAAAAATATTTGAAAATTATTGTACAAAAATATCAAACTGAAATAATAGCAAGTGCTCCAGAATTTTGAAGTGATGAAATTGCTTGTCCTGTTCCAGTGTTATAGAGCAGAGTCATAAATGCATTGTCTTACTCTTTTTATTTAATTGTATATCCAATAGTAACCTGTGATGAAGCCAATGAAATAGTAGCTAATACTCCTTCCAAGAAAGGGTTTAAAACAATAAATCAACATGACTTAATAAAATACCTTTTTGTTGAACAATTTCTTTGGAAGTAAGTTCAGGATGAGGTAGTAAATTGGATTAAACATTAGCTTCACAGGAGAAGCCAGAGATTGGTAGTAGATGGTTGGCCCTCTGACTGGTGGCCTGGAACTAGTGGTGTGCCACAGAGATCAGTGCCCGGTCCATTGTTGTTTGTCATCAATATCAATGATCTGGATGATAATGTAGCATATTTGCGGGTACACCAAGACTGAAGGCATAGTGGACAGCAAGGAAGTTTGTCAAAGCCTGCAGTGGACTCTGGACCAGCTGGAAAAAATGGGCAGAAAAATGGCAGATGCAGACAAGTGTGATGTGTTGCACTTAGGGAGGACAAACCATGATAACGCTTAAATGGTGAAGGGTGGGGCACTGAGGAGTGCAGTAGAACAAAGGGATCTTGGAATATAGATCCATAATTCCTTTAAAGTGCACCACCAGTAGGTAGGTTTGAAAAGAGGCTATTGGCATATTAAACTTCATCAATCAAAGTATTGAATACAGGAGTCAGAATGTTATGTTGAAGTTGATAAGAGATGTTGGTGAGGCATAATTTGGAGTATTCTGTGCATTCAGGTTATCTACCTACAGTAAGTATATTAATAAGTTTGAAAGAGAGCAGAGAAAATTTACAAAGATGTTGCCAGGACTTGAGGACCTGAGTTACAGGAAAAGGTTGAATAGGTTAGGATTTTATTCCCTGGAGCATGGAAAAATGAGGGGGGATTTGCAAAGGTATGCAAAATTATGAGAAGTATAGATAAGGTAAATGCAAGCAGGCTTTTTCCACTGAGATTAGGTGAGACTAGAACTAGAGGTCTGGGTTAAGAGTGAAAGGTGAAATGTTTAAGGGGATCATGAGAGAGAACTTCTCAGATAGTGGTGGGAGTATGGAAAGAACTGCCAGCAGAGGTGGTTGATTTGAGTTTGATTTCACATTTAAAAGAAATTTGGAAATGTACATGAACAGTAGGGATATGGAGGGCTATGGTTTGGGTGCAGTTTGATGGGCTTAGCGAATTAATGAATGGATTAGAAGGGTCGAATGGCTTTTGCTGTGTTGTAACGTTCTATGGCTCTATCACTCTAAGTAATGTATTCGCAGGAAAAATTTAAATAAGTCTGTGATGTCACAACATCTCCAATAGAATAAACACAGGATATTGATAGTAAACTTCTTGGAAGACTCTGAAGTTTCTAAATAGAGATAGTTTCTAACATAGTAAAAACAGTTAAGAAAACATAAGCAAACAATGCAAGCTCTTTATAAATGTCTCACTCTTTCCCCTGAATCGCTTGGGAACAAAGACAGCTTTCTGTCTTTGTTTTGGTTCTGAGGTGACTGATGAGGACATTGTGGGAACTGCAGACTCTTCTTCTGATGGTCCAGGAGATATTGGACAGGATGAGCAGTTGAATAGTTTGCAGAGTGATGTGCTGCTTCCATGATTTACAAAGAGATTCTAATGCTATTGCATGGCTTTGGGAATCTCAGTGCCATGCTGAATATTATTTCTTTGAATAGGCAAGAGCTAGAGATTCCAAGGAGTAAATGGCAATGTTGCATTTCTTCAAGGAGGCTTTGAATATATCCTTGAACCTTTTCTTTTGTTGCTTTGTTCACCTGTTAATCTTGCCTTGCAAAAGAGATCAGAACAAAGTGTTCAGGGAATCTGGAGCTGGGCTTGCCCAGTGGAACAGGTTGAGTTTAACTACAGCCAAAGTGCTCAAGATGTTAACCTGGGAGACACAACCAATAATGGTTCACTAAAACCTTCATAAATTTGGAGATTTTTTTAAAGAAACATGGGAAGATTATTTAAGGCATCTTCTGAAGGCAGTTGAGGTTTCAGAAATATGTAGGTTGGTGAGAATCTACGCTGTCCAGTAGAACTTAAATTGTGTGTCTAGTCTGGGTTCCTGTTCTTCAAACACTCTTTTCCTCAATTGACTGTGCTGGTGCACTGAAAATAATAAGAATTTCTTCATTGATGTCCGCCCTCACTGAGAAGTGACTCCTGTGATTTGAGAAATTATCTACATTTTCCAAGGGTTCCTCGTAAACCTTTGTTGTCAGAAGACCTCCTAGTGAGGAAGTCAAGGATCCAAATGCAAAGGGAGATCCAAGGCCATGGTTTAGAAGGTAGGTGATTCATACTGAAGGAATAAAATTATTGAACAATAGCCTGACTTACATTTTGTCGTAATCAGGATGTTCCAAAGCAGAATGGAGAGACAATGAGATTATGTCCACTGTAGAGCTGTTGCAGTGGTAGTCAAATTTCAGTGGGTCCAGATCCTTGCCCAGATAGCTGTTAGTTCTAGTCATAACCAATCCCTCAGGGGACTTCCTTATGGTAGATGCGAGTACTACTGATCGGAAGTCACTGATGCAGCTCACCCTGTTCTGCTCTAGCACCAGTACAATTGCTGCCTTTCTGAAACATTTCAGAACTTTGAACTGCAGCAGTGAGATGTTGAGAAAGTCTGTATACATTCCATTCAGTTGATCCGGCATAGATTTTCATGATCCAGCAGGTATACCATCGGGGCATACTTTGACATATACTCCTCAAATTTTGCTGCCAGCAGAAATTCATCTCCATCTATACTTGCTTCATGATGGCATGCTGACAATGACCTCAAACACACAGAGTTATTCCCAGTGAATGGCTTCAATCACAGCTATGTCAGTGCCCGAATATTTTTTTTCTTTTAAACCTTCTCACTGCACCTCTCTTCAACAAACTTCCCATGGGAGTGAAACTAATCTTTAGAACTAATGGGAATGCAAATAACTAATGTACTGAGCACACACATTGTCCTGCTTCCCAAATCTGTTAACATTTGATGTACTATGCCTTTTTATTATGCTGTGACTTTGGGAAGAAGTGACCTTAGATTCCCATGAATATTTGTGCACATATAGTGGACTAATGTGCAGAACTCTCACTCATTTGTAATGATCTTCTTGAAAATCATTGGAAGAGGAATCATAAGGTGATAACAAAGGGATGTGTGTCATTTGACCATCTTTACAGACAATGGAATAAAATCATATTGATATGTGTTATTAAACTGAGATAACATGAGGTAACATGAATACTGTTCCGTGACTGTATTCTATTGTTGTGGTGTATAGTAGCTTATTCATGTCATTCATTCATGTCTTTTAGCATAATTCAGACTGTGGGATCTACACTCTTTTAATTGAACAACAATGCAGCAATACAAATGTTGGAAAATGTAGACGGAGAACAGTTTAAAGTATGTGAATGGAGGAATAATAACTATGCGAGTTCACTATCTAACGGTCAAAAATGTCATGTTAATTGTGAATATCTCTGATTATGCTCTGCATGACTTTCACATACTCAGGTTTGATTTTGTGGTGTCATGTCTCACAACAGCACTGAAGACTTATACCACAGCAGGGACATCTGTTCCTAAATCTCAGCACAGTTAATTGTGCTACCGATGACTTGGCTGTAAAGAATTAGACAACTAGTTGAGCCTTGTCCTTTGGAATTGCCAAACTTGCCAATAGCTGTTGATGAGCACTTTCCCGGTGCACCCAGATGTTGTGCACCTCTTAGGGTTCTGTATTTGGACTGTATGAAATTGCAGCAATTCCTCAGCCCTGATGCTAAGGAATCCACTTGAACAACTTGTTTCAAATTAGACCTGCAAGTAGAGTATCTCCATTCACTGGAAAAGAAATGCTGGAGAGTTGATAATAACTTCCAGACGCATTAATTTCAAAGGACTATAAATTATTTAAATTTGGTTTTAACACTTTAAGCAGTACTTTCAATTAGTTTTTTTTTCAAATATGCAGTATTTTTACATTTATCTTAGCATATTGGCTGACTTCTAGTATTTTGAGTCCCTCGGAAATTTTCACTATGGTCGTAAACCTTTGGCACAACTCACAGAACCTGGTTGCCATGGTAGTGTAGCAGTTAGCGCATTGTTATTACAGTTCCAGTGTTTGGAGTTCAATTCCAACAACGATCTATAAGAAGTCCATATACGTCCTCCCCGTGGAATCTGTGGAATTTCCCTATGACCTCCGTTTTTTTTTTCCACAGTCCAAAGATGTACTATGTGAGTTAATTGTTCATTGTATAATGTCTAGCGGTGAAGTTAGGGTTAATTGGGGTTGAGGGATTGCTGGGAAGGTGTGACTTGAAGGGCCAGAAGGGCCTACTCTATGCTGTATCCCTAAATAAATAAATAGTTAACCTGTCACAATGTGTGCAGGCAATATTGGAACTAAAATGCAGAGGAAAGACAAGCTCTGATGTAGAGATGATGATGAGAGTTTATTCATAATAATTCCAAATGATCAGTGGCTCAGCTGTTTTCATGGATGGTGCAAAGAAAAAGAATTTCAGGATGTATATTGTATAAATTTCTCTGACATTAAATGTACTTTTGAAGTAAACTTCTCAAAACTAGGACCCTGCAATCAGTGCAAATCAGGCATCTGCTTAAATAATACAAGTAACACAGAATCCCTGAGCCAGTTGAAATAAACTTAACAACCTTAAATAGAAGGTGGCAGAAGACTGCATTACAAAGAGCAAGTCACTCAAGAAAACACTCAAGGAACTCTAAGTGATAAAGAACAGTTAAGCAATTCAGATGCTTTAAGAACTTTGGAGCCCAATGTTCTACGGTGGTACAGAGCCAAAAAACTCATTACATAAACTTCTTAGAGCTTGGGATTATTATCCCTCATTATTTAGAATGCAAGCTTGGAGGTTCCAGTTTGGAGCCCTATCACTGCACATGGAGCTAACTCTATACATCAAGACAGGTCATTAAAATGAAATGATTAAATATGAACACATTTTATCTATCAGCAGAGAGCACAGGTAGTACTCTACAGAACACCATCCCTGAAGTATTTCCTTTTCTTACTACACATATAGAAGTAAGAGTTTCATTGCAATTGTGTATTTAGTTTTCCTTGATTTCCTTCCAAATAAGTTCAAGATTGTGAACTCTGTGGCCCATGGGGTGCTACAGGGTTGAAGTCTGTGCCTAGTTATTAGTGTGAATAACAACCTGTTTCAGACAGTGAACATAAATTTTGATGTAATTCCTTGGAATGGAAATAACGTTTGTGAAAGGGATAAAGATAATGTTGTGCCTCACCCAGCCCTTGAAATTTTCACAAATATCTCATTCACCACATAATATCACCTACTTCCACCAGTACCTCAGTTTATTTTGCACAAGGGTGCATCTTTATTACCTTCCAAAATGAGTTACTTCAATGTCTTACTGCTTGTTCTTCTGTTTTCCATCCTGTATAACTACAGTTCAAAATCCTGCTGCCTTTTTACCACAAACAGCAAGTTGTATCCATTCATCTTTGACTTGTATTGGCCTCTAGTTTCTCATTAATACAAATTTAAATTTGTATACTTATCTTTAACTCTCTCCATGGCTTTAATTCTCCATATCTCCATAACTCTCTTATCATGCTACCTGCCTGATAAATTTTTCCATTTTCCAGACTCCAGCCTTTTCTGCAGGTCTCCACCTTCTACCTCATCTATTGAGTCTTCTCTAGTGGGCTTTGCAAATCTCCCCCTTATGTTCCTACCGCTGCTATTTCAAAAGGAGACATCTTAATTTTTGTGGACTGAACCTTTGGTCTTTCTCTCCTAATCTTTTGTTTTTGTTCTGAATGTTTTTTTTTCCCCTGCATGTCTGCTATGAAGCACGGCATGACAATTTTTTAAGGCAGAGTTGGCATATAAGTGTTTTTTAAGACTGTTAATTAAGTAGGTCACTACTTAACTGCCGAGTTCCAATTACATCAAATCATATAGGCATGGATGATTTGCTGACTACCAACAGTGTGTAAGAACAAAGTTAACATCAAATGGTGTCACTATTAATCTAACACAGGCTGCAGTTAATTCAAGTTCCTTGATAAGTGCTGAACAATTTCGGTTTCTACTTCCCACCCCACCCCAACCTCCCCCAATTATATTCTTAATCAATGCTCACAAAAAATAATTTAAAACAATCAACATAGTTTAAATTAAACCCATTTCTTATCAATTTTATAGTTCCAAATATGACTTCCTTGGAAGTTACTGATTCTTACAGTTGGCCAACATCAGGGTTAGTCAGCTAACTGTTGATAATTGTGTAGAGCAGGGGTTCCCAATCTAGGGTTCACGGACCCCTTGTTTAATGACATTGGTCCATGGCATAAAAAAGATTGGGAACACCTGGTGTAGGGGATGATATTTTGAAAATTGTAGCAATATTGAGTTTGCTTCAGTTATGTGTAAATTTGTTTATTTTACAGTTTAAATTCTATTGCACAAATATCACTTCAGTTTTCTTGATGTATTTTCAATTAAGTAACTAATCAAACTCACAGTTAAAAAACATCAAATTCTATTTATTGTTGCTTGCTGCTAATGTGCATTATTGGAAAACTGGTTTATAATGGCAATATCAGCCAATGGAATAACATTATGTGATAGACAATGATTAGGGATGGATGATTTGACCAAAACTTAATTATCTCCTTACATCACTCTCTGTCATATTTTGCTGATGACATTCCTAACAAGACTCATGGGATGTTTCATTATGTCGAAGATACCCCATAATTAGACAGTAGATCAAGCATGATCTTATTGAGTGGTGAAGCAGATTCAAGGGACTGATTGGCTTACTCCTGGTTTAATTTCTGATGGTCATATCTGAAATATTCTTGATGGCCTATTGAAAGAACGGCCCTCAGAATTTCCCAAGTAACCTTGAAATCTTATTCAGTTCAAACTATGTTAATTCATAAATTAACCTCAAGGAACAGTTTTGTTGATGTAGTTCTGCCAATAACAAGCCCCAGTGCTGTTGTATTGGGTTGCTTGGTTATTCAGGGAGAATAATTACACTATTCCAAAGTCATTTTAATGCTAATACATGCATATTATGCATCCCAATATGTGGGTGAGACAATAAAGGTTTTACTGCAGGGATTGGCATCTTACCTTACATACATTTTATCAAACACCTTGGAAGTGTAGACACTCCAGTTCAAATATATTACTGGGGCATTCTTTCAGAGAGTTATCTGCACCATGCAGTTTTCCCTAGGGCCTGCCTGCTGAAATCTATTACAAAAGGAAAAGCCATTCATTTTGTGTTTTTGGGAAAATAATGAGGTACAAGTCTTACCAAGCAGCGAAATTCAGAACCCAACCATCTTTTGATAAAGAAGTTGCTGCATATATAGTTTATATTTACCTTGTTGTGTAGTCCTGAATACACATTCATTATATTCAACTTTTACAGGCTTCCACAGTCTTCAAAGTCAGCTTATGATTTTTGCAAGGTTTACAAAAAAAACATTGTTCCATTACTTAATGAGTGGTTATTATTCAAGGTCGTTTTGGCATTCCATAAATCTATATTTGAATCAAGAAGAGTTATTTGTCTGCTAAGCAATTAAATAATTAATGAAGAACTGTTATGAAACTATGAAATGAGTAACAATGGGGTAGAGCTACTGTTTGATTTTGCAAGATTTCTATACCATCAGTCAAACCAGCTTGAATTTTCTGAGCAGTTTTACATTTCGGATCAATGTACAATCGGTCTAATAATTTATGAAAAACAAAATTGTTTTCATATTTGATAGTTACTTGAAGATATATGATGGAAAACTGTTGGATATTGCTCAACTGGATTTTTAAAGAATATCTGTTAATACTGCATATATGAATATTACATTGAAATAGGGTTCAGGATGTCAAGCATAACATATTACCTTGAATAAATTATTGATTCAAACATAGAAAAAGAAAAATGATAACAAATTAATCATTTTCAGATTGGTGCATTGTAACAAGCAGGGCTCCATAAAGGTAAGTACAGAATACTCAACTATGGGCAAACAGACCCCTCTTTAGACTCAAAACAACACACACAAACTGCTGGACGATCTCAGCAGGCCAAGCAGCACCTATGGAAAACAGTAAACAGTTGACTTTTTGGGTCGAGACTCTTCTTCCAGACTGGAAAGGAAGGGAAGAAGTCAAAGTGACCAGACTCCTCTTCCAGTCCTGACTGCTATGTGGTCATCCATATTGCCAAACTATTCACAATGACCCACGAGTCTGTGAAGATATGGATGTTACTTACCGTAACTTTCAAGGGCAAGGTTGTGGTTTCAAAATCTGGCAGATGACTAGGCCCTCCAGTTCCTAACTGAGTAAGGATTTGTTTAAGGATTGGGTTTAGGGCAACTACCTTTCACTCCTGCACACTGTGCTTTCACTTGGTTGTTCCATCTGTGAACCAAGCATTCTCTTTCTCTTCATCATTAAGTCATCAAATGGGACAACCCCATGTTACCAGTCATTTGGTCTATTTGTGCAGAGTCTCATCCTTCACCAACTCCAAACCGTTTCCTATAACTTACTTTTCCCATCTGGCCCTTTCTGTGCTCTTTCTGACATATACCATTTCAATTTTACAATCAAAAAGGTCTGTGCCAGTCTGACCCAATTTCCAGTGTCATTAGATTTAACCCAGGACACACAAGGCAAATCTGGATGTGTTATTGCAGGCATGTAACCTGTCTGACTCTCAGTTTCTACCAAGGCCAGTAGCTCTTAATCAAAGGGTGTGTACAAGCTTGGCAGTTTTCTGGACCAAAGTCCCAATGATGGCACTCTGCTTCTGCCACAGGCTCCAAATGGTCACATATTCCCTCATTGATACTTGTTATTCAAATGGCATATAGGCCTTTGTGGTTCAAGTGGCAGGGCCTGGACTACCACATGGAAGGCCTTTTATTATACAAGACCCCATTAAAATTTAGCTCTCTTCCTGGCTATCACATACAGAGGCCTAAGCAAGATTGATAGAAGGGATATGTTCTGTTTCTGAAAACCAACCAGACTTTTGCGCAGTACTGTATTAATTTTATGTATGGCGTTATACTGCTGCAAAACAAATTTCATGACATATGTGAGAGATGATAAACTGATTTTCATATGTGTCTCTATTTTGTCTAAAACTTGGAAGGTGACAGAAAGAAGGGAATTGTGGTTGGGAAAAGAGGAAGAAAGAAGGGAAGGAGTGGGAAGTACCAGAGAGACATTCTGTAATGATCAATAAACCAATTGTTTGGATTCAAATTGCCTTGCCTGGTGTCTGCACCTGTGCCAACCCCTGCCTTGGCACTCTTCTGCCAGCTGTTCCACACCCCTCCCAAGGTACTCCACCCATGCCATTCCCAATATTTTTTGCTCCCACCAGGTTTATAAACTCAGCCTCTGCTCATGTTGATAAAGGCAATACTGTGAAAAAGTCTTAGGCTCCCAGATTATATATATCTGCCAATGACTTATACACAGTACTGTATGTTTACCTGATCAGTAATTAACAATTAGCACCTTTGCTGTTCATTCTTAAACACTCAGTCTTCAGCTGCTGAGGAACTGCAACACTTCAATGACATATGTAGGGGAATTGAGGTTAAGCCTAAAGTGGAACTTCAAAAATCCCCTGAAGCTACTTTACAATTATACTGTTCAGGGTCTCCTTTATTTCCTATACAAATGGAATTTGAGTACCAACTCCATGTAAGGTATACAGATCCCTGATATGCATCTTACTGGAAACTACTACGTGATTTGCGGTAAATTGCCACATACAGGCCTACCTGATAACTAAAGGTTAAAATTAAACTTGCCATCCACTTTGCCAACATATTTAGCCATTTTATATCTGTTGCATCAAAGAAATGACTAATTCTGTATTATCTTGCCACAACAAATACATGACTGGTTTAAACAGAATGAATGAAGAGAAGCTATTCCCATTAGAGGATAATTGGAAGAACATGGGTCATAGGTTAAAAGTAGTGGCAATAGAAATCAAAGGGAAGATCTGAGGAAAGGGCTGTAATGCAGAATAGTGTTCATGATCAGGAATGTACTGACTTTCAGGTTGTTGGAAACAGATTGAAATTAGTACCTTCAATATGTGACTGGATAGGCAGTTGATGGAGAAAATCATGCAGGGCTCAGAGGAAGAAGCAAAGGGATAGGATTGACTAGATTCTACAAGAGGCTGTCATTACAAAAGTGGCCTCCTTCTGTGACTAGACAATTCAAAGTTCCTTTTATTCTATTATTCTACTAGCTGCTATAATCAGCATTGTTTAAGTTATTATGCAGGGAATAATGCTGTTAGCATTTACTCTGATGCACGTCAGTTTTATAACACTTCATGTAAATAAAACAAATACTTTATGTTCATAATTATTTCATGAATGATATAAATAAGAGGTTAAATTATGTAGTTAAACAAGTTAAGAATAAAATAGCACACTAAAAATAAAAATATATGCACAAATTCAATTTAATATAGTTCTCTTGATTCAATGCACAATGTCTAAATTCATGTAATTTCAATGTTGAACTGCTTCGGAATACACTGTATTTCTTGCTTGTGAATCTGGTGTCAAATATATAGATCATTTTCTCCAACTCTGGAGTAACCAACATAAAGCTGACTGCAGGAAAAGCATTGAAATTCAAAATGAAACATCGACTTTTAGTGATTGTCCTTGTGCCTCAATAATGCTCAGAGTTCACTTAAATTGAAAAAGTAGATTAGATTGGCTTTAACTGGTATCTAAGGGTTTCTACTCATGATTGGGGAGGCAATGATGGGAGGTCATCACTAGGTGCTGGTTGATGGGACGAGGCAGATTCATGCTTTGGGGCAGACTAGATAGGTTGTAATGTTTCTGTGGTGCTCTAGTGTTCTGTGACTCCATTGTAATTTAGATTATTGTAATCTAAATTACATATAGTTGTCTATTTCAAATTCATAACATCAAAAGTTGAATGTCCAGTTTTCCACACTGATGAAAGTACAGATAATGCCATATCCAGGGTGATTATGTTTTGCCTTTGGACTTCAGCCAGAAGTAGATTATTAAGAAAAGCCACTTCCCATTCCAAATAAACATAATATTTTTGTCATTGTAAATACGATGTAAGGTATTTCTTTAGAATCTCATTCAATTTAATTTGTTCTCTTATATATATATTGGTCTGATTGGTTTACAACTCACCACAGATTGTCTCCTTCAGAAATTCAGTGCACAATTTTTGTTTCTCTTTTTTGTTCAACTAAACTAAAAGTAGCCAGGTAAGGTATAGCCAAGTATTCAACACCTCAAAAATAGATCTAGAAAAAAGACTCATCAATTTTCAATGGGGGAAGTTACTAGGCTTCCTTTGGACTCAGGCGTGATTCTTGTGGAGGTGTTAGAAAAACAATGTGTTGTGCAAACCTTTAGGTTAAGCCTAATTGAAGACAAGAAGACAACATTTCAGATTTCCAGTCCTGATGCAGTATTTCCACCTGAATTCTGTCCTCCCACTGCTGCTGCTTGATGAGCTGAATCACTCCAGCAGAGTCTAGTTGCTTCAGATTCCAGCAGCTGCAGTCTCTAGTGTCTTCAGATTTCTGGGTTGCTTCATTGCAGAGATAGCATGGGGCACACGGATGTTCTCTTTCATATCTTTAGATGATTTGAAGTCAGGTGGTAAAATAAAATATAGAAATAAGGACCTACAAAGAAATGTAGACAATTTAAGAGAAATAACAACAATGTGAAAGATGGAAAAGTGTAGGTAATTGTTATTGGGAAGAACAGAATTTTTTAAAAAGCTATAAGAAATAAAAATCTATTATATGAAGGGATACTGATATTCCGGTTCACAATAAACAGGATTATTAAGCACATGCAGCAAATAGTTTATATAGCCGAGTGGCATTGGTATTTTTTTTAAAGAGGATTTGAATTTATATGGATGAATAAAAGGCAGGAACACTCAGCAAGTTGAGGCAACATTTGTGGAGAAAGGGATTTAACATTTCAGAATTATGACTTCCATCAGAAAGAAAAAGTTAGGAATGAAATCATCTTAAATTGTGGTGAAAAAGAGAAATAGATCAAAGGAAGCAAAAGAAGCTAAGAGATGTGATGGGCACCTTGACAAAATGAATGAAGCAAAGTGATGGGTGATACAAGTTGGTAAAGATTTATCTGAAAGATCCATAAATAGGAGAGAAGCTTGTTGATGAAGTATGATTTTTCAGTAAGTTTAGGAATTCCAAATTTGAAGGCCTGCATGCCTACGAGATTCAGATTATTTTTATGTATGTTTGATACACTGATGTAAATATTTGAAACTATAAAAAGATTTGGTATAATATTATTTAGTTTTAATGATATGCACCGTTTGTTTTGGAGGCTCTATTATATCTTTGCATGAAGTTTAAAAAGTTAATTAAAAGTTGTTTGCTGGCAAACTTTTTTTGAAAATTATTTTAATGTCAAAGGCAGCTCAGCAATTTTCTTGACATCACAGCTGCTGATACCAGTCACATTTGATGAACTGATGACTGACAGCTACAAGCATTAGGATGAGCGAAGTTCTTAACCTCTGAGATTGTTTGATCTTTACAGACAGCATTGTTCGATGACAGTGTTGAAGAACTTGGCTTTACTGTTGACTGCAAATTCTGACCTATGTTGTTTACTGACAACCTAATGACTATGCAGCAATCAAATCATGAAATGTTTATTTTGAATTATTTTAAACATTATTCACAGATAGATGATAGGAATTTTTAAAATTTTTGTTGAGAACTACTTTCAAATATGTAATGCGCTGGTAAAGATTTTGCTGCTAATGTTGTAGGGTATTTCATGTAATGGTTTTTATGTAGAAGCAGCATGTTCTGCTGGTAGTCTTTGGGTTACTGCTAGTGCTCTGGTCCATTCAGTACGTGGTCCTCAGGCTGAGGTGTGTGATCATTTCATGCCACTTTATTATGCCACTCCATTGTCTCACTAAAATGCCCTGACACCCAGTCAACTTGGAGGCAGGAAATGCAGCTGTGAAAGATGCAACTAATTTTTTTTGATGTGTTTCTAATATTCTATACATTTTATATAAATTAACTACAATACAATAATAATAAATGTTTTAAAACTAAAAGAAACCAAAATGCAAAATGCTTATGAATCATTTAAAATACTAAACTGAAGTAAAATGATTAACAAAAAGAATCTTCATGCTTCTTCCAATCATAATCTAGGGGCATAAAATCAATGAAATTCAGGAAGTCTCAGTTCTTGTGCCAGGTCTGACCAGCATGGTATCTGAGTGGAGATTCCCCAGTGTAATGCTTGGATTCCCAGTGGGGTTGGTCCCCACTGTGGAATTAATTAGCAACAGAGTGATTAATATAACCAACCTGTTGGTAAACCCAGAATTTTGTGTTTTACATGGGATGCATAGAAAGTATTTATGTGGTTGATAATGGCAGTTCTATTATGAACCCCTGAAAATGAGGCAAGAAATAGCCTAACAGTTCATCACAGCTCAAAATCTGATTAAATAGGAACCAGTATCATCAGTGCAGTCTGTGAACGACTGCTGCCTCCGGAGATTGGACTCCATCCTTGTTTTGTCAAAATATTTTAATTAGATTCAGTCATAGAATAAATTGCTAAAGAAAGAATAAAATATCCATTCAGTGAGATTAGAAGTGATCAGTCACTGCAAGACAACTGGTCTTATTTTAGGGTAGAGTGATAATTTCACACCACTTCATTTTGCCACAGCATGAATTCATTGTGGTGTCAAATTAATCCACCACGTGCTCTGTTTGAGTACAGATTAACCTGCAGTTCAATGCTGATTCAGGCTGAATGTTCAGAAAGCAGGAATTATCCTGTTCTCACTTCCTAAATATTTCTCTTTGTATTTATTGGAAGAAGGCTCGGTTTCTGAGTATGCAGAGCTCACTCTCACATGATAATTGTTTAGTTCCATTTCCTTGTTAACTAAGTAGTAGTAACAAGATGCTGTTCACCACAAAGCAAGCTGCGGCAGCAAGACTCCAACACAGCTGATTGTTTTACAACATTGCATACATCAGATTGGCTGAAACAGAAACAGAAAGGAGAAAGGATCAATTGCCAATAAGCATGTTATAGGGTTCTCAATTAAGGTACCGTAAGACATTTCCCACTAAAGGGTGACACCTCAGCCTGTTCAGTCTTGCTGGAATCTGGCACCCATTTTGCGAACTGATCAAAGTGAATTTGTAATCTGCAAAAATTTGAAGGAGTGGATTGTCTTCCAGAATTCTAACAGAGCTCCAAGCTGGTGCAAGGAGTTGTCTGTCAGTGCATAATTATAACAGAGAACAAGAGAAATGATCTGTATGGAAGAGAAAAAGTGTTAGTGAATGTCTGAAGCAGACAGCTGGCTAAAAATTAAACAAAAGCATTGCATGGTATACAGCAGCTGTGTCAACCAAAGCTCAGCCTGAAGGCATTGATATCTCAATAAAAGACAGAGTCGAATAATAATACATGTACTAAACTGGAAATTGGATTTAAATATTACTATTTTTCCCAATATTTACATCCTTCACCATATTGTCTTCTATGCTATTTGAAATTCTTTTTGGTATGTACCACCTCTTTGTTTAAACAGTCCTCTAAAAAGATGAATAACATATTACTTATAGTCATAGTCATAGTCATACTTTATTGATCCCGGGGGAAATTGGTTTTCGTTACAGTTGCACCATAAATAATAAATAGTAATAGTAATATTACTATTAGTAAATAGTAATAGTCATAGAAATAATAAATAGTAATAGAATAGTAATAGAAAATAGTAATAAATAGTTAAATAGTAATATGTAAATTATGCCAGTAAATTATGAAATGTCCAGGACCAGCCTATTGGCTCAGGATGTCTGATCATCCAAGGGAGGAGTTGTAAAGTTTGATGGCCACAGGCAGGAATGACTTCCTATGACGCTCTGTGTTGCATCTCGGTGGAATGAGTCTCTGGCTGAATGTACTCCTGTGCCCACCCAATACATTATGTAGTGGATGGGAGACATTGACCAAGATGGCATGCAACTTAGATAGCATCCTCTTTTCAGACACCACCGTGAGAGAGTCCAGTTCCGTCCCCACAACAGCACTGGCCTTACGAATGAGTTTGTTGATTCTGTTGGTGTCTGCTACCCTCAGCCTGCTGCCCCAGCACACAACAGCAAGCGTGATAGTACTGGCCACCACGGACTCGTAGAACATCCTCAGCATCGTCCAGCAGATGTTAAAGGACCTCAGTTTCCTCAGGAAATAGAGACGGCTCTGACCCTTCTTGTAGACAGCCTCAGTGTTCTTAGACCAGTCCAGTTTATTGTCAATTCGTATCCCCATGTATTTGTGATCCTCCACCATGTCCACACTGACCCCCTGGATGGAAACAGGGGTCACTGGTACCTTAGCTCTCCTCAGGTCTACCACCAGCTCCTTAGTCTTTTTCATATTAAGCTGCTCATTCTGCTCACACCATGTGACAAAGTTTCCTACCATAGCCCTGTACTCAACCTCAACTCCCTTGCTGATGCATCCAACTATGGCAGAGTCATCGGAAAACTTCTGAAGATGACAAGACTCTGTGCAGTAGTTGAAGTCCGAGGTGTAAATGGTAAAGAGAAAGGGAGACAAGACAGTCCCCTGTGGAGCCCCAGTGCTGCTGATCACTCTGTCGGACACACAGTGTTGCAAGCACACATACTGTGGTCAGCCAGTCAAGTAATCAAGAACCCATGATACCAGGGAAGCATCCACCTGCATTGCTGTCAGCTTCTCCCCCAGCAGAGCAGGGCAGATGGTGTTGAACGCACTGGAGAAGTCAAAAAACATGACCCTCACAGTGCTCGCTGGCTTGTCTAGGTGGGCGTAGGCACGGTTCAGCAGGAAGACGATGGCATCCTCAACTCCTAGTCGGGGCTGGTAGGCGAACTGGAGGGGATCTAAGTGTGGCCTGACTATAGGCCGGAGCAGCTCCAGAACAAGTTTCTCCAGGGTCTTCATGATGTGGGAGGTCAATGCCACCAGTCTGTAGTCATTGAGGCCACTGGGGCGCAGCGTCTTCGGCACAGGGACGAGGCAGGACATCTTCCACAGTACAGGAACCCTCCAGAGCCTCAGGCTCATCTTGAATACATGGCGAAGTACTCCACATAGCTGAGGGGAACAGGCTTTGAGCACCCTGGTACTGACACCATCCGGTCCTGCAGCCTTGCTTGGGTTGAGACATTTCAGCTGTCTTTTCACCTGTTCAGCCGTGAAGCCCATCATGGTGGTTTCGTGTGGGGGAGGGGTATAGTCATGAGAGCAGGGTGGGGGACTGTGAGGAGGGGTAGGAGGGGAGAGTGGAATATGTGTTGGTTGGAGGCCGACAACAGATGGCTCATGTGGGGGATGGGCAGGGGTCACAATATCAAATCTGTTAAAGACTAGGTTAAGTTCGTTGGCCCTGTCCACACTGCCTTCAGCCGCTCTGTTGCTAGTTTGCCGGAACCCAGTGATGGTCCTCATCCCCCTCCAGACCTCTCTCATGTTGTTCTGCTGGAGTTTCCACTCAAGCTTCCTCCTGTACCTGTCTTTAGCCTCCCTGATCCTGGCTTTCAGGTTCCTCTGTATTGCCCTCAGCTCCTCCCTATTTCCATCTCTAACTGCCCTCTTTTTAGCGTTCAGGATGTCCTTAATGTCCTTTGTCACCCATGGCTTGTTTTTTGAATAACAAAGGAGAGTTCTTGTCGGAACATTGCAGTCCACACAGAAGTTAATGTAATCAGTGGTGCATTCTGTGAGCCCATCCATATCCTCTCCATGTGGCTCACAGAGTTCCTGCCAGTCTGTCACCTCAAAACAACCCTGGAGTGCCTCATAAACCTCCTCAGACCATTTCCTCGCTGTCCTCGAGGTTGCAAGTTTACTCTTCACCAGAGGCACGTAGCAGGGTTTAGATGCACCAGGCTGTGATCTGACCTTCCCAGTGGGGGGAGGGGAGAGGAGCTGTATGCATCCTTAACGTTAGCGTACATCAAATCCAGAGTCCTCTCCCCTCTGGTGTACAGCTCACATACTGCGTGAAGTTGGGCAGTGTTCTAGCCATGGTAACATGGTTGAAGTCACCTGAGATGGTAATGAGGGCACTCGGGTGCTGGGTTTGTAATCTGGCTATGACGGTGTAAATGATGTTACATGCCGACATCGGGTTGGCAGAGGGAGGGATGTACACAACAACCACAATTTCATGCGAGATTTCCCTTGGCAAATAATATGGCCGGAGTCCAACAGCAAAAAGTTCAATATCCGGGCTACAGACATGTTCCTTGATCGTAATATGCCCAGGACTGCACCATCAGTTATTTACCAGAACCGCCAACCCCCCCTCCTTTGCGCTTACCCGTCTCAGTGCAATTCCGGTCAACTCGAACGGTCTGGAAGTCCTCTATGGAAACGCTTTGATCCTCGAGTGTCCTCGTGCAGCCACGTCTCAGTGAAGCACATGACAGTGCTCTCCCGAAATATTCTCTGACTCCTGACAAGCGCAGTCAGTTCGTCGATTTTATTTCCCAGCAATTTCACATTTCCCACGATGAGAGAGGGGAGACACGGCTTATAAATTCTCTTCTCCATAAGCTTCCGTTGTCTCGAACCGGTCCTCTTCCCTCACCTTTTTGATCCCCCCTCTCCCCTCTGCATCCTCTATGTGTTTTCCTCCAGATTTCAGCCCGGATGTCCGCTGCTCTGTTTGCTAAACCAGCGGGCATGAGCACAATCAATTGTTCCCTTGAATACACAATGCGGCCATCCTGCTGCCACGCTAATGAGACGTGTCCGAATGTAACTAATTCCAGCGCTAAAAAAACAAATAAAACTCTCTCCACCAGCATATTAGAGATGGTGCAGCTTCAACGTGTTACCGTGAGAAAAAAAAACAACAAATAACTAAGTTAAAAAGTTTAAAAGTAAGAAATTATGAAGCAAATGTAACCGGCTGCATGCACGACCGGTGCATGTGCACACTGTCTATATAAAGCATTAGTCATAGGGTGCCTCAGTTATTAGATCATTACGCAATGATCTAGTGTGTCTGAGCTGGTCCATGTCATAATAGGAATGAATTAGAAGTGATTTCATGCATTGAAATCATGCAATAAATCTGAATAATTCAACTCATTAATGGATGCTGTGTCCCATACCCACTAATATGATAAACTGACTGAAAAAATGATAAACTGATTGATAAAGTAGGCTTTGGGCCTACTCTGGACTGCTCTGGCACCCATTTTGTTTTTGAATGCTGTTGTTTGTTTCTTTCTATCCTTATTAATCTTTTTATTGATTTAGAGAAAACATATACAGACAAGTGGAGAATTATCTCAAATATATATATATCAGCAACAATATAAACAAAAGCTGAAATAGATATTATTATAAACATACATAGTAATAAGCAAATATGGAATATATTATAATAAAGGACAACTAATTCTCCTCTTATCAATTCATCAAGAGGGAAAAAAAAACTTTAAATTTAAAATGAAAGGAAAAAAAAAACCCACCACACTAAAAAAAAGAAAAAAAAAGGACTGGGCAGTCAATTCAGATGATACAACCAAGAAAAAAAGGAAAGACTTTCTGATTAAATCTAAAACTTTGAAAAGAAAAATAATAATTGGAAGAGTAATAAATTAAATCAAATGAAAATATAGAATAAAAGGTTGCCATATTTGCTCAAATTTAAAGGATGCATCAAATGTCCGACTTCTTATTTTCTCTAAACTTAAACAGAACATAATGGAGGAAAGCCAAAAAAAAGAAACTAGGTGGATCAGAATCCTTCCACTTCAATAAATTGGCTCTCCTAGCCAATAAAGTCGAAAAGGCTATCACATGTTGAGTGGAAACAGGAATATTTCCTGTTCCAATGGGATAATCTCAAAAATTGCCGTTAAGTAAATTAGGTTGTAAATCCAGATCCAAGACTTTTGATAGCATTTTTAAAACATCTCTCCAAAAGTTTTCTAGCTTTATATAAGACCAAAGCATATGAGTTAAAGTGGCCACCTCAATATTACATCTGTCACAAATAGGATTAATATTGGAAAGAATACGCACTAGTTTGTCCTTTGATATATGGGTCTGATGCACTACCTTGAACTGTATCAAGGAAGGATGGGCACAAATAAGATGAGTTATTAACCAAATGAAAACTCTTACTCCATTGATTATCTGAAAATGACTCTTGAAATTCCGATTCCCAAGCAAGTTTAGTTTTATCATTGGATATCATTCGTAAATTCAATAACCATTTATAGATTATAGCTATCAACCCTTCTTGAAATGGTTTAAGCTGAAAGAGAGCATCTATCATATTAGGTGGAGTTGCTTGCTTCTATTGATTCATGATTTGTCTCTTTCTCTGAACATCAGGCATTGTCCTTTATTTTAATTTTTTTAATTGGGTTCTTTTGGATTTCTTGCTTTGTGGCTGCCTGTAAGCAAACAAATCTCAATGCTGCATAATTTGTACAATATTTAATAATAAATGTACTTTGAAACTTTGAAGTAATATTTATGAATACAATATGAATACTGAACTAGCATTCCATTATGTGTGAAACATATTGTTATGTAAATCATCTAGCCATCATGAATCTGAGACAAAATCTTGCTATCTGTTGGTAATCTAATGAATAACATGCTTTTCAATTAAATTTATCGTTGATTTCAATTATTTAACAACAAGTGTGTGAAAAAAAAGATAAATAGTGATAAAGATAATTGACTTACCTTTCTGGTTGTTATAAAGAGTAGGAGATAACAGTAATTCAGGCTTTACCCAATTATTACATTGCACATTTTCAATAACAGTTCATTTTAAGTAAGGTTTGTTAAGACCAAATATAATTCAGGTATTACAGAAGTTCAACAGTTTATAAAAGTGTTGGGGTGGGTGGAGTGAAGTAATTTTGGTTCCTTTAATATCAGAGGATGTATACACATACAACCTGAAATTCGTACTCTTCACAGACATCCATGAAACACAAGATGCCACAGATGAATGATAGAACATCGAAGCCAGAAAACCACCTCCCTCACCATTCACAACCATATTCTTTGTAAGAAAAAGCAAACTGTTGAATAAGTAGAAAGTCAGGCAGCATGTAGAGAGGGCGATAGACAGTTGACACTTAAGGTCTAGACCATTCACCTGAATTAAAAGAGTAGAAGAGAGATTACTAGTATAAAGACGTTCTTTATATCCTTGTTCATATGACTGCCTCCACATTTGCTCACTCTACATCACCTGTTCTGACAGCTGAATGTCTATGTTGTCACTATAACAGGCAATCATTTGTTTGTTAATATACTGTATCATATGATGTGGGCAATCATGGTCTTTCCATAACCATAATTGCTCTTGGAATTTTTTTTTACAGAACTGGCTTGCCACTGCCTTCGTCTGGGCTGTGACTTTACAAAGCAGGTGACTTCTGCCATTATCAATATTCTTCAGAGGCTGTCTGCCTCCTGTCAGTCGTCGCATAGCCAGGATTTGTGATAGGCACCAACTAGACATATGACTAACCACCACATGCTCCCATAGCGTCAGGTGACCCTAATCGAGGGAGGGAGTGCTAAGCAGGTGTTACACCCTGCCAAAAGGTGACCTGTGGGCTTGTGGCAGGAAGGAGCACCTTATTCTTCCTTTGGTAGAGATCTGTCACCACCCACCACTCACAGAACAGGTAATAGACAATTATAAATCATGCAACAATTGTTCCACAGCTTTTTCTTAACTGTTCTGGGTAACCCCTGTGATGAAGGTCACATACTGTGAAGAGTGAGATATTTGTCAATGAGGTTCACAGACAACATTATCATGTCTCTGAGTGGTATTTTGAGCTAAAACTCACATTGATGAAACTACTGATGTCATAAATGTTCACAATTGTCAGTATGTAGTCCAACAAGTTTAACCTTAGCAATTAAGGAAGTGAGTATAGTAGCAAAGCCTTTCTTGGTATAGGACAGCATTGCGATTCAATGAATAGATTGAGGCTGAACTCTTGGAAGATGGAGTGATGGGTAAATTTTACCAGGGCTCAGAAAGACTTGGACAGTCTGATGAAGAACAGTGCCTAAAGGAAGAATGGTTTTTGGGGCCATTGAGACCATGATGGATGTGGACAAGTGTTTTTTGCTTGTGGTTCCAAAGAAGCTCACATACAATATATATGCAAAGCAGACAAGAGCCTTTCGTGTTTGTTCTTGTGGAGCAGAAAGAAAAGTAGTGTATGGAATTGTGTGATCTTTCTAATGGTCAGATGTGGCAGAGATGAGAGTCAACAGTCTTGCTGAAGAGCCTTTGTCCAAAAGGGCAACTAGTCATCTCCTCCATAGGTGCTGCCTGACTTGCTGAGGTCCTCCAGCATTTTGTTTGTGTTTAACCTGAAATGAAAGCTGAGAGTGATTTGATCTTCTTTAGAAAAGCATCAGAACACACACTCAAGGCTACAGGAAGTCAAAAATCACAGCAAGGACAAATAAAACAGTTAGATTATGGATCCTTTAAATGCCAGAGCCAGAGGGGAATTAGAATTAGTAAAGTTTGATTACTCTGTGAGTTATCAATACTGATACTTCTCTGATCAATGAGGTGAAACTCTGATGAACACACACAAAATTCTGGAGACGGAATCTGATAGGAGAGGAGAGTGGACCATAGGAGAAAGGCAAGGAGGAGGTGACCCAGGGGGAGGTGATAGATACTTTATTTACTTATTTTATTTCTGATGATTATTTTATTTAGTATGATGATTTACATAGTTTTGCCATCAAGGCCCCATCAAGAGTGTAAAATCTTTCTTTTGGAATTTTGTGAAAGAAGCTCTAGTCTATATATATAGTTATCACTACTTATCAATTGGACTTTCAATTGTTTTTAAAAGTGTGCTAATCATGTGCTGTGTGTGACAGTAGGACGCAACAGATGTCTTGCAATATATTGGGAAAATGACAAAAAAATTACTAAATGCATCATTAGGGTAATGTTCACGCTGATTCTAGTGTAAAGTGTTTCTTGATGGCAGCTGCTTGCAGAGATGGCTGCTGCTGAATGAAGGTCTTTAGGATCCTCACTCCATGGCAACCATGGAGAATCTGCAGAAAGTCTATCATAGAGGTGAAGCACAGGAGGTGGACATGATCCTCCCACAATGCTATCAAATGGACCATATCAGTGCAAGACATGGTCACATCATGTTAGCACTGATGGTACCTGGTAACTTTGCAATGATCCTTATGTTTTATGTTATGCGATACCCAGCCGTGCTTTAAGAAATACGTCGATGAATGTAAAGAGAAACTCACCAATGCAAAGTTCAATACAACAAATGATTGTTGGGGACTCTTTATGTCCCATCTCCTTGCTGAGATGCTGTGGTGCTTGTTCCTTGTTTTTATGTGAAATGTAAATGCAGATAGATCACACCTTTAACTACCATTTTGTGGAAATGGGCAATGTGCCCCAGGCAGTACCATAAGTTGTATTTAATTAGTTGCACTAAAGGGAAATTGTGCCTCCTGGGCCATTTTCCCCTGTAACTCAAAAATGTAGATGCTGGATATCCAAAATTAAAAAAATATATATTTTTGAATCTCTGGGCTCCCGATTCAGCCATACGCCTGAGGAACAGTAACATATCTTCCACACAGCACACTGCAGTCTAAGTCGAGATCGAATTCTACAACTTCAGTTAAAAAAAACATCTTTGTCTGTATCAGATCTGTTCATTTCTACTTAAGTCATCCAACTGTGATATTGACTTGAAGCAAAAAAACAAGCTGCAGGAGGAACTCAGTGGTGTAGGCAGCGTCAGTGGAGAGAAATGGGCAGTAACACTTCAGGTCAAGATCCTTCAGCTGGACTGAAAGAGTAGAGGGAACATTGTCAGTATATAAAGAGGCGAACAGGAAGGGAGGGGGCAAGAGCTGGCAAGTGTTAAATAGATCCAGTTGAGTTAGAGTTGATTGCCTCCATACAAAATTGAAAGAAGCATGCTGTTCAAGAGGCTATCTGGCTTAAATTTATTTTGGTTCTCTATTCAATCTTTGTTTGGCCGTCAAGAGCATCAACATCTGATTGAAGAGTCTATCATTCAGTTTATACGTGAGACTAGGTTGTATTTGAGAATTTGAGTTCTTTGAAGTTCTATAATTAATTATACATCCTGTGGAGGCCTGTAATACGCCTGTATGCATCTAAACAGCTGGAAATAGAAGGAGAACAAGAAGAAGAAAAAGAATTGATTGCCAACAAGAATTAGGTTGGTGAGGGAAAGGTGGAGACAGTGACAGAGGCTTGGAGGTGATAAGTGGAGGCAGCCCAGGACTACAATTTACAGAATCTGGTCAGAAAGGGAGGGAAACCAAATAAGAGAGGTATAATGGGCAGATGGGAACAGTGCGGGAGGTGACCCACTTTGAGGGCTGTGTGGGTGATGGGCAAATAGATGAGTTAGGGGAGGAGAATGAAACTGAGTGATGAGGGCAGTAGGGTGAAATTTGGAAAGAAGGTTCTCCACCCAAAATGGTGACTGTCCTTTTCCCTCCACTGATGCTGTCTCACCTATTGGGTTCTTCCCGTGCTTTCAATGTTGTTCCAAGTTCCTGCACATAACCTCACCCTGGTTGTGGAGAAAGCTGAGGGCAGGCATATAGGCTTGAAAGACATTTAGTTTTATTTGATTTATTATGAGATACAATAGGGAAGAAGCCCTTCTGCCCCTTCATGCCGTGCCACCTAGCAACCAATGATTTATCCCTAGTCTATTTATAGGACAGTGTACAATGACTAATTAACCTCCTAACCAGTATGTCTTTGGAACTGTGAGAGCAAACTAGAGCACCTGGAGAAAACCCACATGCACACAGGAAGGAACAAACAAACTTGCTTAGAGAGGATGGCTGGAAATGAATTTTGAATTCCGACACCCCAAGCGGTAATAGCATCATGCTAACTGCTACGGTACTCTGGTGTCCCTGGTTCATGTGAGGAATTACATTTTATTTATTTATTTATTGTGATACAGCATGGAATAGGCCTTTCCAGCCCTTTGAGCCGTGGCTGCCCAGCAATACGCCGAATTAATCCTAGCCTAATCATGGGATAATTTACAATGATCAATTAACCTACCAATGGATACATCTTTGGACTGTGGGAGGAAACCGGAGCACCCTGTGGAAACCCCTGCAGTCACAGGGAGAACATATAAACTCCTTGTAGGCAGCAATGGGAATTGAACCGGGATCACTTGTAGTGTAAAGTGTTGTGCTAATCACTATGCTACTGTGTAACTTGCAGTTCAGAGTTTATATGCTCGTAGAAGTGGTTGTTTAGTCTTTCTTTGGTCTCTCTGATGTAGAGAATATCCCATCAAAATTATCAGATGCAATAGGCAAAGATGCAGAAATCTCTGCCTCCTCTAGTCTGGCTGCTTTGGTCTCTAGATGGTGGTGAGGGAAGAGGTGTATTGACATTCTTCTCTCTCTCCATTAACACAGCCCAACCTGCTGAGCATGTCCTTTGCCTGCATTTCACACCTTTTCATGTTTGTATTTTCACACTTCTGTTCATTTTTCTCTTTCAACCTGCTCCTGTTAACCCATCAAATTGAAACATTTACTTTCTCTCTTGATGGATACCTTTTTGACCTGATGAATTTTTCCATCATTCCTGAGACTTTGTTTCAATTTCAATTAAAAACATGCAGTTATAAACCTAGCTCCTTGGGACTTCTATCCAGGAAACAAGCCCTGTCCAAAATTTAAAAAAACATTTGACTTTGCTTTCCTAAATTCATGAAAGGATGAAACAGCCCACGAGGAAATGTAACGCAAGTTGGAAGGATAGTTCTTGGAGCTGAGTTCTGTACCATTGGGAGATTGGACAGAATGAATCTGCATCCTCTGGAGTTCAGAAGAAAGAGAAGTAATCTCTGAACAAATGTAGAGAAAACCTGAGGGTACATGGCAAGAGGCTGCTACCCCTGGATAAAGAATTCAGAATTACCAAATCGTGCTCATGGGGAAGGGGGTGGTCAGTTTGCTTTGAGATAAGAAGAAATGCCTTTGCCCAAAAGTTGCAAATGCTTTGAATTCTATACCCAAGGTACTTGTGGATAAAACTTACTGCATTTATTTAGCACTCTGAATCTTGGATCAAGAGATAGGGCATGAAAGTTGAAGCAGTCAAGAAAATCTATAATAATCACTGAATGGTGCAGTAGGTAAGAGAGGAGTTCAGGCCTATTCCTGCTCCTAGCTTCAAGTACTAGCCTTCCATTTATGGTCAGTAAGCTTTCTCCAGCAGCTATTATCCTTGTAGAAGTAGCAAAGCAGGAGTGAAATGTTTAGGATAAAGAACCAGATGAGATTTGACTTCAAATTGTCTCACAGTGGCATGGCCTTTGTTCATGACATGAAATAAGTGAACTAAGACCAGATAAAGTAGATGGCTAATGTGCATTGTTATTATTACAGCTGTACATTCACAACAAGAATGTGTTAAGTTGCTAAGTTTTTTGTAGCCTACAGTATATCCATTTAGTCTAAAGAAATGACATACATGTTATAACTGTGTAGCATAAATTAAATTGTATTAAATCGGGTGATATGTTAAATGTCTTATATAAACATATTTAATAAATGAACAACATTTAATAAATGAAACTTGGAAGAGATCTGACAGTTTTCTATTGTTATGGGTCCAGTGAAGCAAGCAGCATGAATACCTGCTTTATCATCCTGTCCAACTACAAAAGAGAGGAAAGCTGCTGCTCCACAGTGAAACTGTTATAATTGTGTCAGTGCTTTGTCACCATTTCAACTTGTTCAGGCAGAAATGATCAATTGCTGAATAAAGATGTGCTTTTGGAAACTTGCAGGTTTGTCAACCAGGTGCAAGTCCAACTTGATCACAGATGAAGGTCTCAAATCTTAAAGCCAAAGTGGCATAAGGAGAACAATGTGGCAAACACCGCAACATCAAACACCTCAATCCGCGATACCAATATTCACCACCACCCTAAAGAGAACTAGTTGCCATTTTTCATCTGTATAAGTTAAGAAGTCAATTCGGTTCAGTTAGATCTGCAATGAAGGTCTTCTATCTGTCTTTGGCCATCTTCTCTATTTTGTCCCAGATGTGGTTCAAGGTCCTCATTTCTGCCTCTAAGGTACAGAGCCAAGTTGCCTTTGGTCTCCCGCATTTCCTCCTCCCTTCAGGGGGCCAGTGAAGTTCAGTCTTGATAATGGAGTTGCCTTGTCTTCTCATCACATACTCAATGCACCTCCAATGTTTCCTCATGATGATTGTGGTCACGTCCTCTTGGTGACACTGTAGGAGTAGGGCATGGCTGGTGACTTTCTTGAGCAGAAAATTTTTTGGAGGCTCATGGTGTGGAATGGCGACAGCTTTGCAGGGTCGCTGTCTGTCATGTGCCAGCATTCTGTCCAGTATAGGAGTGTGGACAGAACATGGCTCTGGTACAGATTCACCTTGGTGTGAACACTGTACTTAGTTGGTCTCCATATGTTGCTTGTTAATGTGAAGATATTGTAAGTCAAGAAGTCAGAATGATAAAATGGATTGAGCCTCACTCTGAGTAATTCCTTTCCATCTACAGGTTTCTATAAATCTTGTGTTCCAGTTTCACAAGATTTGAACATGACCAACCTAGATTAGATAATTTTAATAGACAACATTGCATCAATGTTAATGTTAACATTGGTTGAAAACAAATCCAAAAATGATGCAATTAATTGTATATATATTGATTGACATACTTCTATCATCATTTTGCATCAAAAGTATCAGAGAAGGGAGATGTTTTCCAAGCCTACTTTTGGGAATGATCTTTCAATGCAGGATGAATTTTCCTGTCTTGTTGGGAGCCGAAAGAAATCTTGTCTGGAGTCCATTAGAACAATATTAATTTCATTCCACTCTGCAGATGATATGATTATGATTATGATTATGAGGACACTCAGTCCTCGTTTATTGTTATTTAGAAATGCATGCATTAAAAATTGATACAATGTTCCTCCGGTATGATATCACAGAATCACAAGACAGACCAAGACTAAAACTGACAAAAACCACATAATTATAACAAATAGTTACAACAGTGCAAAGCAATACCGTAATTTGATAAGAGCAGACCATAGGCACGGTAAAAAAAAGTCTCAAAGTTCCGATAGCCCCAACATCTCATGCAGACAGTAGAAGGGAGAAACTCTCCCTGCCATGAACCTCCAGCACCGCAAACTTGCCAATGCAGCATCCTGGAAGCACCCAACCACAGTCCGACTCTGAGTCCATCTGAAAATTTAAGCCTCCGACCAGCCCTCTGACACCGAGCACTGAGCACCATCTCTGCCAGGCGCTTCGACCCCGGCCCCAGATGCCAAGCAACAGGCAAAACTGAGGATTCGGGGCCTTCCCCTCCGGAGATTCTGGATCACACAGTAGCGGCGGCAGCGAAATAGGCATTTCAGAAGTTTCATCAGGTGTTCCACTGTGCTCTCACACCTGCCTCCATCAAATCAGAATTGTGCACGGAATCCTACTTGACAGATAATAGATATTATAAACACAAACTAATCTGCAGATGCTGGGATCAAAGCAACACTCACAACATGCTGGAGGAACTCAGCAGGTGGGGCAGCATCCGTGGAAATGATGAGTCGATGTTCCGGCCGGAAACGTAGACTCATCGTTTCCACGGATGCTGCCCGACCTACTGAGTTCCTCCAGTGTGTTGTGAGATAGCAGATATTCATCACTGGAGAGGCTGCACCTGCTGCGTCACGCCGCCACCTTATCCTCCTCCTTAGATATGTGAACAACATTACAGCCATGGTATAATTATGGATCCTGATGGTGTTTCAGCCCAAAACATCAGCTATTCTCTCCATCCTCTCCATAGATGCTGCCTAACTTGCCGAGTTCCACCTGTATTTTGTGTTTGTTTCTCTAGGTTTACAGTATCTGCACAATCTCTTGTGCTTATAATTATGCATTGTGTTTCTAGCACTGCAGAAGAACTTAGGGAAATTCCATTGGTTTTCAACTGTCCCCTTCCCAAACGATGATGCTGCATTTTACTGTATTAAAAAGAACATACACACTTTTTCAGCGACCTAATGATTAAGCAGAAAAGTTACAAAGTTGTCAAAATTTCCTCTAAAATCAGACTAATACTGCAAGAGTGTTACGTAAACAGCAACAATGAATATCAATCAAGACAGGTTATAGAAAAACAACCAAACATTTATTAAACACGGATAAATGATAAGGAAAAAAAAACAAACAAAAACTTTAATCGGAAGTTAACAGATATGTAGCCGTTCACCAACTCGCCACTCAGCTCTGGTTCTTAAACGTTAAATACAAAAACAGTTCTTAAAGGGATAACTTCAAAAGTCCAACAGATTTACACGTTCAATTGGGAGAGACTTCTCTGGAGAAGGGGTTCTTCACAGCTGCAATCTTCCTGCTGGTTCTGTCCACAGGATTCATGATGCCGAAAATAAACAGTTTAAATAAACTAACCTTAAATTCCTTTAGAGAGAGCACCTTTTTGCATGAACTCCTTGCTCTTTTTGTCAGGAGTTATCTCGCTGCAGGTAGCTACTCCTCCAATGAAGACTCAATAAGGTCGATCCTTTACTAAACTGCAAAACGATGCCAACTCCTCTCAATCCTTCGATCCTGTAACTTTGATAAATTCTTCACTCTCCCTTCTAATGTTGGAATTGAGTAAATCAACACATCTAGCAAAAGTTTCCAGTCCAAGTAATATGATATTTTGCAACAGAACGCACACTCTGTTTTAAAATCAAACTGCGTCACCAAAAACAAACACGCAACAGAAACGGAGATACAGCACGTTCTACCTGGAAATCTATAAACTAAAAAAAAGCCACTGTGTCACCTGGGTTGACCCTTATATAGTCATGGGTCATATGTCATCACATGACCTCACATCAGCGGGAAAATCACATCAGGTGACCTCCAAAAGACCATTACATCATTCTCCCAAAAAAAACAGATCTCCTTGAGCACATAACAAGAGAAATAACAGTATCATATGCATTTTTGTATAAAGAACTTACTTTCATGGACACTATTATGAATAGTAAAACACCAGACTTGCATGTATGATAGAGGCTTTTAATTTTGACATTTCAATAAGTTTTCCTATTTCTCCCCACTTATCTGCCTTACACATCTGGATCTGATCCTGCAGTAAAGAGAATAGGTGTAATTAGGCCTTGAATGTTATTTTTAAATTGCATGTGTAGAAAAAAGACGACAGAACTTCTAATAATCTATGTAAATTTATATTCTAAATTTAGTCCTGGATTTATTTTAATTATATTTATTATTCAATTATATATATTGGTGGCAGTTTCTTACCACATAGTTCAAGGAAAGGTGGCAAGAAGAAGCAAAAATAAATCAGTGAAAAGGTTTAGTGCAAAGAATTCTTCAAGAAATAGTGAAGAATATATTTTTCCAACTGATCCTTGAAAATATTGTAAACAATTGGGTTGCACACATTTTTGGTGCACTAAATTGACACAATATTTTGCCACCAAAAAATAAAGTAGCTGATTTGGGCATTTTCATTATGGGGAATAGATATTGTGAGTTTTCTCTTTTAGAAATGACAGAAATCAACTTAGCTCACAGGTGTTGTCCATTTGAAATTGAATTATTACACTGTTAAAGAACTACCTCCAATGCAATGGCATTGTGTGGACACAGAGATGAGGTATAACTAACATTGCAGCAAGAATATGCGCAGGCGTGTGACATCGGGCTGTGCAGCGCGGCAGATTTAAAAGGAACAGAGCCTCATAGAGCGGGCAGCGGAGTTTGCGGGCTGCGGAGTAAGCCGGGAGCAGAGTGTAGACTTAAGGGCTTCGGCTCAACGGGCTTAGGCGGAAACAGGCGAGGCGAGGAAGGTTTGGCATTCATTTTCTGTTGTTATTTGAGGAGAGGGGCAGTATGAGTGTGAGGGCAGTTTGCTGTTCTCGGTGACGGATGTGGGAGGCCCTGGAGTCTACAAGCCTTCCGGACGTCTACATCTGCGCCAAGTGCATCGAGATGCAGCTCCTTAGGGACCGCGTTACGGAACTGGAGCTGCAGCTCGATGACCTTCATCTGGTCAGGGAGAGTGAGGAGGTGATAGAGAGGAGTTGCAGGCAGGTGGTCACGCCGGGGCCACGGGAGGCAGACAAGTGGGTCACGGTTAGGAGGGGGAAGGGGAAAGGTCAGGTAATAGGGAGTACCCCGGTGGCTGTGCCCCTTAACAACAGGTACTCCTGTCTGAGTACTGTTTGGGGGGACAGCTTACACGGGAGAAGCGACAGTGGCCGTGCCTACGACACAGAGTCCGACCCTGTAGCTCAGAAGGGTAGGGCAAGGAAGAGGAGGGCAGTTGTGATAGGGGACTCGATAGTAAGGAGGTCAGATAGGCGATTCTGTGGACGCAGTCCAGAGACCCGGATGGTAGTTTGCCTCCCTGGTGCCAGGGTCCGGGATATTTCTGATCGTGTCCAAGATATCCTGAAGTGGGAGGGTGAGGAGCCAGAGGTCGTGGTACATATAGGAAAGGGATGAAGTCCTGAAAGGAGAATATAGGGAGCTAGGAAGGGAGTTGAGAAAAAGGACCGCAAAGGTAGTAATCTCGGGATTACTGCCTGTGCCACGCGACAGTGAGAGTAGGAATGCGATGAGGTGGAGGATAAATGCGTGGCTGAAGGATTGGAGCAGGGGGCAGGGATTCAAGTTTTTGGATCATTGGGACCTCTTTTGGCGCAGGCATGACCTGTACAAAAAAGACGGGTTGCACCTGAATCCTAGGGGGACCAATATCCTGGCAGGGAGATTAGCGGGGGCTACTGAGGTGACTTTAAACTAGAATGGTTGGGGGGTGGGAATCAAATTAAAGAGGCTAGGCGTGAGGAGGTTAGTTCACTACAGGGGGATGGGAACCAGTGCAGACAGGCAGAGGGGTGTAAAGTGAGGGTAGAAACAAAAAGTACTATGGAGAAAAGTAAAAGTGGCAGGCCGACAAATCCAGGGCAAGCATTAAAAAGGGCCACTTTTCAGCATAATTGTATAAGGGCTAAGAGAGTTGTAAAAGAGCGCCTGAAGGCTTTGTGTGTCAATGCAAGGAGCATTCGTAATAAGGTGGATGAATTGAAAGTGCAGATTGTTATTAATGATTATGATATAGTTGGGATCACAGAGACATGGCTCCAGGGTGACCAGGGATGGGAGCTCAACGTTCAGGGATATTCAATATTCAGGAGGGATAGACATGAAGGAAGGGGAGGTGGGGTGGTGTTGCTGGTTAAAGAAGAGATTAACGCAATAGAAAGGAAGGACATAAGCCGGGAAGATGTGGAATCGATATGGGTAGAGCTGCGTAACACTAAGGGGCAGAAGACGCTGGTGGGAGTTGTGTACAGGCCAACTAACAGTAGTAGTGAGGTCGGAGATGGTATTAAACAGGAAATTAGAAATGTGTGCAATAAAGGAACAGCAGTTATAATGGGTGACTTCAATCTACATGTAGATTGGGTGAACCAAATTGGTAAAGGTGCTGAGGAAGAGGATTTCTTGGAATGTATGCGGGATGGTTTTTTGAACCAACATGTCGAGGAACCAACTAGAGAGCAGGCTATTCTGGACTGGGTTTTGAGCAATGAGGAAGGGCTAATTAGCAATCTTGTCGTGAGAGGCCCCTTGGGTAAGAGTGACCATAATATGGTGGAATTCTTCATTAAGATGGAGAGTGACATAGTTAATTCAGAAACAAAGGTTCTGAACTTAAAGAGGGGTAACTTTCAAGGTATGAGACGTGAATTAGCTAAGATAGACTGGCAAATGACACTTAAAGGATTGACGGTGGATATGCAATGGCAAGCATTTAAAGGTTGCATGGATGAACTGCAACAAATGTTCATCCCAGTTTGGCAAAAGAATAAATCAAGGAAGGTAGTGCACCCGTGGCTGACAAGAGAAATTAGGGATAGTATCAATTCCAAAGAAGCAGCATACAAATTAGCCAGAGAAAATGGCTCACCTGAGGACTGGGAGAAATTCAGAGTTCAGCAGAGGAGGACAAAGGGCTTAATTAGGAAGGGGAAAAAAGATTATGAGAGAAAACTGGCAGGCAACATAAAAACTGACTGTAAAAGCTTTTATAGATATGTAAAAAGGAAAAGACTGGTAAAGACAAATGTAGGTCCCCTGCAGACAGAAACAGGTGAATTGATTATGGGGAGCAAGGACATGGCAGACCAATTGAATAATTACTTTGGTTCTGTCTTCACTAAGGAGGACATAAATAATCTTCCAGAAATAGTAGGGGACAGAGGGTCCAGTGAGATGGAGGAACAAAGTCAGCATGGATTTGTGAAAGGAAAATCATGTCTGACGAATCTCATAGAATTTTTTGAGGATGTAACTAGTAGAGTGGATAGGGGAGAACCAGTGGATGTGGTATATTTGGATTTTCAGAAGGCTTTTGACAAGGTCCCACACAGGAGATTAGTGTGCAAACTTAAAACACACGGTATTGGGGGTAAGGTATTGGTGTGGGTGGAGAGTTGGTTAGCAGACAGGAAGCAAAGAGTGGGAATAAACGGGACCTTTTCAGAATGGCAGGCGGTGACTAGTGGGGTACCGCAAGGCTCAGTGCTGGGACCCCAGTTGTTTACAATATATATTAATGACTTGGATGAGGGAATTAAATGCAGCATCTCCAAGTTTGCGGATGACACGAAGCTGGGTGGCAGTGTTAGCTGTGAGGAGGATGCTAAGAGGATGCAGGGTGACTTGGATAGGTTGGGTGAGTGGGCAAATTCATGGCAGATGCAGTTTAATATGGATAAATGTGACGTTATCCACTTTGGTGGCAAAAATAGGAAAACAGATTATTATCTGAATGGTGGCCGATTAGGAAAAGGGGAGGTGCAACGTGACCTGGGTGTCATTATACACCAGTCATTGAAAGTGGGCATGCAGGTACAGCAGGCGGTGAAAAAGGCGAATGGTATGCTGGCATTTATAGCAAGAGGATTTGAGTACAGGAGCTGGGAGGTACTACTGAAGTTGTACAAGGCTTTGATGAGACCACACCTGGAGTATTGTGTGCAGTCTTGGTCCCCTAATCTGAGGAAAGACATCCTTGCCATAGAGGGAGTACAAAGAAGGTTCACCAGATTGATTCCTGGGATGGCAGGACTTTCATATGAAGAAAGACTGGATGAACTGGGCTTGTACTCGTTGGAATTTAGAAGATTGAGGGGGGATCTGATTGAAACGTATAAGATCCTAAGGGGATTGGACAGGCTAGATGCAGGAAGATTGTTCCCGATGTTGGGGAAGTCCAGAACGAGGGGTCACAGTTTGAGGATAGAGGGAAAGCCTTTTAGGACCGAGATTAGGAAAAACTTCTTCACACAGAGAGTGGTGAATCTGTGGAATTCTCTGCCACAGGAAACAGTTGAGGCCAGTTCATTGGCTATATTTAAGAGGGAGTTAGATATGGCCCTTGTGGCTACGGGGGTCAGGGGGTATGGAGGGAAGGCTGGGGCGGGGTTCTGAGTTGGATGATCAGCCATGATCATACTGAATGGCGGTGCAGGCTCGAAGGGCCGAATGGTCTACTCCTGCACCTATTTTCTATGTTTCTATGTTTCTAATACATTTAACTATGGTTGCACGAACTTCACCAAAATAAATTGAGGAACTTCTGGAAATAATTCGCAAGACGTATTGCTCGCCTGTTTGCTGGTTGGTTTGAGTTGTTCTCTGATCTTGGCAATGGACTTGCAAACATTTTGTCACTATACGATGAGACATCATCAGTGCTCTGTTGATTGTGATGTGCCCTCCAAATGCATGGCCTTTATATACAGCTGATTAGTCATCATTTTGGAAACTCAATTCTGATGTGGGGAAAAAGGCTTGTTGCTTTGTGTATTGTGGTCTGAAATTTTTCCCACATCGGCTCATAAATAGGATTGAGGTCTATGTAACACACACAAAAAATGCTGGTGGAACGCAGCAGGCCAGGCGGCATCTATAGGAAGAGGTACAGTCGACGTTTTGGACTGGGAAATGTTGACTGTACCTCTTCCTTAGATGCTGCCTGGCCTGCTGCGTTCCACCAGCATTTTTTGTGTGCATTGCTTGAATTTCCAGCACCTTCAGATTTCCTCATGTCTGAGGTCTATGTGTTTGTTTACAGAACTGACACAGAAAATCACGCTTCTGGAAATTCTCTCGCATGCTGTGTGTTCACTTGTGCTATAACTTTCAATGATGCCGAGTCAAATTAATGCCCCTCTTAATCTTCATGGATAGGGATTAAGAGGATGGTTTTCCACAATGCATGAAGTTTACCACACAGCCAATCAGCAATAAGAATGGGGAAAAATGTTGGGAGGGGACCGGAGGCACTTCAGGAGAAAGAGAGGAAAGCACAATAGGTAAAGGTGTGACGAGAATACACATAAAATTAAGATATTTGCTGGCCTGGGTTAGCATCAGTGGCATCAGCAAGTGGTCTGCCACCTGTCCTCAGGGGACGGAGAGATGAGGAACAATGGAGCAGCGTCTGGAGATGTGTAATGAAGGGACGGGAGAGAGAGCTGTCTGGAGCGGCTCCCCCTTTGAACCCTGAACTGTTTGAAGTGATGGACAGGCGATAACCCAGCAGGGGGATAAAAAGGGACAGGTTTGCTAAGGCAGGACACACACGACACCCGAGGTAACGAGACCCTGGAAGCGGTGCGCCTCTCACGAGTCGGTGGGAAGTACCGGACCTTAAACCCACAGGGTGGAAAGGTACGATCAGCGGGAACCCGGTGTGTGTCCACCATCGCTTGGGTGCCGGGTTCACTGCAGAGGATCGACCGCATCTGGAGGAGGGGTCACAGTCGGTGACCTCAGGTGACATCACAAAGGACCCGCCCGAAAGCTGCTTGTGAGCAATATCGCCGGTCTGTGAGTGGAAGCCGTTTCTGAATGATCAGTCGTTCCTGTTCTCTCTCTCTCTCTCTCCCCCCACGTTGTCCATCGCCATGGCAACGATTACTGCAAACTGAACTATTAAATCGAACTGGACTTTTGTGTCACTTTGAAATTGGTCATTTACCCCTAGACAACGATAGAGCTTGATTGATCCTGTTATCTTAATTCTGTGCACATGTGTGTTTATCATTGCTGAACTGTTGCATTTATTATTCTTTCAATTACTGTGTTGCTTGTTTCTTTAATAAAACCTTCTTAGTTCTAGTAATCCAGACTCCAACTGAGTGATCCATTTCTGCTGGTTTGGCAACCCAGTTACGGGGTACGTAACAAAGGTTACCTGAAATTAGAAAAATCAGTGTGTTTACACCATTCAGGAGTAGTTCACTCAGCTGAATATAAGATATTCTAGTTTGCATTTTGCCTCGCTCTGGCAGTACAGAAGGCTGAGAATAGACAGGTCAGTATGGTAATGGGAAGGAAAGTAGAAATTATATACAGCAGGCAGTTCAGGATAGCCACTGTGGACAGAGCAAAGGTGCTAAATGAAACAGACACATAGTCTACCCTTGATCTTGTTGATATAGAGGAAGCCACAGAAAGAGCAGCAAATTCTGGAGATGAACTGAGAGCAGCGCAGGTGAATGCTTGAGCTCTTCAGAGCCATGAATGGCGGTGAGGAAAGAGGTGTAAGAATATGTTTTGCATTTCCTACACTTTCAGGGAAAATTGCATGGTGTTAGGAAAGGGTGGATGGGCAGACGAGTAGGGACTCATGAAGAGAGTTGTCCCTGCAGAAGCAGAAAGGGCTGGGGAGGAGAAGATGTTCTGCAAAGAGGAAGTGTGTAGAACATAGAACATAGAAATTTACAGCACGTTACAGGCACTTTGGATCACAATGTTGTGCTGGCCATGTAACCTACTTTAGAAAATGCCTAGAATTTTCCTACTGCATAGGCCCCTATTTTTCTAAGCTCCATGTACCTATCTAAGAGGCTCTTAAAAGGCCCTATTGTATCTGCTTCCACCACCACCGCCGATGGCAGTGCATTCCATGCACCCACCACTCTCTATGTGAACAGCTTACTCCTGACATCCTCTCAGTACCTATTTCCAAGCACTTTAAAACTATGCCCCCGTCATGTTAGCCATTTCAGCCCTGGGAAAAAGTCTCTAGCTGTCCACATGATCAATGCCCCTCATTATCTTATACATCTCTATCAGGTCACCTCTCATTCTCCGTCACTCCAAGGAGAAAGAGCCAAGTACGTTCCACCTGTTCTCATAAGGTATGCCCTCCAATCCAGACAACATCATTGTAAATCTCCTCTGCACTGTCTCTGTAGTATCCACCTCCTTCCTGAAGTGAAGTGACCAGAATGAACACAGTACTCCAAGTGGGGTCTGATCAAGATCTGATGTAGCTGTAACATTACCTCATGGCTCTTGAACTTAATCCCGTGGTTGATGAATTCCAACACACCATACACCTTCTTAACAACACTGTCAACATGCGCAGCTGCTTTAAGTGTCCAATCAACACAGACCCCCAAATCTCTCAGATCCTCCACACTGCCAAGAGTCTTACCATTTATATTCTATTCTGTCTTCAAATTGGACCTACCAAAATTAACCACTTCACACTGATCTGGGTTGAAGTTCATCTGCCACTTCTCAGCGCAGTTCTGCATCCTATCTTCTGACAGCCCTCCAGACTATCCACAACACCCCCAAGCTTTGTGTCATCAGCAAATTTACTAACCCACCCTTCTACTTCCTCATCCAGGTAATTTATAAAAATCACAAAGAGAAGGGGACCCAGAACTGATCCCTGCGGAACACCACTGGTCACCAATCTCCAAGCAGAAAATGAACAATCTACAAACACACTTTGCCTTCTGTGGGCAGGCCAATTCTGGTTCCATAAAGCAAGGTCTCATTGGATCCCATGCCTCCTCACTTTCTAAAAGAGCCTTGCATGAGGAACCTTATCAAATGTTATACTGAAATCCATACACACTACATCTACTTCTCTACCTTCATCAATGTGTTTTGTTACATCCATGGAAGTTCAGAGAATGGAGGAAATTGAAAAGGGAACTCCATCAACCACAGTAGAAGGGAAACCACATTTCCTATAAAAGGAGGACATTTCAGAAGTCCTGGAATAGAAGACCTCATCTTGAGGGGAGATGCAGTAGGGTTAGTGAATGTGGGAGAAAGGAGATACAGGAGACCACAAGTACTGGGATATGGAGCAAATATCAAGCTGCAGATCAGCTAGCATCTATAGAAACAGATTGAAATCCTGTATCTGGACTGAGAGGGGAGATACCCACTAGAAACATTGAAGCAGAAGCTGGCAAGGAGTAGGTGGAAGCAGGTTAGGAGGGCTAGATGGACAGGTGGAGTCCGGTGGGGAAGGAAAGAGAGGAGATACCAACAGAGGCTGGGAGGTGATAGTGATAGCGCAAAGGGCTGTTAATTATGGAATCTGATACAAAAGTGTGGTGGTGAGTGGAACCAGACAGGGAGAGATGCTGAGCAAAAGGGAACAATGATTGATGGGGAGAGGATAGACTGAGTCTGTGCATGACAGGTAAATAGAACCAGGTGGGAGAGTGCATATGCAGTGGAAAATAGATGGTTAGGGTACGTGCATGTGTTTGGAAGGACAAGGTTATGCAAGAGAGTCTGTGTGGATCAGAAGGAGAGAGAAAAGAACAGAGGAGAGCAAATATGGTTGGCATCCTTACAAGAAACTGGTTGAGAAAAGGTGCGGTTAATGTTACAGTTGGAGTCAGTAAAATAACCGTAAATATGAAAGGAGAATATGTCTCCAGAGATGGAATCAGAAGATCCAGAAAATTGAGAGAAGTGTCAGAAACGGCCTGAGTGATTTTGAGAGTGAGGTGGAACCCAGCAGTAAAGGCGATAAAATTGACAAGTTCCACCAGGTGCACACCTCAGCTGTTTATTTAAAAGGTGCCTTCTGCTGAAGAGAATGAACTGACTGTTTCCTTCTCTGAACCTCTGTGGTTTAGCTGTGCATAAACTTACAAATCCACAGAGAAGTAGTAACCTTGGTTCCAGCAAACCATACTGGATTCACTCCCAAAGGCTCTGAAAATGTTGATGATCAAATAATTGCTGGAGTGGAAATCATTCAACAGCTTTTCAAAATGCTGATAGCCTAGGACTTTTTCTTCTTTTCCTCTTTTCTCTTTTTATTATGCCATAATGATAAAAAAGCATCTAAACTCAATAATCTATCCTTAAGAGAGCAAAGACTAACTAACAGGCTTAAGAATGGAATGAACCATTTCACAGACTTATGCCAAGTGGACAATGTTATGCACCAGCAGAAATAGATATGAAATTGAATCTGTTTTTTTTAAATAAACAAAAAAAATTATTAACCACTACTTAAAAACATAGAAAATTAAACAAATGACTAACTGGAATGGAAGTTAACAGTGTTATGTGTCTATAGTTATCAAACAGTCAAAATTACAGACAGTTCTTAACAGGTCATACTTAAGCACGGTCTTAAAGTGGTAGTTTAAGAAGTCCAAGTGATTCCTGAAATAAGTGAGAAGAGAGACTTCCCGATTCCTGCAGAAAAGACAAAACTGCTGATGCAGATCCCAGCCAAGAAATGCCTTGTCTGAAGAGATCACGAAGAATAAGATTTCTCACAGTGACTGACCTTTCGTTAGAGGTGGTCACCACACAAGATCTGAGATCATGTAGGTGTTAACCAAAAGTGTGTGCCACAATGCCCGTATGGACTATATCAAATGTCAATTATGTTCAAGGCACACAGAACGCAGTTGATTTCTGCCCAACTCTTTTGGTTCGTACGAAGCTGACAATTCTTCACTCTCTATCTCCCTCCCTCTCTCTCTCTCTCTCTCTCTCTCTCTCCTTCTACGATTACGTAACCATTCACTGACTCCCCCAAAAAACTACTCAACAAACTGTGGTCTCCCCTTTTTTACTGGTTGGAACATGCCATCATGTGACTTCACATCACACCACCATCATGACAATTTCATCATGCCAATATCACGAGACACTTACATCATGCTCATGAGATACTCACGGGACAGGTAACACCTCCCCGCAAGAAAAGAAAATATTCATCTATCAAGAGCAAAATTTAACTACAATTTACAAAATATACAAATGTAGAAAGTTTACAAAATGAACGATAAACATACATTTATCATACGTACTAATATAACATATGGCAGGAGTGTATACAAATATCAACATTCCACTCCATTAAAAAATTAAATTGCAATTTCAACACCTGGACAGACAGTCGGCAATTACATTATCTTTGCCTTTAATGTGAGTTATTACGAGATCATATTCTTGTAAAATCAAACTGCAATTTAGCAACCTTCTATTTTTGTTTTTCAGCTTACTCAAAAATACCATTGGGTTATGATCAGTGTAAACTGCAAGTGTTTTCTGAGTTGCGCCAACACACACATCAAAATGTTGCAGAGCTAAAATAAGGGATAATAATTCCTTTTCCATGGTTGAATAATTTATTTGATGGCTATTAAATTTCTTGGAAAAGTAAGCCACAGGATGGTCAACATCATCATAATTATCCCTTTGCAGTAACATTGCTCCTGCAGCCTCGTCACTGGAATCCACAGCTAGGGAAAATGGCTTTTCAAAGTCAGGTGACGTGAGCACAGGGTGGTGACATAGGATAGCTTACAACTTATCAAAGGCCTCCTGACAAGGCTCTTTCCAAACAAACTTCTCACCTTTCTTCAGGAGGTTAGTTAATGGAAGGGCAATCTCGGCAAAGTTCTTATGGAACTTACGGTAATATCCTACCATTCCCAAGAATCTTCTCAGAGCTTTTTTTACCAATTGGAGTGGGAACCTCCAAAATTGCCTGCAGAGGAGCCAATCTGCCTTGACCCACTACGTAACTAAGATAGGTCACAGTGACGTGGGCAAAATCACTTTTAACTAAGTTAAATGTAAGGTTGGCTTTCGAAATCCTTTCAAACAGCCTCTCTACTGCAGAGATATGTGCTTCCCAAGTGTCACTTCCAGTGACTAAATCATCAATATAGACATCTCCGTGGTTTAAACCTGGAATTACAGAATTTTTCATTCTCTGGAAGCTTCCTGGAGCATTCTCCATTCCAAATGGCAGAATATTGTATTCATATAGCCCAGATGGCATTACAAAGGCAGAAATTTCTCTACCTTTATCTGTCAGTGGAACACACCAATACCCTTTTAATAGATTGGTCTTTGAAAGAAACTTAGCTTTTCTAACCTTGTCCACACAATCATCTACCCTAGGGATTGGATACGCATTGTTTTTTGTTACAGCATTCACCTTTCTGTAATCAGTACAAAACCATCTGGTTTAGTCACCATGACAAAAGGTGAACTCCAATCCGAAGTAGAAGGTCTAATAATATCATTTTCTAACATATATTCTATTTCTTGTTCAGTGATTCTACGTTTTTCCTGGTCCATTGGATATGGATGTTACTTTATAGGTTTGGTGTTTCCAACATCTACATCGTGTGAGGCTACTGTAGTTCTCTTTGGAACTTCTGGAAATTAATCCCTAAATTTCATAATTAACTGCTTCACATTCTGCCTCTGCTGTGGCTGTAGATGAGCCAATTTCTTATCAATATTTTCCAAGGTTATCAAATTTGGTAGTCTGGCAGAAATAATATTCAGATTAAAATAAGCCAAAGGTGGGTCAGTTACAAAGTTCTCAGGGAGATCAGATTCATTGTCTTTGACAATATTTTCATAATATGGTTTTATCATGTTTACATGACAAAATTGTGTTGGCCTTCATCGATCTAGTATTTTTACCACATAGTCCACATTATTAACTTTAGATATAATCTCGTAAAGACCATGAAATTTAGATTGTAAAGGGTCCATTTGCACAGTAAAAGAACCAACACCTTATCTCCCAGCTTAAATGACCTTGTTCTAGCTTCATTGTCATACCAGGTTTTCATTCTTTCCTGAGCATATTTTAAATTGTCCCTTGCTAAACTGCAAGTTTTTGCAATCACTCCTTAAATTTTAAGACATAATCCAACAAATTAGTATGTAGTTCTTTGTTAACCCACTGTTCTTTTAACAATGCCATGGTCCTTGGATTCTATGCCCAAACCCAAGTTCAAAGGGGCTAAAGCCTAGGGACTCTTGCACTGACTCCTTTACTGCAAACAAAAGCAAATGAACTCCCTCATCTGAATCGTTTTCATTTTCGACATGGAATGTTCAAATCATGGTTTTGAGGGTAGGATGGAACTCTTCTAAGGCTCCCTGTGATTCTGGGTGGTACACAGACGATATAATCTGTTTGGCTCCCAGGTTATAAACTACCTGCTGGAATAATCCAGACATAAAATTAATTTCTTGATCAGACTGGATTTCTTTAGGCAACCCAAATAAAGTAAAGAACTTTATGAGAGCCTTCGACACAGTTTAGCTTTTATATTCCTGAGAGGTATTGCTTCTGGAAACCTAGATGCTGTACACATGATGGTCAGCAAATATTGATGTCCAGCTTTAGTTTTTGGCAATCTAAAATAATTTTAGAAAACAGTTGACCAAATGCGGAATAGGTTGCAATGGGGTCACTGGGTTGACTTGATTAGGTTTACCCACAACCTGACAAGTGTGACAAGTTTGGCAAAATGTCACCACATCTTTCCTCAACGCAGGCCAGAAGAAGTGTTTCATAATTTTGTTCACAGTTTTCTTCACACCTAGATGGCTACCTAAGGGCATACTATGAGCCAAAGTTAAAATTTCATTCCTATAGACCTTAGGAACGACTACCTGGTGAACAACTGCCTAATCTTCATTTTCAGGAATCTCAGGTGGTCACCACTTCCTCATTAACACTCCACTCTTGAAATAATACCCTACTGGCACCTTCTCAATCTCATTATCTGGGAGAGCATTCTCTCTCAAGGTGGCAATCTCAGGATCTCTGCTCTACTCCGTTATAATCTCCTTCTTAGACAGAGACAAGTCTTTATGGTCAGAATCACTACAAGGATCTTGATCAAACAAGGGAAGTAGGAAAGTTCCATCAAAATCTGAATCCCGATTTGAACTGTCATGGGTAGCAGACCCATGCTGCACAGAACCATCTGCCTTGGCAGACTTTTGGCCATAGCTCAGGTTACTGCACAGGAGGGATACATGTTAGAATCCATCTTTGGATCACAAGTGATTGGCTTAGTTGTCAGCTACACTGCAGGAACAACTTTTCCATCTGCTAGGTCATTCCCTAACAATAAAGAAACACCATCCACCAGTAAACTAGGTCGTAGTCGATTTTAACAGGTCCTGAAGTTATCCCTGACTTTAAAACTACTTTGTGCAGAGGTACAGGCGTAAGGTTGCCCTTGATACCACATATAAGATTTACTTCAACAATGTCATTCTCATCACTAAACTCTAGAACACTGTCTAACATAAGTGACTGAGAAGCCCCAGTACCCCGAAGGATTTTTATTGGTACTTGACTAGACCATTCATTCAGGGAAACAAATTCCTCTGACATAAAATGATCGAATCCCTTCCTAACTCAGTCACACCTTGCCACAGCTTCCTTTGAATGTTCCCAACCCTGCGGGTTTATGGGTATTTCAATGTGTTGGACACAAGCATCTGGAACCGCCTCCTTTTCCTTCTTCTTCAGACAGAAACAGTTAGCCATAACTTAACCAGATTTCCTACAAATAGGACCAAAATGTTTTTCCTTCACTGGCTTCCCTTCATCCATACCTCTATCACTAGCTTCTGATTTAATTTCCAGTTTACCCTGACTATCCATGCTACTATTTTGGAAAGTCTTACTCAGGGTAAACTTACTCTTGTGGGTGAGAGCAAACTCTTCTGCTAATTTAGCAGACTCTGGCAACGTGGTAGTGTCTTTTTCATCCAAATATGCCCTTATGCCATCAGGGATGCACCTTTTAAATCCCTCTATTAAAACCAACTCTTTCAAGTTGTCATATTCTCCATTCACATTTTTAGAGGTGCATCAGTGCTCAAAACACACAGATTTGATATAGGCAAATTCCACCTAAGTCTGGTTCACAGATTTCTTCAGACTCTTAAATCTCTGTCTCTAAGCTTCCAGCAGCAATTTTTTAAGCTTTAAGTATAACCCGCTTCACAGTATCATAATCAGCTGCCTGTTCACTGGTTAAGGCCGTATATACCTGTTGTGCTTTACCTTTAAATATACTGTGTAAAAGGACAAGCCAGCCCTTTTTCGGCTACTGTGAACTCTGAGCAACCTTCTCGAAATATTGGAAGTATTTATCAACATCTGCCTCATTAAATGGAGGAACCAATTTAACTTCCCGACTAGCAACAAACATTACACCAGAGTCTACCGCTAGACCTCTTTGCTTCAATCTCTCTATCTTTTCTAGCTCAAACACCCTTTGTATTTTGGCTTCTTCCCTCTGTTTGCCTGCTTCTCTAACATCATACTGCCTCTGTTTTTCTGCAGCTTCTAATCGACTTCGTTCTAACTCAGCCTCTATTTTAAGTTTATCTAATGCTATTTGTTCTAGCTGTAACCGGATCACATCTTTACTTACAGGAAACTTCTCTAACACCTCATTATCAAACACTTACATAGGTATATAATGCTCAGCTATTTTCCTCTAAATCTCTGGCTTTGTAGTAGCCGTCATTATCCTTGTAAGCTTCATTTCCTCAGCAATTTTCAGCACTGCACCTTTTTTCACTTTCTCTAATACTGCAGGAGTTGATGATTCCAGAAAGCTCCCAACATCCATTGCTGCTGATTACCACACACAAACCAATCAAACAAAAGAAATCGGGTATGTCCCTTATCCCCAATCAGATCGATAAATGAACAATCAATAAGCTCCAAATTTGTTCATATCTGGACGAGCCCCCAATTTTTGTTAACCACCAGCAGCTTTAGATATGAAATTGAGTCGAGTTTTTCATAAATAAACAATGAAATTTATTAACCACTACTCAAAAACATAGAGAAGTAAACGAACGACTAACTGAAACAGAGGTTAACAGTGTTATGTGTCTATAGTTATCAAACAGTCGAACTTAGAGACAATTCTTAACAGATCTTACTTAAGCACAGTCTTAAAGTGGTAGTTTAAGAACTCCAAGTGATTCCTGAAATAAGTGAGAAGAGGGACTTCTTGAACCAGTGATAAAGCGATTCCTGAAGAAAAGACGAAATTGTTGACGCAGATCCCAGCCGAGAAATGACTTGTCTGAAGTATTGTGGCACACACTTTTGGTTAACCCCTCCATGGTCTCGGGTGTTGTATGGTGACGACCTCTGGCGGAAATCAGTCACTGTGAGAAATCTTATTCTTCGTGATCTCTTCAGACAAGTCATTTCTCGGCTGGGATCTGCGTCAGCAGTTTCGTCTTTTCTTCAGGAATCGCTTTGTCACTGGTTCAAGAAGTCAATCACATTCAAGGCACACAGAACACAGTTGATTTCTGCCTAACTCTTTGGGTTCATACAAAGCTGGCAATTCTTCACACTCTCTCTCTCTCTTTCTCTCTCTCTCTCTCTCTTTCTCTCTCTTTCTCTCTCTCTCTCCTTCTACGATTACATAACAACCGACTGTGATACCCAACAAAAATAACTACTCAACAAACTGCGGTCTCCCCTTTTATACTGGTTGGAACATGCCATCACTTGACATCACATCACCCTACTATCACGACATTTATATTATGCCAATATCACGAGACAATTACATCATGCTCACAAGATACTCACAAGGGACAGGTAACAAAAGCTAATCTAATCAAAACTGAGGGAGCAATCAAGTGTCCACATTTGGTATTATAAAGTAAGGGAATACTTTAAAAATTGGAAGGAAACTGAGGAAAGGATTGATTCTCTGCATGGGAGGGTGCAACCTCCTCTGAGTGATCATTGGAATGAATTGTTAGAAAGTATTTGGAGTTGAAAAGAACTGTCTTTATGAGTAACATGCAAAAAGAAAGGGCAGCTTGCAAGGGAACAGATATAAACAATGATGCACACAGTTGAGAATGAGCTCTTTTCAGAGTATTCCAGAGTGAGTTGCATTCAAACTCACAGTTGTAGATGACTCAGATTCAGTGAAATGCATTGTTTTTGCTAACAATCAACATACACAAAGGATGTGCTGGGGGCAGCCTGCAAGGTTTACCACACATTTTAGCACCATCGCACTGTGCCCCCAATGCTTGGCAGATGAGCCCTGATGAAGAATCTCCGCCTAATGTCAATTGGTCATTTCCCTGTATAGATGCTGCTTGACCTGCTAAGTTCCTCTGGCATCTTGTGAGTGTTGCTCAAGAATTCCAGCATCTGCTGAACCCCTTGTGTCACAGGTGGAGATGTAGACTTCTGATGAAGTTGCAGCTAGTCTGTGCCAGTTTGTTAGAGCACAGAGAATATATTAGTGATTGGTATATCAGTATGCCAGAATATCATGTAGTACAGTGCCTATAGAAAATATTACCCCACTTGGAAGTTTTCATGTTTTATTGTTTTACAACATTGAATTACAGTGGACTTAATTTGGCTTTTTTTTGACACGACCAACACAAAAAATTCTTTCATGTTAAAGTGAAAACAGATTTCTACAAAGTGATCTAAATTAATTACAAGTATAAAACACAAAATAATTGATTGCATAAGTATTCTCCCTGTTCGAGTCAGTACTTAGTAGATCAACTTTGGTAGTAATTACAGCCTTGAGTCTGTGTAAATATGTTTCTATCAGCTTTGCACATCTGGACTGCAATTTTCCCCATTCTTCTTTTCAAGACTGCTCAAGCTATGTCAAATTATATAGGAATTTTGTGAATGAACAGATCAAGTCCAGCACCAATTCTCAATTGGACTGAGGTCTAGATTGTGACTTAGCCATTCCAAGACACTCACTGTTGATTTTAAGCCATTCCTGTATAGATTTGGCTTTTTGCTTGGGGTCATTGTCTTGCTGGAAAACAAATCTTCTCCTAAGTTACAATTCTCTCACAGATTGCATCAGCTTTTCCTCCAGGATTTCCCTGTACTTTGCTGCATTCATTTTACCTTCGATCTTCACAAACCTTCCAGGGCCTACTGCAGTGAAGCATTCCCACAGCAGGATGCAGCCACCACCATAGTAGGGATGGTGGCTTTCTCTTTGCTACTCTCCTATTAAGCTGCGACAGGTGAAGCACCTGGGCAACAGTTGTTGTATGTGCAGTCTCTCCCATCTCATTCACTGAAGCTTGTAACTCCTCAAGAGCTGTCTCAGGTCTCTTGGTGGCCTTCCTCACAAGACTGCTTCTTACATGGTCACTCAGGTTTTGAGGACAGCCTGCATTAGGCAGATTTAGAGCTGTGCCATACTCTTTCCATTTATTGATCATTGACTTAACTGTACACCAAGGAATAATCAGTGACTTGGAAATGTTCTTTTATCCATCTCGTGACTTGTGATTTTCACTAACCTTTTTGCGGAGTCGCTTGGTGTTCTTTTGTCTTCTTGGGGTAGTTTTTGCCAGCAGTTAGGCCTTCCAGATACAGATGTATTTTTACTACAATCAATTGAAGCACTGTACATAGGTCTCTGAAAACATATCTCCATTTAGCTAAGTATGTGATTTCTAAAACCAGTTGGTTGCACTAGTGATGATTTGGTGTATCATTTTAAAGCAGGAGGGGGGTGAATACTTAGGCAATCAATAATTTTTTCTTTTATATTTGTAATTAACTTATATCACTTTATAGAGATCAGTTTTCACTCTGACATGAAAGTGTCATTTTCTGTTGATTGGTGTCAAAAAAGCCAAATTAACTCACTGTTCATCAATGTTGCAAAACAATAAAGTATGAAAACTTCCAGGGGGATGGGTTTAAATTCTTTTTATAATCTCTGTATATCATCTAATCTCCAGTAGTTTTTTTTTGCAATGGACTAAATTCATTACAATGCTTGTTATATATCATTTCGATTATAGGCTCTCCTCAGTTCTACATAAGCTCCTGATCAAATTTGGGGAAGTACTGCTTCATAAGACTTAATTCTAAATGAGCTCTATTAGGCTAAACTTGGAGATTTGGGTACCATGGTAGCATAGCGGTTAGCACGATGCTATTACAACTCAGGGCATTCCAGAGAGTTTGGAATTCAATTTGGGCACCATTCTGTAAGGACTCTCTGTATGTCCACCCAGTGAAATGTGTGGGTTGTCCCCAGTTGCTCTGATTTCCTCCCACAGTCCAAAGATGTATCGGGTATGTTAATTGATCATTGTAAATTGTGCCGAGATTAGACTAGGATTAATGGGGTTTGTTGGGGTTGATGGGGCAGTGTGCCTCAAAGGGCAAGAAAGGCCTACTCTGCTTTGTATTGCTAAAAAAAATATAGTGTAAAAGATTTTTATCTACAGATTTGGCACCTGACATAAGATCAGAGAGGGAAATACAAAAACAAAGGGCAGAGATGTACTTAGAAGAAAAATTACTGTTGATAAAGGTCTAGCAACATGTCCTTGAAGTTGTTACTAATCCTATCAAGAAGACACAAGAACACATGAACTCGGGAGCAGGAGGAGGACAGACAAAGCGGGTCAAATGCAAGCAAATGGGATTAGCTTAGATGGGCATTTTGGTTAGCACGGAGTGACCTGGATGAATGGCCTGTTTCTGTGCCATGTGACTGTATGACTTTATGACTATGACTCTGACTCTGTGACAGAAATTGCACAAAACCAAAGAGGACAATTTTTTTTTAATTATTAAGAACAGTAAAACAATCTTAGATTATTTGTGTACTTTATATATGAAGTTGAAGTAATTGGAAATCATAAAGTCAAGAGATTATACAGATTCTGGAAATCCAAAGCAACACACCCAAAATGCAGGAGGAACTTATCACATCAGGAAATGAATGAACATTTGACATTTTAGGCTGAGACCCTTCATCAGGACTGATTGAATTCCTTGTGGCTTAAGACCAAAGAAAATCAATTTCCATTTGAAACTCCTTGGGAATTTTGTTTTTTTGAAAATGTCTTTGGTTGATTAAAAGCAGTACAACCTGCTGCAAAACTCTAGGCCAAGGTGTTGAAAAACGTCTTTAATGAGATTGCACTAATCAGTGCCGATGTAGTGAGATTTGATTGGTAGTGAGCAAAGCTCCAGGAAATCAGCACACATGTCAACAAATCGGTGAATGATTGTTTAGTTTTGTTCTGCCTTAAGCTGAGTTGGTAGTTATTTATATCCAAGATCACTTCATAAATATTTTAGTGTGATTTAAAGGGAGCTGAACTATTTCAAAGCTTTCAAGGTTCATATCAAATCCGTAAAGCTACCACATTGTTAGGAAGTAGGGATTTGTTTCCTCTGTGTTATTTTGTTAATTGTTTACTGTAAGGTGCTCCTTTTGTGTGAATGGTAGAACTAGTGAAGAATTTGCTGAGACTGTATAGAAAATGATGAAAAAACAAGATTAATATTTCATTGTTGGTGTAAACTATAGGCTAAAGGGTTTGTTTTCATGTTGCATGACTGTTTTTAATGACTTTTAACTTGTTAGTTGAAAGAAATGTTTGCTTTGATTCAAAAATATTAGTTGAATGTTAATGTTTAGGAACTGCATTGATCTCCATCTGATGCTGAAATGTTAATCAGGCAAAATTGGATTTTGTCCTGAATGGATTACTCTAGAGTTTATTTTTGGATATAATTTTGTGATACTCATGAAGATGGTCAGGGACCTGCCATATATAATTCTTGTTGATGTTTCCTGCAGTTTCCTGGTGACAGGCATCTGCCTTATGACATTACTCAACCCATTGCTATTTTCACCACTGCGGACATAAAATGGAGTGTAAAGCTCCACACACACTGAGAACAGGGGATCTGAGAAAGTTTACAATTTGCTGCGGGGTTTGATGATCATTTCCATAGTTTACAAGAGGATGTTAAAACTATCAATGAATGTTCCAGTATTTACTTACTCTCGGTAAAAACAATACATTACAGGAAGTATCCATTATGGCCACGGTAGGCCAGTCAGGAGTTTGGAGCCAAAGAAACAGTTATATTGACAGTAAAACATGACTAGTGAGAGACTTGGTTCTTTTAAAAACCAGCAGGGTAGCTTTATGTGTGGAGTCACCAGAGATGCTGAGGTAGTTACTGTCTATATCGTCTCAGTGTTTATTAAGGAGAATATCACAGCTGCCAAATAAATGGGGTAATAAAGTAGTGAGGTTTTGGATCACATGCTTATTACCTAGACAGATGTACTTACAGCCTTAATGGTGGGCAAAACCCAGGACCAGACCAAGTACACAACATGGGAGAATTTGTGGAAGCTCTTGTAGTTTACTTCATAGTCCACCATTTGAGAAGCTGCAGAAGACTAGATAGTGACTAATTTTGTTCCTTTGTCCAAGAGGTGTTGCAATGATGAGCTAGGGAACTACAGTTAAAGTCAGAAGTTTACATACACCTTAGCCAAATGCATCTAAACTCAGTTTTTCACAATTCCTGATATTTAATCCTAGAAAACATTCCCTGTCTTAGGTCAGTTAGGATCACTACTTTATTTTAAGAATGTGAAATATCAGAATAATAGTAGAGAGAATGATTTATTTCAGCTTTTATTTCTTTCATCACTTTCACAGTGGGTCAGAAGTTTACATACACTTTGTTAGCTTTTGGTAGCATTGCCGTTAAATTGCTTAACTTGGATCAAATGTTTTGGTTAGCCTTCCACAAACTTCTCACAGTAAGTTGCTGGAATTTTGTTCCATTCCTCCAGACAGAACTGATGTAATTGAGTCAGGTTCGTAGGCCTCCTTGCTCGCACACGCTTTTTCCGTTTTACCTTGACTTTGTTGTTATTAAGCAATTTTGCCACAACTTTCTAGATGTAGAACATAGAATAGTACAGCACAGTACAGGCCCTTCGGCCCACAATGTTGTGCCGACCCTCAAACCCTGCTTCCCATATAAGCCCCCACCTTAAATTCCTCCATATACTTGTCTAGTAGTCTCTTAAACTTCACTAGTGTATCTGCCTCCACCACTGATTCAGGCAGTGCATTCCACGCAGGAACCACTCTCTGAGTAAAAAACCTTCCTCTAATATCCCCCTTGAACTTCCCACCCCTTACCTTAAACCCATGTCCTCTTGTATTGAGCAGTAGTGCCCTGGGGAAGAGGCGCTGGCTATCCACTCTATCTATTTCTCTTATTATCTTGTACACCTCTATCATGTCTCCTCTGATCCTCCTTCTCTCCAAAGAGTAAAGCCCTAGCTCCCTTAATCTTTGATCATAATGCATACTCTCTAAACCAGGCAGCATTCTAGTAAATCTCCTCTGTACTCTTTCCAATGTTTCCACATCCTACCTATAGTGAGGTGACCAGAACTGGACACAGTACTCCAAGTGTGGCCTAACCAGAGTTTTATAGAGCTGCATCATTACATTGCGACTCTTAAACTCTATCCCTCGATTTATGAAAGCTAACACCCCATAAGCTTTCTTAACTACCCTATCCACCTGTGAGGCAACTTTCAGGGATCTGTGGACATGTACCCCCAGATCCCTCTGCTCCTCCACACTACCAAGTATCCTGCCATTTACTTTGTACTCTGCCTTGGGGTTTGTCCTTCCAAAGTGTACCACCTCACACTTCTCCGGGTTGAACTCCATCTGCCACTTCTCAGCCCACTTCTGCATCCTATCAATGTCTCTCTGCAATCTTTGCAATCCTCTACACCATCTACAACACCACCAACCTTTGCGTCATCTGCAAACTAGCCAACCCAGCCTTCTACCCCCACATCCATGTCATTAATAAAAATCATGAAAAGTTGAGGTCCCAGAACAGATCCTTGTGGGACACCACTAGTCACAATCCTCCAATCTGTATATACTCCCTCCACCATGACCCTCTGCCTTCTGCAGGCAAGCCAATTCTGAATCCACCTGGCCAAACTTCCCTGGAACCGATGCCTCTGACATTCTGAATAAGCCTAGCATGTGGAACCTTGTCAAATGCCTTACTAAAATCCATACAGATCACATCCACTGCACTACCCTCATCTATATGCCTGGTCACCTCTTCAAAGAACTCTATCAGGCTTGTTAGACACGATCTGCCCTTCACCAAGCCATGCTGACTATCCCTGATCAGACCATGATTCTCTAAATACCCAGAGATCCTACCTCTAAGAATCTTTACCAACAGTATTCCCACCACATACGTAAGGCTCACTGGTCTATAATTACCCAGACTATCCCTACTATCTTTTTTGAACAAAGGGACAACACTCGCCTCCCTCTAATCCTCCGGTACCATTCCCGTGGACAACGAGAACATAAAGATCCTAGTCAGAGGCTCAGCAATCTCTTCCCTCACCTCATGGAGCAGCCTGAGGAATATTCCGTCAGGCCCCGGGGACTTACCTGTCCTAATGTATTTCAACAACTCCAACACCTCCTCTCCCTTAATATCAACATGCTCTAGAACATCAACCTCACTCATATTCTCCTCACCGTCGTCAAGTTCCCTCTCATTGGTGAATACCGAAGAGAAGTATTCATTGAGGACCTCACTCACTTCCACAGCCTCTGGGCACATCTTCCCATCTTTATCTCTAATCGGTCCTGTCTTCATTCCTGTCATCCTTTTGTTCTTCACATAATTGAAGAATTCCTTGGGATTTTCCTTTTACCCTACTCACCAAGGCCTTCTCAAGCCCCCTTCTTGCTCTCCACAGCCCCTTCTTAAGCTCCTTTCTTTTTTCCCTATATTCCTCAATAGATCCATCTGATCCTTGCTTCCTAAACCTCACGTATGCTGCCTTCTTCCACCTGACTAGATTTTCCACCTCACTTGTCACCCATGGTTCCTTCACCCTACCATTCTTTATCTTCCTCACCGGGACAAATTTATCCTTAACATCCTGCAAGAGATCCCTAAACATCGACCACATGTCCATAGTACATTTCCCTGCAAAAACATCATCCCAATTCACACCCACAAGTTGTAGCCTTATAGCCTCATAATTTGCCCTTCCCCAACTAAAAATTTTCCTGTCCTCTCTGATTCTATTCTTTTCCATGATAATGCTAAAGGCCAAGGAGCGGCGGTCAGACGCTCACTCACTGAGAGATCTGTGACCTGACCTGGTTCATTACCTAATACTAGATCTAGTATGGCATTCCCCCTAGTCGGCCTGTGAACATACTGTGACAAGAATCCGTCCTGGACACACTTAACAAACTCTGCCCCTCTAAACCATTGGAACTAATCAGGTGCCAATGAATATTAGGGAAGTTAAAGTCAGCCATGATAACAACCCTGTTATTTTTGCACCTTTCCAAAATCTGCCTCCTAATCTGCTCCTCGGTATCTCTGCTGCTACCAGGGGGTCAATAGAATACTCCTAATAGAGTAACTGCTCCCTTCCTGTTCCTGACTTCCACCCATACTAACTCAAAAGAGGATCCTGCTACATTACCCACCCTTTCTGTAGCTGTAATAGTATCCCTGACCAGTAATGCCACCCCCTCCCCCTTTTCCCCCCTCCCTATCCATTTTAAAGCACTGAATCCAGGAATACTGAGAATCCATTCCTGCCCTGGTGTACTACATTCCATGTATGTATCCAAGCTCTCAGTTCATCATCTTTGTTCCTGATGCTTCTTGCATTGAAGTACATGCATTTTAGCCCTTCTACCTTCCTACCTTTACACTCTTTATTCCACTTCTCTTTCCTCAAAGTCTCTCTATACGTTAGATCTGGCTTTACTCCATGAACTTCTTTCACTGCTCTATTGCTCCGGGTCCCATCCCCCTTGCAAATTTAGTTTAAAGTCTCTCGAACCATGATAGCAAACCTACCTGCAAGGATATTGCTCCCCCTCGAGTTCAGGTGCAACCCCTCAGCCACGCATTCAACTGCCATCTCTTTCAATTCTTCCCATCACTATCACGTAGCACTGGCAGCAATCCTGAGAACGCCACCCTTGAGGTCCTGTTCTTTAGCCTTCTGCCTAGTTCCCGAAACACACACTTCAGGACCTCATCCCTCTTCCCGCCTACGTCATTGGTGCCAACATGTATCACGACTTCTGGTGCTTTCCCTCTCGTATCAGGATGTGGTGCACCCAGTCAGAGACATCCCGGACCCTGGCACCCGGGAAGCAACAAACCATGCGGATGTCCTTCTCACGTCCACAAAATCTCCTGTCTGCTCCCCTGACTATAGAGCCTCCAATGATGACAGCTCTCCTCTTGTCAGTCCCACCCTTCTGCACCACAGTGTCAGAATCAGTGCCGGAGGCCCTGCCTCTGTGGCTCACCCCTGGTCGGTCGTCCCCGCCAACAGTATCCAGGAAGGTATACTTATCATTCAGGTGAATGGCTACAGGGGTGCTCTGCGCTACCTGTCTACTCACTTTCGCTTTCCCCCCTCTGACTGTCACCCAACGACCTGCTTCCAGCAGCCTAGGTGTGACTACCTCCCTGTAGCTCTCATCTATGACTGCCTCATTCTCCCTTATGAGTCGAAGGTCATCCAGCTGCTGCTCCAGATTCCTTACACGGTCTTCCAGATCTTCCAGATGCATGCACTTCTGGGAGATGTGACTCTGCGGGAGAGGGGAGTTCCCCCAAGACTGCCACATCTCACATGAGAGGCACATCACTGTCTCAGAAGGCATTGTGAAGACTAACTGGGAACAAGCTCGTCCTCCGCCTTCTCTCGATGGACAATCATAGTCTTTTCTCCAGGGTTTGGAAGTCCAAAATTAGAGAGCATAGATAAAATATAAGAGAAGAGAGGTAATTTCTTTACACAGAGGGTCGTGAGTGTTTTGTTTTGAAACTCCAAAACATAAAACTAATTTAAAGGAAAAGATGGAGAGTTCTAAATGCGAGTCTAGCTTCGTTTTTACTTAAGCGAGGCACTCATGTGTCATGTAGTGGTGTAATGACGTGTGCCATTTATGTACTCTTACAGAAACACAATGCATTATGTAAACAACATACTTACAATATTACTGAAATGTTGAATGCACAACTCTCCTCCCAATTAGCTACGACCTCCAAATTAATATAGGATGCATTCAATTAATAGTATATTATATAATACAAGTACTATATAGTCATCCACAGCACAGTAAATTTTAAATTGCTTTATTAAGATCTGAAAATGTAATTGCTGTGGAGGCTTTTTCTCTTTTGTAGGATAATGTCTTTCCTCTCAAAGGAGATCACTGTACTTGGCAGGTGAGACCTGTAGCTGCGAAAACAATCTCAGGTTCTGAGGCCTCCTCCATGGTGTTTGCAGGAGTTAACTCTAGGACTGCAGGAAATGGTTCTGATAGCTCTGGACACCCTTCTTCTCCTTTTCTTGTCTTTTCTCTCTGGATCCACTCACTGCTTGCTTCTCTCCCAGTTCCAGCTTCTTTCTTTCTTTTTATCCTGCTCTTTTTCTTTTTCATGTTCCTTCTCTATTTCACACGTTTCTCTTTCTCACTCACGTCCTTTCTTCCTAGCCCTTCTCACTTTTTTCTTTTCTTTTCTTCTAAGATGTGTATCTTGATCTTTGGAAAATGCACTAAGTTCACTGAAGTATTTTTTTATTCATCATTCTATTGCCCCCTTTATGGTTGCAAATCTCCTCTTGGTTTCCTTATGCACAAAATCATCTGACTAATCCTCTGTTTTTGTATTTCCAGTGGCTCTTTTTTTTGGCTCACTATTCATCCAGTTGGACTTTGGCCTTTGCATTTGCTTTTACAAATACCTTTATGTCTCCCAGTTGAAGTTCATGCAATAATCTTAATGCAAGCAGAGCAGATTCTGGTTCTTTATATTCACAAAAGCTGAATGCTTGCAATTTTCCTGAAGCTCCTTGAACTCTCTTCCAGCTTAAAACCAAGCCACATTTTGCAAGTAACTGCCTGATTGATGTATCTGAAGCGTTCTCTGATATGTTGCCTACAAAAACTGTTGTAGTTGGACCACTGTTTTTGTCATTTTCACGATTCCTCTGCCAGCTGAATAAGGTTAGGAATTATTGCTAGTACAGGCTTACCAAGACTACCTGAAAGGAACTTTTTCTTCTACAGAGGCTAGAGTCCGAAAGGCAGATAGCCTCCCCATATTTTAATCAATACCACTAGTCTAGTAGACTGCAAATCAGATGGGGAAAGTGTGCTTTGTAGTACTACCAGCATTGATTGCGGCACATTAGCAAATGAATACCGGTCCAATTATTTAAACAGCTTGTTATAACTACATATTTTTTTGAATGACACCTCGTCTAAAGGACTAAAGATGATAGGGTTTGGGTTGGCCAGCATTGTTGGCTTTTCGCAAACACCTGATTCCTGCACATTTGCTGTTTTTAAAATTATTCTTATTTAACAAGAAACTGAACAATTATCCCAACTGAAACCTTGTATTTTTTCAGTATGCAAGATACTCTCATCAGCTGTATAACGTTCTCCTCGGGAATGCCACATTTCTGGAAAACATGATCAATTCCTTCACTTTGAAAGTGATCACACTGCCAGACACACACTTAGTGGCCAATTTATTAGGTAGAGAAGTTACCTACTAAAGTGGTCCCTGAGTGTATGTTCATGGTTTTCTGTTGCTGTAGCCCATCCACTTCAAGGTTCAACATGTTATGCATTCAGAGTTACTATTCTGCATGTTACTATTGTAACATATGGTTATTAGAGTTAGTATTTCCCTCCTGTCAGCTTGACCAGGTCTGGTATTGCCCTCTGCCCTCTCTCATTAACAAGGCATTTTCGCACACAGAACTGCTACTCACTGTTTTTTTTTTTGTTTATCGTACCATCCTCTGTAAATGTAACAAATAACAGCAATATGGAACCTAATTCATCAAAATTCACATTCAACCAATGACAACAGTTTCAGATCGCTCTTCCTCCAAGAAAACATTTAGTTATGTTTGCAGATGGTTGGCGAGAGAGATTGGGAGGGTGATAATTCAAATACATTTATAACGTCAAATCAATACAAACGCATCTTAAAGTTCACTTCACTCATCTTACTTATTGTTCTAACTTATCATCTTTTCTTGCTTGTGTTTTGAGCTCAGTTAAAAATGTGGAACACTAATGTAATGGTATGTCCACTGTTACGTACACAGATATAAACATCTGAAATTTCCAATTTCAGTTAACTCTCACCTCCTACTTTTCTCCTCCTTCTTTCTGAATGTACCCCTCCCATCCCATCCGGTTCTGCTGACCAACTATCCATACATTTCACCTACCAGATCATCTTCCCCGATTTGGTTCTATCTGCCCATCTCTCCTTTGACGGCTTCTCATTATCAACTTTTTTATTTATCAGATACCAGCACTTGTACTCTTTGTGCCCTCTCTCATTAGTCGAGAGTTTGTTTTCACCTTCACCTGGATCTTTCTGCTTATCATCCCTTGCCTTTCCCCAGCCCACCAATTTCCTATAAGACTTTGATTCACTCTTCCCACACTCTCTCTTTATATCAGTTATCTGATATTGGCCTACATGTGACTTGAGACCCCATACCAATGTGCCTTATTTCTAGCTTCCCTTTGCTGGTGTTGTTGTTCCTTTTGGTGGTAACAATCTTGCTGTTCCTTCAGCAATTTTGTCTGGTTTGTCTGCTCGACACTAAACCCAGCAGGGATAGAAAGCATGCAAGCAGCCAGCTGAATTCGAACTCGCAACCACTCACGCTCAAAGTCCAGCGCAGATACCAGTACACCATCAGCTGGCTTAGGTGCCCTTTGACTGGAATCCAAATCCAAACAATCCAGTTCTGGTCACCAAATTATAGGAAAGATGTCAACAAAATAGAGAGAGTACAGAGAAGATTTACTACAATATTACCTGGGTTTCAGCACCTAAGTTACAGAGAAAGGTTGAACAAGTTGGGTCTTTATTCTTTAGAATGTAGAAGGTTGAGGGGGAACTTGACAGAGGTATTTAAAATTATGAGGGGGATAGATAGAGTTGACGTGGATAGGCTTTTTCCATTGAGAGTAGGGGAGATTCAAACAAGAGGACATGAGTTGAGAGTTAGGAGGCAAAAGTTTAGGGGTAACATGAGGGGGAACTTCTTTACTCAGAGAGTGGTGGCTGTGTGGAACGAGCTTCCAGCAGAAGTGGTTGAGGCAGGTTCGATATTGTCATTTAAAGTAAAATTGGATAGCCATATGGACAGGAAAGGAATGGAAGGTTGTGGGCTGGGTGCAGGTCGGTGGGACTAGGTGAGGGTAAACATTCGGCACGGACTAGAAGGGCCGAGATGGCCTGTTTCCGTGCTGTAATTGTTATATGGTTATATGGTTAAGATTTAGTGGTAAATGTACATCAAAACATACAGTGAAATGCATGGTTTTTCGTCTGTCAAATCAGTGAGGATTGTGCTGTGCAGCTTGCAGGTGTTGCCAAGCTTCTGGGCCCAATATAGTATGCCCATAACTCAATAACCCTAACTGTAGATCTTTGTAGTGTGGGAGGAAACCAGAGTAGCCAGAGGAAACCCACACAGTCACTGGGAGAATGTACAAAATCCTTACACACAGTGGCAGGAATCGAACCCTGATCTTACAGATGGTGCTGTGAAGTGATGCCTTAACCACTGCACTATCCTGCCACCTACTTTGTATCGAGATTGTGTGAATGTGCCACAGCATTAAACTATTGTTTGTTGAGGAGTCTATCAGTACTCTTTGTTTGAATGATTTTGTTTTGCTTCACCAAGCTAGAACTCACTCTCCAAAAAAAACGATTGTAAAATTTTCAGAGGAATTTTATTAGATTTACCATGGCAACAAGAATTCTTGATCTCTAGCCATTTGCCTTGATGTCATTGGCCATGAGCAGTTTATGGGTAGATGTGGGATTAGTGCTTACAGAGGAATTTTGCCTGTAGAAAGTGTGAAAGTCCTTGCAGCTTGTCAAAATGGCTAAACTTTGTGTTCTGAAGAATATTTTTTTATTGTGATCATAGAAAAATAATTGATTGACATTTTAGATTTTGGCAGTAAATGTAGGTTGTTAATCTGCTGTTAGTTAATGTCAAGACATTTGTTGGTGTTTTCTTTTCAAAGGAGCCATTAGGTTTATGTGTACTTACCAAACATGTGATGGATCTGCATGTCTCTGGCTTGTTTGAGTGCTCATGGTAACCCGTAAATTCTGGTTTTGATGTGGATTCAACAGTGAATCCAGCAGCAGAGAGATGCCTTGGTAAAAAAAACAAAGTATTTTGCAGCCACTGAACATTACATTAAGGAGGACTGACATGTAAACAGGGACATCCTTCATTTGAAAGACATCACCAACCCTGTGGCTAATTTTTTTTTAGTTATCTAATTTTATTGTTACATTTCAGCATTTTAATTATATTTGTTACTAGTTATTCAAACTATCTGAATTGTTTTTAAATGTTTTTCTATCAGTGCAATCAAAGTTACAGAACAAGTTTTTGTCAGCAGCTGGCTACACCTGGATTAGTACAAAGGCAGAGAAGACAGAAAGGGCTGAGTTAGGGCACTAGGCTGAATATAGTACTTTGTGCACACTCTTCCTGTAATATTATAGTTCCCTATTGCCACAATGGTTTTGTCACATTCTGAAACCTATAAATCTTTAATAAATAATGATGATAGCAGAAGATCTGACCAAAACATCCAAGAAATTTCCATCCCTGCTTTGAATTCCTGCTTGTCTCATTTTGTGCTATCTACGCGGTGCATGAAAAATCATTGTGATGAAACTCACTGTTCTCCTACCCCCATCAATGCATCCTGCGAAGAGTTTAAATGGCAACATTTCTCATTCCAATGAATCATCAAACAAGACTATACTGTTCTGGAAATGAAAAAAAAATAGCTTTTTAATGGATGTAGTCTTGGTTCAACGATCTAGACAATTGCTCTTTGGTAATTTCCCTACCAAAGCATCCCATTTTAAAGGATAGAGGAGAATATTTTGTTCAAACTATTTGTTGCTCCTGTAAAAGTTTATGATTGAGTTCTATCCACTGGACTAGCATTATGGTCTAGGTACAGGTGAATGGTATAGGCAGGTGACCAGGTTGCCACAGACGAGATGGGCTAATATCTATGCTGTGAGTCTGAAAGGATTGATAGACACTTAGAAATTAAGGGATCCCTACAACATATGCCACTCAGTGTTATTTTTATTTACACCCTTTCTCATCTTTTGGTTTATTTTGTTCATTAGTTTTTTTATCTGTTTATGAGTGGTCTTTCATAAAATTCTATTGCATTTATTTTTTCCTGTAAATGCCTGAAAGAAAATGAATCTGAAGTTAATAAATGGTAACTTACTCTTACTTCAATAATAAATTTATTTCAAACTTTAAACGAGAATTGTAGCTCTAGTAGTATAGCCCACTTATACGAAATACTTCATTATCTTTTATCCAGGTCACACAAAATTGTTAAAGCAACACATTGAACAGCTGAGATGTTCAATATGTCAAATCAGTCAATCAAAATTGAAATGGAAGTTTGTAATCAATTGAAGAATTTCCTCTCCATGAAATAGCTCCATATTAACTACAGACCAGACATCTGTAAAGCTGCAAAATAAGTGTTTTACAATCATGCACAATTCAGACATCTTTACTTTATTTGATTTAACACAGAGTTACTAGTTATGACAACAACTTCCCTTGAGAAGTATTAGAAAGTGTCATTTTTGACTATGCATGGACTGGAGATCGCTCTGTAGCAGAGTTCCCAATCTGGGGTCCATGGACACCTTGCTTATTGTCCATGAATTTAAAAAGATTCTGAAACCTTGCTCTATAGTGAACATCGATCATCCGATATTGAAGCATCAATCTTCAATAACCCAGATGTATTCCAACATTCTACAAGCACTCATATTCTTCAAGTGCTTGACATAGTTGATGCAAGAAAGAGGTTACGCTTGGTGTGTGTGTCTAGAACCAGGGAGTCCCAATCTCAAAGTAAGGGTTTACCCTCGCAGAGCAGGGATAAAATCTTTTCTACTCAGAGAGGAGTAGTCCTTTGGAATATCCTAATCTTGAGGGGTATGAGGGACTGGTCACTGAGAGCATTAAAGAAAATGTGGACAAATGTGGAGCAAGCTGGCAGTGAAAGTGGTAGATGTGGTGTCAATTGCAAATTTTAAGAGAGGTTTGGAAAGATATATGGATGAGATGAGTATGGAGGGCAATGGTCTGGGTGCAGTAGGTAAGACTAGGCAGATGACCAAGTTGCCATGGACTACGTGGTCTGGCAGACCTGTTTCTGTACTGTGGTACTTTGACTCCACAGGATTGATATTAAGGAATCAAAACCCAGATTGGTTAATGTGGGAAAGCTGCATTGTGATCATATTGAATGTTAGAGTAGGCACAAGAGGCCAAATAGACTACCCTTACTCCTACTCGTTATGTGACTATGTACTTAAACTTTTTTTGCCTTGGTTTCCCACCATGTTAGTAATTTGTATGGTGATTAGGAGGTTCATGACCAATTTACATTTCAGCCTAATCCAGTAAAAAAATTGATAAATTTAAGTAAGCAAAGAGCTAGGTGTTATCAATAGATCTAATTATTACTCCAATTATTTTTTAAAGAAAAACAGCAACTAGCCCCTGAATCTACTTTAGCTCTCACCTTGGACACATGCCTTCCTGTAATTGACATTTTGACCCTGGAGAAAAGACTCCTGTTGTACCTCTCATAATTTTACATGACTCAATCAGTGGTGCACCAGAGAAAACAATTTGAGTTTGTCTAACCTCTCTTTGTGAAATATTTAATTATTGCAAATGCTGTCCAAGTCACACAGCATCCTGGTGAACTAGTTCTTCACCTTGTTGTCAGATGGATTAGCTTTGAGATAGAAGAGACTTTCTGTGAAGTTATGGATTCCAGATTGTAAGTACAGATGCAAGCAGTCTGCAACAATACATATGAATATTGCACAAACAATAAAGCAAGCATTTTTTTAACAACAGAAATATTTCGGCTCATTTTGCATGGAGGGGATGAAAGTGATATTTCTGAGGTGGAAAATCCTGATAATTTCCAAATTTGTCTCTTGGATTAAATTAATTTACAGTTGGAAGTAAATTACAACTATACTTATTCTATGCTTAGAATAGTCATATCACTGGTGGTAGAACTGATTCTGTATGATAAAGCTCTTCTACTTAACCTCTCTCTACTTAAAAGCTTTATTTCACATCTCTTAAGTAGAGCCAAATTTTCTATCTTTGCCTTTGAAAATAATAGCTTTGTACTTTAATCCTTTTACATGTATGCAGGTACAAAATGGTGCCAGATGGAATATTGACTCATCTAAAAATGATATTCTTTGCAATTAACATTTATGCTTCAGCAAGCACTATTGGGAACTGATTGACATTCCTCTACATGGTGAATATATGGATAAAACTCAATTAGGCAGCCATCAAGGACAGCCATTAAGCATTAATTGAAAGGGAAAATCCATTTAGGAAAGCAGCACTGATTCTTGTAGCACCATTTATAAAATTGTAAAACTTTGTCTTTCATTATGAAATATTTAAGTGAAAAATCTGCTGGGAAGTGATATTTTCCAGTTTTAAGTTCTTGATGAGCTTAGGGAATATTTTACCAGCTGCAGCAATTTATTAATTAAGGTTGCTGGTCCTCAGGAGAAAATTTCATCTTATGGTCATATTTTTTTCTCTTCTTTGATTTAAACATACAGATTGAGCCATGAGATCCAATCCATTTCTGAAGTTCTATTAGGCAAAATAAATGAGTTAAGACACTGATACCTATAATATTACTGACGTCTATGGGGGAGGATGTTCACGTTATTTTTATCATATTTTAATATATAACTCTTTAGACCATTAAATTTGGGTGCTGATTTATGATAGATGTAGATTTTGGACTAGTTGATACTCGCAATTAGAGATGGGTGATGATAGGTTGTTGAGCAGATGCTATTAATACTAATGTAATGTCATGAATGCAAATAATATTCAAAACTGGGCACCTTGAAAATGTACTCTTGCAACATCAGTGACAAATCTCATTATGGTTTAAATAACTTCTTTATCTCTGCATTATGACATAATTCCTAATAGTTTCTTTGGAACTGAAAAGTTTAACTATACATTCAGTTATCCAGATAGGTTCTGAGATGTCTGGCTTTTGTTTCAAATTATTGGTCAAATTTTTTGAACTTGGCAGTTAGTTTACTTTGAAGAGAAAGCATCTGCCCACCAATCAAATGGATACTATCTCCTTCTGTATATATCTAAAATAAAATCTGTCCAGTGTTTCCACCCGATGTTGTAGGTACCAAGCCATTGAGTGCCAACAGTCTTTACCTCCATACTTGAATATATTGCTTGATGTTAAATGTATCTGGTGGAACAAATCTGGTAATCTCAAATACTATGTTTACTAATAGCATGTGGAGCAGAATAACCACAATGCATTATAGAGTAATAGAGAAGAACAGCACAGAAACAGGCCCTTCGGCCCATCTTGTCCATGCTGAAACAATTTAAACTGCCTACTCCCATTGACCTGCACTGGGATCATAGCACTCCATATCCCTATTATCTACCCATTCAAACTTCTCTTAAATGTTGAAATCGAAATTTCATGCACCACTTGCACTGGCAGCTTATTCCACACCCCCACAAACCTCTGAGTGAAGAAATTTCCCTTCATGTTCCCATTAAGCTTCTCAGCTTTCACCCTTAACCCATAACCTCTAGTTGTAATCCCACCCAACCTCAGTGAAAAAAGCCTACTTCCATTTACCCTGTCTATTTCCCTCATAATTTTGTATACCTCTATCAAATCTCCTCTCAGTCTTCTATGCTCTAAAGAATACAGTCCTAACCTATTTAATCTTTCCCTGTAACTCAGGTGCTTGGGTCCTGGCAACATCTTTGTGAATTTTTTCTGTAGTCTTTCAACCTTGTTTACATCTTTCCTGTAATAGGTGACCAAAACTGCACGCAGTATTCCACTAGGCCTCACCAACTTGTTTTGGAAATCCACTATTCCCAAAAACAAAATATTTCAAGTACATAATTTTTTGAGTTGATAATTTGTCATCAATTCCATTAGCTTAGCTATCCATTGGTGATGGTGTGGAGGCTTTTGTATAAAACTGCAACACATACTTTCAAAAAGATGGGTTTTGTTGTATTCATTGAAGAGATCTCATCCACGACTATAATTGACTTGGTGTTCAAAATAGTTCTTACAGATTGGGGCAGCATGGTAGTGTAGTGATTAACACAATGCTTTGCAGTACCAGTGACCTGGGTTCAATTCCCGCCACTGACCATAAGGAGTTTGTATGTTCTCCCCATGTCTGTATAGGTTTTCTCCGGGTGCTCCAGTTTCTTCCCACAGTCCAAAGATGTACTAGTTAGTATGTTACTTGGTCCTTGTAAGTTGTCCTGGGTTTAGGCTGGGGTTAAATTGGGGGTTGCTGGGCAGCAAGATTCTAAGGGCCAGATGGGCCCACAGCATACTGTATCTCAAGGAATGAATAAATAAACTTATGAATTGTATTTTCAGCCTGATAATTCGTTATAAGCCTGAGCTCTCCAGGTGAACAGTTGACAGTAGCCTGAGCATTCACCTTGACTGTCATATTTGATGTTTATCTCTGTTTTTGTTCTTTAATAGATGATTGAAACTTGATTTTACCCAAGTAAAATCATAAAATGGATTTGAAACAGTTAGTTTATAGCCAAAGTTTGATGGCGAGCCCATACCTGGAGTACTGTTTACACATTAAATCTATTCATTGATGATGTCCCAGCATTGGAGATAGTTAAAAGAAGTCTCATGAGCCTGGGATGAAGGTAGAAGGTACAAGAGACAAGAGCTTCAGGAATTGCACCACCAGATTCAAGAATGGTTAATAACCTTCAACCATCAGGCTCTTGAATAGAAGGGGATAGCTGCACCTACTTGCCCCATCATTGGAATGTTCCTGCAACCAATGATCTCACTTTAAAGACTCTTTATTTCATTATCTTGTGTTCTCATTATTTATTGCTATTTATTTATATTTGCACTGGCACAGTTTGTTGTCTTCTGCGCTCGGGTTGATCTTTTATTGATCCTGTTATAGTTACTATTTTATAGATTTGCTGCATATGCACAGGGAAATGAATCTCAGGATTGTATATGGTGATTTATATGTAGTTTAATAATAACACTTACTTTGAACTTTGAAGGGTTTGTCCTTCAAGTAAAGGTTGAACTGGTTGTCCAAATCTCATAGGAACTTAAAAGGAAGTGCAATAGAATTTTGTGGTTTAACTATATGAGAAATTTATTGTCAGAATTTTAGTAATGCCTGCATATCCGCATGTATTAATTAACTACAATGGCCATCCAAAAATATGTCGGTGACAATCTTATCTTGTGTTGATAATTCTCTGATAATGATGCTGTATTCTAAGTTATTAACTCACTAGCAAAGAAGTATGGCAATATATGTCCAAATTGGAAAGGTGAATTAAGGAGTTGTCAAGATGGCTCTGTAATTGGTGGTAGCATTTTCTGCGGAGGAAATATTCAAGGAAGTGTGATAGGTTTCTGCACTGTCATCATTTTTTGTGATACAATGCACCAGTGGTGATTGAGAGTGTACTGAATTGAATGCTAAGGCAAAACTCAACTGAATGATTAAGTCTAGAATGTTTTTGAGCTTTTCAGACACTTAGCTGACAGAAGCTGTCTAAACATGTTGCAGCCATTTAGTCATGAACTGTTCGTGAACACTCTCATTATTCCTTTTTCGGCAGTATTTATTTATTTTGTATTTCTTGGTAATTTTGTCTTTTCAATGTACTGCTACCACAAAACAACAAATGTCATGTCATACAAGACTGTGCTAATAAATCTGTTCTGAAGAAGTGTCTCGGCCCTAAACATCGACCGTTTCCTCTTTTCCATAGATGCTGCCTGACCTAATGAGTTGCTTCAGCATTTGTGTGTGTTGTTAATAAACCTGTTTGTGATTCACATACAGTACTCAACCTGAATCTTTGATGGGGAGAACTATGGAATATGAAAGTTGAATCACACATTACAGAACACCCAGCGATTCCCTCTAGCTGATCAGTGATGTCCTCCAAACTGTGATGGTAGGCAATTCCACGATAGTAAAAATTAGGGGAAAGAACTTCGTATTCGAGTCTTGCTTGAATACTGGTAAATATTACCAAAATCTATTTTGCATCAGATCAAGCTGACTGTCATCCAGGGCCTGCTGCAATTTAAGTTGACCTGCATAAGTTCCTGAGAAGATTTATCATTGAGATACAGTACCCCGCTGAAGAGGCCCCTCTGGCCCTGCAAGCCACACCGCCCAGCAATCCTCCAATTGAATCCTAGTCTAACCACAGAAAAATTTATAATGACGAATTAACCTACCAACCGGTACGTCTTTGGTCGTGGAAGGAAACTGGAGCACCCGGAGAAAACCCACATAGTCATGGGGAGAACGTAGAAACTCCTTACAAAGAGCAGTGGGAATTGAACCTGGGTTGCTGGTACAGGGAAGCATTATGTGAACCAATACGCTACAGTGCTGCCTTACAGATGTCAGTGAACGACACTTCTAATAATCCAATGAGATCAAAAACATTATAAATAGGTTCAAGTGGTTAAGGATTCTTTCTTGATGGTCTGATGTTCTTGAACTGCCCTGATTGATTTCTAAAACATACAACCATTCTGGATTGCCAGATGCTCCACCAGCCACTGAAGATATTTCTCTCCAACAGCCCTCCCCATATTGACATAGCTCAATTCTGCAAAGGCTCTTAAGTGACAAAATGTTTGCATTTTGTCGAATTGTTGTTCATGATAGCTCTTTCTCAGTTCTTCAGAGAATAACACATGCTGTCTTCTGAAACTTTGCTGTTGTCTCCATATTTCTTGAATCTTATGGTCGGAGAAAAATATTTAATAATCCAGTCTTTATTATTGAATACTTTATTCTTGACTACTATGAGTACTGTAAAAAATCTTTACTTGATGGAGAGTTCTTGCTGGAGTGAAGTCCGGATCCAATAATTGTTTTTACATAATTACTACCATGGTTCCACCGATCTTTAGTTATTCAGGCTAGTTCTCAAATTACAGTCTGGGTCAAGGAAGGTGCTACATTTTTTATGATCATGGGCTGAAAAGCAATATTAAGTCGTTTGGGAGGGTCCAATTATCGTAATTTACGTTGACAATTTTAAATGAGTGGCTGTATTTCACGAGAATTTTAAAACATATTGTGATTAGGTCATAATCAGTGTCAGAAAATGAAAACCAGTATGATTGAAGAAGTCTTTAAAATATTTTGTGCTAAGTATCAGTGTCATATTATAGTGTGGTGGGATCAAACACTTCACTGATGTATTCATGTAATGAATTCAATAAGCAACCTTGTCACAGACTTTATGAATTATTCCACCAACAGGTGATGTAGTTCAAAGTGCTTTACATGAAAAACAACATGAAGATAAAATACTAAAAGATGTTAGTTAAAAACAAGGTTAAATAAATAGGTTTTGAGCTGGCATTTAAAGGTGTCAGTTGAATCTGCATCCCTTATAGTTTTAGGTATTGAATTCCACACTTTAGGAGTGTAGTTAAAGAAAAGCTGACCTGCCAATTTGCCAATTATTTTTTGAGGGAGAATGATTAATTTAAGAGACTGGCAGGAGAGGACCTGAGAGCTCGAGCAGGATTATAAAACAATCATGAATCTGTGATATACTCCAGTCCCAGACATTTAAAAGCTTTAAAAACATGTAAAATAACTTTAAGATCAGTTTTAAAAGATACAGGAAGCCACTGCAGAGTAGCTAGTATGGGCATGATATAGAAACATAACACAGAAACATAGAAAACCTACAGCACAATACAGGCCCTTTGGCCCACAAATTTGTGCCGAACATGTTCCTACCTTAGAAATTACTAGGCTTATCTACAGCCCTCTATTTTACTAAGCTCCATGTACCTACCTAAACGTCTCTTAAAAGACCCTGTCGTATCTGCCTCCACCATGGCAGCTGACAGTCCATTCCACACACTCACTGCTCTCTGAGTAAAAAATTTACCCCTGACATCTCCTCTGTACCTACTCCCCAGCACCTTAAACTTGTGTCCTCTTGTGGCAACCATTTCAGCCCTGGGAAAAAGCCTCTGACTATCTACATATGTTCCCTCATTTTGGTTTTAGTTGAAAGTCTAGCAGTGGCTTTCTGAATGAATTGAAGTTTGTCAATAGATTGCTTTGGAAGGCCAGTAGAAAGTGTGTTCCAGTAATCTAGTCTATTCAATATAAAAGGCATGAATTAATTTTTCAGCATCATTACGTGACAGAAGCAAACATACCTTGGCAAACATGAGGAAATCTGCAGATGCTGGCATTTCAAGCAACACACATCAAAGTTGCTGTTGAACACAGCAGGCCAGGCAGCATATCTAGGAAGAGGTACAGTCGATGTTTCGGGCCGAGACCCTTCGTCAGGACAATACCTTGGCAATATTTCTTCAGTGCAAAATTGCTGCTCTGGTCACTTTCTCTATGTAGGATTTAAAATTCAAAGCTCATCATAGATAAAATCCAGTGTTACTCTTAGCAAGTTATCCTTATATGGTTTAGCAATATACCACCTTCACTAACTATGTCTCATATGCGTTAGATTGTTTATGAAGTTATTAAACAAGGGGACCCCAAATAATGCTTATTATTGTTATCCCAGGCTGCAACTCTTTCATCCAACTTCACTTACCCCATTATTGAAATGTTCCCACAGCTTATGGATTCACTTTCAAGGACTCTTCATCTTTTTTTATTGTTTACTTATTATTATTATTTATTTATTTATTTATTTATTTTTGTATTTGTATGGTTTATTGTCTTTTGCACTCTGTTTGACAGCCCAGGTTTGTTTGGTCTTTCATTGATTCCATTATGGTTTTTATTCTATTAAGGATTTATTGAGTATGACTGCAAGAAAATGAATCCCAAGGGTCGTATATGATGACATACTTGTATGTTGATAACAAATTAACTTTGAACTTGTAAATAATTATGAAGCATTAATTCTATTTCCCTTACAACTGATGCGTCTGATGTCTTGAGCACCACAAACGTACTCTAATTCATGTTTCCGACTTTCAGTATTTTACAATTAAACTTCAGGAAAAATGTTATGCCTTAAAGTTATGCCTGAATGTATGCACTAATTTGAACTTTTGCATTTTATCAGATTGAGTCATGGAGTGGATTAAAATCTAGCAGCATGGAATTAATGTTCTCCATGCTATACAGGCATACAAGCCAATTTATTTGGTAGAGTGAAGCAACATTTCATGAAATCCTCTCTCTAAAATAGACAGGGAGATATTGAACCAATGTCTTTACCAGAAAATGCTGCCGTTGTATAATACTGAGCAGGCTGGAAGTCAGAAAGACAGTTTAGTGTGCTCAATGCTTCTTAGAAACCAATCTCCATCAAAGTTGCTGGTGAACGCAGCAGGCCAGGCAGCATCTCTAGGAAGAGGTACAGTCGACGTTTCAGGCTGAGACCCTTCGCCAGGGTGTTAGTCCTGACGAAGGGTTTCAGCCTGAAACGTCGACTGTACCTCTTCCTAGAGATGCTGCCTGGCCTGTTGCATTCACCGGCAACTTTGATGTGTGTTGCTTGAATTTCCAGCATCTGCAGAATTCCTCATGTTTGCGTAGAAACCAATCTCTCCAGTTCTCACCTAAAAACAAACCAAAAGGCTGCTAATCTGTAAAATCGAGAAAAAAAGTGCTTAAAGTACTTAGTAAGCTGATTAGCATGCATGGAAAGAAGAAATAGTTAAGTTTCTGAGGCAATGACATTTTATTAGTTCCTTTTTTGCTCAAAGTTTCCCTATTGTGCTGATAGCACTCTGATCTTGCTCTTGGAACTGTGAAGCATTTTGTTCTGTCAAATTGACTGTTCCAGTGCAAATATGCCTTATCTGCATTATTCCTCTTCATTCAATCCTCCAAGTGTGATTAGTTTTATGTATATATCTTGACAGTTATAGATCTTTTATGTACAAACCAGAACTGTATGCCATAGCCTTAATGTGCTAGCACCAAAATTAACAAGATTTTTCATTGTTTTAGGTTAAGAACAAATTTTCAAATGTATTCTTCTAGGTGAACAATCACTCATTCTATAATTATAATCTGGGTGCAAATAATCCAAACACTGTAAGTGATCATAGGAAATTAATCTTTGCAATTCACCAAATATTGAGTTATTTTTAAGACTACCCTTGTTTCTTAGGTATTACAAGTGTGGTTACATCTCTTGCATTAAGACAAGCCTTACTTCCAACTGAGGTTGTAGAAAGTTGAGAGGAATTGGGAAGTGCTGATAGCTTTGTATCTTCCATAAGAAAAAAGGGAAATATTATTTTCCCCTTATAGCTACCTCATCTTGGCTCTCTTATTATCATCAATACTGTTCCAGCCCCAATTGATTGTACTCAATTTTACTGATAACTTATGGGTTGAACTCAGGGTAAATCTTAATTTCCATGGACATACATTTTATTTTCAGTTAATTAATATTCCCTTGCTAGATGCTAGAAGTAAAGTAGAAATAAAGAAGAAGAATTGCCAGTGCCAAAACCAACTTCCAAAAAATGAAACCCATTTTTACCAACAGACACACTTCTATGACAACAAGGCTTAGGCCACTAAAATGTTACATCTGGTCAGTCTTGTTGTATGCTTCCGAAACATGGACTATAACACCAGAAGTCTGAAGATACTTAGAAGCAACAGAAATGTGGTTTCTTAGAAGAACGCTGAAAATATCATATAGAGATAGGGTAACTAATGAGACAGTACTCCAACGTGCCCATACAAAAAGATCATTAATGAGAACATTAAATGAGAGGAAACTTAAATTCCTGGGCCATGTCATCAGAAAGGGGAAAATAGAATACCTTACATTACAAGGCCGTATGCTTGAGAAACATGGAAGAGGAAGGCAAAGAAGAAAACATATGGACACTTTGAAAGATCTAACAGATCTAAGTGTGCGAGATATCATTGATGCTGCGTGGGATTGTTCGATGTGGAAAGCCATGATCGCCCAAGCGTGTAACGCGCAAGGCACATGAAGAAGAAGAAGAATATTCCCTTCTAAATGTGTGTTCAATGCAGATAAATATAAACTTCTCTGCACTGCAAGCTCAGTTTCTAACTAGATTCAAAACATTTAGGTTAGCATTTCAGTGCCTTCATTAGCCATTCTCATTTGCTTCTATATTCACAATGCGAAGGGCTCCTAGTTCAAGGGCATTTATGAAGATATTAAGTAAGTGTTCTCAGCACAGAGCCTATCACTAACATTGTCACAAGCTGTCAGTAACCAAAGTGCTGCCATCTATTTTTACTTTTCAAAGGGATCTATATCAATGTCTAAAATCCGCCTATCTTGCAGCACATCAAAGAGAATTACTAAATCAGATCTGTAAGGATTAATAAATCCGTATTGACTCCTCTTATTATCTTTGGATGGATTCTGTTAATTTTTAATTAAGTTTCATAACTTTAATTAAAAAGGCTGTTAGTCTGTAGTTTCTCTGACTTGTTTTTCTTCCTGCCTTTAAAATAAGAATACTCCATCCTCCCCAGCTGTGGCAGATTTCTTTAGTACTCTAAAAGATGTACAGTACTTGCAAACCTTTTAGGCATGCTAGATTTTTTATATGGTTTCAAATGGTACAGTCTCCACAGAGCCCTGATCTCAACATCATCAATGCTGTCTTGGATTACCTGGAGAGACAGAAGCAAGCGGGACAGCCAATGTCTGCAAAAGGACTGAAGCAAGTTCTCAAAGATGCTTGGAAAACCTATCAGCCAATTTTCTTATAAAACAGTGAACCCAAGAGAATTGATGCGGCTTTAAATGTATAGGGTGTTTAAACCAAATATTGATTTGACTTAGCTTTATGCTGTTTATGTTTTTTTTTGATATTTAGAAGCATTTTATTTCATTATTTGAAAGCACCTTCACTTTACAGTTTTTTTCATGTGTTTCAGACTTTTGCAAAGCACTGAATAGCTTTTGCAAATTATTCTTTCATCTTCCAGAATCGTCTGATCAACCTTAACTGCATTCCTGTAGTTTATTTCTTCGAGTTTACTCAGCTGTCTGTGATCAGAACGGCATCACTGTTTATCCTGGAATCATCCTCCGGTGCTCTTTCCAGCTAATTTTGCATTGATATGTACTCTTCAGCATTGAGATAATGAGATCTCATGGTTAGACTGGCCCTTGTCTATTGACGAAGCTTGCTGCCAGCAGTCCCCACTCTTCTGGACAATTTTGATTTATTCGAAGCAGAGGACAGGATGAAAGGTAGTCTTTGAGACAAAGCCATTGTCAAAAGCTTCCAAATAGCTTTCAAGTGTCTCTGATATTTACAGACATCTATAAAGGATAAAAAGGTTCAAATGAAACTCTTTCTTTGAAACAGATACATTAATACATCAACAAATAATTAAACTATAAAATAATCTAGCTTGAGCAATAACCGCATGCGTCTTTTATCTTCAGTTTGGTGAACTCATTTACTATCATTTTCTTCTTAGTATAAAGTTGACATGAAAGAAGTAAAGATTTTTCTTTCAAACTTAGGACGGTGATGTTGCTCACAAGGTCAGACTTCATTGCCCATCCTGAACTGCGAAGGTTGTCGTGATGTTCGTCCATCTTTTCAGCACATTAGTGGCCCACTGCTGTGCTCGGAAGTACTTTTGGTGGTTTGTTTGAAGGTTATATGTGCAAGGACACTTCGGACAGCTGTGCTTCAATCTGCGCAGGTGGAAGCCAGAGCCATGTTGGAAGCCCTACAGCCGATAATTTACTCTTCCTCACAGTAACTGCAGGGTGTGTGTGATTCTGCCCAATATGATAACCATCCTGTAATGTCTTTAACCTGGTTAACAACTGTTTTTTGAGCTGTTCATACCTATATAATGCGCATTCATAGTCAGACATCATTATTTTATTATAATTATTACTTTCCACATTTATTTCATTACTCTAATTGCCTCATTGATCCTCAATAGCTGATTAACATACACCAATGATATTTGCTGCATAGTTTACCTTGTGTGAAATATTTCTATTAAAGTTGTTGTCTGCCCTTTTCTCCAAACTTGGCAGTCTTATTTGGGACTATCTATAACACATTCAAAGTATTCAGATCAAATATTAAAGAAAACAACTTACAGATGTAGAATTGTAATCATGCAAGACTTGATGTAGCTTGCTGATATTTTTCATAGAAACATAGAAACATAGAAAATAGGTGCAGGAGTAGGCCATTCGGCCCTTTGAGCCTGCACCGCCATTTATTATGATCATGGCTGATCATCCAACTCAGAACACCGCCCCAGCCTTCCCTCCATACCCCCTGACCCCCGTAGCCACAAGGGCCATATCTAACTCCCTCTTAAATATAGCCAATGAACTGGCCTCAACTGTTTCCTGTGGCAGAGAATTCCACAGATTCACCACCCTCTGCGTGAAGAAGTTTTTCCTAATCTCGGTCCTAAAAGGCTTCCCCTCTATCCTCAAACTGTGACCCCTCGTTCTGGACTTCCCCAACATCGGGAACAATCTTCCTGCATCTAGCCTGTCCAATCCCTTTAGGATCTTATACGTTTCAATCAGATCCCCCCTCAATCTTCTAAATTCCAACGAGTACAAGCCCAGTTCATCCAGTCTTTCTTCATATGAAAGTCCTGCCATCCCAGGAATCAATCTGGTGAACCTTCTCTGTACTCCCTCTATGGCAAGGATGTCTTTCCTCAGATTAGGGGACCAAAACTGCACACAATACTCCAGGTGTGGTCTCACCAAGGCCTTGTACAACTGCAGTAGTACCTCCCAGCTCCTGTACTCAAATCCTCTCGCTATAAATGCCAGCATACCATTCGCCTTTTTCACCGCCTGCTGTACCTGCATGCCCACTTTCAATGACTGGTGTATAATGACACCCAGGTCTCATTGCACCTCCCCTTTTCATTTAACTTCTTTATCCTGAGTTTAATTATGGCATGCTCACATATATCTATTATTGCTTAAATTACCAGATGACTATAAATCTTTTAAAAAAAATGAAATAATTGGAAAATGATTCATCTGTTCAACTAACTTGAACTGAATTTGGCTTTAGCATACTTGTGGGAAGTGTATGCCAATCTTTGTATGTTGGCGAGAGCAGACGTTGCAATTATTAGGATTTATTGAGTGCCAGTGTTTCATGCTGTTGCAATTAATACTCAAGCAGACGCTAGTGTATCAATCCTTTGGCTTGGCTACATTGGGTTTAAAACTTTCAGACAATTCATATGTAACACACACGCATCTGATCTACGTTATTTGACCTTATTTTAATTAACTCTTATTAATACAAAATCCATTTCGTTAAACAATAAATTTGAAAAGCTTGTCAGTTTTAATTTCTTATTGGAGATCTCTTGTTTAAATGTATGTAGGATAACAACCACTAAATTATGAAGGACAATTTCAAAGATTCAAAGTAAATTTATTATCAAAGAATATATAAATTATACAACCTTGAGATTTGTCTGCTTACCAGCAGCCACAAAGCAAGAAACCTAAAAGAACCCAATTAAAAAATACATAAAGGCCACCCCCCAATGCACAGAGAAAGGGATAAAGTACAAGTCATGCAATCAATAGAAGCGACCAACAGAAGTGAACCAAACCACCAAACAGCCTGATAGTAACCCCAAGCCTCAGTCTCAGTTTTTCGTATCAGTGAGGCAAATTGCCACAAAACTTGCAAACATGAAGCACAGGAGCAGGGCATTCTCACAGCCTCAACGTTGCAGTGAGAGGAGTGGCCATCACAAGAGAGAAGACAAAACTGTCCCAAACAGTCGCCTCCCATATCAACAACCTGCCTTTCTAGTCCATCTGGGCTAACATTTAAATTGTCCAAAGAGTGGATTGTGCCTCACATTAGGTCCCAGCTCTCACTGCAGCGAATGCTTCGGGCCTAGACCACACTGCCAAGCCCAAAGCTGTTCTCCACTTAGACCAAACCAACCTTACACCCAGGTTAGTTGGATGGGCATCCAAACTTCTCTGCTTCAACTCCTCCTCTCTGAAAAGCTCACTCCAACTCCATCTGTGTCAATTTTGCAATGCACCAGCATGGCTGATCCCTCAAATTTGCTTCATCTTCACTCACCCCTTCATTGTTAACTTGATTTCATAATTAACACTTAAAAAAGAAACTCTGAAAAAGAATAACACAAAGCTAATAACCAGCTAAGAAATACTGAACCCAGATTTCAATCCTAATGAGTATTGTTTTCTACATTAATGAAGACAGCAAGAACAAGGCAGATTATCAGTCACTGTAGACAGATGAAGAGAAAATCTCTTTGGTCAAATCTCATGGGTACTAAGCATTCCTTGAATTAGACATTGGATGAGGACTTTTAATCATGATATCTGTGAAGTTAAGCAGCCTGTCAACCCACACTTTGCAATCTTATACACGATTAAAGATAATTTAGACAAAACTGAAAGGGTAAGACACCCATTAAATGATATACAAGCTAAAAGTTCAACTTGCAGGTGAATAGAAAGATTTTAAAGAGACAAAAATTAAGGTTGATATGATTGCATTCATAGTACCACACTGACAATTCTGAGAATTACTATTTTTTTTAATTTTAGTGAACTGTGTCAGAAATCTGTACTGGGAACAAACTGCCGCTGTAAGAATAGATGGTGAAGTGAGTCAGTTTACAAAACTCAAGAGAGGCATTAGACAAGGGTGTGTTTTCCCCCCTGATTTATTTAATGTGTAAAGTGAAACAATATTACAAAAAATAAGAGACATCTTGGGAATCAAAGTTAGCGGTGAAAACATCAATAATTTCAGATATGCAGATGATACTGTGTTAATTGCAAGTACGGAGGAAGAACTACAATACTTAATTGATATAGTTGTTGAAGAAAGTGCAAAAATGGGTCTATCTATCAACAGCAAAAAGACAGAATGTATGGTGATATCCAAAGAGAAGGAGAATCCTATTCGCAGGCTGAGAATAAATGGAGAAGACATAAAACAAATACAGAAATTTTGCTACTTAGGAAGCTGGGTGACATCAGATGGCAGGTGTGACAAGAACATCAAAAGAAGAAAAGGAATGGCAAAAAACACCTTTACGAGAATGAAGAGTATACTGACCAATACTAAACTAGGCACAACAATCCACCTCAGAGTACTGTAAAGTTACGTTTTTCCAGTTATGTTGTATGGCTCAGAATGTTGGACAGTATCTAGTAACATAAGGAAATGAATTGAAGCAGCAGAGATGTGTTTTTTGAGGAAGATGCAAAGAATATGATGGACGACACGAATATCTAACAAGGATGTCATGAACAGAGCAAACACAAAAAGAGAAATAATGTATGAGATCATGAAAGGGCAATATAACTTCATTGGACATGTGATTAGGAAAGAGGAGTTAGAATGCACTGTAATTGTGGGAAAGATTGAAGGGAAGAAAGCAAAAGGAAGACAAAGACAAATGATGATGGAGTCAGCAGCTACAGAACTGGAAGTGAATACCAAAGAATTGATCCACTTGACCCGAAACAGGAGTGTGTGGGCCATGGCAGTCAAAGCTCAAACTGGGCACGGCACCTGATGCTGATGATGATGATGTGTCTAACTTTCCATTGTTTCTCACTGATAATTGGTCATTAATTAGTATGCAATCAATTATTTGGTATGCATTCAATACTACAACTGTACCTGAAGTTAGGCTGCTGTTGTGTCTGGGCAGAGAAGAGTTTAGTACATGACCTTGGATTAGCTCTATTCCAGCAGTAAACTCCAGGATATAATTTTGAGTCTTTATAGGGCTCTGGTAAGGCCTCACTTGGAGTATTGTGAGCAGTTTTGGAACCCTTATCTGGGAAAGGATGAGTTGACATTGGAGAGGGATCAAAAGATGTTCACGAAAATTATTCCAGGATTGAAAGGCTTGTCATATGAAGAGGGTTTGATGGCTCTCATCCAGTACTCATTGGAATCCAGAAGAATGGGGGAGAGACTTCATTGAAACCTATCGAATGTTGAAAGCCGTTGACAGAGTGAATGTGGAGAGGATGATTCCAGTGGTGCTGGAGTCCAGGACCAGAGGACACAGCCTCAGATTATGGGGACATCCATATAGAATGGAGATGAGGGGAAATTTCTTTAGCCAGACAGTGGTGAATCTGTGGAATTCATTGCCACATGCAGCTGTGAAGGCCAAGTTATTTGGTATATTTAAGGCAGAGATTGATGGAATCTTGATTAGTCAGGACATGAAGGGATAAAGGGTGAAAGCAGGAGATTGGTTCTGAGAGGAAAATTGGATCAGCCTATTCTATCACCCAAATGGCCCAATTCTGCTCCTACATCTTACGAGACAACGGGGCGACCCATTGGGGCACACTTTGAGAGAAGGGTAGTGCAGTATGACGTGACCAGAATAAACATTAAATTTTCCTGAATGCTATTGGTATTGCTTTGCTTTAGAAACAGAAGTAGAAAACCTTAATTTATTAAAGAAGAACGACGCATAGCAAAGCAAATATAGCTGTTCCTCATTTAACGAAGGGCACTTTTGATGGCATTATTTCTGGTTTATCTGCCACCCTTGTGCCTCTCGTTGTCATTCTGGAGACATGCAGCTCTTTCATTCCCCGTCTCTTCATCTCTTCTGCTGTTTGTTGTTTGTCTCTGATCCTGGAGACATGCATGCGTCTCCTCCTCTGTCTCTTCTTCTCTCATTTTTTTTTCCTGATTCTTTGATCCTGGAGTCGTGAGGCCCAGGCCTCATCCGATTCTTGTTCTCTCCCTCTCCTTGCCGCTTCTTGATGATGTTTGGCATCATCTCTTGACCATAATGTCCCCCTTCCCTTTCCACGCAGCATAATTAGGCTGACCATTTTATTTACCCTAATGCTGGATAGAAGATATGAAGCAGTAACTCCAATGGATGCTGATTATTCTTGATGATGTGGTTGGCGCTCTCCTAAATGGATGTGATATAGTTACTGCTGTCCTTTGACTACAGCAAAGGGTTTTATGGGTGTCTGGAAGTACGTCATTACAATAAGATTTAAATATCTCTTATTGTTGGGTGGCAGTTAGATCTGTCCCAATCCTGCACATGCTGATGTTGGTGATTAGCAGAATGTGACCCCTGGAAATAGATCTATCCTACTCTTTTGCTCTGGTAGGTGTCGCTGCTGAGACTGGCCGTGCTCATGCGTCCGGCTGTCGTGTCCCAATTTCCATGATGGCCGATCGGGTCTCGGGTTAAAAGGGAGGCTGTTTATTTTGGCGAATGACCAATTGTATACGAATATATACCCCTGAACTTTGCCTGCATTCTGTAAATTAGCGCATTTTAATTCGATTTAGCCAAAAAAATGCTGCTGTAATGCACCATTTGCACTGATTAGAGGTCACAAACAGACAAACAGACAGACAGAGCATGAGAGTTTTAGTAGTATATAGATGATCTTACTAGCACCTGCAGTAGTTCACATTTTATTCATAATTTCGAACCTAGATAAGAGCAATGGACATTTACAATTTCAATACTAGTGAAATAGAATGGAAGCTCACATTCACAAGGCAGCTAGAGGTCAAGAACTTCATCACGTCAATCTGCAGGTTATTCCATCTATCAATACAAGCCATTTTAAATTAATTATGTTCTATGCAGGCATGATCTTAAATAGACTCTCAAAAACTCCCCCCCATCAGAAATATTAAAGATAGATACACTTACACTAAGTAAATGTATGGTAATTTACCATAATCTGAACTGTTCACTCCTCTGCTACTACCAGAATGCATTTTCTTTCTAACCACTTAGCCTGAGAGCCCAATTCTGCATTTCATTTTCTGCTCCTTTGATCTATTTAAAAACAAAATAATAGCTTATGAACATTCTATTTGATATGGTCCGTTCGAGAAGGCTGTATATTAGCAATACGTAGCAGAGTCTGTCATATTATTTGCTTTAATATGATCATTTCTTTTCTAGTAATGAAGCAATATGAATAAATGAACCAGTAAGCAAAGTTGTTTTCAATATCTTAATTGACAGAGATATTTGCTGCTTTGCGACGTTTTCCTTTAAAGATAAATGGTTTGTTTATTTGTTGTTTTAATTGCTGTGCATTTTCTGTTTTAACACTAAAGCTTCAAGTCTGTCAACTCTTATGGGTGCACACCTGTAGCTTGAAACTCCCTGGCAATCATGCCATTAAGTGTCCTAACACAGTCACAGAGGCAGAGAACAGGGAAATGGCCTGTAGAACCTATGCCAGCTAACAGGTGGTACATTCCAGATTTCAAGCGTATCTTCCACAATCCCATCTACATCTCTTGCCTTAGATTTGAATGTATACTCTCTGGCAAAAGAGGTGCATTATCAATTACTAAAGCATGTGAGAAGCTCCTGTCATAAAGAACTACTATCTGACAATAACTATTCATCAATGAGATCCTGAAAATATGTGCTACTTCCCATATCATGAAACCATTTCTCAAAGAAGGCAGACATTGGTAATAAAATCCATCACTGCCTTGAGTGAGCTGGCAAAGAATTTAGCAGTCTAAGGAAAAGTATGCAGTGTAAGAGTCTAAGCTTCAAATAATACCTGTGCTCCCCTAAGCAGAAATGATCCCTAGTCTTCTGTGTGGTCTTAGAGAAATGTTTGCCTACAGTATGGACAGACACTATCAATTCAGCACAATGCCACTGCATACAGGGCAGCTATCTCTCAACTCCAGTGACCTGGGTTTAATCCTGAACTTTGCTGAATGAGTGAGGTTTCCTTATTCTCCAAAGCTGCGTGTATTCTCTGATTACCTGACATGTCTCAAAGATGTATTTACAGGTGGATTTCATTGGCCGCAATAGAATTATGTCCACCAGAGAAATCAGGATCTCCCAGTGGCCACAAGTTTTAATTCCACATCCCATTCCCATTCTGACATGTCTATCCACGGCCTCCTCTACTGTAAAGACGAAGCCACACTCAGGTTGGAGGAACAACACCTTATATTCCGTCTGGGTAGCCTCCAACCTGATGGCATGAAACAATGATTTCTCTAACTTTCGCTAATGCCCCACCTTCCCCTAGTACCCCATCCGTTATTTATTTTTATACACACATTCTTTCTCTCACTCTCCTTTTTCTCTGTCCCTCTGACTATACCCCTTGCCCATTCTTTAGGTCCCCCCCCCTTCCCTTCTCCCTGGGCCTCCTGTCCCACGATCCTCTCATATCCTCTTTGCCAATCACGTGTTCAGCTCTTGGCTCCATCCCTTCCCCTCCTGTCTTTTCCTATCATTTTGGACCTCCCCCTCCCCCTCCCACTTTCAAATCTCTTACTAACTCTTACTTCAGTTAGCCCTGACGAAGGGTCTTGGCCTGAAACGTCAACTGTACCTCTTCTTAGGGATGCTGACTGGCCTGCTGCATTCACCAGCAACTTTGATGTGTGTTGCTAACTTCAACCTGTTAGGAATGTGAGAGGAAACCAGAGCATCCGGAGGTAACCCTCGAGGAGAACATAAAGACTGCAGTAATAGTGGTAACTGTGCTCCCCATATTATGTCAATGGGTCCAATTGCCTCCCATTCCATAAGGAAATATGAAATATGAATGCATAACCACAAAACCTTCAAACCCTCCAGCAGTACAAGGTAACCAATGACAACAAACCCTTACTACACCAATATCAACAGTATTAAGAGCTAAGTTACACAATTCAACCCCAGTGTACACGTTATGACAGTTCATGGCTATGAATAGATTCCCAATAATATCACTCTGATTAAACATCTGTCATGGCAAGCAGTTACCAGTGAGATCGATGAAACAATGCCAGGGAACTCAAGACTATACTGATGTCTCAAGGAGAGCTTAAAATGGAGAAAGATCCCTCTAAAGGATCAACCTGGCTGTCCCATCAAGCATCTGCAGCAGAATCTAAAAGTCCCACATTGGCCTCATTGATCATTTTAGGACCTACAGAGGGAGAAATGCAATATCACAAAAGTCGTGACTTATTGTGTTCTTGCGAATCAAGTAATTCTTAACTAATTAATAACATAACAGTCCTTTGATTTTCTGTTTACAGCCCTTAATTCTACAAAATCACTTCATTATTTTGGGGGATTAAAAAGGCAGGGCAATCACAAAAAAATCACATTACAACAAAATGTATTTGGATCATAAATGGTCCTAATTATTGTACAATTAGTTTCAATCAGTCATGTTAATTTCAATTATTTTCATAGTTAATTTCAATACTAATCTATCAACTTTGTCATGGACAAATGATTCTTTATTTATCTGTTATTAGAATGTAGGGCATGAAACAGGGCAGGATAGGATGTGGGGTCACTTTGCCCACTATATTGTGCCTAGACTCATGGTCATAGAACACTAGAGCAGCAAACTTCAATGGTAAAAGCATGTTTGCATCTAACCCTAAATTTTCTCCGTACTCTTTCAACCTGGTTTACATATTTCCTGTAGGTAGGTGACCAAAACTGCACACAGTACTCCAAATTGGGCCTCACCAATGTCTTGTGTAACTTCAACATCACATCCCAACACCTGTACTTAATACCTTGATTTATGAAGGCCAATGTTTCAAACACTTTCTTTACAACTCTACCTATGTGTAACACCATTTTCAAGGAATTATAGATTAGTATTCCCAGATCACTCTGTTCTACCACACCGCACAGTGCCCTACCACCCACTTTGGAAGTCCCAACACTGGTCTGTCCTCCCAAAGCACAACATCCTGTCTGCATTAAATTCCTCTGCTATTTTTCAGCCCATTTTTCAAGCTGATGCAGATCCCACTGAAAGCTTTGATAGTCTTTCCACTGTTCACTGCATGCGCAATCTTGGTGTCATCTGCAAAGATGCTGATCCAGTTTACTGCATTATTGACATAGATGACAAACAACATCAGACCTGGCTCCGATCGCTGCGCCACGTCACTATTCACTGGCCTCTAGTCAGAGAGGCAAAACCATCTACTACCACACTTTGGCTTCTCCTGTGAAGCCAAGGACTAATTCAATTTACTAGCTCATCCTGAATGCCAAGTGACTGAACCTTCTTGACCAACCTACCCTGCAGGATCTTGTCAAAGGCCTTGTCAATAGCTATGTTGACTATCTATAATCAGTCCCTGCTTATTCCAATTCTTATATATCTGATCCCTTAGAATACTTTGCAATAACTTACCCACTACTGATGTCAGGCTCATAAGCCTATAAATTCCTGTATTATTCCTAGATTATTTCTTAAACAATCAAACAATATTAGCTATCCTCTAATCTTTTGACACCTCTCCCATGGCTAAAGATATTTTATGTACCTCTGCTACTGCCCCTGCAATTTCTCGCACTAGGTCCAAGGGAACAAATTGTCAGGGTTTAGAGATTTATCCACCCTAATTTTACTCAAGGCAGCAGATAACTCCTTCTCTGAAATCCATGAACTCACTGCTGTTTTGCCTTACTTCTATAGATTCTTTCTCTGTTTTGAGTAAATACAGATGCCAAAAAAATTAATTTAACATTTTCTCAATCTCTTTCAGCTCTCTGCATAAAGACCACTCTGAGCATCAAAAGAGTCAATTTTGTGCTTTGCTATTCTTTTGCTCTTAATATATGTGCAGAAGCCCTTGGGATTCTCCCTCACCTTGTCTGCTAGAGCAACCTTATGCCTTATTTTAGCTCTCTTAATTGCTTTATAAAGTGTTTTGTTGCAGAACTTAATCAATTAGTAATCAAATACCCATCTAAATTAATCCCTTCTGTCACACAACATCCATTATCTGTCCATTTTCCATTCATTTGGACATCTATGAGCCCTTTCAACACTTCTATCATTTTTGCCTCCACCATTACATCAGCAGTGTATTCCAGACAACCAAACTCTGTGTGTGGGCATGTCCCACTTGGAACTAGAGAGGAGACAAAGATAATTGTTAAGGCCAGAGCAATCTGTTCTCTTGTCTCCCTCAATAATTTAGGAGTACATCCCATCAGGCCCTGGGGACTTGCTCACTTTAATGCTCTACAAGAGACCCAATTCTACCTTCTTTATCTTGAAATGGCTTATTACCATGAACCAGACTAACGTCCCTATCTTTCCTGTCCTTCTCGGTAAATGAAGATGCAAAAGTACTCCCTTAGGACTTCACCAATATCCTCTACCTCAAAGCACATGTTCCCAACTTCATGACTGAGTGGATCTACCTATCTTCTTAATCTTCTTACTAATTATCTTCCTACTCTTTATGTATGTGCAGAATGCCTTGGGATTCTCCACAATCCTATTTGCCAAGGACTTTTTGTTGTCCCTCCTGACTTTCCTAATTTACTTCTTGAATTATGTTCTGCCTTCTTTATAAACCTCTTGGGCTCTGATTTTTAGCTTCCTAAACTTATTTTCTTCTTGACCAAATTTAGCTGCATCATCCTCCAGGGTTTCTTACCTTCCCATGCTTGTCAATTCTTCATATCGGAACAAGTCTATCTTGAAATCTGTGCAGTTGGTTTTTAAACACCTTCCACATGTCAGATGTGAACTTGCCCCTGGACAGTGGTTCCCAATTAACTCTACCTAGTTTCTACCTAATACACTTAAAAATTTACACTGCTCCAATTTAATATTTTACATAAAATCCTTACTTACCTTTATCAATGATTTTTTCTACACTTAATTTAGGACATTTAATCTCAGTTTTGTTTAAAATAAGTTTTCATTAAAGTTTTCAATAATATAATTTATTGTAGGTTATAGAGCACGTGTCCATGAATATACTATATGTTAATGAATTATGGTTGAATGACTAGCAATGGACTTGCAATATAGAATTATGTGTTATTTTTAATGAATTAAAGTCTTGGTTTGCCATTGTTTATATTTGGTTTGCTTGATGGATTAATTTTTAATTATAAGATTAGAGTAATAGTCCAAATGACATTGATTTTAAAAAGTACATCATGTCTTTGTTACACTCATAAACAGTTCTACGATGTCTCTTAATACTGCAGAAACCCATCAGGGCAAATTGCTACAAATTACTGCAAGATACATTAAATGCCTAGACAATCAATCATATTATTGCATAGGAGCAGAAACTTTTTAATGAATTTTCTAGCTAAACTATGCATCTTCAGAACAAAACTGAAAGTAATATCTGAGATTTTCTTATTAATAAACGTGAGTTATGTGAAGTCATCAAATCGTCACTAATCCATTGTTATTTTAGGAATGTGGTAAATATACAGGTTATTGATTCATCTGTTTCAAAATTAACACTGATTAATTATACAAAATTAATACTAGAAAGCATGTATATTGATGGGTGCTTCCTGTTTGTGGTGCTGTGATAGTTTTCAAAAACACCATAATTCTTTGCTTTCCCATACATGCCATAGTTTGTTAGTATGTTGAATTTCGATACAGAGTTTTGTGTGAAAAATATCTGGATATACCAAGTAATACTATGTGTAAACTCAAGGATAATTTAAAGTCCCTTCAATAATGAGGCTTAGCATGATGAACAAACTTGGCCATATGTGAAGGAAAGGTTTGCAGATCATTAAATTAGATTATTTTAAATTTATATAACCTGAAATAGAGTGAATTGAAATATTAACAGAAAGCATGAGTCTCTATTCTACTTTGAGCTGACTTCATTAAGGGAGCACCCTAAGGATTCAGTTATCTGATACATTGAAGTATTTATTACAGCAATGTGTGAATATTTCAGTTTCTTTCCCTGGAAGGAAAAGCACCACCATTATAAGAGCAACACACACAAAACACTGAAGGGTCTTGGCCTGAAACATCGACTGTACTCTTTACCATAGAAGCTGCATGGCCTGTGGATTTCCTCCAGTATTTTGTGCAAGTTGCTTAGATTTCCAACATCTGCAGATATTCTCTTGTTTACCATTAAAAGAGAACTGGTGGATTTACATCTCTGTCATTTTTTCCTGCAGTGCCCTGCAAGATGGCTAAAGGGTCTGCATAATAAATTTGAAAGGAATCATCATTAAATAAAATGAGTTGGGTTCCAAGAGCAACTTTATCATCTTAAGTGTATACTGATCAGAGCATTTGCTATTTTCTGTGCTTAAGAAATGTCAGAACAAAATTATTTTGCCCACCTTCCTGTGTGTAAAGTGGTCATCTTAGCAGAAGAGGAATGTTGATTGAGCTTTGAGCTGCTTGCTTTTCACCTCCAACCCCTAGTGATCATTCATTTCCTGACCAAGCTGCCCTCTGAACTAATTGATATCACAGTGGTCTGGGGCTAGCCACCTTCATTGTGTTGAATGTACTGTATGATTTCTAACTTTGTAACTGAGTAAATTCCTGAAGGTAATTTATTGGAAGAGTTTAGGACACTAATCAAAACCAAACTGTTAGAGGAACTCAGTTGATCAAGCTGCATATTCAGAGGCAAAGGTGTTGTCAGGATATGCTTTATGCCTTCTGAAGCGCTCTATCAAGCTGTGTAACCACTTTCATGAGCTTGGACCCCAAGATCCCTGGGTTCCTCAACACTGTTAAGGGTCTTGAAACACTTCACATTTAGTTGGATTAAATTCCATCTGCCATTTTTCTGCCAATATCTGCAACTGATCTATATCTCACTGTATTCTTTGCCAGTCATTTATGTTATCCACAACACCACAAATTTTGGTATCATCTGCAAATGGACTAAACATCTATCCACATTTTTATCACAAACAGAAGAGGTCCCAGTACAGATCCCTGTGGAAGAGCACTAATCACAGACATCTAGCTAGAATAAGTCCTTTTGACCACTAACCTCTGTCTTCTATGGGCAAGTCAGTTCTGAATCCAAACAGCCAATTCACCATTGATCACATACATCTTAATCTTTTGGATGAGACTCCCTTGAGGAACCCTGTCAGATTCCTTATTAAAACCCATATAAACAGCATCCAGAGCTCTACCTTCATGAATCACCCCGTCACCTCATCAAATAACTCAATCTCAAGTTAGTAAAAGACGACTTGCATCACACGAAGCCATGTTGGCGCTCCCTAATTTGGCCATGATTTTCCAAATGCTGATCAATCCTATACCTAAGAATTCTTTCCAGTAACTTCTCTCCCACTGTCGTTAGACTCATCAGTCTACAGTTTCCAGGATTTCCATGGTTCCCTTTCTGGATAATGGAACAACATTAGCTGCTCACCAGTCCTCTGGCCCTTAAGTGATAAAGGGGAAAAAAAAAGTATGAACCTGCATATTGAAATTCTCCATAACTATCGTAACATTGCCTTTTGGCATGCATTTTCTATGTCCCATTGTAACTAGTAGATGACAATCTTACTACAGCTTGGGGGTCTGTATATAATTCCCATCAGGGTATTTTTACCCTTGCAGTTCCTTATCTCTATCCATAATGATTCAATACCTTCCAACCCTATATCACTTCTTTCTAATGATTTGATTTCATTTTTACCAACAGAGCCATGCCAACACTTCTGCCTTCCTGCATATCTTTCGATACAATGTGTATCATTAAAGTTCCTAGCTTTAATCTTCTTTCAGCCATGATTCAGTGTTGCCTGCATCATACTTGTCAATCTGCAACCATGCTAACAAGTTGATTGGCCTTATTCTGCATACTGCGCACTCGCAGATATAACACCTTTAGTCTTGAATTCAGCCTGTTCAATTTTGTCAGTCTTTTACTTTGCAACTCATTCTGTTGACTGTAATTTTGCCCTCTCATCAGCCTCTCCTTGCTAGGAGTCACACTACACATTGTCTTTGTAAGCCAGCTTCCTCCTCTTCAGCACTATCACTCTGGTTCCCATCACATTGACAGATTAGTTTAAACCCACCTCAACAACTCTAGTCAACCTGCCTGCAAGGATATTGGACCACCTTGGGTTTTGGTGTAAGTTGCCCCTTTTGTATAATTTGTACCTTTCCCAGAAGAGATCCCAATGATCCATACATCCAAACTCCTGCTCCCTGAACCAGCTCCTCAGCCACACATTCACTTGCCAAATCATCTTATTCTTACCCTCACTGGCACATGGCACAGGCAGTAATCCAGAGATTACTATCCTGCAGGTCCTATTTCTCAGCTTTCTACCTAGCTCTCTAAAATCTCTCTTCAGTACCTCCTCACCTTGTCTACATATGTCATTCCTGCCAATATGTACCAAGACTTCTGGCAGCTCACATTCTCCCTTGAGATGAATGCTCTCCCTTGCCATGGACACAATCCAAGACATCCTAAATCCTGGCACCAGCGAGGCAACATACCATCCAGATGTCCCTATGGTGCCCACAGAAACTCATCTTCGTTCCTCTGATTGAAGAATCTCCTAAAAAGTTCTCCAGTCCTCTTCACCTCTCTGTTCTTCTGAACCACAGCACCAGACTCAGTGACAGTGATCACTGTGGCTCTCGCTGGAAGTTTATCCCCTTCAATAGAATCTAAAGTTGTACACTTATTTTTGAGGGAAATGGCCACATGTGTACTCTGCACTGGCTGTGCACTTCCCCTCTTTCTTCTGACTGTCACCCAGTTACCTTTCCCCTGCAAGCTAAGGATGACTACCCCACTGTAGCTCCTGTCTATCACCTCTTCATTCTCCCATAGGATTCAAAGGTTATTACTCTGCAGCACCAGTTCCTTAATATGTTCTTGTAGGGCCTGTAGCTTGGTACACACAGTGCAGATGTGTCTATCTGGGAAACTGGAGGTCTACCAGACTTCCCACATCCCACATGCAATCTTGCAATATCTGTGGCAATTAAAACTAATCTAATCTTTATATTTAAATGAGATGAACTGGTGTAAATGGGTTAGGAACATGGGGAGCGACTTACCTGAAACTGTGAAATTGTAAAGTTCACACTTAATTACTCAAATGGAATATGTGGTGTTGTGTTTGGTGTCTAGTTTGTGCTATCATGGCAGTACAGAAGGCTGATAACAGCCAAGGCAGGGGAATTGGAAGAGGAGCCAAATTGGCATATAATAGTATAGAATACCCAAACTCTGCAAGATGGTTGCCTAGTCTATGCTTTTTGCAGATTGGGGCAGCCGTTTAACTGTTCCCAATGTATCCGAATTAATTGGAATCTACTGTATTTTAAAATGGCTTTCTCGATAAGTGCAGTAGGTGGATAATTTGCCAATAGTTTGTGTCGCTGTTTGCTAAATATTGCAATTTATAATCGAATCTGAGCATTCAGATTCTGTTTTGTCAATGTCATAATTTTACATATTACAGCCAGATTTGCCTTACATAGAAACATAGAAACATAGAAAATAGGTGCAGGAGTAGGCCATTCGGCCCTTCGAGCCTGCACCGCCATTTATTATGATCATGGCTGATCATCCAACTCAGAACCCTGCACCACCCTTACCTCCATACCCACTGATCCCCGTAGCCACAAGGGCCATATCTAACTCCCTCTTAAATATAGCCAATGAACTGGCCTCAACTGTTTCCTGTGGCAGAGAATTCCACATATTCACCACTCTCTGTGTGAAGAAGTTTTTGCTAATCTCGGTCCTAAAAGGCTTCCCCTTTATCCTCAAACTGTGACCCCTCCTTCTGGACTTCCCCAACATCAGGAACAATCTTCCTGCATCTAGCCTGTCCAATCCCTTTAGGATTTTATACGTTTCAATCCGATCCCTCGTATCTTCTAAATTACAACGAGTACAAGCCTAGTTCATCCAGTCTTTCTTCATATGAAAGTCCTGCCATCTCAGGAATCAATCTGGTGAACCTTCTTTGTACTCCCTCTATGGCAAGGATGTCTTTCCTCAGATTAGGGGACCAAAACTGCACAGAATACTCCAGGTGTGGTCTCACCAAGGCCTTGTACAACTGCAGTAGTACCTCCCTGCTCCTGTACTCGAATCCTCTTGCTATAAATGCCAGCATACCATTCGCCTTTTTCACCGCCTGCTGTACCTGCATGCCCACTTTCAATGACTGGTGTATAATGACACCCAGGTCTCGTTGCACCTCCCCTTTTCCTAATCGGCCACCATACAGATAATAATCTGTTTTCCTATTTTTGCCACCAAAGTGGATAACTTCACATTTATCCACATTAAATTGCATCTGCCATGAATTTGCCCACTCACCCAACCTATCCAAGTCACCCTGCATCCTCTTAGCTTCCTCCTCACAGCTAACACTGCCACCCAGCTTAGTGTCATCCGCAAACTTGGAGATGCTGCATTTAATTCCCTCATCCAAGTCATTAATATATATTGTAAACAACTGGGGTCCCAACACTGAGCCTTGCGGTACCCCACTAGTCACTGCCTGCCATTCTGAAAAGGTCTCGTTTATTCCCACTCTTTGCTTCCTGTCTGCTAACCAATTCTCTATCCACATCAATACCTTACCCCCAATACCGTGTGCTTTAAGTTTGCACACTAATCTCCTGTGTGGGACCTTGTCAAAAGCCTTTTGAAAATCCAAATATACCACATCCACTAGTTCTCCCCTATCCACTCTGCTAGTTACATCCTCAAAAAATTCTATGAGATTCGTCAGACATGATTTTCCTTTCACAAATCCATGCTGACTTTGTCCGATGATTTCACCGCTTTCCAAATGTGCTGTTATCACATCTTTGAAAACTGACTCCAGCAGTTTCCCCACCACCGACGTTAGGCTAACCGGTCTATAATTCCCCAGTTTCTCTCTCCCTCCTTTTTTAAAAAGTGGGGTTACATTAGCCACCCTCCAATCCTCAGGAACTAGTCCAGAATCTAACGAGTTTTGAAAAATTATCACTAATGCATCTACTATTTCTTGGGCTACTTCCTTAAGCACTCTAGACTGCAGACCATCTGGCCCTGGGGATTTATCTGCCTTTAATCCCTTCAATTTACCTAACACCACTTCCCTACTAACATGTATTTCGCTCAGTTCCTCCATCTCACTGGACCCTCTGTCCCCTACTATTTCTGGAAGATTACTTATGTCCTCCTTAGTGAAGACAGAACCAAAGTAATTATTCAATTGATCTGCCATGTCCTTGCTCCCCATAAATTAATTCACCTGTTTCTGTCTGTAGGGGACCTACATTTGTCTTTACCAGACTTTTCCTTTTTACATATCTATAAAAGCTTTTACAGTCAGTTTTTATGTTCCCTGCCAGTTTTCTTTCATAATCTTTTTTCCCCTTCCTAATTAAGCCCTTTGTCCTCCTCTGCTGAACTCTGAATTTCTCCCAGTCCTCAGGTGAGCCACTTTTTCTGGCTAATTTGTATGCTTCTTCTTTGGAATTGATAATATCCCTAATTTCTCTAGTCAGCTATGGGTGCACTACCTTCCTTGATTTATAACAAACCATTTGCTTTCCAATCTAGCACCTCCCCACCTGACTACACCCCCACATCCCCACCCGCCTTTATATGGACGACATCTTTCTTCTTGTTACTTGAAATGGAACATTATAACAAGCTTGTTAAGATTTGGATAACTTGCCGCACATTTTCCCTCTTAATCATTTTTTTGTGCTGAACTTGTGATGGGCACCAGTTTTCTTTTCATTGGGAAGTCATTGTGTAAAGAAGGTTAGGAGATCCATTGGAAATGAGAACATCGTAATCAGGGATAAACCTTTGTTTGTCTAAGTAGAATGTTTAGGTTATTACACCATCTGTATTTTTCAAAGCTTACCGCAGGGCCTGTTTCTTATACAGTGATATATCTGATTTGGCTGAAGTAAATGGATAGAAAAGATTTGGTAGCGGAATTACTTTGCTTTCTTATTTGTGTGTAGTGGAAATTAAGAATTCTTTCATAGTCTGATTTTTAATTTTTTCATAATGTTCAGCTTGAGAGATCATATATTAAGCCAAGAGGGTGAAACATCAATCATTCAGTGATCATAGGGAAAAAGATGGTATGAATTTGATTTTATCTTGTTACCATTTATTATGTTGAAACTTTGAAACAGTGTTGATAAATAAACCTGGTTTCAACATGTTTATCCTTCCCTCCACAAAAGTCCATCTTTGCATATTTCAGTGAAAAGATTCGCAGTGTTCTAAACCATAGATTTTCTTGCCTTGTTCGGCACCCTGCTTGAGTGAATGCGACATTTCGGTCAAATCTAAATGTTGTCCTTCCTATAGTGAAATCGTCACCTTTACAATTAATTTCTGTACTCACAATTAATTTCCCAGCATGTATCCAGGCGACAGCATTTGTTGCTCACTTTGCCTCACTTGTTTCCTGCTGACCTTGAGGATATTTTTAGGTGATTTTGAAATAAATATTTTAATAATTTATTGTTCTAAAACCTCTAACGATTTTTTGCTTTTATTTATTTATTTATTGAGATACCGTGTGAGGCACGCCCTTCCAGCCCTTCGAGCCACACTGTCCAGCAATTTCCAGTTCATTCTTAGCCTAATCATGGGACAATTTACAATAACCAACCAACCAACTAGTATGTCTTTGGACTGGGAGAGGAAACTGGAATACCCAGAGGAAACCACATAGTTACGGGGAGAACATACAAACTCCTTACAAGCAACAGTGGGAATAGAACCCGGGTCACCTATACTGTAAAGCATTGTGCTATCTAGTACACTACCATTTAAAATCTAATTTTTCTCAGCTGAATTCCTATCCTGACATTTCTTGCCATACATTTTTATTAGTTTTTCCTCAATAAGGATCAACTAGAAAAAGTTACAACAATATAATTGGACAAGGAGGATATGAGGGATTTTTGTTTAATATAATGAGGAGTCATGATGTTGATTGGAGTCAGTCCAGTGTAATATCACTGACAGGCTGTATGTCATGAGATTTTTGTTTTGTGGCAGCCTATGTTCCCTTTAAGGTGTGCGCACACACTCATCTTTTGCTACTAGTGCACAAATGGATTTAAACTGCGCACAAAAGGTTGTCACCTCGAATTGTATATTTCATCATCGTATAAAATGACATTTCCTTTTCCGGTTTCTGATGCAGACGGTGTTGACAACATGAAGTTTGCGATAATTTGTCTGCAGCAGACTTTAGAACTGGCTTATTTATACTGTTTTTATTGAAGAAATTATTTAGTGCACACATGTTGTTGTCATTGGGCAGGACAAGATTTATGCATACACTGGTCATTACAAATTAGAGGGAAAATTGATGGCAGCAGTACATTGCAATATATTAAAAAATTACAGTAAGAAATACATTTTTTAAAAATTAAATTAAGTAAGTACTGCAAAAGAGAGAAACAAAAAAGAAAACAAATATTGAAGTAGTGCACATAGGTTCATTGTCCATTCAGAAACCTGATAGCAGAGCAGAAGAAGCTGTTACCAAAATGTTAGTGGTTGAACTTGAGTTGAAAGTAGTAATCAGTATGTCTTGGATGGCACTGGAGAAGGAACAAAATAGTGATTTTTTTTCATTTGTTTTATGGAACTAAGTTAATTTCACTTCAGGCTGAAAATCTTCTTCATGTAATTCTGGTTGATATTTTAGAGAATTCGAAATAGCGCCTTTTCAGTAGAACAGTAAAAAGAATCCCATGGTTACTTTCTCAGAAGAGTGATACACTGCCAGTGTTTGAATCTGTTTTGATTTTCACCCAGAAGTGTTCTTGTAGGCTTCTATGTATGATTCTTCCCTCAGAAAAAAACAACATTGCTAAAGTATCTGTTCGCCAAATCGTTGCTCCTGGAGACATTGGCTGTTATCGTTCCCATATTAAAGCTACGAATGTCTTCTCTTTGATGTGGTGTTTTAGAAGGTCTTTTAATAATTTCAGTGAAGTTGCTCCAAAGACTGTGACCTTTAAAATCCTGATGTTATCCTGAAAAAAAACAAAAACTACCTGGTGTTGCTGCCCAGACCGGTGATTCTGGGGCCTGAATGGGGTTTGTGTACTGTGAATATTTTTAATGTACTTATAATTCCCAGCTGCATTAATACATTTCAATCAGCTCAATCAAGAAATTGCATTCTGATGTTCAAAGAGTCATGGCTCAAAAATTTTTATGTTATTTCAAGAAGTTGAGGTTGTGCCTGTAAATTACCTGGATAAAAGTTGCAAGACACATTCATCAAGAGATGACTTTTTCTGTCATATTACATGCCCAGCTGATGTGTTGCATCTTTATTAGTTTGGGTCTATGCAATAGGACCTCTACCAAACAATTCTATTCGATATCCTCCCATCATATCAAAATGGCAGCTCTCCTTCACCATCCACAGGGCAAATAAGGATGAATAAGGTATGCTGATTTGCCAGTGATTGCTCTCCTGTGAATAATAGAAACATAGAAAATAGGTGCAGGAGTAGGCCATTCGGCCCTTTGAGCCTGCACCGCCATTTATTATGATCATGGCTGATCATCCAACTCAGAACACCGCCCCAGCCTTCCCTCCATACCCCCTGATCCCCGTAGCCACAAGGGCCATATCTAACTCCCTCTTAAATATAGCCAATGAACTGGCCTCAACAGTTTCCTGTGGCAGAGAATTCCACAGATTCACCACTCTCTGTGTGAAGAAGTTTTTCCTAATCTCAGTCTTAAAAGGCTTCCCCTTTATCCTCAAACTGTGGCCCCTTGTTCTGGACTTCCCCAACATCAGGAACAATCTTCCTGCATCTAGCCTGTCCAATCGCTTTAGGATTTTATACGTTTCAATCAGATCCCCCCTCAATCTTCTAAATTCCAACGAGTACAAGCCCAATTCATCCAGTCTTTCTTCACGTGAAAGTCCTGCCATCCCAGGAATCAATCTGGTGAACCTTCTTTGTACTCCCTCTATGGCAAGGATGTCTTTCCTCAGATTAGGGGACCAAAACTGCACGCAATACGCCAGGAGTGGTCTCACCAAGGCCTTGTACAACTGCAGTAGTACCTCCCTGCTCCTGTACTCGAATCCTCTCGCTATAAACGCCAGCATACCATTTGCCTTTTTCACCGCCTGCTGTACCTGCATGCCCACTTTCAATGACTGGTGTATAATGACACCCAGGTCCCGTTGCACCTCCCCTTTTCCTAATCGGCCATCATTCAGATAGTAATCTGTTTTCCTATTTTTGCCACCAAAGTGGATAACTTCACATTTATCCACATTAAATTGCATCTGCCATGAATTTGTCCACTCACCCAACCTATCCAAGTCACTCTGCATTCTCTTAGCATCCTCCTCACAGCTAACACTGCCACCCAGCTTCGTGTCATCCGCAAACATGGAGATGCTGCATTTAATTCTCTCATCCAAGTCATTAATATATATTGTAAACAACTGGGGTCCCATCACTGAACCTTGCGGTACCCCACTAGTCACCGCCTGCCATTCTGAAAAGGTCCCGTTTATTCCCACTCTTTGCTTCCTGTCTGCTAACCAATTCTCCATCCACATCAATACCTTACCCCCGATACCGTGTGCTTTAAGTTTGCACACTAATCTCCTGTGTGGGACCTTGTCAAAAGCCTTTTGAAAATCCAAATATACGACATCCACTGGTTCTCCCCCATCCACTCTACTAGTTACATCCTCAAAAAATTCTATGAGATTCGTCAGACATGATTTTCCTTTCACAAATCCATGCTGACTTTGTCCGATGATTTCACAGCCACCGGGTACTCCCTATTACCTGACTCTTCCCCTTCCCCCTCCTAACCGTGACCCACTTGTCTGCCTCCCGTGGCCCCGGCGTGACCACCTGCCTGAACTCCTCTCTATCAACTCCTCACTCTCCCTGACCAGACGAAGGTCATCGAGCTGCAGCTCCAGTTCCGTAACGCGGTCCCTTAGGAGCTGCATTTCGATGCACTTGGAGCAGATGTAGACGTCCGGGAGGTTTGGAGACTCCAGGGCCTCCCACATCCGACACCGAGAACAGCAAACTGCCCTCACACTCATACTGCCCCTCTCCTCAAATAACAACAGAAAATGAATGCCAAACCTTCCTCGCCTCGCCCGTTTCTGCCTAAGCCTGTTGAGCCGAAGCCCTTAAGTCTTCACTCTGCTCCTGGCTCACTCCGCCGCCCGCAAACTACGCTGCCCGCTCTATGAGGCTCTGTTCCTTTTAAATCTACCACACTGCACTGCCCGACGTCACACGCCTGCGCAGTCCCGCCTCTCAGAACGCCGTTGGAGAAAAAAAAAATAACGAAAATTTCAAAAATGTCTTTCTCGGCACTCCCACTCAGACTCTCAGACTCCTGTTGAGAGGAGATCCCACTGTAAGAAGTTTTAAATGCAGTATGAATTTTGAACATTATTTTGCAACTGATTTGAGTTTGTTAATACATAGTGCTTTCTTTGCATAGTTTCATAAAGCATAGAATTTTTCCATGGGGCCAACCTTTATTAGACCATAAGCCATAGGAGAAGTATTAGGCCACTCAGCACATCGAATTTTTTCCTTCACACCCTGACTAACCAAGAACCTATCAACCCTTGCTTCAAATGTACTCAATGACTTAGTCTCCAATACCATCTGTGGCAATGAAATCTACAGATCCACTTCTCTCTGGATAAAAAAATTCCTTCTCATCCCTGTTCCTAATGGATGTCCCTTTATTCTGAAGCTGTGCCCTCTGGTCCTAAACTCATTCACAATAGAAAACATCTTCTCCATATCTACGCTATCTGGGCCTTTCAATATTCAATAGTTTTCAAAGAGATTCCACTTCTTTCTGCTAAACTCCAGTAAGTACAGGCGTCGAGCTCTCAAACACTCCTCAACATGAACTCTTTTATTCTGCAATTGTTCTTGTGAACCTCCTCTGGACCCTCACCAATGCCAATACATCAGTTTTTAGATAAGGGCCTAAAACTGCTCACAATACTCCCAGTTCCATCTGACCAATGCCATGCTTTTATATTCTAGTCCTCTCGAATGAATGTTAACATAACGTTTGCCATCCATCTGTGCCAAATCAACCTGCAAAATAAAATTTAGGGAATCCTGCAAAAGGACTCTTCCCTGATTTTTGAATTTTTTCCCCACTTGGAAAATAATCTATGCCTTAATTCCTTCTAAAAGAATGCACGACTATACACTTCTCTACACCATATTCCATCTGCCTCTTTGCCCATTTTCCCAATCTGTCCAAGTCCTTCTTCAGGTCTCTTGCTTCCTCATTACCACCCACTCCTCTTTGTATCACCTGCAAACTTGGCCAGAAATCTATCAATTCCGTCAATCAAAACTTTGAAATATAACATGAAAATAAGCACTTCTGTTCCCAATACTGACCCCCCCGTGGAACCTCTTATGTCACCGGCAGCCAACCAGAATAGGGCCCATTTATTCTGACTTTTTGCCTCCTGCCAATCAGCTAATCATCTACCCATGTTCGTATTATTCCTGTAATTCCATGAGCTCTTATCTTGTTAAACAGCCTCATGCGTGGCAACTTGTCAAAGGCCTTCTAGAAATCTAAGTAAGCAACACTCCACTGACTCTCCTTTCTCTATTCTACCTGTTATTTCCTCAAAGGTGTTGTGATGTCATCCTCCGAGATAAAGATCACATGCTCATCAGATGCTGCGGAGATCCACATCCGATTACATTGCTAACCTCAATCAGAATTATTTTCTCACTCTTAAATTGGCCTTCTGTAGGTCATGCCTCCACTTCTTGTATAGTTCTGGATCACCAGTCTTGAGTCACAGATCTAGCCCTCAGCAGACTATCAACCTCCTGCTTGATCCATGGCTTTTGGTTTGGACATGTCTAGTATGTTCTCAAAGGCACACACTGTTCTTGATGAAGATGGTGAAAACTGTGGGATATTCATTCAGACCAATATATTCAGATGGTTGTCAAAGCAGTCTTGGAAGTACTCTACTGCCTCCCTTAACCATACCCTCCTGATCCTCACCATTGACGCTGCAGTCTTTAGTCTCTGCCTAAATACTGGGAGTATGGGAGTAGAAGTACTGCCAGGGTGATTGGATTTTCCAAGGAGTGGCCATTGGATGACATTGTAAGCATTCTTGATGGTGGTGTAACAGTGGTCAAGTGTGTTGACTCCTCTTTTCCCACAGGTGATATGTTGGTGGTAGTTATTCACAGACATCTTCAAGCTAGCCTGGTTGAAATCCTCCTGCAATGATAGGGAAAGCATCACTTTGTAATGATTCATGTCTACTAATCATGGTGCCAAGCTCCTCCGGTGCCTGCTTGATGTTGGTCTGAGAAGGAATGTACACCCTACCAGGGATGGATAGATATCCCTGAAGTACAAACAATTGCATTTACATTTAATACAACTGACATGCTCAAAAACTGCAATCCCACTCCTGTATATTCCAGTAGCTCTCTCATCAATACATCAAGTTTAAGTTTAATTGTCATTCATCTATACATGAATACCCATGAATGCAGCCATACAAAACAGCATTATTCCAGGGTCAAGATACACAGTACCGACAGTGATACATAGCACAAAGTACATACAGCACATATAAGATAGCAAGCACATATAGGCTAACAAGTCCAAGTCCTTGAGTCCATGAATGTTGCAGCTGTCTGAAGTCGAACGGAATACAGCTTGTCTGCCAAGCAATCACTGGAGAGCAGCAACGATGCCCTCCAGCACTCCTGCAGAGAGCACCGAGTCTGCCTCTCTCTCGGATAGCTGTAAACAGGCAACACCATGGCTTGTCCCCTAGTCCTTGTAATGACCAAGGATGCTCAGCTGCTCTGCTGTCTGCCCCTGCTGTTCGTCAATAAGCCAGTGAATCAGATTTGCAACATTCCACGTTACCAATTACCAATGAAGGCAGCAGGATTATCCACACCAAATGCAGTTCCTTCAGTTTCTTCATCAACAAGCAGCTCTCTGATGGGGTAGGACTGTAATACTTTAAGTTATTAATATCCAGCAGGGTCTTGCAATCTTTTTGAAAAAGAACAATAACTTTCATTGGCCCTGAGTGCATTGCTCTCTTACCAGAAAAATGTCCATCCAATTTCATCCCTAACTTCAAATGGAATTGTTTTTAATGTCTTAAAACAGCCTTCTGTAGATATATATATAGATATAGATATGTAGAATAGCCTTCTAGATATATGTTATATGTAGACCTCTTGAATGGTGCTGGATCACTGGTCTTGAATGCCACTGATCTAGCCCTCAGCAGACTACAAATCTCCTGGTTCTTTCATAACTTCTGGTTTTGGCATGTCTGGTATGTTCTCAGAGGCACACACTCATCCACACAGGTCTTGATGAAGTCAATGACAACTGTGGCATATTCATTCAGATTCAAAGATTAATGCCACAATATTGTCCAGTCCACCAACTCAAAGCAGTCCTCTAAGTGCTCCTCTGTCTCTCTTGACCATGCGTTCTTGGTCCTCACTACACTCCTTAATAAACTATGACCAGAGTATGGAACAGTTGGGCATTTATCTCTCATGAGTGATAAATCCAGAAAATTTTTTTCAAACTTTTACTAAATACGATGCCAGATCATCAACCTGAAATTACCTCCACAGACGGCATCTGATTTTCAGCACTTTCTTTTTATGTATGAAGGTAGCTAAGATGGTTGACCCTAGAATAATACTCCAAAAAGTAGTTAAATAAAATATTGTTTGATCAGTTTGCAGAAATAAAAAGTATCTTCTGTTTGAACTGAAACCAAATCTAGTTGGTTGACTGTTTATCCCCTGATTGATACTGTTATCAATGTTGTTAAGACACATACTGTCAATGTTAGGTTGCTCTCAAGGGACAGCGCTCTCATGTTGCTTTTTTCAATTTAATATTTTTACCAGAATTTGAGTTGAGTGGTCTCAGTGAAATTCAAACTGTCCAATTTGTGAGTCGGTAATTGATAAGCAAGGGTCACTCACTAACATTGGCAACAACTCCATTTGTTACTTGAGTAAGTGATGGCGAGGTAATTGGCCAAAATGGATTTGTCCTGGTTTTTGATGACAGAAGAAACTTATACAATATTTCAACTTTGGTAGATGCCAGTCCTGCAAATATACTGAAACAGTTAGCAAAGATGTTGAATCTAAAATCTTCAATAAAACAGTAAGAATATTGTTAAAGTTTTTGGATTTTAGCTGCTCAGTTCTACTGTTTGGTGGCATTCCATCTATTGATCTGAATGAAAACTGGTATCTGTGATAAAGGATATTACTGGGTAAACTTCACCTTTTCCATTTGCAGTCAGGTGCTAGTCATTATCATTTTGTGGATGAAGATGTTTAAGGACGTTCCTCCTTATATTGGCAGGGGGCATTTAAACAACTATTAAGGATGGATATGACATGAGTGCGGTGTTTTGTATTCCATTGTTTGAAGGATTTCTTGACTATGTACATTGCACACTGGATGGCAAAGAGGTCCCTACCAAGGCACTCCTTCCCTCTGCTAGCCTGCAGGACATCCTTGAGCAAGGTGTAGCACCTGCTTAGCCACTCAACCTCATCCCCCCCCAACAGGGATCAGGGTCTCGTAAATCCATGGAAGCAGGTGGTGGATCATCATATGGGCATATCACAAGTCCTGGTTATGTGACCATAGATGTCAAGCAGACAGTCCCTGAAGAGTATTGATAATGGTTGGGGGGGGGGGGGTCACCTGTTATGTAAAGACGCTGCCCAGAGGAAGGCAATAGCAAATCACTTCTGTAGAAAAATTTGTCAAGGATAGAGAAAGGAGTGTTAGATTAAAGACAGGTGGAAGACTGTAATCGCCCACTTAATATGGCATGTCACATGATGATATTGATGTCTACTGAACACTGTTTTCAGTGTTTAATTTTCATATACAGAGGTGCTGTGTTATATCTTCATTGGCTTGGCATTTCCTTTTGGGTATGTTTAGTCGTAATCGTTGTATGTCCTCCTGTCATTATCTTTGAACAAGCATTAATCTCTTGACTTGGCAATTATTGTAGATGAGATGTGTGCCATGCAGGGTGGGAATATTAAGAAAAATTTTTACTGTTTGAAGACAGTCAGTCTTGTGTTAAGTTTGTTCATGGACTATTAAATATTAGGATGATAGAATTGCCACAGAACAAGAAGGAGAATATCCTTCATGACTATTCATGACTAGAGAGGTTCTATAGATTCTATAGGGACATGATGTGGTTACCTCTACTGTTGCTAGCGCGGCTTTTGGATAGTATGCAATGTTGAGGGCTACTCTTCCACCTAGTTGTCAACAGAATTAAATCCACCCTGGTTTGACAAGTCAGGACAGAGTCATAGATCTTGACTACAGACTCTGGGACTTTGAAAATTTTAACCTGTTTTAATGTTGCTCGACTACCCTTCCATGTAGGAGACAAGATGCACATATTAGTGAACAGGTAATTTCTTCATTGTCTGTGTTGAATATGCTTTCCTTCAATCTGATTCCTTTGAGATGGGATTGATTTTTTTAAAATCTTTATTGTTTTTGTTTTGTGCTTTAGTGTAACTGATTTGCTTGTTTGGCCATTTTGCAGAATAGTTAAGAGTCACAGGAAGTTTAATGTAAAGTACGTTAATGAACCAGATGTGCTTTTATGACAATCTAATAAGTTTCATGTCCACAATTACCAGCAATGGCTTTTTAGTTCCAGATTTACTTAATTAACTGAATTTAAATTCCCAGCTGCACTGAATTGTTGTTTTCTATGCTAATAGTTTGCACCTGTGAGACAGATCAAAACGGTTAATTTCTCACAACTTTGAAACGGAGATGTTGAGACAGATATGTAATATGAAGAATTGACAGCAGCTTCCCTTTTAGTGTTGCATGAGGTATATTGAAGAGGAGGGAGTATTGTCCCAGATTGTAGTTCCCTTTGGACTGTACTCCAAGGGAAATCATGGTGACAGGAAGGTACAGAATTTGCATGGAACTTTACAAAGGATGTCATTATGGTTAATTTACAATTCCAGAGAACCAGAAGCTTAACTAATGATCCAGAACTATGAGATTACATTTGCAATAGCTATGGTTTAATTTATTTCATTAAATGAATCCGGGATGAAAAAGCAAATAGCTACAATAGTGGAAATAAAACCACCTGATTCTTAACTGCTCTTTGAAATGGTCCAGCAAGCAAATCAGTTCAAGGTTAATTGTGGATTGGCAGTAAATGTCAGCTTTGCCAATGAGACCAGCTTTCTTTGAATAAATATTAAATGTCATTATATTATTTCCTTTCACATGCATGCTATTAAAATATTAGTTTTTTTTATATAAAAGTATCTTGAGGTCATGAACTGCTGTCTAATCAACCTTCCTTAACCTAAGACTGCTGTTGCGTGCTAAAGTGGAATCTGCAATTGAAGAGTATTTGGGTACAATATTCCTTCTGATGCAGGTTTTATGAAGATTTTTCTCAGTTAATCTCCAGATTAGATGAGTTTGTTGCGTATTTATTAAAGTATGAGTAAGAGTCTGGTGACGGTGCTGGCGCCCGGGTCAGGCCTGGCCTGACTGCTGCCCCCCCCCGCCCTCTCCCCCAGGTGCAGATTATCCAGCTGCAGCCCCTGGCCCCTCTCCTATCAAATAAGAAGCACAGCGCCAAGGCTGCAGAAGCCCCGCCTATACTTGTCCTCAGGCTGCGGGTGTCTCTGTGTGCCAGGGCCAGGCTTTGGCTCCCTTGGGGTCGGGGACCAGCCTCCCCAGTGTTCGGGCCTCCAAAAAGAAGTGGTACAGCACCAACAATGACTTACGCGTTCACCGGGCCAACCCAGAAGAGCTGGCGCGGTGCCGTGAAGCTCAGGTATCCTCCCACATTACCCTCATTATTGAAGTTTTATTTGTTGTCATTTTAAATTTTAATTTTTAATTTTTAATTTTTCGTACTTGTATAAGTAAACCTGTGTAGCAGAGCCTAAGGGTGTGGTCGACCCGTCCCTTGCGATTCGCCCCAGCTCCAGCTGACCTGGCTTGTAGCACCTGGTAAGGGTCCCTTGCTTGGGGTTACGAGCGATGGCCAACAGCGGACCCAGCAGGAGACTGGTGGGGAAGGCGGAAGAACTACGACCTTGGAAGACAATGGTTACTTTGCAAGCAGATTATCTACCAAGAAGAAAGGTGGTGATCTCTTTAAACTCACCCAGCAGAAGGCAAAGGCAAACCATTGCTGTCACCTGCCAAGTACATGATTTCCCAATACGTCAGTCTCAATATAGGATCAACGTTAACGAAGCCACGAATAACAGTCATCAAGGGTCGTCATCAAGCGAAAACCTCATGTCAGGATAGGTATGTGGAATATTAGATCTCTTCTGATATGAGGTAAACTAAAAAACGTGGTTATGGAAATGAAAAGGCTGAAGATAAACATACTTGGACTATGTGAAACGAGATGGACAGAGGGGGGATGGCTCAAAAGGGATGACGGATACCACCTGATCTATTCATGAGGAAGTGAACATAAGCACGGAGTTGGAATTTTGGTAGACAAGGAAACGGCGGGAACTTTCAAAGGCAGTGAATTCATTAACAAAAGAGTGATGATGATTAAAATCTCAAAAACAGCGAAGTAACTGTGAGAGGCTTCTGTGATTCTTGGTGACTTTAATGCCAAAGTTGGCAGCACAAGAGAAGTTTTGACTGTAGGATAGAACAAACCTTCTAGCGATATTAAAACAACAGTTATATGACAGGAAATCTTCCAGAGGACTTTCTCAAATCGGTATTTATCGCCTTGCCAAAAAAGCCAAGGATGATAAAATGTAACGAACACAGGACGATAAGCATAATGTCTCACTGCGTCAAGCTAGTGTTGAAAATAGTTTTTGGCAGAATGAAAGGTACAATCAGTGATGAAATTGGAGAAACGCAGTTTGGTTTTCGTAAACGCTCAGGAACAAGGGAAAGAATATTTGTGATGATAAACATCATGGAGAGATGCATTGCGGCACAAAAGACCATCTACTTATGCTGTATTGACTATGAAAAGGTTTTTGATAAAGTAAGACACGAGAAAGTAGTAGAGGTACTGAACAAGTACGATCTGGGATGGGAGAATGTGCAGATAATAAGGAACTTGTATTAGAAGCAGAAAGCGGGTCAGGGTAGAAAATGAGCTATTACCATGGGCATTTATTAGGCGTAAAGCAAGGCTGTTTGGATCGCCGGATTTGTTGAACCTCTACGGAGAATGGATTTTTCGGGAATGCGACCATCAGGAGACAGGTATTCCAATCAGAGTCCGGGAAGTGGATAACATCAGGTATGCGGACGACACCGCTTTGTTAACTGACAGCAAATGCAAACTGCAAATTATGCTGAATAAAGTGAATGAGAAAAGCCTTGTTTACGGACTTAAAATCAACCCCAAGAAAACAAAATTGATGGTAGTAAGCAAAACAAACACTAAAGACTCATTCGTGATGGTATTTTCACAAGTGAATGGACAAGACATTGAACAGGTGTGGAAGTTTTAATATCTTGGCAGTTGTCTGACAGATGACAGGAGATGTGAAGTTAAGATCAGAAGGAGAATAGGTATGGCTAAGACCCAGTTCATGAAGCTAAGAAATCTACTATGTAATCGGAAGGTAGACATCAAACAAAAGAAAGTGGGTTCAAACTTTTATTGTCAGTTGCAGGACACTCACAGGCATACCAGTAGTAAAAGTGTTGCAATCCACATGAATTTTCCACCACTAGGAGCATAAAACTATCACTGTAGATATTTGTGATGGAAATGTGAATCTGTGGACATAAGGTGAGGAATTGGTTTGAATGTGCTGTCCTCTCCTGACCGTCTAAACTTGCTGTAGCTAACAAATGTGTTATTTGAGCAAAAGGCTTTCTGAAATTGTAAGTGTGTCTCAGACATTTCTACTACCCAGCACATGTGTAAACATCTGTGATTAACTTGAGCTACTTGGAGTTTACTAGATCAATTCCAGTTCAGATTTGTTGCTTGAGGGGTGAGTGATAAAGCCAAATTAGTGGCCACAGAGGTGCTGCAGAAGAAAGCTGATGGGATGTGTAAGAGGATAGTTTTTGAAGTGGTGCACAATTTTCAACATTCATTTGGCTTTGTATACCTTAAAAATTGTATTCAAGGTTCTTTAAGGTTCTTTCTGTTCCTTTTGTTGAATGTTGTTCCTCTTCTTTGAACAAACATGAGTCAGAAATTGCTAGCAGTCAATGGATCTACCATGAAATTTCAAAACCATATTGAAGAACTAATTCATGGATATTCTCAATTCCCTGGCAATTATATTCCCATGACAGATTAGTAAGAAAGTATGACTTCAACCACAGGTTATGATTCATGCATGAACTTACTTCAAATATTCAATAATCTATTCTAATTTACAGGATGAGTACAGAGAAAAACATGCTGGACATTATAAAGTGACAGTGCGTCAGTCTCAAAAGTACACATAGAATAAAAATATTATTCAGTTTCCAGCATTAGGGTTGTCAATGAAATAGTTTAATATTCATCATGATGATGAATTTTGATAACAACCTCATTTCTATATTATGATAAACAGAAATTGCTAAGATTGGTACAATTAACTTTATCAACTGTGAAATATAACATTTTTGAATGACAACAGTAAACACATGATCTGGAAAATCTAAATGATCTAAATCATTGTAATATTTGGAGGTCTCCACTCCGTGCTTCTTACTTTCTCCATCCACCAGCTTTCCCCCCTTGTCTGGTTTCAGAACCAGAATCAGAATCGGGTTTATTATCATCAGCATGTGATGTAAAATTTGTTATCTTAGCAGCAGCAGTTCAATGCAATACATAACATAGAAGAAGAAATAAATAAACAAACAAACACACAAACAAATAAAGTATACATACATTGAATAGATTAAAAAATGTGCAAAAACAGAAATACTGTATATTAAAAAAAGTGAGGTAGTGTCCAAGAGTTCAATCTCCATTTAGGAATCAGGTGGCAGAGGGGAAAAAGCTGTTCCTGAATTGCTGAGTGTGTGCCTTCAGGCTTTTGTATCTCCTACCTGATGGTAACAGTGAGAAAAGGTCCCGCATGGGAGGTTAGTTAGGAAAATTCAGTCGCTAGGTATACATGGAGAGGTGGTAAATTGGATTAGAAATTGGCTCGATGGAAGAAGCCAGAGAGTGGTGGTAGAGAATTGCTTCTCTGAGTGGAGGCCTGTGACTAGTGGTGTGCCACAGGGATCAGTGCTGGGCCCATTGTTACTTGTCATCTCTATCAATGATCTGGATGATAATGTGGTAAATTGGATCAGCAAGTTTGCTGATGATACAAAGATTGGAGGTGTAGTAGACAGTGAGGAAGGTTTTCAGAGCCTGCAGAGGGACTTGGACCAGCTGGAAAAATGGGCTGAAAAATGGCAGATGGAGCTTAATACTGACAAGTGTGAGGTATTGCACGTTGGAAGGATAAACCAATGTAGAACATACAGGGTTAATGGTGGAACAGAGGGATCTGGGAATACAGATACAAAATTCCCTAAAAGTGTCGTCACAGGTAGTTAGCTTTTGGTACATTGGCCTTTATTAATCGAAGTATTGAGTATAAGATCTGGAATGTTATGATGAGGTTGTATAAGGCATTGGTGAGGCCAAATCTGGAGTATTGTGTTCAGTTTTGGTCACCAAATTACAGGAAGGATATAAATAAGGTTGAAAGAGTGCAGAGAAGGTTTACAAGGATGTTGCCGGGACTTGAGAAACTCAGTTACAGAGAAAGGTTGAATAGGTTAGGATTTTATTCCCTGGAGCGTAGAAGAATGAGGGGAGATTTGATAGAGGTATATAAAATTATGATGGGTATAGATAGAGTGAATGCAAGCAGGCTTTTTCCACTGAGGCAAGGGGAGAAAAAAACCAGAGGACATGGGTTAAGGGTGAGGGGGGAAAAGTTTAAAGGGAACATTAGGGGGGGCTTCTTCACACAGAGAGTGTTGGGAGTATGGAATGAGCTGCCAGAAGAGGTGGTAAATGCGGGTTCTTTTTTAACATTTAAGAATAAATTGGACAGATACATGGATGGGAGGTGTATGGAGGGATATGGTCCGTGTGCAGGTCAATGGGACTAGACAGAAAATGGTTCTGCACAGCCAAGAAGGGCCAAAGGGCCTGTTTCTGTGCTGTAGTTTCTATGGTTCTATGGTTCTGATCCCTTCGCACCATCACTTGCCAGCTTTTCCTTCCTTCCCCCCCACTACTTTCTTAATCTGGCTTCTTCTTCCTTCCTTTCTAGTCCTAATGAAATGCCTCAGCCTGAAATATTTACTGTTTATTGCACTCAGCAGTTGAAGTCTGTCCTGCTGAGGTTCTCCACCATTTTGTGTCTGTTGCTCTGGATTTCCAGCATCTGCAGTATCTATCCTGTTTATTAATGTATGTTTGTGATAAAAAGTTTAACATCACAAGAACTCTTCAGTGTTTGAAAGGCTAATTTGTAAGCTGCATACCCAATGTGATCAAAACAACTGAATTATTCCAGTATCCTTAGTAGTGCATAATAATTTAATTATAAAAAGTCTGGATAACATTTGTTTTCACTTATTTTCACTGTGTATTTTTCATCTAATTAAATTACCAGTTCTCATGTAAGTAAACGTGTTTAGCAGTTAAGGTCAGAAATGAGATAGAATAAGATTTCAGATGGCCACTAACAAATCAATAGAAATGCAAAGTATTTTGTTCCAATCTACTTTTAGAATATCAAAAGTTTTCAGGCATTTTGTTATTTCAAAGAATATTAATATAATGTTCTAAGTTTACAAGTCACTAGTTCAGCGCCCAAGTGGCATTGATGGTTAACCATGAAGTATCAGCTCAGTTACATATTAATTAATGAAATAATATGATACTAGTCACTTCCCATTCATATTTCAGGCAACACTCTATCATTACCCACATAAATAAATAAAATGCTATATTGTTTAAATTTTATATATCCACTGGACAACGAATAAGTATAAAACATGGAAATAAAATCTGATGTATCACAGGCATTAAATTTCACAATATAATTATATTTATCAATAAAATTGTCAGAACCCTTCATTAATATTTTAATTAGAAAGTGTGGTAGCTCGCCCATGCGGCAAGTGAACCGGCTCCAGCAGTCGCGGGCGAGTCCGCAGCCAGCGGCAACCGAGAGAGCTCTGAGTGCGGGGCAGACCTTGGCCCAGAAGCCAACGTCACTTCGGCTCCACAAAGAGCAGGGGATGCTGGGAGCAGGCACTTAAGCGCACGCAGATTAAAACAGTAAACAGTTCAACCAGACCCTGCTCGACTCAGTGTGTTGTTTTCACTCGTTGTGTATCAGCGCGACTACATTGGTGACTCCAACGGTCCAACGTCATTTGGACCCAGCATGAACGACTGGGTTCTGCAGAATGCAGTTTCCCTTAAACTGCCAACCTTCTGGACCACCCAATCTCCAGTCTGGTTTTAGCAAGCGGAGGCTCAGTTCCAGGTCAGGCAAATTGTCTCAGACGCCACCCGGTATTACTACGTGGTGGGCGCCCTCCACCAGGAGACAGCAGGCTGCATTATCGACTTTCTGCATCAGCCCCCGGCAACAGACAGGTACGAGGCACTCAAGGCCCTGTTAATCCGCACATTTGGCCTCTCCTGCCGTGAACGAGCTGTGCGGTTACTACATATGGACGGCCTGGGCAACCACGTGCCATCAGCCCTGATGAGCGACATGCTAGCACTGGCAGACGGCCATAAACCTTGCCTGCTTTTTGAACAGATCTTCTTCAAGCAAATGCCAGAAGACATCCGCCTCCTGCTAGCGGATGAAGACTTCAGAGACCCGCACAGTGTGGCTGCCCATGTGGACGTGCTTTGGCGCGCCAAACAAAATGGCAGAACCACCATTGAAAGTACTCTTGCAGCACAGCCGAAAGTCTGGCCCTCCCAAACCCCAGCAGTGGAGCACGTAACACCCACACCAAAGGACGTCTGAGTCTTGGTGTTTTTAATCATCAAAGGTGGGGTTCCGGAGCCTGCAACTGCCGACGGCCATGCTCGTTCCAGGGAAATGCCAGGACCAGCCATCGCTGATGGCTACGGCGGCTGGTCACCGTGATAGCTTCCTCTATGTTTGGGACAAGCACTCTGGGCGTAGATTCCTGGTGGACACAGGTGCGGAAATCAGTGTCCTACCCTTTTCAAGCCATGATACCCGAACTAGAAGAACGGGACCAGAACTTATGGCAGCCAACAGCAGCACCATCTGCACCTACGGCACAAGAACCATCCCCTTGCAGTTCGGTTCCAACCACTTTACATGGACACTTACGCTGGCCGCAGTATCACAGCCATTGCTGGGTGCGGACTTCCTCTGTGCGCACTTCCTGCTTGTGGACTTGAAGGGATGACAGTTGGTCGATGCAAAGATGTTCCAGACTTTCTCCCTCGGTGAGGCCAGGTTACCGGCCCCGCACCTGGACTCCGTCACTTATTCCGACAACGAGTTCGCCAGAGTGTTATCGGAGTTTCCATCTATCATCACGCCACAGTTTTCCTCAACAGACCCCAAGCACAGCATGATGCACTACATCCCCACACAGGGACCTCTCCTTCATGCCCGGGCCTGCAGGCTACCGTCCAACAAGCTCGGCCTCACGAAAGAGGAATTCAAGAAGATGGAGGAGATGGGGATTGTGCTGCGTTCCGACAGCCCATGGGCCTCCCTAATCCACATGGTGCCCAAGTCCGCGGGAGGGTGGAGACCGTGCGACGACTATGGGAGGCTGAACAACGCCACCACTTCCGATCGTTATCCAGTACCACACATCCAGGACTTTACGGCCAACCTGCACAGGGCGCGCATCTATTCGAAGATTGACCTGGTCCGAGGGTACCATCAGATCCCAGTCCACCCGGACGATGTACCCAAGACGGCCCTCATTATCCCTTTGGCCTGTTTGAGTTCCTCAGGATGCCATTCGGGCTCAAAAACGTGGCGCAGACTTTCCAGTGCCTCATGGACGCTGTAGGGCGAGATCTGGTCTTTCTGTTCATCTACCTGGGTGACATACTTATCGCCAGCCGCACCCACCAGGAACATCTAGCACATTTATGCCTGCTCTGCTGCCACCTAAGCGACTACGGCCTGGCTATCAACCCCGCCAAGTGCCAGTCTGGCCTACCAGCCATCGACTTCTTGGGACACTGCATCAACCGGCATGGAGTTGTGCCCCTGCTGGCAAAAGTTGTAGCCATCTGCCAATTCGCCAGACCCAGCACTGTTAAAGGCCTGCAGGAATTTGTTGGGATGGTTAAATTTTATCACCGCTTCCTGCCATCAGCGGCCCGGATCATGCGGCCCCTTTTTGGCTTGATGTCCAGCAAGGTCAAAGATGTCACCTGGACAGAGGAGGAAACGGCGGCTTTTGAACAAGCCAAGAATGCGCTAGCAAGCGCCACGCTCCTGGTCCACCCCCAGGTCGACGTCCCCACTGCCCTCACTGTGGATGCCTCTGACGCGGCAGTTGGCGGCATGCTCGAGCAGCTCATCGAAGGCCAGTGGAAGCCGCTTGCTTTTTTCAGCTGACACCTACCACCCCCAGAACTTAAGTACAGCGCTTTCAACAGGGAGCTGCTGGCCCTCTCCCTTGTCATCTGGCACTTCAGGTAATTCCTGGAAGGGAGGGATTTCACGGTCTTCACAGACCACAAGCCCCTCACTTTCGCGTTTGCCAAAGTGTCGGACCCATGATTGGGCCGCCAGCAATGCCACCTGTCGTACATCTCGGAGTTTATCACCACGATCAAGCATATCTCAGGGAAGAACAACGTGGTGGTTGACGCGCTGTCACGCACCTCCATCCAATCAGTGCACTCTCTGTCTCCGGGGGTGGATTATGCTGCGTTAGCTAAGGCCCAACGACTGGACAGCGAGATGCCGGCGTACCAAACTGCAGTCTCAGGACTCCGCCTCGAAGACATACCCATTGGGCCCGAAGGTAATGAGCTTCTTTGCGATGTGTCCACCAGGCAACCTTGGCCCACTTGGAGGCGCCGCATTTTTGACACCTTGCACGGTTTAGCCCACCCTTCCATCCAGGTGACCATCCGGCTGATCACAGACAGGTTTGTGTGGCATGCCCTATGCAAGCAGGTTGGGCACTGGGCCAGGACATGCATGCACAGTCAAACCTCCAAAATCCAGAGGCATGTGACAGCCCCACTGCAACCCTTCCAGCCGACACATGGGAGGTTTGAACATGTCCACGTGGACATCGTCGGCCCACTGCCAGTTTCGAGAGGAGCGAGATACCTGTTCACCATGGTGGACAGGTTCATGGGGTGGCTGGAAGCTATCCCACTCACTGACACGGCCACGGAGACATGCGCCAGAGCCCTGACTACCACTTGGGTGGCACGGTTTGGACTCCCAGCCCACGTCACTTCAGACAGGGGTGTGCAGTTCACATCGGCTTTGTGGTCTGCACTGGCATAACCCAGCTCCACCGAACAACTGCTTATCACCCACAGTCCAACGGCCTGGTGGAACGTTTCCACAGGCACTTGAAGTCAGCCCTGATGGCTCGCCTCCGAGGGCCAGACTAGGTGAATGAAATCCCCTGGGTGCTGCTTGGCATCTGCACGGCACTCAAAGAGGATCTGGCCACATCATCGGCCAAACTTGTTTACAGTGCCCTGCTCACAGTTACTGGTGAGTTTATGCCAGCACCCCGTGGCCAGGCAGACACACCTACAGCAGTCCTAACTAAACTCCGGGAGCGGCTTTGAACACTTGCCCCAGTCCCGACGTCCCATCACAGAACAACACCCTCTTTTGTGCCCAAGGACCTACAACAGAGCAGGTATGGTTTTGTTTGCCGAAGCACGCACAGACCACCCCTGCAGCGACCAGACAAAGGACCCTACAAGGTGGTGCGCCATAATGGGACGACCTGCATTCTCGACATCGGCGGTCATGAAGAGACTTTTACCATTGACCGTCTCAAACCGGCGCTTCTAGACCTTGAACGCCCGGTTGCGGTGCCACTCCGACGACGACGAGGCCGGCCACCTAAATAACTGACAGTGTGCAGTCTGTGGACTCTGCACCTCCTAGTGATGGTTCTGGGGGGTGGGGGTGTCACGTGGTGGCTCGCCCACAAGGCAAGCGAACCGGCTCCAGCAGTCACAAGTGAGTCCGCAGCCAGCGGCAACCGAGAGAGCTCTGAGTGCGGGGCAGACCTCGGCCCGGAAGCCGACGTCACTTCCGCCCCACAAAGAGCGGGGGATGCTGGGAGCAGGCACTTAAGCGCGCGTGGATTGAAACAGTAAACAGTTCCACCAGACCCTGCTCACCTCAGTGTTTTGCTTTCACTCGTTGTGTATCAGTGCGACTACAAGAGCCAGGTTTCTCTGGGAGGCCCAGAGCTAATGTTATTGCTCTCCCTTTTGCAAAGAAGGAAAAGCACACCTTCCCTGAGTCCAGAATTTTCTTTAGTCTAATTGCACATAGCAATGACTATTTCTCACTGTATTCTTAGGACATGATGTAATCTTTTAATCTCCTATAAAATATTTCACACAATGTGAATGTAGATTTTAGAAAGAAATCGTAATGTGTTTTGTCTTGCCTGTTTAAAACTGAAGGATTGGTGAAGAGGAAGACAAACAGGAAATAGTTACGTGACTACAAACTTTTCAAATTGGGTTTATGATTGTTTTATGAAATTTGTTGGTTTGTAGCAGTAGTGCAAAAAGGAACAAAAAGCAACACACACAAACTGCTGGAGGAAATCAACAGGCCAGGCAGCATCGATGGAAAAGAGTATAGTCGAAGTTTTGACCTGAGGCCCTTCACCAGTCCTGCTGAAAGGTTTCGGCCCAAAACATCGACTCTACTCTGCGGATTTTCTCTTGTTAGGAAAAAGGTAGTGTTCATGGACTATTCAGGAATCTGGTGAGGGGGAAGCGGTGGTTCCTAAAGCATTCATTCTGAGTCTTCGGATTCTGTACTTCCGCCCCAATGGTAGTAATGAGAAGAAAGCATGTCCTGGATAGTGAGGGTCCTGAATAATGGATGCTGCCATCATGAGCCACCGCATCCTGAAACTGTCCTCAGTGAAGGGGCATGTGGTGTCTGTGATGCAGCTGGCTGAGTCTACAACCCTCTTGAGATCCTATGCATTGGAACCTCCATACTAGCCTGTGTTTCAACCAGTCAAAATATTCTCCACGATACATCTGTAGAAATTTGCAAGAGTATTTGATGGCATACCAAATCTCCTAAAACTCTTGTTCAAGTAGAGACACTAGTGTGCCTTTTTCAAGCTCACAACAATGTGTTGGGCCCAGGAGCTTGAAGCTGCTCACCCTTTCCACACGGACCTCTCCATGAGGACTGTTGCATTATCTCCTTCCTAAAGTCCACAATCAATTCCTTGGTCCTGCTGACATTGAGTGCAATGTTGTTGCAATCCCACTCAACCAGCCAATCTGTCTCACTCATGTACACCACCTTGTTGCCATCTGAGATTTTACTAATAACAGTAGTGTCACCTATGGATTTATAAAATGGACTTTGAGCTGTACTTAGCCACACAGTCATGAGTGTAGATAAAGAAGAGACCAGTGGTCTACGTACAGATCTATGAGGTATAATTCTCATCAAGGAGAAGATGTTAATACTTCTCTGTACTGACTGAGGTCTCCTGATTCCTCTTGGAAGACGTATCCAAAGCACTAAGTAAAATATGCACCCTCCTAATGTACTGTGGCCTCAAGTACCATGAAATGTTGTCATGGACGCAGATCCAACATGGAGAATGAAAGAAAAAGTTTAAAATATGGAAAAGAAACAAAATGGAGATTTCTCTGGTGCTCCTCCCCCTTCCCTTTCTTCTCTAGGCTTGTGTCCTTTCCTATCAGATTCTCCCTTCTCCAGCCCTTTATGTCTTTTACCAATTCATTTCCCAGCTCTTTACTTCACCCTCTCTCCCATTTTCACCTAACATCTGCTACATTGTACTTTTCCTCACCTCCCCCCACCTCTTGCTCTGACTTCACATTTCTTTTTTACAGTCCTAATGAAGGGTCTCAGCCTGAAACATCGACAATTTACTCTTTTCCATAGATGCTACCTGGGCTGCTGAGTCACTCCAGCATTTTGTGTGTGTTGCTTGGATGTCCTGCATCTAAGAGATTTTCTCAAGTTTGTAACATGATTTAGGATCTGAAAAAATATATGAATGTATAAGAACTTGGAAAGAAATGCAGACCAAGAGAATACTTGAAGCTAACTAATGTAGAGACTGTAGCAGTGAGTTCCTATCTAGTAGTCCGTCAAATACCTATCATGTAGCAATTAGTGTAGATTTTTGTACTAAGGGTTGTAAATTATGATGTTTCAAATGAAATTTGTATTAATATCATTCAAATGTTAATTTCAACATTAACATTTAAATTATAAATGATTTAGATTTAAGTTATATTATATCAAAGCAAGAAAAAGAAAATTTAAGTTGCAGCAGCTCCAAAGAAAGCAAGAGACATTACAAAGTCTAACCAGTGGTTTATAAATATTTAACATCCATTCTTTGAGATAAAAGCAAACATTTCACCAGCACTTTTATAAATTTTATTCTTGGTATGCCTACTATATGTCGTATAGATTTTGCTTTCATGCGCCATACAGGTAGTTTGTCCATTATGTGCCATGGCATATGATATAGGCAATTATGGGCTTTCCATGACCATGAATTGTTCTTGGCAATTTTTTCTTTAGAAGTGGTTTGCCATTGCCTTCTTCTGGGCAGTGTCTTTACAAGACAGGTGAAACGTAGCCACTATCAATAATCTTTGGAGATTGTCTGCCTGGCATCAGTGAATGCATAAACAGGACTTATGAAGTGCACCAGCTGCTTATACGACCATCTACCACCTGCCCCGATGGATACACAAGACTCTGATCAGGAGGGGTTGCTAAGCAGGTACCCCTGCCCAAGGGTGACCTGGGAAAGAGTGTCTTACACCTCCTTTGGTAGAGACATGTCTCCACCCTGCCACCATACAGATAGTAGAATAGTCTAATATTTCTCTGGATTGTTGACTAACTTGCAGAACAAGTTAGAATATATTCACATAACAAAATACATGCTTAGAAATTGGAGTGCATTACATGATATGCTCAGCAGGTATATCAACACCCAATTGAGAACATCTAAAATAAAACAGGGAAAAAAAACAACATTAAAATTTTGTGATGATGGCGTTTTCTTGGATTTCTGCACTAAATCAAAACTAGCATAATTCCCAATGGGAACAGCCTGCAGTGATCACAGCTTCTGCACTGTTACTATTGGAAAACATGGGAAGTGAGTTAAAACTGGAAGGACACAGAAAGATGTTACCAAAAAGGCAGACGTGAAGATGAAGGAAAATATGTGAGGGGTCTGAGAGTGGAAGACGGTACCATGAACCTTCAGTGTCTGGGCAACACTCCCCTCGCCATGTCCATCAGCGCAGTTTGAATTCTACATTATGAGTGGCCCCCTGCAGAGATGATGACATGTATCTCCACTGTGTGTAGCTGTAAAAAGCAATTATATGTAAAATATACAAAGTATTAAAAACTCAGGTAAGCAAATGCAAACACACCACATTGACGTCTCAGTTTGTATCCTTTAATCCACATCACTTCAAAAACTTTTTATGCAGTTTGCTTTGAGTTTTACAGAGAGTTATGAAAAAATGTAGTTTGCAGATTAATAGTCTTACTTTTGATGAGGTAAAGACGCATGTTGCCCATGTTAATTTCATAATTTATGCAAATGGTAGCTGAATTAAAATGTTGAGCATGCAAAGCCCAATTTCCCTATTGCATTAACAAATGATTGAAATGAGTTTTAAAAGCTATTTGTGAAAATGCAAGTGCAAACAGGTCAATTTTCTACACAATGGTATCATGTGGATTATGCAACAATTAGGAAGATTAATATATCCAGAAAATGTAATCTTATCTCAATAATCATGAATAGTGTAATAATTCAGGTTGCCTTAAACAGTCCTTTTCAACCTGAAGTACTTTTTTTAGTAAATACATGCAGTACACTTGAATTCCGTGCAGGGGAAAGTGTGTGAACTTGGGGAGTGAAGTTTATCATTGAAGCAGTGAAACGTATTGTAAACCAGCAAAGACACATGGTACTGAATACCTATTTCAAGTATTGTTGCATTTTTAAGTAAAATTAATGAAGCACACTCCAAATGAGTGATACTTGACAGCTCTTTTGAATTACATGCAGCTTAATAAATGGCTTCTGGTGAGTTACAAGGTAATCATTCAGTGAAAATTCTGATGACAGCCATAACCACGAGAGCAACGCTTAACTGATTTATTAATGTCATTGGAATCCCTGGACTGAACTTTTGCATTCAGCAAGCTGTCAGTCATTTAATTTTCCTCATGTTATTCATTATTTTCTGTATTATAACATTGAAGATGTTGTGGCCCCCAATTGATTTGATATTGAGCATCAACAAGAAAGTTGTAATTACATTGTGTTTTGAAGACCAGGGATGCCTAGACAGTGCTTAGTATCAAAAATTTTAGAAGCTAACTGAAATTTAGGCAATAGCCTTTTGATTGTATTAATATAATGATGTTGATCTCTAAATACAGAGAAAAATGTTTCTTGGCATATCTTTATATCAGGTGTATTTTGCAAGTTGACTAGGGAATGCTGTGTGTGGGACAAAGATAAGTAAGGGGCATTCATCTTGCAACTAAGGATCAAAAGTTAATGGTAGTGATGGTTTCATTTTGATGTTAAAATGTTTTAAGTGTTGCTATGAGGATAAACATTTTCACATGGTATACAGTGGCATGCAAAAGTTTGCGCACCTGGTCAAAATTTCTGTTACTGTGAATAGTTAAAGGAGCAAAAGATGAACTGATTTCCAAAAGGCATAAAGTTGTAGATGACACATTTCTTTAATACAAGAAAACTTAAAAGAGTCATGTTAGAGCTCTTTAACAAAAACTTACAGGAATAATTGTGTATTTTGCCTCTGGTGAATCTTGTAGTCAATTTTCTTTCAGAACCTCTTAAGGTTTTACTTTGAAATTAAGATTTTAATGAGCCAATATTCTGTGTGTCCATATTATTTTATATTATACTTACTTTTCTAGAGTTTTTTTTTTGGATATCGGAATGAACTGTCTCTTTATTATCTGTTGCTCTGACTAGGCTGGAATATTCTAACCTTGTAATTTATTTGGAGCTAAGGGGAGATGTCATCATTAGTTGTAGACGTCGACTTTCTTTGGCCAGCTTTCTCTCTTTGGGAGGGGGAGGGTGTTTAGGTTTTTTTTCTTGGAAGCCGTTTGGGATTCTTAGTCAAACCTGTTGTTTGGTTTTCTTATCTCAAATGTCGTTGTTTAGTTTTATTAATCTTCTTAAGGAGTATCATTTTAATTTCTTTTTAAAATAATAATAAAATGGATTATAATACTAACTACTTAGTCTTAACATGAAAGAATTACATCATCCTTTGAAACGAAGATTAAATCAGCCGACGGTTCAGTAGTCTTATAACAGCGTGATAGAAGCTGTCCTTGAACCTGTTGGTTTGTGCTTTCCAGCTTTCCTGTCTTCTGCAGAACAGGTATGAGGAGAAGAGGGAATGTCTGGGGTGGATAGAGTCTTTGATTATGTTGGCTGCTTTGCTGAAACAGCAAACAGTGCAGACTGAGTCAACAGAGACTGATCTCTGTAATATGTAAGCTATATCCACAACTCTCTGAAGTTTCTTGTTGTCTTGGGCAGAGCAATTGCCATACCAAGCCATGATGTATCTGGATAGGATGCTTTCTATAGTGCATCAGTTTTCAAAACTGGTGAGGACCAAAGGGCATACAACAATTTTATTTACCCTCCTGAAGCACTGGTCTTCTTCCTCGACTACAGCATCAATAAGATTGGACCAGGACCTCATACTGATGATGATTACTCCCTGAAACTTGAAGCTCTCAATCCTCTTGACCTCAGCACAGCTCCTGTCCTCTCTGCCACCCCTTCCTGAAGTTTAAGGATTCAAAGTACATTTATTATCGAAGTATGTATGCAGTATACAACTTTGAGATTGCCTTCCCCACAGCCAGCCAGAAAACAAAGAACTATGGAACCCGTTTAAAGAAACTAACACCTAATATGTAACAAACAACAAATAGTGCAATGACCAGCTCTTTAGTTTTGCTGATGTTGAGGGAAAGGTTATCATAAAACCATGTCATTATGCTCTCCTGCACTCTGACTCATCATTGCTTAAGATATGCTAGAAAGTTCTGCAAACTTTTAGATGGAGTTCAAGCTCAATCTGGCCATGCAGTCATGAGTGTAGAGGAAGTAGAGTAGGAGGCCGAAGAGGCAACCTTATTGGGGCACCTGTGTTGAGGATTATCATGTAGCTGCCCATACTAATTGATTTGATCATGAAGTCAAGGGACTCGTCGCAAATAGAGAGTCAGGAGTTTGAACAGAATGATGATCCTGAAGGCAGAGCTGTAGTCAATGAACAATAATGTAACGTAGGTGCTTTATTATCTAGATGCTCAAGAGATGATTGTAGGACCAGTGCGATGGCATCTGCCATTGACCTGTTTCAGTGATAGGTGAATTGTAGTGAGTCAAGGTTGTCTGCGAGGCCGGAGTTGTACATGCCATGACTAATCTTTCGCAATGCTTCATAATGCTTGATGGCAGGGTCACCAGGTTGTAGTCATTATGCATGTTATCCTGTTTTCTTAGGTAGTAGTCTTTTACTTTCAGGTCTCCCTTCAGCCTCCTAACTCCAGTGAAAACAGACCAAATTTGTCTAAATTCTGCCTTCGCTAATACTTTGTGATCCAGGCAGCATCCCGGTGTAATACCCTGATTAAGATTAATACTGCTATGCTGTAGGCATTTCATTTCAGCAGTTTTCTGCAAAAGCAGTGTGTCCTGCTGGTAACACACATCAAAGTTGCTGGTGAACGCAGCAGGCCAGGCAGTATCTCTCGGAAAAGGTACAGTCGACGTTTCGGGCCGAGACCCTTCGTCAGGACTACCTGACGAAGGGTCTCAGCCCAAAACGTTGACTGTTCCTCTTCCTAGAGATGCTGCCTGGCCTGCTGCATTCACCAGCAACTTTGATGTGCGTTGCTTGAATTTCCAGCATCTGCAGAATTCCTTGTGTTTATGTCCTGCTGCTAGAATGTTTTAGTTTCGGCTAGAGATAAGAGCCCTGCAATTCTGCTTAGGAACGTTGTGTCAGCCAATCAGGATGGTGGAATTGGGAGAAAGTTCTAGAGAGTTTTGGTGATGGACAGCGTGGTTCACGGGTCTTTTTGGCAGAAGCTGTGGAGAGGACAAGAGAGAACATGTCTGAGAGTGCTGTGGGAAAGAGTGCCCCCATTGCACAAAGTGCTTCATGCAGATGAATGGCTCCAAGTAGGAGGGGCCAATACTCCTGAGAAAGAGCCTGTTTGTTCAAGATGAATTTTGAGTGACGTTTGGAATACGGTATGTGCTTTCACACTGATTGTGGATCCAGCTTGTGAGTAAAAAGACACCTCCAGGATGAGCTTTAACTTTTTGTGCACACTTGGACAGGTTTAACTGAAATGGGCCCCTTGATTTTTTTTTTCTTTTCTCTTTCCTACTGACTGTTTGATGAAGCTGAAATTTGTAAATTACTTTCTTTGTATATGATCCATTATTTCATGCTGACTGACAATTGTGTATGAGCAGCATTTACTCAGCATTCACTCAGATCAAGGTTTCTTTAATCCAAACATCAGAACGTTCCTGTTTGGTTGAACTCCAAATCATTAGCGACCCAAGACGTATATTGTTTATGAAAAGTGGCCTTCTCACCACTGAGTCCCATCGCTTTTAGCGGAGCCGGCTAATGAGCCAAGTTTGCATACGAGCCCAGTGAAGGGTCTACACAGGTCAATCACTTCTTCCACCCCAGCCTCGCCTGATTATGTCTCATTATTTATCATCACTTCTACAAGTAATCCCATATATCCTATATCACTTAATATCGGAAAACTTTTTAAAAGTGAGCAGTATTGGGAAATGTTGTTTGAGAGATAAACGTTGATCTGGTCAATGGACCAAATCTTCTGCTGCTCTTTGAATATTGCCAAGGGTACGTTGCTATGGTCACTTAACCAATGAAGATGTTTTGTGTTTCCGATTTTAAAAGAAACATAACTGAAGAGGTAACACCTCTGAAACCTGTATTGAACCATCAGCTTGGATGGTGCGCTCAAATGCAGAGAAAGCCTTAAACCCCAGGTGAGGTGTATTTGGATAGTCCTCAACAATGTCTCAGTTGGTTTGAAGAAAGTCACTTGCTGCAGCTCTGTGTTATGTATTAAGATATAATCCAAGAATAGAAGTTATGATATGGAGAAATTTCACACATTGAGTCCCTGCCAGGTTTTTGCATGCAATCCAGTCAGTCAGATTCCCATCACTATTTTCACTGGAGTGGTATGGAATTCCACTCTGAAAGCCCTGATATTTTTCTTTACCAGCTTGGTCATCATTTCCACATCATCGTCACTCTCCATGTTTAAAAAGGTGCCACTTCCCCTCCTTCCTGTAGATTTTGCTTATTACTTTAATTGTAGTGAATAGAGAGCAGTTTTTTTTCTCCTGTCTAACCTGACTTTTGCCAATCACCCGACTCCATTTGAAAGAATTATGTGAGCCAAACAGAAGGCATCCTCCAAGTTACTGAAGAGATGTAACACAGCTTCTGCACAAAATCATCAAAAACTTTAATATCTGATTTCTTGGACTCAATGGTCTGAATGGTCTAATTCTGCTCCTATCTCTTGTGGTCTTTCAGCTCAAGGGTTTTCTGCCTGTAGTCCACAGACCCCTCAATTAATGGTAGAGGTTTATAGCATAAAAAAGGTTGGGAACCCCTGTTTCAATCTGAATTTGACACTTGCTTTGCTTCTGATCACTGCGACTGGTTATACTGAGAGAAGATTTTGCGTGTTGTTGTTTAGCTCCTGCACTGCACTTTCTCTGCAACTTCTACATCTTATTCTGCATTGTTGTTGTTTTACTTTTTTTCTATGATTTGGTCTGTATAAACAGTATGCAAATCAAGCTATTCACTGTACCTTGGTGCATATGACCATAATAAGCCAATACCAATAATAAATAAACCAATGATTTCACCATTTCAGGTATACTTGACTGTTCTAGGCCTTGGATATCCAAACTCTCATTCTGCTGCTAGTATGTTCTATACAAGGAGGCCATTTATTCTCATTGATTCCACGCCAGCTCAGAGAATGATTTTATTCCCCAAATTATTTTCTCCATCCTATTGTAATTTAATCATTCTGCGGTCCATCAACTCCAGTGTACTATTTATCTGCAAATCAGTGAAATTAAAATAACCAGCTCACACACCTTTTGGGAAACCCATACAGTCAAAGGGAGGACATGTGAAGCAGATTCTGCAAAGACCACACCAGAGGTCAGGATTGAAACTGGGTTGCTGCACCTGCGATACTGGAATTGCAGTGTTCCACTGTGGCATCACTCTAAATTCTTTCACTGAAAATGGTGTGAAAGATCTTTTTAGGGCAATATTTCAACTTCCATACTCTTCATTTTATTTATATTTGAAAAGATTTATTCATCTGCATTTTGGGGCACATTCTTGTGTATTAGCAAATGTCGTTGACACCTTTCTTTGCTGCGATATTTTCCACTGTTTTTGTAAACTTGAGCTCATCAACCTAAGCTCCTCCTTCTGAAACACAGAAGATCATGGACATACTCAGCAAGTCGGGCAGCATCTATTGAGAGATAAACAATGTTTCAAGTTAAATACTCCTCATCCACAGGCCATGTATGCCCTTTATGCACTTCAAACAGTTGCTATTTTATGTGATTTCCAATAATTGCTGTATTTTACTTTTCAGAATTTTATGTTTAGAGACTGATGTTGGCTTCAGAATCAGGTTTATTATCACTGTCTTGTTTGATGTGAAATTTGTTGCAGCAGTACAGTGCAAAGACATAAAATTGCAATAAATTATGAAATAATAGTGCAAAAAGAAATAGTGAGATAATGTCAATGGGTTCATGGACCATTCGGTTATGGTTCAGCAGTTTTTAAGATTCTCATTCATTTTCTTTTTTCATTTTGCTCCAGAGCCTTATCTCTCTTCGTCTCTACAGCCTCAATCAGTCATAAAAATTTTCAAACTCATGCATTGCTTCAATTCTAGGTTTTTGGATATTCCTGATTTTAATTGGTCTTTAATTGACATTCAGTCCATCACGAATGCCTAAGACCCTAGCACTGAAATTTCTTCCAAAAACTTCTGTGTCTCTCTGCAAGGAATGAAGAGAGGTGCATCATGAGAATTTACTTCATCTGATAAATGTTTTGATCACTTGTCACTAGGTTTTGTAACTCTGTCAAACTCTGCTAGTAATGCAGCTGTTAGCTTTGGAGGCTTTATATTACTATTTACCACCATTAGCTGATGTAGTGGCGGTAACGTGCACTTTCTTTGGCATTGCTCATTCCTGTCTCATTCATAATCACTCATAATGAGTGATAATTTTTGTAGAATTAGTACTGTCAACTGAAGAATCATGAAATGGATCTTCATTTGGCAGAACTAGTAAAAATTCCCAATGGGCATCCTCATTTATATTTATTTCCATATTTTGAAGTTGAGACTAGCTTACCTACATTGAATTTTAGAGTTAAGTAACAGGTGATTGAGACTTAAAAATATTTTTACTCCAGGTTATTTTTTTCAATTAGGAACTGCCAGATTTTATATATTGTGCTTCTTAAGCATAGAGAGGAAAAACACACAAGTCCCTCGGAAGTTCAAAGCCTACCTCATTTCTCAACTTCAAAACTTGCACATATTTTCCACTGTAAATCCTTCTTTTAATTCTTATCTAAATTATATGATATGATAAGTTTTAATCTACAATTTGAGAGGGAGAAGGGAAACTCGGAAGTGTCAGTATTACAGTTGAACAAAGGGAACCATGGTGCTATGAGGGAGGAGCTGGCCAAAGTTCAATGGATCAACCCTAGCAGGGATGACAGTGGAACAGCAATGGCAAGTGTTTCTGGGAATAATGCGGAAGGTGCTGGATCAGTTTGTTCCAAAGAGGAAGAAAGATCCTAAGGGGAGTAAGGAGAGGCCATGGCTGACAAGGGAAGTAATGGACAGTATAAAAATAAAAGAGAAGAAGTATAACATAGCAAAGACGAGTGGGAAGCTGGAGGATTGGGAAACTTTTAGAGCAACAGAAGGTAACTAAAAAGGCAATACGCGGAGAAAAAAATGAGGTACGAAGGTAAACTAGCCAAGAATATAAAGGAGGATAGTAAAAGCTTCTTTAGGTATGTGAAAAGGAAAAAAATAGTTAAGACCAAAATTGGGCCCTTGAAGACAGAAGCGGGTGAATTTTTTATGGGGAACAAGGAAATGGCAGACGAGTTGAACAGGTACTTTGGATCTGTCTTCACTAGAGAAGACACAAACAATCTCCCAGATGTAATAGTGGCCAAAAGACCTAGGGTAATGGATGAATTGAAGGAAATTTATATTAGGCAGGAATTGGTGTTGGATAGGCTGTTGGGTCTGAAGGCTGATAAGTCCCCTGGACCTGATGGTCTGCATCCCAGGGTACTTAAGGAGGTGGCTTTAGAAATCGTGGACGCATTAGTAATCATTTTCCAATGTTCTATAGATTCAGGATCAGTTCCTGTGGATTGGAGGGTGGCTAATGTTGTCCCTCTCTTCAAGAAGGGAGGAAGAGAGAAAACAGGGAACTATAGACTGGTTAGCCTGACGTCGGTGGTGGGAAAGATGCTGGAGTCAATTATAAAAGATGAAATTATGACACATCTGGATAGTAGTAACAGGATTGGTCTGAGTCAGAATGTACTTACGAAGGGGAAATCATGCTTGACTAATCTTCTGGAATTTTTTGAGGATGTAACTATGAAAACGGACAAGGGAGAACCAGTGGATATAGTGTACCTGGACTTTCAGAAAGCCTTTGATAAAGTCCCACATAGGAGATTAGTGGGCAAAATTAGGGCACATGGTATTGGTGGCAGAGTACTGACATGGACTGAAAATTGGCTGGCTGACAGAAAACAAAGAGTAGCGATTAATGGGTCCTTTTCGGAATGGCAGGCGGTGACCAGTGGGGTACCGCAGGGTTCAGTGCTGGGACCGCAGCTGTTTACAATATATATTAATGATTTAGATGAAAGAATTAAAAGTAACATTATCAGATTTGCTGATGACACAAAGCTGGGAGGCAGTGTGAAATGTGAGGAGGATGTTATGAGAATGCAGGGTGACTTGGACAGGCTGGGTGAGTGGGCAGATGCATGGCAGGTGCAGTTTAATGTGGATAAATGTGAGGTTATCCACTTTGGTGGTAAGAACAGGAAGGCAGATTATTACCTAAATGGAGTCAAGTTGGGAAAAGGGGAAGCACAACGATATCTAGGTGTTCTTGTACATCAGTCACTGAAAGCAAGCATGTAAGTACAGCAGACAGTGAAAAAAGCTAATGGCATGCTAGCCTTCATAACAAGGGGAATTGTGCATAAGAGCAAAGAGGTCCTTCTGCAGCTGTACAGGGCCCTGGTGAGACCACACCTGGAGTACTGTGTGCAGTTTTGGTCTCCAAATTTGAGGAAGGACATTCTTGCTATTGAGGGGGTGCAGCGTAAGTTCACAAGGTTAATTCCCAGGATGGCAGGACTGTCATATGTCAAAAGATTGGAGCGACTGGGCTTGTATACTCTGGAATTTAGAAGGCTGAGAGGGGATCTTATTGAAACATATAAGATTATTAAGGGATTGGACACGCTGCAGGCAGGAAGCATTTTACTGCTGATGGGTGAGTCCAGAACCAGAGGCTATAGTTTAAGAATTAGGGGTAGGCCATTTAGAACGGAGTTGAGGAAAAACTTTTTCAACAAGAGAGTGGTGGATATATGGAATGCTCTGCTCCAGAAGGCTTTGGAGGCCAAGTCTCTGGATGCTTTCAAAAAAGAGATGGATAGAGCTCTTAAAGATAGTGGAAGGTTATGGGGATAAGGCAGGAACTGGATACTGATAGTGGATGATCAGCCATGATCACAGTGAATGGTAGTGCTGGCTCAAAGGGCCGAATGGCCTACTCCTGCACCTATTGTCTATTGTCTATTCAATTTCAGACTCACAAATTCATGGTTAATCCCTCTGTAGATAATCAGATATGCCGTTTACCCAGATTTTGACCCAGGTCCAGAATACTACCCTGGTATAAGTCCTTTGTGTATCTGCAGCACTGTCTGAGATCAGTCCTGGGGTTATCCCTGGCCCTGTTGCAATACTGGCTCTTATGTGCCAATTAGGTATGTAGGTAAACAAAGCCGAATTATTAATAGTATCTTCTACAGTTTCTAAACCAGATATAAATAATATTTATGTTTTTCATATCTGATATTTCTTGAATGTTTCCCCTGTGAAATTTAATTTTTTTCTGTACAATATTAGGAGATATTATTCTGTTGGAAGAAGAACAGTGAATTGTTTCCAATAACTCACATCCCCTGTATTCCTTCCCTATTCCTCCCAGTTCATCTTTGTTCTCTCTCCTTTTGTTCACATTTTTCATTCCCCCTACCAATTAGTTTGATTTGTTGTCCATCACTCACATACCTGTCCATCTAGCTTTCTTATTTCTTCTCTTTTGTTGTACCTGTCCTATCATCTTCTAACTGTTTCATTCATCATCCTTCCCATATGTGGTTCTCTATGTCCCCTTCTAGAGTCTGTGTCTCTGTCTCTACATTTCCACTCCCCTTACTGTACCCGACTTTATCTGCCCATTTAGTTTTTCTTTATCTGTTTCCACTGGTCTAACTGATCTGCTTTACTTGAAACTGTGTTGACTTGGTTTCATTAGAGTAAAATAATTAGTTATATCTTCTTTGATTATTGATTCTAGCACTTTACCAAAACAGATATTAAAGTAACTGGTCATAGTTTCCCACTTTTTGTCTTTCACCCCTTTTGAATCGGGAAGTCAAATTAGCTGTTTTCCAACCCAGAGGTACCATCCCAGAATTTCATGAGTTTTGCAAAATTTTATTCATTCGGTCCACAACTTTTTTCAGAAATTTCCTTTAAAACCATTGGGTACAGGGCATTGAGCACAAGCAAACTGTTTGTTTAGTCCAGTGAGAATTTCTAATACCTTATCCCTACAATTGGAATTTTTAAGGTTTTCCGTGCTATTTGAAATTAGCCCATCATTTATCAAGAGGATACTTGCTGCATCCTCCACAGTAAAGAGCAATGCAACAACATTAGTTTAAAGAGCCCACATTTCCTTGCTTCCTTTTATTGATTCCTCTGGCTCATTCGCTAGAGATCCTATATTAACTTTAGTCACTTCCTTCCTTTTTATATCTCCTAAGATATGTTTCTATTACTTTTTATTATACATGCAAGATTAAACTCATAATGTCGTCCTTTCTTATGAGCTTGTTCCTGAACTATTCCCAATCCTCTGATACACCATTAGTTCTTGCAACCTTGTTTGCCCTACTTTTCAAATTAACATTATCATTGACCTCCTTTCTTAACAATGGATTATTCTTTTTCTCTTTCTAATTGATATACTGTAAGTTTTTCTGAACATTCTGCACTAACTATTTAAATATGAAAACCCGCCTGTCTCTTATTTATACATTCCACCCTAGACAATTTCACCTTCATGTGGTTGTAATTTCCCTTCTTTAAGTGAAGACATTAACTGTCAACCTACCACATCGTGGTCATGTCTTCCTTGGATCATTAACCATAAGATTGTTAATCTTTCCACATCACACATAACAAATCTAAAGCAGTCTTTTTCTATTCTGGGAGTTTCTTTAACATACTGCTTCAAGAAGTAACTCATGACACATTGCACAAGTTCTTTCTCTTTTGATATTCTTGCCAGGTTGTTTTCTCCAAATCAATACTACATGCAAGTTAAAACTCCCATTATCATTGCAGTTCCTTTGACAGCTGGTTTGTATATTTTAGGAGGCTGTAGATTAATCCCAACTATATATTTTTCCCCTGCTAAATATAACATTTCCGTCCATACTGATGTCCATCCACATCTATTTTGTCATGTGATACCATCCTATAGCTGTTTCTCTTTTATACATTTACATTGGATTCAATTATTATGCATATTTGCTAATATTTACTGTCCCTTCCTCTCACAGTTTGGTATTTCTCTCTTTATTTTCCTTTGTAATTGTGTTTTCATTTTTGTTTGATATTTTAAGCATGCCTTTAATGGTACCCCCTCTCTCTCTAATCTGTTTCCTCTCTGGTTCACAGCACTGACAATGCAATTTACCGTAACACTGGTCCCAGCAATGTTCAGAAAAAGCTTGCCCCAATGGGACAGGTCTCTCCTTCCCTACTACTGTTGCCAGTGCCCTAAGAAATGCAACAGAAAACTTCACACCAGGCACCGAATCACATTGTTGTCTTTCTAACCTTATTTTTCCAACGCCAATTTATGAAAAGAATTTAAAAATAATACACATGTAGTGGAATTATACATATATATATATATATATAAATTGCTGCTGGTTTTCTGACTTAAACCGACTGCTTTTCTTCCAAGTATTTCCTTAACTCTAAAGCAATTTGAACCTCACTAAAAGTATACAAGGTTGTAGTATATATGTATATATATATATATATATATATAGATTAAGCATTCTTATTCCTATTTGTTTAAATGAATCACTTCAACTTGTCATGATGCTACCACATGATAAGTGCAGACCTCTGTTAACATAAAAATGAATCCATGAGTTTTTCCCGACTAACTTGTTTTTCTTTGGATCAGCTTAATGTTTTAAAAGTTGCAAAGTGTAACAGATTCAGCTAATCTCAAAAGAATAAAAAAGAAAGATCTCAAAAGAATAAACAATGTATTGAATGAGACACATAGAACATAGAAGAGCTCAGTAACAGGTTTTTTGACCCATCATGTCTGTGCCTACCAATATGACAAATTAAATGTATCTCTCCTCTTCTTGATTATTTCTGATCATCTAAATGCCTCTCAATTATTGTTATTATAATCTGCTTCTACTTCTTTTCCTGGCAAAGTGTTCCATTTAAAAAAAAGTCTTGCCTCATAAATCTCCTTTAAACTATCCCCCTCTCATCCTAAATGTACACCCCTTGTTACTTGACATTTTGATATTGGTGTCATCACTATTGATGCCTCTCATAATTTTATATAGTTCTATCATGTTGCTCCCCAACACCTGATGCTGCAGAAAAAAAAGCAATACCAATTTGTCCAACCAGTTGAGCACTCCAATCCAGACAAGACCCTGCTGAAATGCTTCTGCACCCTCTCCATAGGTTCCACATGCCTCCGAGACTGTGGTGACTAGAACTATAAGGCAGTACTCGAAGTGTGATTTGTACATCTACGGCACGAATTTCCAATTTTTATATTCAATGTCCCAACCTAAGAAAGTGGGGCAGTTTTATCTCTTCTTCACCAGACCATCAAGCCCACCAAATTTTCACCAACCATCCACCAGGAAGTGTTTTTCGATGGTCAGGTGACTAAAGTGATACTAATCAGGGTCCATCCATTAAAATCGTTGATATCACAATAATGACTCTCAGATGGTAATAGTTGTCACCTAAACCTATTGTCAGTTAATCCAGCAGGTAATATCCATGTTCAGAATAAAACAGAAATAATCTGTGAAGCTTTGAAATGAGTTCACTGATTGCAACATCTTAGAGAAGCTTGGATAAGAACATGAAATGGAGGGGTATGGAGGGCTATGGTCCATGTGCATGTTGATGGGACTAGACAGAATAACAATTGGGCACAGATTAGATGGGCCAAAAGGACTATTTCTGTACTCAAGTGCTCAATGAATCTGAGTGAGTTATTTCATGTTCATGCAGAAAATGACAACAGTGCATAAACAAAAAATTGAGTTTCCATTTACAGAAAGTTAACCCGAGACTTGCAGCTGGCCAACTTTGAATGATTATTCATCAAGCAATTGCTTTACCTAGTAGTCTTCAGGAGATCGTAAGCATATCAGAACGCAACATACACATTGTTTATAATTTTCTCTCTAATAGAAAATTTTCAGTAACACGTTTTTCGCCTCTCAACATAAATCACTATATTCTATTCTTCCACAGACAGTTATCTAGAAAAGGTCACCTTCACCTGCAGTACTTAAATGCTGATGCGGTTCTTCACAATACTTTATATCAGCTATTTTTCCTTTACAACTTAAGTAATGAATTGTATGCAAAAAGTGCTGGAAGCAATTTTAAAATTTGGTTTACAAGACGTGTATAATTTTCAAGGTTCATCTCGAAAGACAATTATGTATGTATACAGCAGGCATGTGTGTATATGTGTATGTGATGGGAGGGTGAAGCTATGGAAGAGTGATATAATATAAACCTTTGTTTGTCATGCCATCCATCCAGATCATTTCATAATGACAATGCATTGAGGTATTGCAAGGGAAAGCAGTAACAGAATGCAGAATAAAGCGTTACAGTTAGAGAAGCTGCAGTGCAGGCAGGCATTAAGATGCAAGGCCATAATGAGGTAGAAGTCAGGCGTCCATCTTGTTGTGTTAGGAAACCATTCAATAATCTAAAAAAAACAAACAGGGTAGAAACTGTCTTTGAACCTGGTGCCCGTGCTTGCAGGCTTTTGTATTTTCTGCCTGAGGGAAGGAAGGGAAGAGGGAATATCTGGGGTGGGTGTAGTCATCAATTATGCTAGCAGTGAGAAATGTAGTCAGTGTCCACAGAGAAGAGCAACACACATCAAAGTTGCTGGTGAACGCAGCAGGCCAGGCAGCATCTGTAGGAAGAGGTGCAGTCGACGTTTCAGGCCGAGACCCTTCATCAGGACTAACTGAAGGAAGAGTGAGTAAAGGATTTGAAAGTTGGAGGGGGAGGGGGAGATCCAAAATGATAGGAGAAGACAGGAGGGGGAGGGATAGAGCCAAGAGCTGGACAGGTGATAGGCAAAAGGGGATACGAGAAGATCATGGGACAGGAGGTCCGGGAAGAAAGACAAGGAGTGGGGGGGGGGGCGGACCCAGAGGATGGGCAAGAGGTATATTCAGAGGGACAGAGGGAGAAAAAGGAGAGTGAGAGAAAGAATGTGTGCATAAAAATAAGTAACAGAGTGGGTATGAGGGGGAGGTGGGGCCTTAGTGGAAGTTAGAGAAGTCGATGTTCATGCCATCAGGTTGGAGGCTACCCAGACGGAATATAAGGTGTTGTTCCTCCAACCTGAGTGTGGCTTCATCTGTACAGTAGAGGAGGCCGTGGATAGACATGTCGGAATGGGATGTGGAATTAAAATGTGTGGCCACTGGGAGATCCTGCTTTCTCTGGCGGACAGAGCGTAGATGTTCAGCAAAGCGATCTCCCAGTCTGCGTCGGGTCTCGCCAATATATAAAAGGCCACATCGGGAGCACCGGACGCAGTATATCCCCCCAGTCGACTCACAGGTGAAGTGTTGCCTCACCTGGAAGGACTGTTTGGGGCCCTGAATGGTGGTAAGGGAGGAAGTGTAAGGGCATGTGTAGCACTTGTTCCGCTTACACGGATAAGTGCCAGGAGGGAGATCAGTGGGGAGGGATGGGGGGGACGAATGGACAAGGGAGTTGCGTAGGGAGCGATCCCTGCGGAATGCAGAGAGAGGGGTGGAGGGAAAGATGTGCTTAGTGGTGGGATCCCGTTGGAGGTGGCGGAAGTTACGGAGAATAATATGTTGGACCCGGAGGCTGGTGGGGTGGTAGGTGAGGACCAGAGGAACCCTATTCCTAGTGGGGTGGCAGGAGGATGGAGTGAGATGGAACTAGGAGAGTCCTCAATGGTTAATGATACAGAATAGTTTTAGTGTGTTTTATTGATGAAGAAGGTACATGGTTGGAAGTTTACCTCTGGATCAAATTAAATGTCGAAATTGTGAAAGATCAACTTCAAAGTGTCTATGGAAAGAGACCAGGTCAAGAGCTGTCATCCAGATGAACAAAACAACTAAACAAGGATGGTGATGTGATTGAGGGAGCCAATACAGGTCATTGGGCATTATGGAATCTGATGTTAAGATCTGGTATGATATCACTGACAACAAAATATATGTGGAAAACTGGTGCTGATAAATGAGAAGGGTGGGTATTCACAGTGAGTGACTGTAACACCCTTGGAGAAACACTAGTGGATTCAATTCAGGAAAGCAACAAAAAGTCATGGTCAGATTTTCTATGGTTACAACTCTATAGAAAAGATGGAGCCAGGGCAGTGTTCGGTATTAACCATATAAAAAGCTATAGGCAAAACCAGAAAATTGAAAATCAATGGCTCACTCCAATCACGTAGATATTTAGCATTATAGTAATGTTAGTTTCAGAAGATTTTTTTGTCGGATGTAGTTCTAGCATTCCCAAAATGCTGTTTCTAAAGTCAAAGAATTGAATCGGACACTCAAAAATACATTCTTTCATCAAGATGTGTATCTATCAAAATGACTCTACCAAATTAACATTTCATTATGTATTAGGAGTGAAAATAGGATAGGAAGGAGAAGACTGCATTAAATATTTCATTATGCATATTTAATTGTCAAATTAGGAGCAAACATTTCCCCTTGATCAAAAGTTAAAAGTGCAAAATAATAAAATGCATGATATAATCTACTTCAAAAATTTGGGGTTCCATTGGTGTTAAAAAATATTTATTATTTCTCTGACTTTTTAAAAATGTGTTTTTTTTCTGATCTCCAGTGAAGTTGAGGCCTCGGCTTCCTAAATTAAAGAATGCTATGCCAGAAATGTTACAACGCAATAAAAAGCTAGTTTGCTAAACTTCTATATAATAATTTAGTGAAACAATGTTTAGTTTATCTATAGAATAATAATACATCATTATTTTTAGAACAGTTGAACCACAATAGGTGGCAAATAATCTTGAATATTTTTTGGCATGGGCTCATCAGTCAGATAAGGGCAATGGCAGGAAATGTTCTGATGTTAAAATGATACTAGTTAGAATAACTGCAGTCAAGTTTACAAAATTTCCTGGACAAAATGTTGCACGATTTTGAAACTAAATAGTAATCCTATCAGAGACTTTTCAGACAGTCCTCTAACACTAGTAATTAGCACTTCAAAAATAGAGTGTCAAACCTTGTGCAGGTACAACTCACTGAGCTGAGTTTTCCCACAGGCAGGGCCTAATGTGGAAATTTAACATTATAGCTCTCATTTGCAATTCTTAGCTATTTTATGATCTGAATATAATATAAGTGAAGCTTTAAAGGAACTGTTTTAAGTAGCATAACTGTAATTCTTAATTTGTTTTATTATTGACCTGTGAGTATCTTCCTTGTGTTGATAGGCGAATTGTCCTTGCATGTTGAGACTGTTGTCAGGTACTCTGCATATGTTACATGTGCTGAACTAATATTGGTACTTTGGTTCTTATTGAGATTTAGTTGTTGCCTCTTTAGAGCTTCATTCAGGATCGTGTAAATCGTTAATATTTATAGACACTTGTTTAGTTTGTCAAGAGATTCTGTTTTCTCCCCTCCTGGGTGTTGTAAAATGTTGTTTACCTGCTCGAGCACATAATTTAGTATTGTCCTCAGGAAAAACAGAATGTTGCTAGCTTATTTTATCCTATTATATTTTGAATAAGCCACGGCAATAAAAAACACTACTCAGTGACTTTCACTATTTTTTTATTGAATCTGCATATAAATTGCTTAAATTGGACTGGAAGATTAAATACACAAAACAAATGGATAAGGTCATTTACCCATCCATTGTCTCACTACCAACAGCAACAAGGCAGAAAATGGAACCACAATCCTTTTGGTTTTCAACCAAAATCATCAGAAAAACATGAGAGTTAACAGCAGTGGCAAAGCAGACACGGGTTTGAAAGGTTTTGAGCAGGTTGGTTCTTGATGTAACCGGCACTCGGTTGCCACTTTATTAGGTACAGCTATGGAGGCTGGTGTGGCCTTCTGCTGCTGCAGCCCATCCACTCTTCAATGTTCGACACGTTGTGCCTTCACAGATGCCCTTCTGTACACCATTGTTGCAACACGTAGTTACTTAAATTACTGTCATCTTCCTAACAGCTTGAAGCAGTGTGGCCATTGTCCTCTGACTTTTCTCGTTAGTGTGGCACACTCACTGGATTTTTTTTTGTTTCTTGCACCATTCTCTGTGAACTTGAGAGACTGGTATGTGTGAAAATCCCAGGTGATCAGCAATTTTTGAGATACTCAAACCTCCCCATCTGGCAAAAACAATCAATGGTCAAAATCACTTCCAGTAGATCACATTCCCCTCCCCCACTGTTCTCATGTTTGGTTTAGATAACAGCTGAACCTCTTATCCATGTCTGCATGCTTTTATGCATTGAGTTGCTGCCACGTGATTAGCCAATTAGATATTTGCACTAACGAGCAAGTGTAGCTAATAAACTGGCCACTGAGTATGTCAGCAAAATGTCAGAAAGGGAAGCAAGGCAATGTCAAACTGAAGTTTATACTCCAGTTATTAATACTCATTTACATCACTCTTGTATTTTTCTCCCTAAGAAAACTTTAATTCAACTTACCACATTCATATGGATCTCATGGTCTTTGGAGGCTGGTCAATCAGTTTTTTTAAAACCATGAAAACTATAACAAGTCTACCATTCTCATTAATTTTCCTCTTTACCTTCTCAGATTTTCAATCAGGTATAATCTTCAAACTGGCCATTGCTGATGAAGCTGTGCCACCCGAAATCCTGAAATATCCTGCCTCAGACATTTCTGAACAGTTTGTCACTAATGACATCAGCCTGTGGTATCTTAGATTATCCCTTGTATCCCCGATAAATAAAAAAAACATATAAATCAGAACCAGGAGCAGGTCAAATGGGCACGCAAGCCGATTCCACCATTCAAAAATATTAATGTTGATCTGATCTAGCTTTCATTTGTATTATCCCATTTTCTCACCAAATCCATTCACTTCTTTGTAATTTTAATTTCTGCTGGTCTCCGTCTGAAGTACATACATTGGCTACCTTTGTTAAGCCAAATAACTAGATGTCAGTGATCAGGAATTTTTTTGAAGGAATTCCTAGAGGATAGGATTTAGAAAAGCAGGAGAAGATCAGGGATAGTTAGTCAAGCTTTATTTATTTATTTATTGAGAGGTTGCACGGAATAGGCCCTTCCAGACCTTCAAGCTGTGCCACCCAGCAACACCAGGTTTCATCCTAGCCTAATCATGGGACAATTTACAATGAACAATTAACCTACCAACTGGAGCACCTTTGGGCTGTGGGAAAAACTGGAGCACCTGGAGGAAACCCACACAGTCACAGGGAGAACATCTAAACTTCTTTACAGGTAGCAGAGGGAATTGAACCAGGGTTGCTGGTACTGTAAAGCACTGCACTAACCACTGCCCTATGTGCCAGCTTTGAATGGGGAAGCCGTGTCTCTTTCATTTGATGAGGCTTTCTGTGGAGGTGACTAAGAAGATTAATAAAGGCGTGAGGGTAGATATGTCAATATGGATTTATATGTCTATAATGTCTGCGTGGTATTTGACAAGATTGGACATGGTAGGTCATTTAACGTAGATCATAGAAAATAGAATAGTACAGAGCAGTACAGGCCCTTTGGCCCACAATGTTGTGACGACCCTTAAACCCTGCATCCCATATAACCCCCCACTTTAAATTCCTCCATAAATTTGTTTAGTAGTCTTTTAAATTTCACTAGTGTATCTGCCTCCACCACTGACTCAGGCAGTGCATTCCACGCACCAACCACTCTCTGAGTAAAAAACCTTCCTCTAATATCCCCCTTGAACTTCCCACCCCTTACCTTAAAGCCATGTCCTCTTGTATTGAGCAGTGGTGCCCTGGGGAAGAGGCGCTGGCTATCCACTTTATCTATTCATCTTAATATCTTGTATACCTCTTTCATGTCTCCTCTCATCTCCTTCTCTCCAAAGAGTAAAGCCCTAGCTCCCTTAATCTCTAATCACAATGCATACTCTCTAAACCAGGCAGCATCCTGGTAAATCTCCTCTGTACCCTTTCCAATGTTTCCACATCCTTCCTATAGTGAGGCGACCAGAACGAGACACAATACTCCAAGTGTGGCCTAACCAGAGTTTTATAGAACTGCATCATTACCTTGTGACTCTTAAACTCTATCCCTCGACTTATGAAAGCTAACACCCCATAAGCTTTCTTAACTACCTTATCTACCTGTAAGACAACTTTCAGGGATCTATGGACATGTACCCCCAGATCCCTCTGCTCCTCCACACTACCAAGTATCCAGCCATTTACTTTCTACTCTGTCTTGGAGTTTGTCCTTCCAAAGTGTACCACCTCATACTTCTCTGGGTTGAACTGCATCTGCCACTTCTCAGCCCACTTCTGCATCTTATTAACATCTCTCTGCAATCTTCGACAATCCCCTACACTATCTACAACACCACCAACCTTTGTGTCGTCTGCAAACTTGCCAACCCACACTTCTACCCCCACATTCAGGTCATTCATAAAAATCACGAAAAGTAGAGGTCCCAGAACAGATCCTTGTGGGACACCACTAGTCACAACCATCCAATCCGAATGTACACCCTCCACCACGACCGTCTGCCTTCTGCAGGCAAGCCAATTCTGAATCCACCTGGCCAAACATCCCTGGATCCCATGCCTTCTGACTTTCTGAATAAGCCGACCGTGTGGAATCTTGTCAAATGTCTTACTAAAATCCATATAGATCACATCCACTGCACTACCCTCATCTATATGCCTGGTTACCTCCTCAAAGAACTCTATCAGGCTTGTTAGACACGATATGCCCTTCACAAAGACATGCTGACTGTCCCTGATCAGACCATGATTCTCTAAATGCCCATAGATCCTATCTCTAAGAATCTTTTCCAACAGTTTTCCCACCACAGACTTAAGGCTTACTCGTCTATAATTACCCGGGCTATCCCTACTACCTTTTTTGAACAAGGGGACAACACTCACCTCCCTCCAGTCCTCCGGTTCTATTCCCATGGACAATGAGGACATAAAGATCCTAGCCAGAAGCTCAATAATCTCTTCCCTCTCCTCGTGGAGCAGCCTGGGGAATACTCCATCAGGCCCAGAGGACTTATCCAACACCTCCTCTTCCTTAATATCAACATGCTCCAGAACATCAACCTCACTCATATTGTCCTCACCATCCTCAAGTTCCCTCTCATTAGTGAATACCGAAGAGAAGTATTCATTGAGGACCTCGCTCACTTCCACAGCCTCCAGGCACATCTTCCCACCTTTATCTCTAATTGGTCCTACCTTCAATCCTGCCATCCTTTTGTTCTTCACATAATTGAAGAATGCCTTGGGGTTTTCCTTTCCCCTACTCACCAAGGCCTTCTCATACCACCTTCTTGCTCCCCTCAGCTCCTTCTTAATCTCCTTTCTTGCTACCCTTTATTCCTCAATAGATCCATCGGATCCTTGCTTCCTGAACTTCATATATGCTGCCTTCTACCACCTGACTAGATTTTCCACCTCAAATGTCACCCATGGTTCCTTCACCCTACCATTCTTTATCTTCCTCACCAGGACAAATTTATCCCTAATATCCTGCTGCTACCAGGGGGTCTATAGAATACTCCCATTAGAGTAACTGATCCTTTCCTGTTCCTGACTTCCACCCATACTGACTCAAAAGAGGATCCTGCTACATTACCCACCCTTTCTGTAGCTGTAATAGTATCCCTGACCAGTAATGCCACCCCTCCTCCCCTTTTTCCTCCCTCGCTATCCTTTTTAAAGCACTGAAATCCAGAAATATTGAGAATCCATTCCTGCCCTGGTGCCAGACAAGTTTCTGTAATGGCCACGACATCATAATTCCACGTATGTATCCAAGCTCTCAGTTCATCACCTTTGTTCCTGATGCTTCTTGCATTGAAGTACGTGCACTTTAGCCCTTCTACCTTACTACCTTTACACCCTTTATTCTGCTTCTCTTTCCTGAATGCCTCTTTATATGTTAGATCTGGCTTTACTCCATGCACTTCTTCCACTGCTCTGTCACTCCAGGTCCCATCCCCCTTGCAAATTAATTTAAACCCTCCCGAACCATGCTAGCAAACCTACCTGCAAGGATATTGCTCCCCCTCGAGTTCAGGTGCAACCCATCCAATCAGTACAGGTCCCACCTTCCCCAGAAGAGATCCCAATGATCCAAAAATCTAAAACCCTGCTCCCTGAACCAACTCCTCAGCCATGCATTCAACTGCCATCTCCTCCAATTCTTACCATCACTATCACGAAGGTTAAAGTCCAATGGGAGTAATAAAATGGGTTTAACAAAGCAGACAAGGCACAGAAGAATACAGACCTCATATGAGTAATTGCAATAGTGTAGATGAGTAGAACAGTCAGCATGGATATGGTGGGCCGAAAGGAGCTTTTTCTATGGTGTTCAGCTCTGATTACTTTCACTTAGATCTCTAAGGTAATAGATTCAAAGATTTGCAATCTTTGTGAGAAGAAATCCTTTCTCATCTATTGTAAATACACAAAACCGGATTCTCGATCAGTGCTGTAGTTCAATATATCCCCACTAGGGGAAATATCCTCTCAGCATTCACCCTGTCAATCCTTAAAATTTTAAATTCAATAAGGTTACCTCTTGAGCTTTGCTCCAATGAGTATAGGCCCAGTCTGCTCCATCACTCTTAAGTCAGTCTAGTGAACCTTCCAGTAGAACCTTCTAGTAGAAACATAGAAATATAGAAAACCTTGAGCACAATACAGGCCCTTTGGCCCACAAATTTCTGCCGAACATGTCCCTACCTTAGAAATTACTAGGCTTACCCATAGCCCTCTATTTTTCTAAGCTCTATGTACCTATCCAAAAGTCTCTTAAAAGACCCTATCATATCCGCCTCCACCACCGTTGCCGGCAGCACATTCCATGCACTCACCACTCTCTGCGTAAAAAACTTACCCCTGACATCTGCTCTGTACCTACTCCCCATCACCTTAAACCTGTGCCCTCTTGTGGCAGCCATTTCAGCCCTGGGAAAAAAGTACTCATGAGCAACACATAAAATCATATTAAACCTTCCCAGTTATATAGACCATACTCATTACTAAAAATGCCAGCATTCCTAATTAATTGCTGCACCTCCATGTTATCTCTGTGTTCCACGCTATGCAGTGCCCAGGTCGTTTTGTAAGACTACATTTGCTAAACGTATATCATTTGAATAATAATTCACATTTTGCATACTTCCTTCCAAAATTGATAACCTCATTTTCCCACACTATGTTCCATCTGTTTATTTCATTTTGTTCAGAGATACAGCATGTAATAGGCCGTCCCGGCCCTTCAACCCACACCTGGCCTAATCACAGGACTATTTACAATGACCAGATAACCTACTAACTGGAACATCTTTAGACTGTGGGAGGAAACTCTTGCGCCGGGTGGAAACGCACATGTTCACGAGCAGGACATATAGAATCCTTACAGATGACGCTGGAATTGAATTCTGAACTCCAATGTCCTGCACTGTAACACTGTCATGCTACCATGGCCCCACAACTCAACTCATGGCAGCACATTAAAATCATAATACCTGGGAGCAGAACTAGGCCATTCGTCCCATCAAGCCTGCTCCACCATTCCATCATGACTGATTTATTTTCATGAATTCCATCTTCCAGGTTATTAACTTATGACATTTAAAGGTGCAGTCCGAACACTAACCCTGTTGGAATCCCACTAGTCACTGACCACCATCCTGCAATCCTGCAATTCCTGTTCTTTGCCAGTCATCCAATTTTCTGTCCATGCTCGTGTTTTTCCTGTAATTCAGCAGACCCTTATCTTGTTAAGCAATCTCACGTGCAGCACTTTGTGAAAGACCTTCTGAAAATTCAAGTAAATAACATCTACCAACTCTCATTTAAGGAAATAGCAGGCAGGGCAGACAAAAATTCCGACAGATTGTCGGACAAGGTTTCCCATTAAGGAAACCATGCTGATTTTGGCCTGGTTTATCATCTGCCTCCAAGTACCCTGAAACCTCATCCTTACAAAAGACTCTAGCATCTTGCAATGACTGAGATCAGGGTAACTGGCCTATAATTTTCTGTCTTCTTTAGCCATCTTAGGCCATATTTCAGTGTTCTGGCATCATGATTGTGGCACAAAAAATAATTGCATTATGATAGAGGGATCTGCATAATTTCCAATCTTTTTGAGAAGTCTGATATATTTATCCAGACCAGTTAATTAATTACTTTTAATGATGCCAGACCCCCTAATATGTTCTCTCCACCTATGAAAAATCTTCAGTATTTACTATCAGCATCCTGATATATTGTGCCATTTGGAACATTGGGTGCTGAAATTAATATGATGTGTTAGCTTGTCTGTAAATTTACACCAAGGGTGCTTAAAATCGTTGTGCACTTATATCATTAAAATTATTTAAGTATGCTAGGTTAAACATTCTAATGGCCAAATGCCCATTAATTAAATTAATTGGAACAATATACATTGTTTGTATTCTCCAGTAAATTAGTCAGTACCATTACAGCCTGTTAACGGGCACCTATTAAGTCAAATAATAGTAATTAGTGAAACTGTGTATACACTTTCAAGAGGAGCAAATACTTACACATATACAATGTTTTAAAATGCTCAGGTATTTAATATATTTAGAGTCTTAGAACACTACAGCACAGAAACAGACCCTTTGGCCCATCTAGTCTGTGTAAGTCCCATTGACCGGCATCTGGACAATGGTCTTCCACACCACTCCCATCCATGTATTTATCCAAATTTATCTTCAATGTTTAAATTGATCCTATATCTACCACTTGCACATTCCACACATTCCTCGCCCTCTGAATGAAAGAATTCCCCACACGTTCTCCTTAAACATGTCCACCTTTCACCCTTAACCCATGATCCTCCATGAAAAAAAGCCTCTATATTCCTCTTAATTTTACTTCAATCAAATCTCCCCTCAATTTTCTATGTTCTAGGGAATAAAGTCCTGACTTATTCAAACTTTCCCTACAACTGAGGTCGCTAAGCCCTGGCAAAAATTTTTGTAAATATTTTTCAGCACTCTTTCAATCTTATTACATCTTTCCTGTTGGTGGGTGACCAAAACTGGACATATTACTTGACTGGGCGTCGCCAATGTCTTACACAATTCCAACATAACACCCCAAATTCCGAACTCAACATATTGATTTTTGAAGGCCAATGTGCCAAAAGATTTCTTTATGACCCTGTGTACCTATGATGCTATTTTCAAGAAATTATGGATCTGTATTCCCAGATCCCTCTGTCCTACAGCACTCCTCAGTGCCCGGCCACTCACCGTGTATGATGTACTCTGGTTGGTCCTCCCAAGGTGCAACACCTCACACTTGTCTACATTAAATTGCATCAGCCATTTTTCAGCTCATTTTTCCAGCTGTTTCAAATCCGACTATAAGCTTTGTAAGTCCTCCTCGCTGTACACTACGCTCCCAATTTTGGTATCACCCACAAATTTGCTACTCCAGTTAACCACATTATCATCAGATTGTTGATATAGATGACAAACTACAAGTACCCAGCACAATTCCCTATGGCACACCACATCCCTACGGTATTGCTAAAGTCCATGGAGCAATATCCATTGCATTGCCTTCAGTAACTTTCCTGGTAGTGTCCTCAAAAAACTCTATAGGTTTGGTTAGACATGACTTACCACACTTCAAACCACTTTAAGTATCCCTAATCCATCCCCATCAATCCAAAGACTTATAAATCTGGTCTTTTAGAATACCCTCCAATATCTTTCTCATTACTGATACAGACTCACTGGCCTATAATTTCTGAGCTTTTGTTAGAACCTTCCTTAAATAATGAAACAACAATAGTCTCCAATCCTCTGACACATCACCCATATCTAATAATGTTTCAAATATCTCTACCTGGGCCCTGCAACTTCTGCACTGGCCTTCCACAAGTTCTGAGAGAACACATTGTCAGGCCCAGGGGATTTATCCACCTTCATTCGCCAGCAAACATCTCCTCCTCTGCAGTCTGTATAGGTCCATGACCTCACTGCTACTTTTCCTCACATCTATAGACTCACTGCTACTTTTCCTTACATCTATAGATTCTGTTCCCATCTCCCAAGTAAATACAGATGCAAAGAAATCTATTGTAGATTTCATCCAACTGTTCTGGCTCCACACATAGATTACCATTCTGATCTTCCAGAAGACCAGCTTTGTCTCTTGCTATCCTTTTGCTCATGATGTATCTATAAAAGCCCTTAGGATTCTCCTTCACCTTGTTTGCAAGAGAAACCTCACGCCTTCCTTTAGCCCTCCTGATTGTCTTCTTAAATGTGAGCTTGCATTTCTCCTCAAGTTCTCCTCATTTGCTTCTGCCTGCCTAAATCTGTTACGCACATCCTTTTTCTTAGCTAAGACCTCAAATATTTCTCAAAAAACAAGATTCCATAAACCTATTATTCTTGTGTTTTATTCTGACAAGCACATAGAAACTCTGTACTCTCAAAATTTCACTTTTGAAGGCCTCCCACTTACCAAGTACAATTTTGTAAGAAAATAACCTGTCCCAATCCACACTTGCCAGATCCTTTCTGATGCCATTAAAATTGGCCTTTCTCCAATTTAGAACCTCAAACTGCGGACCAGACCTATCTACAGGATTTCCATAATTATCTTGAAACTAATGGCACTATAGTCACTAGATGCAAACTGATCTCTACACACACTTCTGTCACCTGCCCTGTCTCATTTCCTAATAGAAGAACTTTGTCTAGTTGGGATTTCTATGTATTAATTTAAGAATCTTTCCTGACTATATTTAATAAACTCTTTTCCTTCTAGTGCTTTTACAATATGGGAGTCCCAGTCAATATGTGGAAAGTTAGAATCACCTACTATCACAGCCTTGTGTTTCTTGCAACAATCTGCACCTCTCTACAAATTTGCTCCTCTAAACCCATGGACTGTTGGGTAGTCTATAATTAAATCATATTAACATGACTATACTTTCCCTGTTCCTCATTTCCACCCATAAAGTCTCACTAGATGAGCTTCCAGTCTGCCATGATATTTTCCCTGACTAATAATGCCACCCCTCTTTATCCCCCCTGCTCTATCACTTCCAAAACAAAGGAACTTCAGAATATTGAGCTGCCAGTCCTGCCCCTCCTGCAACCAAGTCTCACCAATGGCTACAATGTCATAATTCCACAGTCTGATCTGCCTTCCCTACAATACTGCTTTTATTGAAGTATACACAACTCAGAACATTAGCCCCACCATGCTTGACCTTTTGATTCCTGACTTTGTATGTAGGCTTAACAACATCTTTTTCCACAAACACTACTCTCTCTGTCCTGATTATCTGTTTCCATCCCCCTACAACTCTAGTTTAACCCCCCACTGTGCAACACTAGCAATCTTTCCAGCTCACTAGGGAGACCACTAGAACCAAATTAATTAACATGCTTTGAAAGTTTAATTTAATTAATAAGCATTTTGGGTTGGTATTTCCTCATTGAAAGTTGCATTTAAGGTCCTCCATTTGTTGGAGTTGACCATGGATGTTGTGTTCCAGCTGTCAACGTGATACTCAAGCCAGGGCTAGGATATGGTGTACAAGCTGTTGCCCATGTAGCAGGCTTCTCCTGTGCATGCAACTGATGAATCCAAAGGAACGGTAAAGCCCAGTACAGTTTGGCAGTACAGCAGCACCACAGCGATTGAGAGTCAACATTGAACTCAACATGGTACCGTCTTCAGGACTCCAGCTCCTGATTTTTTTCCTCAAAGTTTACTCCCAAAGCCTTCCCAATGAGCCACAAAACAGCGGAAATTGGAGAGAAGAGCTTTCCTTCTCTTGGATGAGTTGCCAACCATGGCTGTCGAGCCCCCACTCACTTTAGGTCGCATCTGGAATTTCCATTTGGCGGATGATTTCCCTCCACGCTGCTCTGACATGTTGGGAAATCATGTACGTGGCAGGTTACAGCATTGGTTTGCCTTTGCCTTCTGCCGGGTGAGATCACCACCTCTTGCAGTGGATGACCAGGACATCTAAGTGCCTTGTCGTGCTCTTAGCGCTCCACCAACGCCTGCTGGCCTGCCTTCTCGACCGTTGGACCATTAATCAGTCCCCTCCACTCCATCTGCCAGGGCCAGACTTCACATGCTGGGATAGGCAGTTCCCCTTCCTCACCAAGGGTCAAAGACCTGTCGGCTACCCTCACCTGGCTTGGCCCATCTGCCGAGATGGTTTACCGGGGTGTGGCCACTGTGCATGTTACAGCTACTTGCGACCACAGGTGAGAGCTGAGCGCCAGGTGGGGACCAAAGGTGGATGAGTTGCCCTGAAAAAGGATACAGCAGGACCCCCACCAGAGGTGCTACCCCCCCCCCAGACACCTCAGAAACCCCAGTCGAGCCCTATCTGCCTGAAATGACTGGTTTTAAGGCATCGGTAGCCCACACTTGCCCCTTCTTGTGTCAGTTGAAATGGGTCAGCCAAGCTTGGTAACTAAGCAATATATGATGTCAGGAACTGGACTTGGTTTTCAGAGGCCAATTGAGACGCATGCCATTAGGAGCACTGAATACGTAGTGGGAGCTTGTCCTTACTACCATCTTGGACTATAACAATCTTAAGGAGCTGGAAGTTGTATAAAAACAATAGTAATAGCTCATATAAATACATCAAGAATGGTGGAGCTTGTCAATGATAAACTGCCAGTAGAATAGAGATACACATCAAAGTTGCTGGTGAACACAGCAGGCCAGGCAGCATCTCTAGGGAGAGGTACAGTCGACATTTCAGGCCGAGACCCTTCGTCAGGACTAACTGAAGGAACCTCTTCCTAGAGATGCTGCCTGGCCTGCTGCATTCAGCAGCAACTTTGATGTGTGTTGCTTGAATTTCCAGCATCTGCAGAATTCCTCTTGTTTGCGTTGGTAGAATAGAGATGTAGTGATTGCTTCCTGTGGTTCTCCAAGATTTGGGGTGGGGGGGGGAGAGGGAGAAAGAGAGAGAGAGAGAGACAGAGAGAGAGACAGAGACAAAGAACTGCATTTACATAACCTTGCACAACCTTTGAAACATTTTAAAGAATGCTACATTTAACAGAAGCGTTTCAGCTTTATAGTCACTGAGAAAGTAATAATGCAAGATATATGGCAGCCACTTTGTGTAAAGCAGATCATAATCAGATAATGTTACTCTCAGAATGGTTAGGGATAAATATTAGCCAAAAGCCACTGGGAAGTAAAAGGGTTAGGCTTAGTACCTGGTTATTCATTACGTGTATGTGATAGGGGAATGAGACCTTATCATATACTGCACATACATCTGGCTGAATTTTCCCACAAGCATTTTTCGTAATTTTCTCCTTGGAAGTCCATTGCTCATTGAAAGACTGGAAAACAGAGATGTGCTGAAGGTCAGATGCTGACACATTTTAATAGTTTCTATATTATTTTGATTTATAATTATGCTTTCAATTAATGTCCAGCAGTTTAATGTATTTTATTAAATCACTTTTTCTACTTATTTAAATTGGACCTATTTTTAGCCATCCCTGATAATCTATGGGCAGAGGCTCAGTACCTACATCTGAGATCTCATCATATCACAGATAGTTAAGACAGCCAGGTCTTAAGGATTCTCTTCACCCGAACCACACAAGTTAAATGAAAGATGATACCTGTGGCAGTGCACCACTCCTTAAATCTTACATTGAAAGATCAACCTCATTTTTGTGCCAGTAATTTTCATTTCAGTATAATAATCCGTCCTTTAAAATTGAAAACTGGTGGATGTGTAATAATTTATCCAAAGCTGTTGACTGTGATCATTTATTGACTTTCTGTGTAATTTATTCAATGAAATGACCTTCTCTTTTTAAGAGGGGAAGTCCATTGCCTGATTCTATTTTTTGGAAATACTGTGCAAATAGATTGGAAAATAGAACATACTGGTTTTAATGATTTTCTGCTTCCAGCGGAGAACTTAGCAGTGCAGTGATGAGAACTACATTACAAAATTGATTCTCCAACACTTTCTTCCAAGTGGGCATTGCTTCCTATTGATAAATTTGTTTTATATTAGTTTACGGCTTTTAATTCGCAAGATAAAAAGCAATATGTGTATAAACCTGTTTCTGAATATGCACATTGATAAATTATTTACAGTGGAGAGCCCAGGAATAATTCTACCTGTCATTCTGTCCCAGCTCAGACTTGCAAAGTTAAGCATAAGGATCTGCTTAAAATTTCAGGAAAATCTTCATCAATGTTATATCAAAATAACACACAACTGGAATCTGCTTAAAGTATGCTAGATTTGAAATGAATGTCCATGTAGGTTATGGAATTACGTATTTCATGCTATATTTGATGGTGGTTATCCCCAGGGATATAAACTTACATTAGGTATCATGCGGGCACTTTGACAAAATGGAAAATAATGGAGTAAGGTAAAATAAAATACATAAAACATGTTGAGTTACAATTGTCATTTTTTTAGGCATCAGTTTGGTTTTGGAGAGTAACTTAATAAAGGAGTAGTTTGTAATTTTCATACTATAAACAATATTGCAACTTAAATTTATTGTTTACAGAAATTATGTTTCCTTGTATATTTTGAAAGCCAAAATAAGTGAAATAATGTAATGAAGTTAACATCTTTTCCCACTCGGCTGATGATCATGCAATATAGGCTGATTGGCTAGCTACAGTATATACTCAATCTAATGATGCACCTCATTGGATTTATTCCCTGTACTTGGCTTGTCATCAGTGCTTCTTTTCTGAATATGCAATCATAGAACATTGAACACTACGGGCTCTTCATGCCAGCCTTTTAACGTACTCCAAGATCAATGTACCCCCTCCCTCTTACATAGCTCTACATTTTTCTTTCATCTATGTGTTCCATCTAAATCTCTTAAATGTCCCTCGTATATCTACCTGTACCTCCATTTCTGGCAATGTGTTTCAAGAACTTACCACTGTGTAGAAAAAATCTGACACTCTCCCCCCACCCACCCCAATACTTCCTTCTACTCTACTTAAAAGTCATCATTGAAAATGCTCAGCACTAAGTACTAAGTGTTGTTTCCTTTTAACACAGTCTTACATGTGGGAAGGTGTTACCTGTGCTTGGAAAATACTTAATCCTGATTTTATGCATTCTTGGCATTTGAATGTAACTATCCTTTTATTGGTATTGATTTATTATTGTCACAGATATTGAGCCTGCAATCAATGTGGTACTAAATCAGTCCATTTAGCCTCAAAGGTGTTATTAATCTTCAAGCTCCATGGGCTTTCTCTTTACCTTCTTCATCTAACACTGTGAACATATCATCTGTTCCTTTAGTCTATTATCAGTTCATTTCACTTTTATACAATCCCTTTTATGAGGGCTAGATTCACGTGACTCTCAATCCTGAATTTCATATTGGATTTAATATTTATTTAATAAAAGATCTGGCCTACTCTGTTACCTGCCTGATGGATGTGAATCATGCCATCAAAAATCTTTTAAGCAATTGTTTGACTTCACTTTAATTTGGGAGATGAAATGTGAAGAGAAAGTACATATCTAATGGGAGGATCCTTATCTGCTTTGATACACAAAAGGAGCCTGGGGGTCGAAGTCCATAGCTCCCTGAAAGTAGTTACACAAAACAATTGTGTGGTAAAGGAGGCATATGCCATGCTCAATACCTTTATCAGTTGAGGCATTGAGTTGAAGAGTTAGGAAATAATGTTACAAATTTATGAAACTCTAGTCCAACCGCATCTGGAATTTTGCATTCATCTGGGGTTGCAGCAATTATCGGAAGCATGTAGAGGTTTTTATGAGGGTGCAGAAGAGGTTTATCAGGATGCAGCCTGGATTAGTACACGTGAAGGGAGGTTGGACAAATTAGGGTTGCTTTTCCCTGGAGTAACAGAGGCTGATAGAAATTTCTAAAAATGCGAGAGGCACAGGTAGACAAGACGGTCAATATGTTTTTCCCCCAAAGTCTAAATCCCTAATATTAGAGGAGGAATTAATAAAAGGTGTGCATGACAAGCTTTTACGACCTACAGACTCGCTCTCAAGACCCCTTTCCAACTCATGTTCTCAGTACTTTAATGTCTTCAGTTTGTTGTCTTTGAACATTGGTTATTTGACTTTGTTTATGTACAGGTTTTCATAAAGTTTTCTTTTTCCCTGTAAATGCCTGCAAGAAAATGAATCTCAAGGGAGTATATTGTTACATATACAGTAGGCACTTTGATAATAGACTTACTTTGAACTTTGGTTTACTACCATAATTTTGGAAGCAGTTTATTTTGCAGCAAATAAGATTAACAGCACAAGCAATGTAAACTACTCATGAACTTTTTAGTGCTCTAACAGTCTAATGACTTTTCAGTTTATTTTGACAGCACTTATTAAAATATGTGCATAGCCCATGTGCAAGATTAGAGCACAGAAGTGAGGTCTGGACCCTTTGCCAGGAAGAGTAGAAAATATATTTTTTAACTGAAACATCAATGTAGAAAGCATTTATAGATGAATTGGAGCATACTGGAGGTAAATATACAGGTGCAGAAAATAATTTCTTGACCTTAAATGTAGAGACAGGCAGCATTCACATATAAGTAAGTCTCTTTATGATGAGTTTTGGTGAAACCATATTTAGTGTACTGTGTGCAGTTCTTGCCCAACAAAGGATAACATGAATTTTATGTCAATATCACATATAACTGTCCAATGTTGAAAGTAAGATTGGCCTATAATTACTGAAGTTCAAGAGAACAAGAAACCTCATTTTCAAGAGGACAAGAAGAACATGGATTTTTGGATTAAATGACGATAATCTCCTTTCACATTGGAAAATCCTGAACTGGGATCACAGTTAGAGAATCAGGTTAGTCACTCATGATGGAAGTGAGAACATTTCTTTATTCAGCGTGTCTGAGTCATGTTCAGCTATCATATTAAGATTGTTGGACAATAAGTGGAAACGGAACTATGGTGATCAGGCAATAAAGTAGATTTTGAGGCTGTGAGTGAGTTATATTTTCAATGATCTATAATAGTATCCTTGTAGTATTGAAAATCTATTTTAACAGCCCCTTAATTTTCATTAATTGAACAAAAACTCATTCCAATTATTACTTTGTTAGTATCTAATACCAATCACCTTATCGAACATGTAATGCTCTCATCTGAGGAACCCGTTTTGACAGTTTTATCATGGTGACGGTTTTATCATTTAACACTCCACGATAACAGCCTCAGCATAACTGAGATACTCACTTTGATGGTTATTGGGAGTATTTATGCCTGCAAAATGGGGAGCAAATATACATGGGACAGGAAGGAATTAAAAAAGCAGGCCATGGGACATTTTCAAATCTGCAATATAACCTATAAATTGGCTGCCTTTGCTGTTCTGTTTCAGTTTTTGTTTCTACAATCATTGATACTGCATTCTGTACGAAAACTTTGTCTAAAAAGGATTAATGATTTGAAGAGTTGAAGAGGATGGTAATGATGAAGTGAGACACAATGCTCCATTCCTCCATGAGGAGGAGGATGAAGTGAAAGGAAAGTTAATAGAGCTTAGAGAACCATGAGACTACAAAATATAAAATCAGCAATCAACAGATTATAGCTGAATGAGCTAAGCAGGTGAGAAGCCCAGAATCTGGCTTTCCTGTAGTAATTTCCCATTGCGTATACAACTCAATTTCCACTTCTTTGTTAAGTCAAAAATACCCAGGTGCATCTCAGTGTAGTTTTGTTTTCATTAATATAAAGATCAGCTGCTTGCACACCCTTATCTAAAGATACTAAACAGAGTTGAAGAGGGAATATTCTAGAACAAGATACCATGTTAAAAGAGGACTATTTGATTACAAGATAAACTGCCCAGGAGCTGATGAAATTTGTCCCAGGCTGCTAAAGATGGCAAGGGGAGGACTGTTTGTTCTCTGCTATAGACTGTTAAATCATTAGTGGTCACAGGTGAAGTGCCAAATGACAAATGACAAGTGTACTATATGCGGTTAAGCATGGGTAAGCCAGTTAATCATTAGCCTGCTGGTCTAACATCAGTTGGAACTACTACTACTACATCGACTCAGGCCTAGGGGGCCAGCGTCGGGCATGATGACGGACTCTTCACTTCTCCCTCTCCCTCATCAGTATGTTCAGTTCATCTACATTAGCCGCACCACTGTCTTCTAGGAGCGTGTTGACCATAGTCTTGGGAGGGCGCACAGGGTTCATCCTCCCGTGCTTGGGCTCCCATATGATGACTAGGCTGGCAGGTAGCTCGGGGTGGCATAGACAGTGCTCCGCTAGTTGCAGTCTTCTCGCCTTGATTTTAGTGGTGAGCATTGGTAAGTCGTCATAGAGCTCGACGTTCGTCATGTGCTGTTGCTAACTCACGTCAAGAGCCATCCAGAGCATTCGTGTATAGCAACGATCCAGAGACTTTTGCATCATCTTGGTGAGTGTCCATGTCTCGCATCCGTACGTGAGAATGGACTCTATGACTGCTATGAAAATCCTCTTTTTAAGCCCTCTGATCAGGTTCGACTTCCAGATTTCTTTCATGTCATTCACAGCCCTCCACGCCAGAGCCTTCCATATCTTTATGTCCTTCTCCGAATTCATCATTCTTGTCCCGAGGTACTTGTAGTCAAAGACTTTCTTAATGGTATCATTCTCTATGGTCTTGAGAGTACCTTCATCGCAGTTAAACGCCATGTACTCTGTCTTTTTAGCGTTTAGGTGAAGTCCAACTTTATTGCACTCAATTTCCACTTTTGACAGTAGCTGCTGTGCTTCCTCCATCTGGTCAGAGAGCAGAACTATGCCATCTGCAAAATAGAGATCTGTGAGATTAACTGGTCTGACCCTTTTGGTTCGCCCTGGTTTTATGGTAAACCTAAGCTTGTCATGATCTTTGGTAGCTTGACGCAGAGCGTAATCAAGGATGATTATAAAGATGTAGAGTGCCAGAGTGTCTCCTTGCAGCACACCAGCTAGGAGCTCGAACACTGTTGTTTATCCGTCTGGTGATACAACTTTCATCATGGTTTTGGTATAGCTGGTCTCTATTGCTCTCAGTAGATGGACTGGCACTCCGTAAGCTTTCAGGATCTTCAGCATTTTACCTCGGTGAATGGAGTCAAAAGCTTTGCGAAAATTGATGTAAGTAAGCACGGCTGGTAGGTTATTCTTCTTGACTTCCTCGATGATCCTACGGAGAGCAAGTATTTGCATTACTGTTGTGCGCTTCTGTCAAAAACCATTCTGATTGAATCTTAGCTTAGGGAACAGTTGGAACCAAGTTATTAAAAATAATTCTGACGGACAGGATTAACCTACACCAGGTAAGGTAAACATTAATCTAAAATACTCCATTTGCTTTGTTTGGGAGTACTCTGTCTGAGGAACTTAGTTTTTATTTCTCGAAGAAGTAACAAAATTTGTTCATGAGGAGAGTGCAGTTAATGTAACCTAAATGACCTTAGGCCATTGATGAGACTCACAGAATTAAAGGCAGGTTGACAAATTGCATCCAATTTACGGTAAGATGATGGTTCGCTCAGATGCGGCGGAGACTCTAGGTCCAATCAAAGGTCTATTTGCCTGTTTTGTACAGCTTTTTTATGATCCTAAGTCACAGATGGATACTAAGAACATTAAATACTGCAGGACTTTCCCATCAGTGAGTTGCTTAATAGTGATGGAGCTGGGCTTATTGTGTACCATTGTTGTGTTGGCAACTGCACTCGTTGCATACCATTGTACTGAAAAGGTGCACAGTGCGAGTGATTGACTTGAGTGTTTTTATTATGGTCAGAATACCCCGGAGAGGATATACTGAGACAACGTGAGAGAAAGCAGTACAATTTTCCATCAGTCTACAGCTATGTTTCTCAGGGCTATACATATTTTTCATTATGACTGTATGTTTTTCTGAATCATAGCCATATGTGCTAATTCTGCTATGTGCTATGTGCAGCATGTTGTCTGCAGTAGACTATTGTGTTTCACACTTTGGCCCCAGAAGAATAGAGTTCATTTGGCTCTATTTGAGCTTGATCTTGAACTTGAACTTGAAAATTAGTGTGTAATTAGGAGACAGAGGTAATGATGGATGGTTATTTTTGTGACGAAAAGGCTGTGAATAATAATATACCACAGAGATTAATATTAGAATCCTTGCTGTTTCTCTTGTACATTAACAGTTTGGATGGGAGTGTAGGAGTTATGATAAGTAGATTCACAGGAAGTACAAAACGTCATCTGGCCATCTGAGAATAGAGCAGAACTTCCCAACATGGGGTCCATGGACTCCATGCTGAATGGCATTGGTTCATAGCATAGAAACGGTTGGGAACCCCTCGACTAGGGGTTAGTACTGATGAGCTGGCAACCTAAGCCAAGAAATGATATTCTGACTAATGTGATATTATGCATTTTGGAAGGACAAAAGAACGTACAATTCATACATAACCGATCATAGTGCACCAATGCTTATAGAGGAACACATGGACTTTGCTGAACAAGTTTAACAACCCCTGGAGGAGGCAGTACAGATGATGAAAGAAACATATGAGTTGTTTGCCTTTACTAGTCAGAGCACAGAATATAAATTCTTGTTCTAGAAAGTCACTGTCCTCCTTTCTGGATTTTCTAATTTGATATAGTGGATTTGTATGATGCATTGTAAGTGCCTGATCCTTGTATTCATTAAAACCAATAGTGTGAAGAATCTGGGAATTTGCAACTTTATGAAGAAGTGGATTGTAGGTATGCTCTCTACTGCACATACTGCTCATGGACTGTCTGTCTCACTCCCATCAGGGAGGAGGATACGTTGCCTCTATGCCAGGTGCACCTGACGTAAAAACTGTTCCCTTCCCCTAGAAGTATGGCTGATTGATACCTCCACTCATTAACCCACTCCTCCACACACTCACCCACCACTACTTTATCACCTTTAACAATTCCTGTCATGCACCTCATGTGCAAATACTTCTGCGTCTAGTGTCAATTTATGGGCATACAATCAATAAGCTATCTTTTGTATTTATATTTATTGTGTTTTTATTACTGTTGGTTTCTTTATTTTATTGTGTTTTCTTTTGTGCTGCATTGGATCTGAAGTAAAAGAATATTTTTTTCTCCTTTACACGTGTAATGGGAATGACATTAAACAATCTTGAATCTTAAGACTTATTTGTGATTCGAGTTAATGAAGCATTGGTTTGGCCATAGCTGGAGTATCGCATGCAATTCTCGTCACCACATTGTGTAGGAAAGATGTGATCCCACTGGGGAGGGTGCAGAAGAGATTCACCATGGAACACCTCCATTTGAAGGAGAGACTGGCGAAGCTGGGCTTGTTTCCCTAAGAACAGAACATAAGCCTGATTGAGGTTTTTATAATCATGAGTGGCAAAGTTAGAAGAGGCGGTGAGAAAATTTTCCCCAGAGCAGGGTTATTTCAAATCAGAGGCTATATGCTGAATATAAGTGTTGAGAGGTTTGTAGGAGACTTGGAGAAGATGGTTTGAATCTGGAATTCACTGCCTTGGAGTGGTGGAGGCAGACTCTTATGATATTTAAAAAGTGCCTAGATGAGCATTTAATCTCTTAATATGTAGAAGAATATGGCATAAGTGACGGAAAATAAGGACGTGGACATTATAAAAGCTTAAACGCCTATTTCTGTGCCTTGATTTTATGAGTGCACAAATGTCATTTTATAATCATGTAAACAGTCGACGTTACGGGCTGAGACCCTTCATCAGGACTGGTTAACTCTTTTCCATAGATGCTGCCTGGCCTGCTGAGTTCCTCCAGCATTTTGTATGTGTTGCTTTCATTTCCGGCATCTGCAAATTTTCTCTTGCAGTAATTCAAGAAATGGCTTGCCACCATTTCTCAATGGTATATAAGGATGGGCAATATCAAGAAGTGGGATTGCCTTACCAGCATTCCACTACTTGGAAAATCAATAAATAAAAAATATATAAATATAAAGTAGAGACCACTGAAACACTTTGGCTCCAGGTACAACTGGTTCTGGAACAGATTTGGGATGGTATATGTTTAATTGTCCACTAGCGTTGACAACTGACAGAACTACAGCGATTTGATTCAAGTTGTGGAATCAATCAATTCTCTCTGTTGTCTACTCCCAACGCCATTCTCACAAACCTTTCTGCACTCTTCATTTGCTTTGATGGATATGTCAGGCTATGTGTTTGCAAGCCAAATAATTTTTGACTTGAGCCATCTGAGTTTACCTGTCTTCTATTTGCAAAGCCCCTTGAACAGGGACCTGGATACAACCTTCCAGCAAGCAGCTCTCTGCCAACTGACTGGCAGCAGCCAGCAAAAGGAAATACATTTCTAAATAAGATTATTATTTTTTGATTGCGGGGTTGTTTGAGAGCCATTTGAGCTCATGCTTACTGACGGTCAGTCTTATCAAGGGGATTGCATCAATGTGAACGTAAAGTTATTTAAAGAAAATCAGAAGCCTAATTGAAAAAGCAAATCATTGATTAAAAACTAAGCAACCGTTAAAGACATTTAAATGGATTGAATTAAAAGGAATGAAATAAAATGACCTTGTATTTACACTATTTCCACTGTCATTTCCTGCCTATTACAACGAATGTACCTACTGTATTTGCATCTGGCACTGCAGAAGGGAGATTACTGAGCCAACTGCTGGTATCACGTTTAATTGGTTAAGAATCAGCTTTGTGACTTAGAAATCAACTTTTATGAAGGAGTTCTGACCTCCACAAAATTCCTTTAAGAAATCAGCAGAATTTTGCACTCCCATGCTGGACTCTGTGAGGAGCTCCATAGGAGAAATCAGTTTTCCAGAGACTGGTAAATACCTAGAGGAAGTTTGAAATGTTTGCCTTCACTTGGGAGATTTTTAACTTCCTCATTATCAAATGAGTAAAATCTGGCAGTTCTGAGCAGAACTCTTGACTTTCAATGTAAAATTCAGGTCTATATTTAAACCTTTGGAATGCTCCCTATTGATTGGAGTGCCAATATGTTGTTGAAGTCATTTATAAGATAAATTACACTTTAGAAACTATTTAAAGGTGACCTGTTTGTGTCATGACATAGTCCTATCAATCCTTGATGGTATCAACTTTAATTGTTTGGGAATCAATTCTTGGAGCTGGTTTATAGCTCACAAGAAAGCATTTTATTTTTACGAAATGGTTCTGACCGCCACAAAATTCAAGAATTTACAGATCCACTTACAAAATCAAGGTCAGGACATTTAAAATGGAAATATGATGTCAGAATTAAACAAAAGTGAAATAAGGATTAAGTATGATAAAAGGAGAGAGTAATCTAAAAATTACAAAATCATGCTTTCAAATTGCTCTGTCTATCTGATCAGTTCGACTTCCTGTTTTCTTGACATAGTGAGTTTATGCAAGACTGTTTAATTCCTCTGGATACCTTAAAGATTTATTTTGAATCCAGATTAATTGCAGCTTCAGATAACTTGTTTTTCTTTCTGTTTGTATCAGGACTGACTATTTTGGAATTGGAATTGGTTTATTATTGTAACATATACAAAGATAGGGTGGAACAACCTACCTGGAATACTGTTCATGCAGATCAGTGCGTTACACAGTACATTGAGGTAGAACAAGATAAAACAAAAAAAAACTGCAGAATGAAGTGTAACAGCTACAGAGAAGGGTAAACAATGAGGTGCCAGGTCATAATGAGGTACAAAATGAGTGGCCATGAGTCTGTGATGTGCTGAGGTGTGTCCGCAACATTCTGCAATTTCTTGTGGTTATGTGCAGAGCAGTTTCATATCAAGCCCCATTCCTCTTCAACTAGATGCATTAACTGGTTCAGTTTCCCACAGATGCTGCATGACCTGCTGAACTTTCCCATCATTTTCTCTGTATATTTTTTCTTAATCATCTTGCCTCTCTTAATTTATCAAGAATCCTCTCCAAACATAGGGCTGGATTTTGTTCAGCAGTAGGCAGCAGACCACTGCCAATGTCCTGCTCTCTGGTAAATTTATCCTTGAGTTGTGCATGAAAAAACAGAAGTAGATAGAATTCATAGAGACTGATAGACTCACAGGGTTATAGAGCAGAGAAATAGGCTCCGCTATCCAATTTGTCAGTGCCAGTCAAGATGCCTTCTACTTCTATCAGCCATCATACCATCAACCACCTATTTTTGTACTGATGCAAAACTAATTCCACACTCTATACTCACCCCACACTACCACCAGATGTTGAACGTATGATCCAAGTGAATCTGACACTGATCGAGTACAGCAGAATGGACAGATTAATTTTGAATTAGATTTGTTACGCTCTTTCTGTGACCTCAGGATATTTCAGAATTTTGTACACAGCTCAGGACATCACAGAAACCAGCCTCCCTTCCATGGACACTGTCTACATTTCTCATTGCTTTGGTAAGGCAACCAGTGTAATCAAAGATACCACCAACACCGGATATTCATTCTTCGTCCTTTTCCATCAGCAGAATATACAAAAGCCTGAAAGCAAGCACACCAGTCTCAAAGACAGCTTCTACCCTGGTGTTATAAGTCTATTGAATAGTGTTCCACTATGAAAAGATGGACAGTTGATCTCCTAATCTAACTTGCTATGACCTTGTACCTTATTGTACACCCACAGGGGACATTCTCTGTAACTGTATCCCTTCAATTTGCACTGTTATTGTGTTACCTTGTCTTGTCTCAATGCACTGTGTAACAAATTGATCTGTACGAATGCTACGCAAGTTACTTAATTCACCCCACCTCAGTACATGTGACAATAATAAACCAATTTACCAGTTTAGTTTTATTTCATCTTCTTACAGTAGCCACATGCATTTGAATTGAGTTGCTGACCCTGAGAAAAAGGTACTTAATTCATTTAATGTTCTTAATTAACTTCTAAGATTTCAATTAGTTTTAATTAATTCTTATTAAAATTTTCATTTTATACTATTTGAACCATTTAAAATATATCTCTTTATATGACACATTTAAAAAAAACACTTCAAATGGATTTAGCAGGGTTGTGAAAAAGTCATCACAACCTTCGGGAGGAAGACTTTGCACTCTGTTCCTGCAGGCTGTGGTGCCATACACTCTCTTTGCATTTCTTGAGTATGGAAGATGATCTCATTTGGCCTGTCACTTCAAACTTCAAAGTACATTTACTGTCGAAGTATGTATACTATATGCAACCTTGAGGTTTATCTCCTTACAGGCAGCCGTAAAACAAAGAAACTCAATAGAACCCATTTAAAAAAATACATCAAACTCCCAATGTGCAAATTTTAAAAAAAAACACATCATGCAAAACAATAAAAGCAAGTGAATAATATTTAGAGCTGAAGTTCACAAAAGTGAGCCCACAGCCACAAAATCAGTCATCACGGCAGCACATTCAGAAGTCCAATAGTTGCAGGCCACAGCCTCAGTTCAGTACAGAGATGAGTAAGTGTCATGGAGCAGTGAGCTGAGCTGGCCTATCCCTCGCCTCTGGCCCCAACACCCTGACCTTTTCCATTTGGCCCGGCGCCTAAATTGTCCAAACCTCAGGTCATTCCACACTCTCGGACCTGGGCCAAATCACCACACCGCAATGGTCATGCACCTTTGGGATTTCAGTTCACACTGTAAAAATGCCAGGTTATGCAGGTGGTTCAACGGCTCAATTCTGAAAGGAAAGTTACCACCTATTGATTGCAGTGATCATATCTGAGAAAAAGAGTGATGGAAATAGTAACTTTTTGTTTTGTTTGCTACCTGCAAGTCATCGCTGTGCTTCATCAGCACCATCTTGAGCAGGAAGTTTAAAGTGGTTCTGGTGAAGCACAGCGATGACTGGATCAGGTTGGTGCAGGCAGGTATGGCAACGAATGGTGAATTTTTGCTGGTGGGATGGAGCAATAATAACTGTCATCAAACTTTAAGCGCTTTGTTAAATTGACCCTTGATCTTCTAATGTCTAAAAGTCTGTGCAAGTACTAAGATTTCTCATTAAATTGAGCATGAATTCGCTCCATGAAAACCTTTGGTTGATTGATGTAAAGAAATTGCTTGTAACTAACTTGCATTCTAACCAGCTGAACACTTTATCGCATAACCTTTAATATTTTCAGATGGACTAGCCAGAAATACAGTAAATCTTCCTAAATTTAATCTCTTGTTTGATTGTAAGTGAGTGGATAAAAGGTGATAGGTGCAAGTTAATCCTTGGAGAATGAAAAGGATGTGCCATTCTCCTTCAGCTTCATGTATATTTAAAAAAAAATCTGTTATGAATATTTTTCTTTCCAAGCTAAATCTTAGACTGTGCAATGTGTTTTATGGAACATTAAGCAAATAGGGAGTTAATGCAATACTGAAAAATGCAGCAAGTAATTTACACATTGGTCCCTTAAACAGCCGGCATAGTTTGAGGAAAAGATATCGTCAAAGACATCACAAAAGCATCCCTGATCTTTGCTAAATTTTGTCAAGGGATCTCTTACAGCTGCCTGAGGGGTCAGGTGGGATCTTGTTTTAACTACATAAATCTATGAACCATTTCTAACTGTTCAGATGTTCTGTTATACTGGAGACTATTTCAGGTAAAAAAAAACGTTTCACTAGCATTTATTGCAATTAAATATCTGGATGTGATGAGATGACAATGCATCTTTTTACCTGCACTGAAGCAGAAGGCATGAATGAATAAATTATATAGATAGCTGAAAACCATAGTGTGCACGATAGAATGAAGCTCTTTTAGTTCTGACAGTTCTGACCTTTATGGCATAATTTCTTTTCATTTTAATGTCTTAATGTATTTCTGAAACATTCCCTGCCTCTTTTGTATTTAATCTCTTTTATATACTTAACATATTCTTGCATAAAACTCGCTGGCAAATAGGTGAACTTGACCTATATGTACCAGGAGCCAAAGGTCGAGGTACATATAGGTACCAATGACATAGGTAGGAAAAGGGATGAGGTCCTGAAAGGAGAATATAGGGAGCTAGGAAGGGAGTTGAGAAAAAGGACCGCAAAGGTAGTAATCTCGGGTTTACTGCCTGTGCCATGCGACAGTGAGAGTAGGAATGCGATGAGGTGGAGGATAAATGCGTGACTGAGGGATTGGAGCAGGGGGCAGGGATTCAAGTTTTTGGATCATTGGGACCTCTTTTGGCGCAGGCGTGACATGTACAAAAAGGACGGGTTACACTTGAATCCTAGGGGGACCAATATCCTGGCAGGGAGATTAGCGGGGGCTACTGAGGTGACTTTGAACTAGAATGGTTGAGGGTGGGAATCAAATTAAAGAGGCTAGGCGTGAGGAGGTTAGTTCACAACAGGGGGATGGGAACCAGTGCAGAGAGACAGAGGGGTGTAAAGTGAGGGTAGAAGCAAAAAGTACTAAGGAGAAAAGTAAAAGCGGCAGGCCGACAAATCCAGGGCAAGCATTAAAAAGGGCCACTTTTCAGCATAATTGTATAAGGGCTAAGAGAGTTGTAAAAGAGCGCCTGAAGGCTTTGTGTGTCAATGCAAGGAGCATTCGTAATAAGATGGATGAATTGAAAGTGCAGATTGTTATTAATGATTATGATATAGTTGAGATCACAGAGACATGGCTCCAGGGTGACCAGGGATGGGAGCTCAACGTTCAGGGATATTCAATATTCAGGAGGGATAGACATGAAGGAAGGGGAGGTGGGGTGGCGTTGCTGGTTAAAGATGAGATTAACGCAATAGAAAGGAAGGACATAAGCTGGGAAGATGTGGAATCGATATGGGTAGAGCTGCGTAACACTAAGGGGCAGAAGACGCTGGTGGGAGTTGTGTACAGGCCACCTAACAGTAGTAGTGAGGTCGGAGATGGTATTAAACAGGAAATTAGAAATGTGTGCAATAAAGGAACAGCAGTTATAATGGGTGACTTCAATCTACATGTAGATTGGGTGAACCAAATTGGTAAAGGTGCTGAGGAAGAGGATTTCTTGGAATGTATGTGGGATGGTTTTTTGAACCAACATGTCGAGGAACCAACTAGAGAGCAGGCTATTCTGGACTGGGTTTAGAGCAATGAGGAAGGGTTAATTAGCAATCTTGTCGTGAGAGGCCCCTTGGGTAAGAGTGACCATAATATGGTGGAATTCTTCATTAAGATGGAGAGTGACATAGTTAATTCAAAACAAAGGTTCTGAACCTAAAGAGGGGTAACGTTGAAGGTATGAGACGTGAATTAGCTAAGATAGACTGGCAAATGACACTTAAAGGATTGACGGTGGATATGCAATGGCAAGCATTTAAAGGTTGCATGGATGAATTACAACAATTGTTCATCCCAGTTTGGCAAAAGAATAAATCAAGGAAGGTAGTGCACCCGTGGCTGACAAGAGAAATTAGGGATAGTATCAATTCCAAAGAAGAAGCATACAAATTAGCCAGAGAAAGTGGCTCACCTGAGGACTGGGAGAAATTCAGAGTTCAGCAGAGGAGGACAAAGGGCTTAATTAGGAAGGAGAAAAAAGATTATGAGAGAAAACTGGCAGGGAACATAAAAACGGACTGTAAAAGCTTTTATAGATATGTAAAAAGGAAAAGACTGGTAAAGAGAAATGTAGGTCCCCTGCAGACAGAAACAGGTGAATTGATTATGGGGAGCAAGGACATGGCAGACCAATTGAATAATTACTTTGGTTCTGTCTTCACTAAGGAGGACATAAATAATCTTCCAGAAATAGTAGGGGACAGAGGGTCCAGTGAGATGGAGGAACTGAGCGAAATACATGTTAGTAGGGAAGTGGTGTTAGGTAAATTGAAGGGATTGAAGGCAGATAAATCCCCAGGGCCAGATGGTCTGCATACCAGAGTGCTTAAGGAAGTAGCCCAAGAAATAGTGGATGCATTAGTGATAATTTTTCAAAACTCGTTAGATTCTGGACTAGTTCCTGAGGATTGGAGGGTGGCTAATGTAACTCCACTTTTTAAAAAAGGAGGGAGAGAGAAACTGGGGAATTATAGACCGGTTAGCCTAACGTCAGTGGTGGGGAAACTGCTGGAGTCAGTTATCAAGGATGTGATAACAGCACATTTGGAAAGCAGTGAAATGATCGGACAAAGTGAGCATGGATTTGTGAAAGGAAAATCATGTCTGACGAATCTCATAGAATTTTTTGAGGATGTAACTAGTAGAGTGGATAGGGGAGAACCAGTGGATGTGGTATATTTGGATTTTCAGAAGGCTTTTGACAAGGTCCCACACAGGAGATTAGTGTGCAAACTTAAAGCACACGGTATTGGGGGTAAGGTATTGGTGTGGGTGGAGAATTGGTTAGCAGACAGGAAGCAAAGAGTGGGAATAAACGGGACCTTTTCAGAATGGCAGGCGGTGACTAGTGGGGTACTGCAAGGTTCAGTGCTGGGACCCCAGTTGTTTACAATATATATTAATGACTTGGATGAGGGAATTAAATGCAGCATCTCCAAGTTTGCGGATGACACGAAGCTGGGTGGCAGTGTTAGCTGTGAGGAGGATGCTAAGAGGATGCAGAGTGACTTGGATAGGTTGGGTGAGTGGGCAAATTCATGGCAGATGCAATTTAATGTGGATAAATGTGAAGTTATCCACTTTGGTGGCAAAAATAGGAAAACAGATTATTATCTGAATGGTGGCCGATTAGGAAAAGGGGAGGTGCAACGAGACCTGGGTGTCATTATACACCAGTCATTGAAAGTGGGCATGCAGGTACAGCAGGCGGTGAAAAAGGCAAATGGTATGCTGGCATTTATAGCGAGAGGATTCGAGTACAGGAGCTGGGAGGTACTACTGCAGTTGTACAAGGCCTTGGTGAGACCACACCTGGAGTATTGTGTGCAGTTTTGGTCCCCTAATCTGAGGAAAGACATCCTTGCCATAGAGGGAGTACAAAGAAGGTTCACCAGATTGATTCCTGGGATGGCAGGACTTTCATATGAAGAAAGGCTGGATGAACTGGGAGGGGGGGATCTGATTGAAACGTATAAGATCCTAAAGGGATTGGACAGGCTAGATGCAGGAAGATTGTTCCCGATGTTGGGGAAGTCCAGAACGAGGGGCCACAGTTTGAGGATAGAGGGGAAGCCTTTTAGGACCGAGATTAGGAAAAACTTCTTCACACAGAGAGTGGTGAATCTGTGGAATTCTCTGCCACAGGAAACAGTTGAGGCCAGTTCATTGGCTATATTTAAGAGGGAGTTAGATATGGCCCTTGTGGCTACGGGGTCAGGGGGTATGGAGGGAAGGCTGGGGCGGGGTTCTGAGTTGGATGATCAGCCATGATCATAATAAATGGCGGTGCAGGCTCGAAGTGCCGAATGGCCTACTCCTGCACCTATTTTCTATGTTTCTATGTTTCTATGAATTACCTTCTTCTCCCCTTTATGCTTCTTAGATCGTACTGCTTTTTGTCTGCATCAACTTCCAAAGCAGGTCGATGGCTATGTTAGCTTGTCATTCTCCCTGCAAAGGTGGTACTGTAGCATCTCAATATTATTGCCAAGAAATGTCAGATGTGCCTATAGATTGCTGATGCCTGGGGCACACTTAGTAATGGCTGCCTGTAATAAGATGTTGAGTGAACAGCAAGAGACAGGATTGAGGTAATAGGTATTCAATTAGTACGTGGATGGGTAGCTCCCCGCATTGATAAAAGTCACTGCTGCAATTAGCAAGTTTGATGATGGGATAGAAATGGCCTATGAAAGTCTGTCAAAAATTGGGATGTGTGGCACTCCGCTCCAAGTGAGTACTGACATTCCAAAGTCACAATCATGTTCTTGACTAATCAATGCAATTCGATAAACTTGCCTTGGGAAGAAAAAATATCATACCCTGTTTTAAAAATAAAACTCTGACACAACAGCCAGAGCGTAACACAGCCTCAGTGCCGAAGAGAATGGAGTAAAACTTAAATGTACTGTCCTTGGAGAAAAAACAGTAAGAAAGCAAATATATGTAAACTAATCTAACTGCAGAATGTACTTCCACAATACCACTTAGTGGAAGGGATGAGGAATACGACCTGGCAATCAAGATTGAAGAACAATGCATTTTTAAAGTAGATGGTCTGCCATTTGTAAAAAGAAATTATGATTTTCAATTGCTTTATTTCTTATGTTCTTCCAGAAGGTGGAGTTGTTTTTTATTGTAAGATGATGATAACAAATTAATGATTAGTTCACATACCATAATAAGGGAAATTATGTTAACATCAAATGTATTACTTTACATCACTTTGATATAAAGACTTGGTGGAGGAGATGAGAGCCTGCAAGGCGGTGGGAATGAAGCAACAGGGAGCTTGGGCAAGATGGGGGAATGCGGTTGAGAGGAAAGTGACCTGGGCTGATCTTTGGAAAGCCGAACCACACCGCATCCAATTTCTCAACCAGGCAGTGTATGATGTGCTTCCAAGCCCATCAAACCTGCACACATGGGGCAAGGCAGAGTCAACTGCGTGCCCACTGTGCTCCAAGCGAGGAACCCTGGAGCACATCCTCAGTGGCTGTGCAAGGGCACTTGGTGAGGGACGGTACAGGTGGAGGCATGATCAGGTCCTGAAGACCATCGCTGAAGCCGTCAGCACAGGAGTTGAGTGGGCGAAGTGGTCCCGACCCTCCAAGCAGACCATTGCCTTTGTCAGAGCTGGGGAGCAGCCAATACCTGCCAAAAGAACATCTGCAGGCATTCTGACCTCTGCGAGGGACTGGCAGCTGTTGGTGGACCTCAAAGGGCAGCTGAAGTTCCCCAACCATATTGCAGCCACCACCCTGCGACCAGACATTGTCCTAGTGTCTGAGTCTACTAAGCAAGTGGTGCTGCTGGAGCTGACAGTCCCATGGGAAGATAGCTTGGAAGAGGCCTTTGAAAGGAAGCTCTCCAAGTACGCAGGACTGGTCAGCAACTGTCAGCAGGCTGGATGGAGAGCGAGGTGTCTCCCAGTGGAGGTTGGTTGTAGGGGATTCATAGCCCGTTCTTTAGTTAGAGCCTTCAGCACTTTGGGCATCGAAGGAGAGAGGAAGAGGAGAGCCATCTGCAGTACCACTGATGCGGCAGAGAGGGCCTCAAGATGGCTGTGGCTCAAAAGAGGGGAGCCATGGAGTCATAAGTAGCTAGCCATCTGGACACAAGCTGGGGTCTGATCAGCCCCGGCTGGGTCACCTGGAGGAGGCTGTATGATGTTGAAAGACCCGAAACACCCGATGACTCCAGGAACATCACTGAAGATGTGTCCAGAAGCATCAATAGATGTATGTACACAGGTGGATGGTTTATATGCATCCTTTTGGATGCAAAGAAATCGAAAGCAAAATGTATTGTTATGATTGAAGTTAGTTACTTGATGGAATAATATTCGTAAACTGGCCCATATGCATTGATGCATTCTTCTTCCAAGCAATCTTTCAACTTTTTAATGAGTGGCAATGCATCTCATTATTCCGTTAACTAGGTGTTGGCTGAAGTAGAAATAAAATCTAGAAATATACAGTAGATTGATTAACATCTGGAAGAGTAGTTTATAGTTTTGAGAAAGATTTGTTTTTCAATAGTTATGTGAAAACTTGCACCTAAAGTGACTCGAGCATCAGCTGTTGGTTGCATGCTATACATTCCTGACATTAATTTCTTTACATCATTCACTCCAATCACTTATTCTATTTTGAATTTAAACAATAAAAGCAGGCATACATTTTAAATTGCTGCAAATCTGGCTCAGTGTACTTTTGGAGTTATTTTTATTACCAAAGGACAAAAATAAATTGTTTCATGAAATTAAGCAAATTACTCTGATAAAGAATATCTGAAAACTGGACCTTCTGGGAAATAACCCTTTTCCAAGAGGGTTTAATGTGAATGTTCATAAACGGCAAACAGAAAATTTTGAATATTTTCATGTTCAAATTAAGAATTTGTCAGAGTAAAAATTGAAATTAAAGATATCCAAATCAAATTACCTTTTGCAATTAATGCGCTTAGTAATGCTGTACCTTTGAGATCCAACTGAAGAGATTAACTGAAACTAATTCACATATAATGACTTGCAGAGTTTCAAGAGAAATATAAAAATAAATAGTTCTTGTTAACAGCGATCTTATCAAAAAAAATGGACATTTTGACTGGCTGTAGAGTACTTTGGAACATTCTGTAGTCTTGAGAAACTGTATAAATGCATGTTCTTTCTTTTGCTACATGACTTGTTGAAAAATTAACAGTTTATATGAGGATCTTGACTTAAACTTAATTAACTTGCAAGAATAAAGTCTTGTCCTGTTATTCTTCAAGGATAGATGAAAGCTTGCATTTTAAGTGTTAAAGGCACTGCCAAGTGCATATGTAAGCAATACTGAGGTAGAATGTCATTGGACCAATATTCAGATTGTAATTAATTAGCTGTGGTTCACAATATTAACTGTTTGGATCTACAAATGATCCTAAAGTCACTGTTCTACAAGGAGCTTTATTAAGTTCTCCTTGTGACCACGTGGATTTCCTCCAGGGTACTCCAATTTCCTCTCATATTCCAAAAACAGAAGGATTAGTAGGTTAATTGGTCAAATGGGTGTAACTGGGCCACGTGGGCTCATTTTTCCAGAAGGGAGTATTATCATTTTGTATCTCTAGATAAAACAAAGCCCTGAGCTTTAGGTATGAGGAAACAATATATTGTTGGCCCTTTTATTGTGTTTGGCAATATACCCTACTTCATTGCCTAACACAACTGAATTGTTGACAATTTATGCAAGCTTGAGAATGGGGTTAGAAGCAGTGCTAAGTGTGTGTAGTCTTTGAATATAAAGAATGAGTACCAGCTGATAGAGATTCATGAATAATGGAATGGTGGAAACACATGCAGCTGCAGATGGAACAAATAAACTGCTTGGAAATCACTGGGTCAAGCTGTATCTGTGGAGGCAAAAGGACGATTGATGTTTCAGATCGAGAGCTTGCACGTGTGGGAATCCTGGAGATGTGGGAATTCTGTAAAATGTGCAAAATTAGTGATGCAGTTCCTGAGAAATTGCATTTGAAGAAATTTACACATACTTTTTTGCAGTTCAGCTTCCAGGCTCTTGATGAAGCATTCATCATCCCCTTCCATTTCCTTCACTATGTGCCAAAGAGCCTCTTGATCTCCTGGCTATTGATGAAACTTTGACTCCTTCATCAAATACCCCAGTGCATCTACATTAGGGTTCCCAACCATTTTTTATGCCATGGATCAATACCATTGAACAAGGGGTCTGTGGATCACAGGTTGGAAACCCCTGATCTATGATATTAAATGATGTAGCAAGTACAAAAGGCTCTTACTTTATCTAATGTTAGTGCTGGGTGGATCTTATAAAAATATTGATGAACAAGCTGGACAATGTTTGTATTGCTTGTACATGATCATATTGACCCAAGTTACTTTGGTCACTTGGTCCCCATTATGGCATAATGAGAAAGGGTTCAACTTCATCGTAATTAAAACTTCGGTTACTTCAGTTGTACTGATGATGGTTTCAACTGGTATTCTGGTGAATACACAGAATTCTTTCATGTGAGGAGAGCAGGCAAGACACCCTCCATCAATATTATAAAAGACAGTGTGGTATCATTGTTGAGGATGAAATAGCCTATTCACCCAGATAAATCATATGCTTTTAGAATAATTAACAAGGTCATTGTAGAAAGAGCATTGCCTTTATTAATCATCTGTGGACTTTGTCATCAAAACCAGACGAATGGCAGCACAGAAGAAACATATACAGTAATCTTACAGATACAGCCAGAGGATTGACTTTGTTTCTTGAAGGATTCATTTTTGTCATACTGTCAGTTGTTCAGCAAAACTCACAATTATTTAGGACAAATAGATAAAGATGAATTTCCCTTTCTCAAACAAATCTCATCATGAATGTACATATTATATATAGCTTGTGTATCGTTGAGGAACGGTAGTATCAAATTCTTTCAAAATTTATGGCTTCTGTATATAAGGTGACATCCAGGTATTTTATTTTCAGTAGAAGGAAAGGTATTACCTTTGAAATGAAATTGAAGCTTTGATGGTTACTGATACTTGTTCAACATAATCCACACAGCATCTGAATCTATGTCTTGGTGCACTTGCCATACTGACTTTAACAATCCTACCCTTTCTCTGATCATTCCTCAAGCAGATTTACTTTTTGCTATGAGCATATTGATCTGTCACCAAGGCTGCCAACATCAGAGCTTCACAACCTCAAAATTCATATGATCAGACTTTACACATGAGTTTCTAATCTAGTTCGCACTGTTTGCTGGAAAACATAGTACTTACAACTGAGCATCTGAAATCACTCTGAAATATAAATTCCTCAAATGGCAGCAATAAAAATGGCTATAAACTGATAGGCTATAAAAGGAATATAGAAGTAGATCGGGGTTAGCATTCAAAACACTTTTTTTCTACAACAGAGAAGAAGAAAAGGTAGTAGCCACTTTAGCTATTCCTGTAATTCGTGGCAGCATCAGAAAAAGAGCATTGTCCAGATGTTGGGGATCATGATGATGGATGCCACTCTCCTGAGACATTGACACTTGTAGATGTCTTCAATAGTGGTACTCTCCCTGTATCAGGGGTTTCTAACCTTTAGAGAATTCTACCTGAGGACTCAGTTAATGGTAAGAGTCCATAGCATAAAAAAGGTTCGGAACTCCTGCTCTATAGCCTCTTGCATTCCTCTGTACCAGAATTTTCATGTCAAGTCATGACGCAACCATTCAGAATATTTTCCACTATTTCTGCACATATTTGTCAGAGTTTTCAATGGTATGTTTAATCTCCTTAAATTTCTAAGAAAGTAGACTTCCCATCCATAGGAAACATTCTCTTTACATCCACTCTATTGAGGACTTGCAACGTTCGGTAGCTTTCAATGAGATCACCCCTCTTTCTTCTGAATTGTAGTGAGTTGAGTCCCTGAGCCATCAAATGCTCCTCATATGACAAGCTTTTCAATCCTGAAATCATTCTTGTGAACGCCCTTTGAGCCTCCTCAAATATCAGCACATCCTTTCTATGATAAGGGGCCCAAAACTGCTCACAATTCTCCAAGGTAGGCCTCACCTGTACTTTGTAAAGCCTCAACAATACACTTTTGCTTTTATATTCTATTCCTCTTGAAGTGAATGCTAACACCACATCTACCTTCCTCATCACTGACTCAAACTGCAAATTAATTTTAGGGAATCCTGCACAAGGACTCCCATTCTGTAGGTACAGTATTGTACAAAAGACTTGGGCATTTTAGCTCTATATAATACTTTTGCATATTACTGTACCTATAGAATGCAGGAGTGATTAAATTGAGTGATGACCAAGAGGCCAGATGCAGATCAGATTGAATATTTTGGAGGTGTTGGGAGGAAAGGTTCAAAATAATGAGTACCGTGACCATGAAGCGGTGTGAAAAGCAGTCTGCAAGTTATTATTGAGTAGTACTAACGTGTTAATGTAACGAACAACCAATTCATGTAGTATTAAAATCACATTTTATTGCTTTTATGCTTTTAACTCTGACTTAAATCATCTCACAGACTCTCTTGTGTCACTGAAGATATCTTAATTGGACTGGTTAAAAGTTTATTTCAGCTTTTTATGCCTTGTGCATTGTGCATTATCCATAGCAGACACCAGGTGAGGAGAGAAATCCTTTGGCCACAATGATAACTGTGGCAGCGGAGGCAGCTCTGAAGTACAACTGGTGCAGAAGGTGATGCTCCAATGGAGCTTTGCAGGAACTCTTGCTCCTATAATGCTAAACTGAGCCAGATTTCGGCATTGTATGTAGAGAGGTTAAATACAGAAACTGCTATTTCTTGGCAGCCGCTCGTGTCAGCATTTCATTGATCTCTGGTTAACTCTATGCCCTCAGTGTTAATTGGATCACTACCTGTCATATCTGAGAACCTCATTAATAGCCTGATATGTGCGAATAAAATTTTAAATGACACAGAAAGGAGTCAGGTTCTTGATCCCAATATTTAAAAGCAAGGCCTCTGTCTCTGTGAGTAATGGAGAATGCCTCAAAAGGAGAAGGTTATTTGTCTTTCCGATAAGGTGAAAGTAATTGGAATGCTGAGTGAACCGAAAGTTTCCGAGAATTAAGTAGCTTGATTTATTATGACTGAAGGTGCAGCACAGTCAATGGTAAAGATAGAAATGTATTGCATTTACTGCATCCAGTGCTCCCGATGTTGCCTTCTATATATTGGCGAGACCCAACGCAGACCGGGAGATCGTTTTGCTGAACACCTACGCTCTGTCCGCCAGAGAAAGCAGAATCTCCCAGTGGCCACACATTTTAATTCCACATCCCATTCCCATTCTGATATGTCTATCCACGGCCTCCTGTACTGTAAAGATGAAGCCACACTCAGGTTGGAGGAACAACACCTTATATTCCGTCTGGGTAGACTCCAACCTGATAGCATGAACATAGACTTCTCTAACTTCCGCTAATGCCTCACCTCCCCCTCATACCCCATCCGTTATTTATTTATATACACACATTCTTTCTCTCTCTCTCTCCTTTTTCTCCCTCTGTCCCTCTGACTAAACCCCTTGCCCATCCTCTAGGTTTCCCCCCTCCCCCTTTTCCTTCTCCCTGGGCCTCCTGTCCCATGATCCTCTCATATCCCCTTTGCCAATCACCTGTCCAGCTCTCGGCTCCATCCCTCCCCCTCCTGTCTTCTCCTATCATTTTGGATCTCCCCCTCCCCCTCCCACTTTCAAATCTCTTACTAGTTCTTCTTTCAGTTAGTCCTGACGAAGGGTCTCGGCTCGAAACGTTGCCTGTACCTCTTCCTAGAGATGCTGCCTGGCCTGCTGCGTTCACCAGCAACTTTGATGTGTGTTGTTCTGTTATAACTATTCCCTTTACTTCACTCACCTGCTTTTTGCATTCTAAATATTGGCCTTAGGCTTTAATATGAATGAAACAATACAGTGGATTCTGGTTAATTCAGCCATTGGATATTTGGGAAGAAACTTATATGTGGCAATTCTTGAAGAGCAAGAACTAAAAGAGAAAATAGTCGGGTTTACCTTTGTTTATTTGGGACAGTATGCCACTTTATTGGATCAGGACAATTCCACATCCCATTCCCATTCTGATATGTCTATCCACGGCCTCCTGTACTGTAAGATGAAGCCACACTCAGGTTGGAGGAACAACACCTTATATTCCGTCTGGGTAGACTCCAACCTGATGGCATGAACATAGACTTCTCTAACTTCCGCTCATGCCCCACCTCCCCCTCGTACCCCGTCCGTTATTTATTTATATACAGATATTCTTTTTCTCCCTCTGTCCCTCTGACTATACCCCTTGCCCATCCTCTGGGATTTCTCCCCCCCCCCCCTTTTCCTTCTCCCTGGGCCTCCTGTCCCATGTCCTCTGATATCCCTTTTGCCAACCAACTGTTCAGCTCTTGGTTCCATCCCTTCCCCCTCCTGTCTTCTCCTATCATTTTGGATCTCCCCCTCCCCTTCCCACTTTCAAATCTCTTACTAGCTCTTCCTTCAGTTAGTCCTGACGAAGGGTCTCGGCCTGAAATGTTGACTGTACCTCTTCCTAGAGATGTTGCCTGGCCTGCTGCGTTCACCAGCAACTTTGATGTGTGTTGCTTGAACTTCCAGCATCTGCAGAATTCCTCGTGTTTGTATTTTTTTTTATTTATTGGGATACAGTGCAGAACAGGCCTCTCCAGCCCTCCAAGCTGTGCTACCTAGCAACCCCCAATTTAACCCTAACCTAAACATGGAACAATTTACAATGACCAATTAACCAACTTAACCAGCATAAAATGCTGGAGGAACTCAGCAGGCCAGGTTGTATCTATGAAAAAAAGTACAGTCAATATTTCGGCCTGAAATATGTGTGTTGCTCAGATTTCCAGCATCTGCAAACTTTCTCTTGTTTGTGAACCAATTAACCAGAACTTCTTTGGACTGTGGGAAGAAACCGGAGCATCTGGGGAAACTCATACATGGAGAAGATATAACCTCCTTACAGAGAGCAGCAGAGATAGAACCTAGGTTACTGCAAAGTGTTGTGCCAATAACTGCACTACCATTCTGCTCTATTTGTAAATGAATGCAAACTCTAAAAGGAATGGGAAGGTGCATTGGTAGAAGCTGCTCTGCTACAATTTTTGAGAATGTCTTTGCAGCTGACATTCTCCAAAATCCAGTTGATAATTAATAAAATCTGAAAGATTTCAGCCATGCATAATAAGAGCACTATCTTGCCAGATCACATTGAAAGTTGTTATTTACAGCCATTATCTGGCTTTCTTTTGCAGAGCAAACGAGCGTGTGGCTATGTTCCTTAAAACAAGAAGTGCATTTCGTAAATAAATACACAAACTAGATTTTTGGTTGCAGTGTGCAGTAAATTGGGCTTAGAGAGCATACATTTTAAATTATTATATGATTCCTCTGCTATGTTAACTTAAATGCAAGATTCATATATAAAGCCAATGGTATCATTAGATCATAAAATTTGTACTTGCAAAGTGGTTACAGGAGATAACGGAACAAATAAAATTGAAACTTGCACTGATTCTGCAGAAGAGAAGCTATCAATTTACCCGATTTTCATTTCTCCCAATGTACAGAGGATCCAGGTCCACTGTTTGAACCCACCTGCACAAAACTGTTCTAGTAACAAAGTACTGACTGATCTGCATACCTGTCAGATATGTACCATCCTGACCTGGAAATGATTTGTTGTCACTGGTTGTAAATCTGGAATTCTATTACTAAGAGCATTGTAAGGTACCTTCCTTGGATGGATTTCAGAAATTCAAGATAATTATTCATCACCACCTACTTAAGCACAATTAGCAATGGCCTGTAAATGCTGACTTTGCCAGGAATTCCCGTATCCTCGATACCAACAAAAAATGTTGAGCATATTTAAGGAAATGAATTTTGCTGAAGTGCCAGAGTCAAAATACCAACTGCAATTCTGGTTACGGTAACCCAGAATATTGATGTGGCATTGGTAGGATTACATTAGAAGCTCACAAGGACTTAATTGAAGGTTTCAACACCAAACCTTAAAAATTCTTTTCCTGCCAAAGATGCTGCTTCACCTGCTGAGTTTGTAGAGTTTGTACATGGCTCCTGCACACCAAACTGTGTAGGAGCCATGTACTGCATCTGTTTTATATCTGCATTGTCTTCTGTGTTATTATGGTAGTTAGTCACAGGGTGTGATCGAAGTGAAGAGTTTTAATTACATGTCCATGCTTTTTAGAGTCATTCTGGTTAGTTTAGAGGTAGGGAGTATATTGGGATGATATTTTTCTGTTGAACATTTATTTTTGTTTAACTATTTGTGTTTAACTTCTCTAGTTTTAGTTTCATTAGCTTTAATGCTTCAAGAATGTTTATTTTGCTGGTTTCTTAGTAAAGGATCAAATACATTTCTTCAACATTATTATTATTATTGGATTCTATGGAAGATGCAGCGATCAGGATTAACCACTTCCACCCCCCTCCCCATCACTTCTAGTCTTGAAGCAGTGTTGGTTTGTTAGAGTAGCCACAACAGATTGCTTTTGGTCCAGATTCTTGCATCTGCAGTCTCCAGTGTTTCCATGCTCACAGTATTCTTCAGCGATTTTCTACAAGGCAATGGTGAGAGTGTACCTGCAACGTTGTGTAAAACTTTGGTCACCCTGTTTTAGGAAAGGCATTATTAAACAGGAGAGAGTAAAGAGTAACAGGAAAGAGTAACAGAGAGAAAGCATGCCACCTGGTCTTGAGCACCTCAGTTACGGGGAGTGGTTGTACAGACTAAGACTTTATTTCTTGGAGCAAAAGAGATTGAGAGGGGACCATTTTAATTAGTGTATAAAATCATGAGAGGCATATACAGAGTGAAAGCATATAGTCTCCCCCACCACCATCCCCCGCCCCCGGAAAAGAGGATCTGAAATCTAGAGGCTTAAGGTGTGAGAGGTAAAATATTTAAACAAACCTGAAAAGTACCTTCTACAAGCAGTGGGTTATGTATAGAAGGAATGAGCTTCCAGAGGAAGCAGTTGAGGAAAGCACATTAATAACATACAAAAGATATTTAGATAAATACGTGGATAGGAGCAATTTAGAGGGGTATGGGCCAAATGGGACTAGTTTTGTGGGCACCATGGTTGGCATGGATGAGTTGGACCTGTGGGCTTGATCCATATTATGTTACTCCATGACTGTATGATTTCAAGTGTTGATGATAAGGAAAGATTGGTATAACTTGTTTAATCAATCAAAGATGTGACCAGTGAACCAAACAGACTTTGCGAATTTGTGAATTCTAATCTAACATCAGCAGTTTTGGTCTGGAATTGCATCAGTGGGAGGGGATGTAAAGGTCAACTCAAACTCAAGCTTGTTACATTGTGAGCAAAACCAAAAATGACAGAGTGCATGTGTCTTTCAGTTCAATAATAAAGCACATGAAAGCATTTTCCAGGAATTCAGAATTGATGACATTGGTGAAAATACAGCTGCACAAAATAATGCTTTAGCAGCATACAAAAACGAGCCATTCTGCTTACTGTAAAACCTACACCATGTAAGCAAAATTTTTAGTGTATCGAATGCAAAAATCATTCCATTCAGAGATCAAATGCAAGAGTTGTGTATCTTATATCAAAATCCTAAAATAACAAAAAATACAATGTAATTCCACAACCTTAAAGCTCCATGAACCCAGGTCTGATCCTGATATTGAGTACTGTATGTGTAGTGTCTGCCTATTCTCCCTACGACAAAATGAGTTTTGGCTAAATGCCAGCCTGAACAATGTAGTCTGTATGATCTTCTTCTCTGCCATAATAATAGGTTATTAAGAAATAAATTGTGAATTGCTATAGACCTGGAATTCAGAATCAGAAGTGGCTTTGAAGGGAATGAGAGAAATGGGGCCCCAGTAAATTTAAAAGGAATGTGGGGGAAGAGGGAGCTGTTGAGTTTTCAGGGGAAACAGAACTATGTGACTTTCTAGGGAGAGGAGAAAGTCTGGAAATCAGGCCCTAATGTGTTAAAAAGGAATGTTGGAACCAGAGCCTTGCAGGGTTAAAAGTTATGTAGGAATAATAATGAATCAAATTCTGAATCATTGGGATTTCTGAACAGTTAAATAATAGGTTATAAGAGTTTTACTGTAGACAGGAAATGGTTAACAATTTTTGGGCTGGTTCTGATTTTCAATCAACATTGATGTGCAGTGAAGTGAAGCAAGAGTGGAAAGAGAATTTTAGGATGGAAGCTTCAGCTACAAAGAATTCACATTTTTTCTCTATTTCTACATATTGCACTGTACTACTGCTGCAATGACAAAAGTTTTCAAGAAACATGCCGGTGATATTAAAACTGATTCTGATTCTCATTCAAAATCACACGTGGATAACCTGTAGTTTCGCATGCGGAACTGTTCAAGGATACCCAAGTGTTACGATAGATCATAATGTGAGAATATACACTCAGTGGCCACTTTATTAGATATACATTTACAACTGCTCGTTAATGCAAATATCTAATCATGTTGCTCAAATCTCTCCGTAATCCCGGACATCCTATAGGGGAGCTGCCTCAAGAAGGAATGCCCCCACAATCTGTGACATGTTTTCTTCAAGTTATTACTATTGAGGAGGAGATACAGGAGCCTGAAGACCTACACTCAACATTCTAAGAACAGCTTCTTCCCTTCAGCCATCAGATTTCTTATTGGTCCATGAACAAATACCTTGCTTTTTATCTTTTTATCTATTTACAGTACATATTTAGTAACATAGTAATTTTATTGTTGTGCACTGTCCTGCTGCTGCAAATCAACAAATTTCATGACAAATATCAGTAATAATCAACCTAATTCTGAGTTAATGATGAACAGACCGGTAACATGAATATGTTAGAATGTGGAAATATTAGTATATTAACATAATATATAAGGGACTTCATTCCTGTGTAAAACTTACTTGAGTTATTAAATATTCATTGAAGATCTTTCAGCATATAATTGGGCAAGATCAATGTCAATAGATTCACAATGATGTATGAAGAAAATCTTCAAATATAACAATATTTTGGTGACTACTTAAAGAAGCATGAATGCTTTCAGTTGAAAGAAGTAGTTTATTCCAAGAGTGCAAAAGACACAAATAGATTGTAATCCATCAAGGAAAAAGTGGAAGCAATTATTAAGGGAGGGAAACCCAATACGTAGAAGGCCATATGGAAGATTATGTGGTTGTGAATTTTCTCCAGAAATTACTTTGGAATAAAATAACTTGGGATGCTATTGAGCTGAATCAATGTGTAAGACCTTCCTCAAGTCAAGAAACGGACAATACAATACTTCAAAAAATCAAATAAAATCAGTTTTCCTGTAAATATTGTAAATATGGATTTTAGACAGAAAACAACATAAAGTTTATAAGAGCAGCTGAAAGAATACAGTCTGAGTGAATAGGTGAATACCTGACCAATGGAATATTATGTGGAAATATGTGGTACATCTGCTTTGTTAGAGAAAAAAATCCCATAAAGAGAGATTAGGCACTACAGCCTTAGCTCCCTTGCATTGAGTTGAATGGAAGGAGTCCTTACTGAAAAACGTTGAATTATTCTTACATGGCTTGGGAGACAGGTTTTCACTAGCTGGTATGTGATAATAAGAGATTAGTCATTCAGGTCTGAGACTGGAAGACATTTCTTCACCTGTAGGCCTGTTAATCTTTAGGATTATTTACACAAGAGTAATCTGAAGGTTCAGTTGCTGATACATTTACAAGGAGCACTGCCATGAGAAAGTAACACCTAACATCAAGGATCCCCATCATGTAGGCCATGCTCTCTTCTCACTACCACCATCGGGCAGGAGATACACGAAACGTAGGTCCCACTCCACCAGGTTCAGGAATATTTATTACCCTACGACCATCAGGCTTCTACACCAGTGTGGATAATTTCACTCACTTCAACACTCCACAACCTATATACTCACTTTCAGGGACTCTGTAATTCATGTTCTCAATGTTAGTACTTTTAAATTTTGTTTTCAACAATTTGAATTTTTCTCCACATTGATAGTCTGTCAGACTTTGTTATTTATAGTTCTATTGTATTTCTGTATTTCCCTGTAAATGCATGCAAGAAAGGCAGTATATGGTGACATATACACACATTGCTAATAAATTTACTTTGACTTTGCTAGCAGTAATGTAAGAAAAGAAAGCTGTGGCAAAAGAGTTAATTGAATGACAGAGCTTGGTCCCTCTACCATAAAAGACGAAATTTCCCCGCGGCCACCCATTTTAGTTCTTCTTCCCACTCCCATTCTGATATGTCAATCCATGGCCTCCTCTATTGGCATAATGAGGCCACTCTCAGGAGTGAGAAGCAACACATCATACTCTGCCGGAGTAGCCTCCAAATTGATGGCATGAACTTTGATTTCTCTACCTTCTAGTAATCTCTCTCCCCCCCTTTCTCTTTTACTATTTCTCATTCTGGATCCCCCTATTACCCTTTTCCTTCTCCTTTCCTGCCCATCATCTCCCACTGGTGCTTCTCCTTCTATATCAGTGATGGTCCACTCTCCTCTCCTCTCCCTTCAGATTAGAGCTCTTCCTCAGCCCTTTATCTCTTCCAACCATCACCTCCCAGCTTCTCACTTCATCCCTCCTCCCCACCCTCCCACCTTTCCACTCACCTGGTTTCACCTTACACCTGAAGCTTGGACTCCTTTCCCTACCTCATATTATTATTCTAGGGGCTTCGCTCTTCTTTTCTAGTCCCGACGAAGGGTCTCACTGACTGAACTGCTGAGTTCTTCCAACATTTTGTGTAACTCTGGCTTCTAATTCTTTTGCTCTTATGTTCTGAGTATTTGTGAAATTTAAGTATTTATCCTGACATCTTCTTAAACAGGTTCCCAGTGCTGAGCTCCACATGCTTAGGCAGAGCCCCTTGATGTAACAGAGAAGTTGACCTCGTACCATGAAGAACTGTTCTGCATGTGCTAATGTACTGGGAGTTAATAGAATAGAAATGGTTTCAGAGCATTCATTACATGCCATTGAACATCATTGCTCATGTCCGTTCATTTCCACACGTAGGCTGTGTAGAAAATCCAGATGGATTATCACATTTATATGAGGTCACTATATTTAATTTGAAAATATCATTGCATAGAAAACATATCTTGTAGCTTTGAGTTTAACATAAATCTAGCACCATATTATAGAATTTCTAGGCCTTATTATTGTACATTCTGATACCAATATTGCAATGAAGTTAATGGTCTTCATATAGATTCAGTTATCCCTCTCAACTGTGTGACCATCACTGTAGTACTGTAATGCAATCAAGTTTTTGCTCTATTGCTGGCATTTTGATCAACAAAATAGCAAAGAACATAAAATAACAAACACGTTAAATAAATAGTTACTCTTGAAAATGATTTAATTGTTTTGCACTGACCTTTCATTTAAACAGATCCATCCAAACATTTTTATAACTAGGTATAGTTTCTCCCGCAGTAACATGGTAACTGAAGGTTCCTACAGCTTGTGGCCAGTAAAATCAAACATACTGTCTTTCCCAATTCAGTTGCAAAGAGTTGTCACATGTATTTAAGGAGGTTTTGATTTGCTTCGATGCTAGAGTAAATAGTCTTTTCTGCAAAGAATTTGCAGGCAAGAGGAAAGCAATGGGCATTCTGTTTATGCACATGAAAGCTTCATTACATCAAACGAAGGAATGTGTGGGCCCTAATGCTGGACAAAATAACAGAACATTATTTACTTGTAAAGCTTTTTTCCAAGCCTTTTCCATATATTAAGGAATTAGGTGATTTTGATTAACCAACACTGTTATTACAAATGAAAGCAATGAATTCTTGAAATACTCAGCTAGAGAGGCAGTTTTAGTGGAATAAGAAACTGTCTTGACATTTCTGTTTTTTTTTGTTTTCATCCAACTGCAAAATTGTTTATAATTTGTATTGTTTTATTTCAAATTTATAAACGTAAATGTAGAAAAAGAGAAAGACGAATGTCAAATGATTGATTAATTTAATCTAATGCATCTATGTTGAAGTTGCTGCACTGAGTAGGGGAATATAGCCAAGATATTTGCAAGGTTCTGCACCCTTGACTAAATTCATACATTTTAGGTTCAAAAGACTTAATAATTTACAATTGTGTCATTGTATGTTCAAAACAATGAGCATGAAATAAGTGGAAGAATTTGTTTTTTTATCTTACCACAGGACTTTTGTACATACTTGTCATATCCAACAATGCTAAGAGACCTGTGCGGGAAGTCTTTAAAGTAGAAATGCTGTTGCATTGGGGCAGTTCCACTCCCTCAACCTTGGAAGTCCAGATCTAGTGGTATGAGTAGTCATAACAAAACTGGGATCTTCCTTGGATGCAGTGGATGACCATGACCAAGTCTTGCATCTTGTTATGACTCTTGCATTGCAGAACTGCTTTCACGGCTGTTAGATAGCATTATTGATCCCATCTTCCCAGTCCACCAGAGCTGACTTCACAAGCGAGGATGGGCATGTCCCAATCTCACTGAGGTATGAGGCCTGCCAGCTAAACTCACCTGGTTTAACCCATCTGTTGAAGCAATGTATCGGGGTATAGCCACTGTGATACACAAACAGCTGCTTGGATTACTTGCAAACATACTTGGATTACCTGCATTTTTAAAAGTTTTCCTCCCCTTTGGTTTGCAGACCATAAAACATGTGGACCAGCTGAATTTCTCTGCCATGACCACGTGACCTGTATTTCACTGAACTGGCTCTGTGATGGTGAACCAGACTGTCCTGATGATTCGGATGAGTCACTTGATCAGTGTAAGTGAACCTTTAATCTCGATTAAAATGGTTACAATCTTCAATGACACTTAACTCAAGTTATTCTTATTACAGTCTCTTCTGTGATCCAGTATTAAAAATGTTGGATATTTTCATGAGAAATCAATATTAAATCAGCATTCAACACTGAAATTTAGTCTCTGCAGAAATATGATCATAGTTCTGCTAAAATTGAAGCTGCTTGCAATTATACAAATTGGCTTTATTAACTATTATGTATTATAATAATGTATCCTTGTTATTTCTCTGTCTATAGTGTACATTGGTTTTCTGCTATTTGACAATGGTTAACTTCTCTTTGTGTAAATGGTGATTTGGATATTTTGTACTCCCATTAACTGACAGTGTGGCTACTGAATGCATATATTAGAAGCAATCATAATTAATGTGATTAATAAAATTTAATTTTAGTGGATTTAGAAATACCTAATCCAATTAACATTAAATTACACGGGACAACAAACTTTTTTGAAAGTGTTACTTCCTCAGAATTTTTTTGCTTATGATAGACTATTTAGAGCTGAACACAAATGTAACTTCAGTCTACTTGTATGACATAGGGATTTGGAGAAATAAGACATTAATGTTCATGAATATAGTGTGTTTAATTGCATAATGGTGCTGATGCTTTTCAATAGTTCAACTAAACTAAAAATATTTTGTTGTTGATTTTCATTTATACTCAGTGTCTGAAGCTTCTTGTTTAAGTGTTCAACAGTCTTGATGGATTCCAGTTGCCCTGATACTGTTTCTTCATTACCATACTGCCCTGGGGAAACCTTTCCCCATGCTCCTCACTGACAGTACCAAGATTTGCAGGGAAGAAGTCTAAACAGGAATGCATAAAATTAATCTTTAGTGAAATGTTGCACTTCATGGTTTTGTATACTTGAAACATATTGTCAATCAGCTGCATGTAGTTTCTTGCTCTGTAGTTGTCAAGAAAATTTTCAACAACATCCTTGAAAGTTTTCCATGTTATTTGCTCCAGTCATACTAGAACTTCTTCAAATTGCGTGTCATTGATGACCTGTTTGATATGTGGACCAACAAAAATGCCTTCCATAATCTTGGCATCAGCTACTTGACTTGAATTATGAATTGAAATAACAAATATGAGTGATTTCAAAAAAAATAGTGCTTGATAGAGAAATTTCACAGTGATTTTCATGATCAGCAGCCCAAAATCCATAAGACACACCCAAAAGGATTCAGGAAGGAAAATCTTTATTGTCCAGTGAAATAAAACTTGTTAGGAGTTTGGATTAAAAAAAAACTGTTGGTTCTATAAAACAGGCTCTGAACAAAATATAATTGTTAAATAAATTGGATGCATTTTCCCTTGATAATCTTGAACATGAATAGCAAGATAAATTTTTGGCATATTAAAACTGAAAAGCTTTCTGAAGAAACTAGTAAATTAGCAAAACAGTGTTGAGACATTATTATGATTACAACATTGCTATATTTCTTTCTGATTCCATTTGGCTAACTGGGTGAATACATTCACAGTTAAGACTGAATTCCTTTGACATCCAGAAAACCTTTCTGTGCAAGTGTTAACTAACATCTACTTAGGGAGAAAAATTACCTATGCTTCCCACTCTTTATCATTTTCCAGTGATTTCCTGCTGGAGAATACCTGTAGAAATTGGATAAAGTGTTGCATCTCCCATGGCTGAACAGATGACTGAGGACTCTTCAGGTTCCAACGTGAAAGATGACCTCTTGGACAAAATAATATAGAACAGCTGGGCATATTTGGAACCATGCCATACCTTGCCATTATCATCTTCAGGGAAGAGTGAGAGAAGATTTTTAAAGCCAATATTATCTACTCTGTAATAATTGGAACAATGATGACATCCTTTTTAGCTAATTCTTTCATTAGCTGCCAACATTTCCCAACAAAATTCAAGCCACTAAGTTAATAAGCAAATTTCAATTTCAGCACTCTAAAGCTCCTGTTCTGTCAATGGAAAATTATTTTTATGACATCTTAAAGCAGGCCAACCTTTATTAAAGGGTTGGTAATCTGTTAGTTCAGCTATTGCACATTCTTCGTCTCTATTTGTCACTTCTCAAGAGAAAAATGTCCAGGTCTCTCATTGAACAAGGCTCAGACAAACTTCAGACATAGTCCGATAAGCAACAAATAATATTAAAATAAAATGTCGCTGAAGTTATTAAAATTGTTATGTATCGTACTGACTCTTTGCTATTGGTATTACCATTACAAAGTCCCAATACATTAATAACTTCGGGGTTTCCATAACCCATAGACTTAAATGGACTTGCAAGCAGATACTTTGTCTAGAACAAGTCAGAGGCTGCATATTTTGAGTCTGTTTCATTCTGTCTCAAGCATTCTCCATTTGTCCAGAAGAGTTCAGCTCCAAAATTAATCATTCAGAACAAATAAGTCTGCTGTCTGGTGCTCCATAAACATTTGTTCTCTTTACATGCACCGCAATTGCATGGTGTTTCAAATTGAAAACCTCCTGCTGCTAGTCAACAAAATTACATTAAAGACCACATTCAAACCTTGGCATCTACCACCAAGACGAAAGATGAAAACAGCAGTAAATGGGAACTTCAACATCAGCATTTTCCCTTTGAGTCACACTCCATTTTAACCTGAAAATATATTGCTTCTTAATAATCAGCAGGTTTAAATGGTGGAGCTCATTATCAATAGTGCTGTGGGAATGTCTTCATTAGGACTGTGGCTGTTCAAGTTACAAATAAAACATTCCTCAGTTTTTCAATCATTCATTGTTTTTTTAGTAAATATTTACTTTGATCCTGGGTTCATCATTACCAGCTGTTAACATAATAATATTTAACTGTTCTTCCCTGTTTGCTATTTAAGTTGATTGATAATGCTTCTTAGAGAGTTAAAGTAATTTAAATACATTTTAACTGTTTTACAACTTCACTCTATTATTATCACCTTTTCTAATTCATCCTTAGTTTGCTGAGATAACTGAAGGCCACGGCAATGTTAATGTAGCTCTTTACAACAGGTATTTCATTCTGCTAATTGAGTGTTGATCCAGCATTCACTAATTATTAGGCAAAGATGAGAATGCTCAGCATATCTTTATGTATATATGGTCCAATTATGATCAATATGCAGGACTCAGAAATGACTTGTATTCACAAAGGAATTATACAATTTTTTTTAAAGTTATTATTTCAGCTTAGTGGCCGTTGTGCTTTTGCTAATTTGTTTTAGTTATCCATTTCTTCTTTATTTTAAATGTGTGATGGAGGATAAGATGGAAAGAGGGAAGCACGAGGATGTGGATTTAAAAATGCAAACACAAGGAATTCGGCAGTTGCTGGAAATTCAAGCAACACACACAAAATGCTGGTGGAATGCAGCAGGCCAGGCACCATATATAGGAAGAAGTAGAGTCGACGTTTCGGGCCGAGACCCTTCGTCAGGACTAACTGAAAGAAGAAATAGTAAGAGATTTGAAAGTGGGAGGGAGAGGTCCAAAATGATAGGAGAAGACAGGATGGGGAGGGATGAAACTAAGAGCTGGAAAGTTGATTGGCAAAAGGGAGACAAGGCTAGAGAAGGGAGAGGATCATGGGACAGGAGGCCTAAGGAGAAAGAAAGGGGGAGGGGATCACTAGAGGAAGATGGAGAGCAGGCAAGGAGTTATTCTGAGAGGGGCAGGGAGAGAAAAAAGAGAGAGAAGAAAAAAAGGAAAAAACAATAAATAAATAAATAATGATGGTTTGGGCATAAATAAGGCATTTTCACTTCCTACTAAGAACAAAAGATTTTTCTTTCCAAGTTCCATTGTATCTGCTTAAATGTATTTCACCTGAGCCCCATTGCAATCGTTGCCGGTCAACTGAGGACTTTTCGGGTATGAGCGATAAATCCAATAAATGTCATTTCTGCTTAATTTATTTGAACTCTAAAACAACAGAACAATTATTTGTTCTAATATGCATTCAACTAGTGCTGCCAAGAGAGATTCAGTTGTGGTATTAAATAATCATGTCATCAGTAATAATAACTTTCAGCTGAGGTATTGATAAATGCACATATGATGTTTCTTTGAAAAGCATCATAGCAAGACAGCAATATATGCTTAATTTGTTTGGGATTTAATCACAGAGAGTACTTAATTTTCTTTGTTCTGTTATAACCTGCATCTTGGATGCATTTTTGAATATCAAATCTGGAAATGTATGCCCTGTGTATCATGTAGAAACTGGAGCAGATAATTCAGTTACCAACACTATTCCGACATCCAAGTGAACCCTACCACATTTGTTGATTTTTGATTGATATACCTAATAATAATAAAAATAATCTTGGATTTGGAGAATTGTGCAAACCTTACACAAGAAGATCTAGAAACCTCTCAATTAATGTAAGCCAGGCAGGGATGAAATAATAAATTTGAAGTATAATAAAATGAAAAATAATAATTAGAAATTAATAAAGATATTATGGAAATCGGTATATATCGAAATAAAGGAAATCATAGTTGCCAAATCTGTTAGCTTCACTATCCTGCAAATTGCATCAGTGATGAACAGGTCTGTTGATGATTTCTGAAAGTTTATTTGAACTTTCAGAAACCTTTGATTAATGTGGCATACAAGAAATGACTCAACAAAATAGGCAGTTAGATCATTCCCCTCAAAAATAAGTGCAGTATACAGTTTTGGAAATGGTTGTGGGGGATGAGCTCCCAGGGGAATGGCATGGAGACAATATTACAGGCACTGAGCGCGGATTTGTGATGCAGAAGGTAAAGAGGGAGAAGAGGGGAGCAGTAGTGATAGGGGGCTCATTAGTCAGAGGAAAAGACAGGAGATTCTGTGGATGTGAACAGGATACCCGAATGGTATACTGCCTCTCAGGTGCTGGTGTCAGGGCCACGCCCACAGCATTTTAGAGAAGGAGGGAGAGCAGCCAGATGTTTTGGTACATATTGGTACCAATGACAAAGGAAGGAAAAACAATGAGGTCCCGGAAAGAGAATTTAGAAAGCTGGGCAGAAAGTGAGAAGCAGAACCTCCAAGGTAGTAATTTCTGGATTGCTACTTTTTCCACGCACTTGTGAGGGTAGAAGCAGGGTGATTTGACAGATAAATGTGTGGCTGAGAAGCTGGTACAGAGGGCAGGGCTTCAGGTTCTTGGATCATTGGGATCTCTTCTAGGAGAGGTATGACCTATATAAAAAGGACAGGTTGCACCTGAACCTGAGGGGGACCAATATTCTCGCAGACAGGTTTTTTTTAGAGCTGTTGGGGAGGGTTTAAACTAATTTGGCAGGGGATGGGAACCGGAATGAAGGGATTCATGATAGGACAGATGGTAAAAACGTAAAGATAGCGTGAAGTCAGACTGTCAGGAAGGGCAGGTAGATGATAAGTCAAAATTCCAGCCAGCAGGATGAGTATCAGTGCATTGGGGATGCAAAATCAAAAAGGGTTGCAAATACAGTACTCAAAGTTTTATATGCAATGTATGGAGTATAAGAAATAAGGTGGACAAACTTGTTTCACTACTACAGATTGTCAGGTATGATGTTGTGGCCATCCCGGAATCATGGCTGAAGGGATGGTCATAGTTTGGATCTGAATGTCCAAGGTTACACGTTGTATTGGAGGGATAGGAAGGTAAGAAGAGGTGGTGGCATGCTATTCTGGTAAAAAAAAAAGTATCAAATCAGTAGAAAGATGCCACATAGGTTTGGAAGTTGTTGAATACTTGTGGAAATAGAAAAGGCACGTCAAAAGGGCAATGTTATGATAGTCATGGGAGATTTTAACATACAGGTTGATTGGAAAAACTAGGTTGGTAATGGATCCCAACAGTGTGAGTTTGTTGAATGCCTACAAAATGGCTTTTTAGAGCAGTTTATTCATGTGCCTACTAGGGGATCAGCTATACTGAATTGGGTGTTATGTAATGGACCAAGGGCAATTAGGGAGCTTAAGGTAAAAGAGCCCTTAGGAGCCAGTGATAACAATATGAACTTGAAATTTGATAGGGAGAAATAAAGTCTGACATAGCAGTATTTCAGTGGAGTAAGGGGAATTATAGTGGTATGAGAGAGGAGTTGGCCAAAGTAAATTGGAAGGAAAGACTGGCAGGGATTACAGCAGAGCAACAATGGTGTGAGTTTCTGCGAAAAATGAGGAAGGTGCAGGACAGATGTATTCCAAAAATGAAGAAATACCTAAATGGCAAAACAGTACAACTGTGGCTAACAAAGAAAGTCAAAGCTAATGTAAAAACAAAAGAGAGGGCATGCAACAAAGCAAAAATTGGTGGGAAGATAGAGGATTGGGAAGCATTTAAAAATCTACAAAGAGCAAGTAAAAGAATCATTAGAAGGAAAAAGATGAAATATAAAAGCAAACTAGGAAACAATGTCAAAGTGGATAGTAAAAGCTTCTTCAAGTATTTAAAAACAAAAAAATATATAAATGTAGGACCACTAGAAACTGAGGCTGGAGAAATAATACCAGAGGATAAGGAGATGGCAGATGAACTAAGAGAGTATTTTGCATCAGTCTTCACTGTGGAGGACACTAGCAGTATGCCAGATGTTGTAGTGTGTGAATGAAGAGACGCTGAGTGCAGTTACTACTATGAGGGAGAAGGTACTCAAAAACCTGAAAGACTTAAGAGTGCATAAGTAACCCAGGCCAGATGAACTACACTCTAGGGTTCTGAAAGTGGTAACATTAGAAATGGTAGAGTTATTAGCAATGATCTTCCAAAAATCATTGGACTCTGGCATGGTGCCAGAGAACTGGAAAGTTGCAAATGTTGCTCCACTCTTTAAGAAAGAATGAAGGCAGCAGAAAGGAAATTATACACCAGTTAGCCTAACTTCAGTGGTTGGGAAGATGTTGGAGTCAATTGCTAAGGATGAAATTATGGAGTACTTGGTGACACAGGACAAGATACTTTCCTTAAGGAAAAAAATTTGCCTGACAAACCTGTTAGAATTCTTTGAGGACATTATAAGTAGGATTGATAAAGGGGATGCGGTAGATGTTGTATATTTGGACTTTCAGAAGGCCTTTGACAATGTGCCACACGAGGCTGTGCACCAAGTTAAGAGCCCATGGTTTTGCAGGAAATTTACTTACATGGTTAGAGCATTCGCTAATTGGTAGGAGGGAATAAAAGGATCTTTGCTTTGCTGCCAGTGACTAGTGGTGTTCCACAGGTGTCGGTGTTGGGACCGCTTCTTTTTATGCGGTATATCAATTATTTAGATGATGGAATAGATGGCTTTGTTGCCAAGTTTGCAGATGATGCGAAGATTGGTGGAGGGGCAGGTAGTGTTGAGGAAACAGATAGGCTGCAGAAGAATTTAGTCAGATTAGCAGAATGGGCAAGAAAGTGGCAAATGAAATGCAATGTTGGAAAATGCATGGTCATGCACTTTCCAATGTGTAGGCTATTTTCTAAATGGGGAGAAAATCCAAAAAATCTGTGATGCAAAGGGACTTGGGGGTCCTGGTGCAGAACACCATAAAGGTTAACCTGCAGGTTGAGTTGGTAGTGAAGAAGGCGAATATAATGTTAGCATTCATTTTTAGAGTTCTGGAATACAGCAGCAGGCATGTGAAGCTGAGGCTTTATAAGGCACTGGTGAGGCCTCACCTTGAGTATTGTGAACAGTTTTGGGCTCCTCATCTAAGAAAAGATGTGCTAGCATTGAAGAGGTCCAGAGGCGGTTCATGAGGATGATTCTGGGAATGAAAGAGTATGAGGCATGGTTGATGGCTCTGGGTCTGAACTCACTGGAATTTAGAAAGATGAGGGGGATCTCATTGAAAACTTTTGAATCTTGAAAGCCAAGACAGAGTAGATGTGGAAAAGAGGTTTCCCATGGTGGCGGGGGGGGGGGCATAGGATAAGAGGGCACAGGCTCAGGATAGAGGGGTGTCCATTTAAAACAGAGATGCAGAGAAATTTCTTTAGCCAGAGGGTGGTGAACTTCTGGAATTTGTTACCACATGCAACTGTGGAGGTCAGGTCATAGGGTGTATTTCAGGCAGAGTTTGACACGTTCTTAATTGGACACAGCTTCAAAGGTTATGGAGAGATGGCCAGGGAATGGGGTTGAGGATAAAAGAAGATCAGCTATGACTGAATGGCAGAGCAGACTCAATGGGCCAAATGATCTAATCGTGCTCCTATGTCTTATGGTCTTATTGTCTAAAATGCACTCAATAATATATTCATATGGATTATTGTGTAGTTAATAAATAGAAAATGGACAGTAGGAATAAATGATCATTTATGTATTAGAAGCCTGTTTCCAGCATGGTCTAACTTAGAGTGCCTTCAGAGGGTTCCAGAATGGGGAAGTGAGGGGGAGGACATGGCAGATGGAGTAAAAAGTTGGAAGCTAATTACTCATCTATTTTCATATGGGGAGATTAAAAAGTGCTGGTATTCAGATTGTCTTGATGTCCCTGCACACAAATCACTGCAAGTTAACACGCAGATACAACATGTACTGTAATTATGAAGGCAAACAGTGGGTTGCCCTTCATTGCAAGATTTGACTTCAAAAGAAAAGATGCCTGGCTCCAATTACACAGAGCCCTGGTGAGACTGCATCTGGAATACTCTGCTCTAGTCTAGTCTCCGTCCAAAGGAAAGATAGATTTGTGACATTTAGAATGCAGTACACAATCACCAGATTGATTTGTGGGATGCAAGTTTTATTACGTGAGGCAAGATTAAGCAGAATAGGCCGATGTTCTCTTCAGTTTAATAGAATGAGAGATGATCTCAGGAGGAAAGATATCAAATACAGTACTTATAGGGTCTGACAGGAAAGATGCAAGGTTGATACTTCTCCTGGATGGAAGTTATAACTGGGTTTCAGAGTGACAAAATAGGTCAGACACTGCAGACCAAGATAAGGAACAATTTTTTTCACCCAGAATAGTGAATCTTTGAAATTCTTTACGCAAGATAGTCATGGAGAATCCATGACCTTGCCAACATCAAACTCTCGTTACTAGGACAGTGAGCTATTTACAGTACTGTTTACAGCTTACTTGTGCTGTGCACTACACATGCATTTTCAATTATATTTTGTAAACTTATTTGTGGCAATATTTTTTATGTGCTGTGTGCTGTGTGTATTGTGGGTGCACCATGGTCTGGAAGTGCCACTTGAGGGTCATTTACTGAGTATATTGAAGACGGAAATTGGTAGATAATAAGGAAAACAAGATGTGTGGGGTTAGTACAATGTAATTTTTCTGAAGAGGTAAATGTTTAATGCCTACTTCTTCAAAAGAGCTTACTAGATTTCTTGAGCAACATAAACAAAAGGTTAAATGCGAGGGATTCTGCAGATGGTCGATGTTCCAGAGTAACACACATGGAAAATGCTGCAGAAACTCAGCAGGTCAGGCAATATCTATGGAAATAAATAAACAGTTAACTTTTCAGGCCAAGACCCTTCCTCGGGACTGTGAAGGAAGAAGGAAGATGCCAGAATAAAAATGCTGGGGGGACGGGAAGGAGAACTAGCTGGAAGGTGAGAGGTGAAACCAGGTAGGTGTGAAAGGTAATTGCCTGGAGAAAGCGGAATCTGATAACAGAGGAGAGAGGACCATGGGAGAAAGGGAAGGTGGAGGGCTTCAGGGGAGGAGATAGGCAAGTGAGGAGAAGAAGTAAGAAGCTGGTGTGGGCAATAGAAGAAGAGGGAAGTTAGGATCCCATTGAAGATGATGGAGGTTGCGGAGAATATTGTGTTGGATGTGGAGGGAGTGATCCCTCTGGAAAGCAAGGGGTGGGGAGAGTGTAAAGATGTGTTTGGTTTTAGGATCCAGTTGATGATGTGTTGAATGTGGAGGCTCATGGGTGGAAGGTGAGGACAAGAAGAACTCTGTCCCTATTAAAGTGGAAGGAAGATGGGATGAGCACGGATGTCTGTGAAATGGAGGAGATGTGGGTAAGGGCAGCAACAATAGTAAAGGAAGAAAAATTCTGTTCTTTGAAGAAAGAGGATATTTCTGATGTCCTGGAAAGAAAAGCCTCATCATGGGAACAAATACAGTGAAGATGAAGGAACAGCGCAAAATGCAAGTCAGGCTGCCTCTGTGGAAGGAGATTAACAGTTGAAGTTTTTGGACGAGACCTTTCATCAGGACTCACTAAACAGCTTGTTTTTGTTTGTTTTTTTCAGTGCTTTATCAGTAATTTAAAAAATAACATGGAACTATGTAGGGGCTCATCTTCAGACAGATAATTCAAGACTTAAATATTAAGGTATGATTTAAGGAATGAAAATGAAAAGCAAAGGAATAAAGGTTTAAGAAAATTCTTCCAGAAATTTAGATATGCAGACACAGTCAGTGATGGTGGAGCCATTGAAATTGAAGCTGTGCACCAGACTGGGATTGAAGAAGCACAAAAATTATGAAGAGCTAAGGGAATTATAGAAGAAGGGATGGTTATGACAATAGTTGGTTTTGAAAGTAATAAAGAAAAAGTTAAAATTAAGGTAGCTCAAAGATAGGGGAATAGTATTTAGGTTACAGGGCCATCTCCTGATTGAACACTGCAATGATCGATGGATGGGATTTTCATAAGATATGCCACCACAACCTGGTATGGAAACACCAATGCTCTTGAACAGAAAAGCCTACAAGAAATAGTGGATACAGCCCAGCCCAATCATGGGTAAAGTCCTCCCCTCTATTGAGAACATCTACAAGGGGTGCTGTCATAAAAAAAGGAGTATCCATTCTCGAGGACTCCCACCATCCAGGCCATGCTCTCTTCTCTGCTGTCAACAGGAAGAAGGTATAAGAGCCTCAGGACACACAGCACCAGGTTCAGGAACAGTAATTAACCCTCAGTCATCAGGCTCTTGAACCAGGGAGGATATCTTTCCTCAAGCTCACTTGCTCCAACACTGAATGTTCCCAAACCCTTGGGCTCACTTTCAAGTACTCTTCATCTCATGTTCTTGATATTCAATGTTTATTTATTTATATTATTTTGTTTGTATTTTTTTCTGTTTGTATTTACACAGTTTGTTGTCTTTTGCACTTGGTTGTATGTCTGGCTTGTGTGCAGCTTTTCATTGATTCTGCTGATTCTATTCTTTGTATTTACTGTGAATGCCCACAAGCAAATGAATCTCAGGGCTGTATATGGTGACATATATGTATTTTGAGGATCCTTAAGTTTGTCTCAGCCAGGGGAGGTAGTGGGGATAAGCTTCCACTACCTATTAAATGCTCCCAGTGGCATGTTTCTCAAACTGACAACCTAGTCCAGTGCCTGGCCTTCACATGTGGCTTAACTACTATGCCCAGAGGAACCATTTCTCCGGTCAGGAGAAGGGGTAAATGTGGGTTACTTGTCCCTTAAAACCAGTTGCTTTGGGCAGATGGGGTTCATCAGCCATGGTTGGCAGCGGATCTAGGAGAAGGAAAACTCTGATCTCCAAACATCTGGCTGTACCCACTGATGAGGTAGGCTTCAGGAGAAACCCCCGAGGAAAAATCTGGAGTTGGAGTTCCTAAGGCAGTCCAACTCCTGCAACATCACTGCTGCCAAACTGTATCAGTCTCTGCTGTTCCTTTGATTCACCAGATATTTCAATTGTGTGAAGAGGGAAAGCCTGCTGCATGGGCAACAGCTTGCTCTCCATATCGTACTGCCCTAGCTTGCATACTAGCTTCTGTATCACCAGCTTGTATGCAATACTCAGGGTCAACCCCAACCAATAGAGGACCTAAATATGTACTTTCATATTAAATTTACATTGCACTTTGAACTCTATCCATAATTAGACAAGGAATTGAAATAGCATCATTCATGATACTATTTGTATTGTTGAAGGCTCATATTCATGCTAAATATGACATCAAAGTTGCCTGAATCAGCCTTATGTTGTTGTTGAATAAAAGCTGGTGAACCTGAAAGCTACGGTTGTGGTCTCCTTTCCGCTTAGCTGGAGGAAATCTCCACTCATTAAATATAAAATGTTGGGCGAGAGATCAAGATATGAGAATGCACTGAAGAGATAGTAGCAAAGCAGAGCTTGGTGGCAACAGACTGCACATGGAATCAGATGTCCAAGGTGATTGTAACTTGTTGATGACAAGTGAGAAGGGGAAGGTCAATGTGTCGATGACATCGAAGGTAATAGCATAGGTCCTGGAGGGAATTCTTTGAGCAATATAGCTTGGATGCAGGGTCTTTAATCCCACAGGTCCATGTTGACCATGGTGTCCACCAGCTAGTCTCAATTTCCTGTGTTCAACCTCTATCACTCTAAGCCCTACCCCTCCATGTACCTATCCAAGTGTTTTTTTTAAATTATACTATTGTGCCTGCTTCAATCACTTCCTCTGGCAACTCATTCCATGTACTCACAACCCTCTCTTCAAATTCAAGTTTAGATATATTTATATAAAGTTCATCCAGACCATGGTGTACTACAAAACATATCAGACACAGCACAAAATATATAAGCACACAGCACATCTACCAAAATATTACCAGAAATAAATTAATAAAATATAATACAAAATACTTTCATCACATGCAAACAATGAAGTTTCAGCACTCTGATCTAGTGACAAGACCTCAGTGATGGCAGGGTATTCCCTGTAAGAAGCTGTTGCTCAGTCTGGCCATCCTAGTCCTGATGCTTCTGTGCCTCTTTCCTGACAGTAGTGGTTCAAAGGGATTGTAGGATGGGTGGTGGGGATGCTCAACAATACTTCTGGCCGTCCGCCTGCAACACTCCCAGTAAATTTCACAAATAGTAGGGAGGAAGACCTTGGTGATCATCCAGATAATGTCAGCTACCCTCTGTTGGGTCTGGAAGTCTGATGCCTTTGCAGACTCTGCACCACACAATGATGCAAAGGGACAGGACACTCTCAATGGCACTCCTGTTTAAAGTTGTTAGAATACAGATGGGGACACCTCAGTCTCCTCAGAAAGTGTAGATGCTGCTGAGCCTTCTTGACAAGTGAAGAAGTGTTGTGGGTCCAGGTTAGATCGTCCATTACGTACGCATCAAGGAGCTTTGCGCTTTTCGTTCTCTCCACAGCAGAGCCATTGATGTCGATCTGTGCCTTCCTGAAGTCCATATCCTCTTTTGTCTTGTCCACGTTGAGACTCAAGTTGTTCTTGCACTATTTGACAAGCTTCTCAACCACCTCTCTGTATGTTGACTCATCATTAATGCTAATGAGGCCTACCACTGTTGTATCATTAATGAACTTGATTATGCGATTTGAACTGGATCTGGCAGTGTAGTTGTGAGTCAGCAGAGTGAACAGCAGTGAGCTATGCACAGTCCTGGGGGGGCACCGAAGCTCAGTGTGACAGAGCATGAGCTGTTACTGCCCACTCAGACTGACCAGAGTCATTCCATTAGGAAGTCTGAGATCCAGTTACAGATAGAGGGGTTGAGTCCAAACAAGGACAGTTTACCCACTAGCCTCTGAGGGATGATCACGTTAAATACCGAGCTGAAGTCGATGAACAGCATCCTGGTGTATGAGGCATTGTTTTCCAGATGGACCAGGACAGAGCAAAGGGTTAAGGCTATGTTATCATCAGTGTATTGGTTTGAGCGATAGGTGAACTGGAAAAATGCCTCTCAGGTCCCTCCTAAATCTTTCACCTCTTAGCGTAGATCCTTGTCCCCTAGTTTTTGGCTTCCTTACCCTGAGGGGAAAAGACTGTTACCATCTACCCTATCGATGCCTTTCATATTATTAAACACTCCTATCGGTTGCGCCACACACTCCCAAATTTCAAGGAATAAAGATCTAGCCTGTGAACTCTATTTTCCTTAAAAAGAAGGAGACCAAAACTGTAAATAGTATTCCATGTACAGCGCCACCAATAACATGTTTAACTGCAATATAATGAACCAACTCCTATACATAAAGCCTTGACAAATGAAGACCAGCATGCCAAACACCTTTTCCATCACCCTGTCCACTTGTGACACTGCTTTCAATGAACTAGGCACTTGTATTCCTATGTGATTTTGTTCCATTACACTGTCTTAAGCCCAACCCATTCTTGGTGTAAGTTCTCTGCTGGCTTGACTTTTCAAAATACATCACCTCAAGCTTATTTGTGTGGAAGCCTATTTGCCACTCCCCTGTCCACTTCCCCAACTGATCAAGATTCAAAGATTTCAAAGCACATTTATTATCAAAGAATATATAAATTATACAATCTTGAGATTTGTTTGCTTTCAGCAGCCACTAAGCAAGAGACCCAAAAGAACCCAATAGAAAAAATTAAAATGGGGACCAACACCGGATGTGCAGAGAAAGAGGCAAAATACACAAATCAGGCAAACATTAGAAGTGAGCAACAACATTGAGAACCAAAATAATTTCTTAGATCCGAACCCCGGGGCAGCCTGGAGTAGGCCCAAGCCTCAATATCAGTTCATCATGTTAGCGGGCATGGAGCACAGCAGCCGCAGCAGTTGTCATAGCCTCAGCACCATGGAGAAGTGAGCCACCATTGCGGAAGAATTTGTGAAATCGGCTCTCACCTCTGAGCCCGCCGCTCTGTCTTTCCAGATGTCCCTCTATTTCACAATAACCTTGTCCACTTTCAAAACACCTCTTAATTTTGTATCATCCACAAACATTCAAGTCCAGGTCATTTATGTAAATAACAGAGGGAAAGGATCCCAACACTGACACCTGCAGCACACAACTTGTCACTGGCCTCCATTCCAAGTAAGAACATTCATCTTCCTAACTGTGAGCCAATTTTGAATCCACCCAACCAGTTCCTTCGAGATTCCATGGCCAGTGGAACCATGTTGAAGTCATTACTAATATCCAAATAGACAATATCCACTATCCAACCCTCATTTACCTTTTCTGTTCCCTCTTCAAAAAACCTGAAAAATGTTTGTTAAGTATGTCCTTCCACACTCGAGCCATGTTGATTCCTAATCAGATTCTATCAATGCAAATACTGGTAGATCTTATCCCTCAAAATTCCTCCATTAAACTCTCCAGCCTATAGTTTCCCGGTTTGTTTTTTTTTCTACCCACCTTAAGCAACTCATGTTCTCAGTATTATTTTATTTGCACGGTTGGTCTTCTTTTGCACTTTGGTTGTTTGTCTGTCTACATCTGTTTATGTTTAGCTTTCACAAAATTCTTTTGTATTCCCTTTTTTCCTGTAACTTCCTGCAAGGAAATAAATCTCAAGGTAGTCTATGGTAACATATACATACCTTGATAATAAACTTACTTTGAACTTCTTACAGAACGATACCATCTTCCAGGCTTCAGGCACTTCAGCAGTGGCTAGCAGTGGGTTAAGGTTGAAAGGTGAACGTTTAAGGTGAACATGAGGGCAAACTTTGACACTCAGAGGGTCGTGAAGTTTCAAAAGAGCTGCCAGCACAAGTAATGCATCCCAGCTTGATTTCAACATTTAAGAGAAGTTTGATAGGTACATGGATTGTAGAGTCTGGGGGCTGGGCAGGTCGATGGGACTAGACAGTTTAAATGGTTTGGCACAGACTAACTGGGCTGAAGGACCTGTCCCTATGCTGTTCTTGGCCAAATGTAAAGTGTTGCACCTTGTACATTTAAAGGGACATTACATTGTTCAGGACAAGAGCTTCAACAGTGTTGGTGAGCGGAAGGATCTTGGGGTCCAAGTTCATAGCTCCCTGAAAGTGACTACACAGGGTGATAAGGTGGTTATGAAGGCATGTGGCATGCTTGCCTTTATTAGTTGAGGCATTGATTGCAAAAGTCAGAAAGTTATATCGTAGCTTTATAAAACTGTAGTTAGGCTGCATCTGGAGTATTGCATTCAGTTCTGGTCACCTCAATATAGGAAGAATTTTGAGGTTTTGGAGAGGAAGCAGGAGTAGTTTACCAGGGTGTTGCCTGAATTAGAGGGCATGTGCTCTAATGAGAGGTTGGATAAACACAGGTTGTTTTCTCTGGAGCAGCAAAGCCTGAGGTGAGATCAGATAGTTTATACTATTATAAAGGGCATAGATAGAGTAGTCAGACAATATCTTGTTTCTAAGGGTTGAAATGTCTTATACCAAAGGGCATAAAGTTAAGGTGAGAGGGGGTAATTTCAAAGGAGATGTGAAGGGCATGTTTTTTTTTACACAGACTAGTGAATACTGGATTGTGCTGCCTGTGGTGGTGGTAAAGGCAGAAACTTTAAAGACTTTTAAGAGGTGTTTAGATAGGCAGGTGTGTATGAGAAAAATGGAAGGATATGAGCATTGTGTAGGCAAAAGAGAATATTTTAGTTAGCCAATTGATTACTAATTTAACTGGCTTGTCACAACGTTCTGGGCCAAAGTGCCTGCTGCTGAGCTGGACTGTTCTATGTTCTTTGGAACATATTTATTAAATATATAAACCAATAACAAATTACATTCCATTCTCTGCCAGTAAGAATATATAACAACCAAATACTTATTATTGACCTAATCTTTATGATTTTCAAAATTTCAAAGATTCGCAGGAATGCATCCCTCCTATCAATTGAGTCATAACTGTAATCGGTTTTGTTCATGCCGCACTATTTTCTTATCTTTTATTATATTATAATATTTTCTGTTCAATTCCCCTCCCTATTCCCCATCTTACCCAAATGATTTGAAGTCCCTCCAACAACATTTACTCTGTTGATGACACTGATATTTATGATACTTTTAAACACTTTTACTGCAAATTAACTAACATGGTACAGTCATTTTGCAGACATGAATCATGATGTTCCATTACACAAATCAGCAAAGTCCCACGCCATTTTTAAATGAACATAATCAAACTTGTATATGTTAAGAACAAGAAGGCACTATCAATCACTGAACCAAGATGGCAAAGGACTTGGGACACTATTTATCAATCCATTCTGCTGCACTGCTGGATTTAATTTTGAGCTATTTACAAATACAGTACAGCTGCTTTTTTTAATGCAGCTTTTTCAAACTAGCTGTATCATCCCCCACAATCAGTATAATTAGGAAGCACAATGATGATAGAATAAAGCACTTTAGTTTAAATAGCATATTGGGATTTATTGATTAAAACAGAGGGGGGAATAGTTGGGAAAGGGAAAAAGACAAGGTAAATCAAGTGAATTAAAAGTGAAATGAGTCAATAATTAATTATTGTTTTGGATTTTCTGAAATCTGGCAACTTTATACGATTCAGTGTCTAGCTGAGTACTAATGGAAACATTACACATTGACTGATGACTTGAAATAAAGTGAATAACATAAATTAAAATAGGTTTTATTTGGTAAAGCAGCCAATAAAGTCCTACAAGTATCTTGGACTATGAGAGATGAGCTGTGCAAAAGCAAACAGAAACCTTATTTGATGTATCAATCAACCAAGCAGCAAATACTTAGCACCTACACAGTTATCAAAACTACCGATCTTTTGGAGGACAACATAAATTTTATCCATAAAACTTAATCATGGCTCAAGATTGTTATGTTGCTGTCAGGTGTCTATTCTTAAGTAAACCATTGGATGCCAAAATCTGCTGTCACCTTTTTTCTGTATGGAAAACTTGTAGAGTTAGTAACCAGGCTACTGAGCTGGATTCATCAGATCTTTAATCAACCTCTCTTCACCATCAGTTGGAAGACAAATGTCCCAGCTGCACATTGATCTTCCATCATGTATTTTGCTGCTTTATGGTGTGGGGCTGGTGTTCATATAATCTTCATTCACAGCCTTGTGATAGTTTACGCGTTTTGCTGTAACTCCTATAAAATGAGTGTGGGAGTCACTAGTGGGATTAACCTGCTCTCTGTTGCTTCATAGGCACACAGCAGGTAAGTTTTATACTGCCAGTAAATGAATAAATTACAGGACTGTGAAAGCTAATCACAATTTTGTGTGTCTGTCCACCTCAGTAATAGCCCAATGTCACCAGCACCAATAAGTGAAGGCTGTGCCTCTGAAAGGGAAGCTGAAACTATGGCTGTAATAAGTGGCAAAGTTCAAACGAAGTATCTCTAGCAAACCATGTATTTGATACAATGTTCTTTGCTGAAGTTTAGGTAAGGGGAATTGCAACCTGACTGACAGGCAAACTTTTGCCTTCCGCTTCTAACTTGCCCTCCTCCTTCCTCTCCACTGCCTCCTCTGTCCTCAAGAAGTCTATTCTGCTCTGCACACCCCCGCCCCCTTCATTATCCTATTTTCTGGAAGATAAATTCACACCTATAGACCCATCTTTAACAACACTTGGTTTATGCAGAAGCAAGGCGAAGTGAGTATCTGAGTCTTCTGTCTCCAGTTGTTTGATGCTTAGTAAAATTTGCAAGAGTGTCTGTCTCATTTGTTTTTAAATACAAATATAGTGAAAAGTGTCATTATGTCTGTTTTAGCACCAAATACTGCAGCTTTCCTTCATCCCTGAATACAGAAAGGATATTGGATGCATGGAGTACGTGCTCTACAACCAAATTCAAATAGCATTGGTTGGGAGGTTCTTCCTGCCGTTCAATATTTTTGGTAGTTTGTACTTAAAGATAGCATTAAGTGGAGCATAATTCCCCATAGTAATCTGAAATGATTTTCTAAAACCTCTGCTTTTCAGAGTTGACCATGGACGTTTCACCCTAGGGGTTTAGATAGGCAAGTCAGTGCTGTATGATATGGAGAGCAAGTTGTTGCCCATATAGCTTGCTCCCCCTCTCCATGCATCTGATAAACCCAAAAAAATTACAGAGACCGATACAGTTTGGGACCAGCGACACTGCAAGAGTTGCCAGTCAATGTTGAACTCAATGTAGGACTTCCTTCCCAGCAGATTATCGGCACCCAATTGCCCATCATTGAGAACATCTACCATAAATGCTGCCTGGGCAGGGCGAAAATCATTATCAAGGATGCACCTCACCCTAACCATGGACTTTTTACTCTCTTCCCATCCGGTAGGCGCTACAGGAGCTTCCGCTCCCACACCAGCAGGCACAGGAAGAGCTTCTTCCCTGAGGCTGTGACACTGCTGAACCTCATATTACAGCGCTAAACAGTATTGCACCCATATAAAAGTACTGAGACAGTACAATATTTGTGTGCTATAGCACTTATTTTTTATTTGCAACTATTTTGTAAATAACACTATTCTTTGCATTCCTGGTTAGATGTTAACTGCATTTCGTTGGCTTTGTATCTGTACTCGGCACAATGAGAATAAAGTTGAATCTAATCTAATTTTAGGGACTACAACTTTGGATTTTTCCCATGGGGTTTACTCCTGAAGCCTTCCCACATGCGCTAATAGCCGAAAGACAGCAGAGGTCTGAGATAAGTTTTCCTTCTCCTACATCAGCTGCCAACCATGGCTGGCGTTCCCCATCTGCCAAAGTGACTGGCTTTAAGGTGTCAGTAAACCACCATTGCCCTCTCTCTAGTCAATGGAAATGGTTCCACCAGGCTTAGTAGCTAAGCCACACATGAAGGCCAGGAGCTGGACTTAGTTGTCAGAGGCTATTTGAGATGCATGCCATTGGGAGCATTTAATAGATAGTGGGAACTGAATCCAATAACTATCACTAAGTATAACAAATGATCACTGCATGCTAATTAGTATCATGGTTTCCACTGTTTTCATTGACATTCATTATACTATATGGACTCTGGGCAACTCATTCCACACGAGAATGGAACTAAAAATGAATCCGACAAAAATCAAAGCAACTGGACTTGCTGTGTTATCTAGAAGACATTTTGCCACTCATCCGAGAGGCTTCAGTTCTGATCCATGGTGAGTAGTTTTCCGGCTCATAAACTCTGTCTCAACACTACCTATTTCAAATACAAAAATGACTTCCGTAGGTAGAAACACGGATGTGCCATGGGTTCACCGGTGTCTCCTATTGTAGCCAATTTATACATGAAAACAGTAGAAAGGACAGCCTTGAACACCTTCCATGGATCATCGCCCAGTCAGTGGTTCAGGTATGTGGATGACACCTGAGTAAAGATCAAAATCCATGTGGTACAAGCCTTCATAGAACACATCAACTTGGTGGACAATAACATCAAATTTATATGAGAAGACATTGAGAACAATAGAATGGACCTTTTAACACTATATAGTACTTATCAAAGAAAATGGACATTTAGATATCGCAGTTTACAGAAAACCAACCCACACAGATCAGTATCTATGGGTTAACTCTCATCACCCTTTAGAACATAAGTTGTTATCAAGACACTACACCACCACACTGAGAATGTGCCCACCAACATTACAGCTAAAGGCAAGGACTACAAGTATTTGAGAGAATCCTTGAAAGCTTGCAGCTACCCTGACAGGGCCTTCATCAAGACAGCAACAAAGACCAGCAGGAACATCAGCCCAACAGACAGAGGTAAGGAGCAAAGCAGACATAAAAACTTAGTCATCCATATGTAGCTGGAGTTTCAGAGGAACGCAGAAGAATTTTCAACAAACATCAAGTCCTGGTGTTTTTCAAACCTACAAACACACTCAGACAGAAACTTGTCAACCCAAGTATCCTACACCCAAACATAAACAGAGCAATGTTGTATATGCTGTCCAATGCAATGGAAACTGCACAGATCTGTATATCGGCGAGACAAAACATCCACTTCACAAACAGATGGCCCAACATAGGAGGGCTAACACCTCAGGTCAAGACTCAACTGTATATCTACACCTAAAGGACAAGGGACACTCCTTTGATGATAACAATGTGCATAGTTTGGACAGGGAGGACAGGTGGCTTGAAAGAGGGTTAAAGAAGTCATCTTTGTCAAACTGGAAAACTCGTCCCTGAATAGAGAGGGTGGGGTTTGATACCTACTATGTTACAATGCAGTCCTAACATTTCTACGCTGGCATCTCCACCTCTATTCATGCAAATATAAGACTAATGACTCTCTCGTTACCTCTACAACTCTTAATGACCCTCATGTGATTGCTATATCTTAAACAAATCACAGTTTATAAACCAGATAACTACCCGCCATGGATCAGAACTAAAGAAGACTCTCGGATGAGTAGTAAAACAGATTCTAGACAACACAGCAAGTCTAGTTGCCTTGATTTGCTACTGTTTGATATATAATGACCTGGATGACTGAGAACCTTCATAGTCAATCCAAGAATTGTGTAAAGTATTTGAATTCTATGCTCTTGTCCTATGAGAATTTCATGCCACCTCTATATAGCTATGTTAATTTCCAGTACAACTAATTTCTATCGCAATAATCCAATTGCTAATCCATGCATCACTTCCTGAAGAGTATATACTGTATATGTATGTAAATCATCACTTTAAGGTAACATCCCTGAAGAAAGTCTGTAACACTAGCATAGAAAAAATCTAACTACTTTATGATTTTTATTTAGATAAGTATACAAAGGCATGCTGCCTAAGGGGACAATTGTTCCTTCTGAACTTTACTGCTCTATGATTAAAACTAGTATCAATAGTAATCACAGGCTGAGAAGTATATTAAAGAAAACACAATTATGAGAATGTATTCCAAGTGCCAGAGGCATATCTAATAACCAAGGTGTCCAACATAATAATATGATTTGCTTGATATTTGGACTATTCATCTCTGTTTTTTTTTGGAGCAAAAATATGGAATAGTTTCCACTAGCTGATAGCATTTCATTTATCCATTTAGAAGAGGTGTATATTAAGTAGAGGCGTATATCATTCTCAATTTTTCTATTTATTCTTTCTATGTAGTCAGTTACCTCAAACATTCTTTCTATATGATTTACTAAAAGTTGTGGCAAACTTAGGAGAAATCAAAGATATTAAGCAACTTGATAAACATTTTTCAGTTGAAATATTAAAATGTAAGAGAAATGCGAGACAATTATGTTGCAAATATAATCAGTATCTATTCTTTAGAAAGAGAAGGGGAAGCCTTCCAACACTAAAACACACCTATTGTGGTTAGATGGCATTAATGACATGGTAATATTTTTTTTCCAACTTTCTGATCCTGACTCATTAGTCCTCAGCAGAGTCTCTCTCTCTTTTCTGTAATGAGGTCCAGGCCTGACATGATATTGAACTTTTCTGTTGTTGTTACCATGTCTTTTTCTTTGGACAGGAATCCTCACCAAGTTCCAACCATTACTCCCAACTCCAGAATTCCTAATTCCAATCCACCTCATGCTTTGTTTTTTTGTCCACTGCCCTTGACTTATTCATTGAAAATTGCTAATGAAGCATTAATCATCTTGATTTTTTCATTCTCCTTACCCTAATTTATCTTCTCTTGAACTTGCAGCATTCAGTTTGCGTGGAATCATCCCCAATATTGCCATAAATCATGATGACTGTGATGGCAGTACTGCATACAGGTTAAGTGAGTGCAACTCATTGAACTCACGTCTGCTTCCCCATACACTTTCTTATGGATTCCCTGGTTCATGACTCCTCCAGTGAAGTCAGACTGCCTCTCCAAGGCATTCACAGGTCTTATTTCCTTTAGAGATTTTTCCTCCACAGGTCCTGGACTTGTAGTCTCCTAGCTCAACACTGCTCATTTCTACCTTTATGACCAAGATCCACATGCAATACTGTCCAGGTAAACATATTTTTTCAGCCTGCTCTTGCCCCGGCAAACAGATCTATTTCCATCTTTATTCTCTATTTCTACCCCTGTTCCAGTTTCTTCTCAATTAAAACCAGGTTCAAATTATTTTGCACTTAATTCTTGGCAAGTATGAACCTAAAGCTTATTGGTTCTAATTTTTAATTTAATTTTATTTATTTTTAGAATTGGGCTTTCCACCCCTTTGAACCATCTCACAATACCCAATTTAACCCTAACCCAAGGGTTCCCAAACTTTTTATGCCATTAATCAAGGAGTCCATGGAACCCAAGTTGGGAACCCCTACCCTAGCCTCATGTTGGGATAACTTACCTACTAACTGGTACATTTTTGGACTGTGCAAGGAAACTGGAGGACCCGGAGAAAACCCATACATTCCACGAGCTGAGTATACCGACTTCTTAAATGTGACGTCAGTAAATTGAACTCCGAACTCCATCCTGAGCTGTAATAGCATCGTGCTAACGAATACGCTACTTTGGCGCCCATGTTTACCTCATAGCGTGTACATGTTTTAAGGGTATCCACAATGATAAAAAAAACTAATCAATTGAAATATTTGTTTTATAAATGTTGAGATTTCATTTTTTGTATTTGCTTTGAAATCTGTAATGTGTTTGTTTAAGAAAATGTCTAAGAAAATTCATTCTGTTCTACCTGGCTTAATACGTAACAAGAACGAGCAGCATTTACAAATGGGTTTTGCTGGTGAGGAGGGAGGAGCATTGCTTTCAATTTCTGGTTTCTGTCAAGCTTAGCTGGACAATACCACTTAAGAGAACTGCACAATGGAACTGTCCTCCTTGATTTGAATAGTGAAAACCCAGCTGATTGTAACAAATCAGAGACACTGAGTTTACCAAATCAAAACTGGCAGATCAGCTGTGGCCTACTTAGTGTTGGCTAGCCTGCCAATATTTACATTTGATTGTTGCCATTCATCAAGCTTCAGAACAGATAGAAGAAGTACTCCACATGTGGATTAACTGCAGATGATGCAAATGAATTTAAATTAAAAATGCATATGAAACACATCACTTCAAGTTAAAATTTCTGTCATGGTGCTGTTTTCCGACCCACCATAAACAGTCTGTTTGAGCACTACCTTTGGAATATAAAATTATAAAAACAGAAGGGTTGAGAATCTTGAAGGGTAATTCATTACAAATCTGCAGCTCAATTAGAATTACTGCGTTCAGATTAAAATCAAAATATTAATGACACATTGAGAGGAAACAATGCTTTTTTTTAAGTTTCTCTGTACTGATAGTTTAGTTCAATGTGATTTTCAATGCAGTGCCTTCTCTTTGTCGTTTTCTTTTCCTTACAGTTTCCTTGCCTAGGTTTATTCTGGTAACTTTTTAAATCATACCTAAATAGAATGTAAGGAATAAATACTGTAATCAAAAATTTCCCAGAAGTAATGGAAAGAGTAAAAATCTCCACATTGTTACCAGAGCCATTTGCAAATTGGCACAAAGTTAATAAGATCAGAGAGTTAAATGTGTGCTCAAAGATTGGTGTGGATGAATTATGTTTGAATTTGTGGGATATTGGCACCAGCATTGAGGAAGAAGAGAGTTGTTCCAATGGAACAGACTCCATCTAAACTATGCTAGAGTACACCAGTCAAAGCCATGCAGGAAATCATGAGATGGCTTTAACTGGTGTATTCACATTGCAGTGGGAGAGAAAGAGAGAGAGAGAGAGAGAGAGAGAGAGAGAGAGAGAACAATGCACGTGTGTAGACAACAGATCAATACGTAGTTCTGGGGGGTGGTTGGTGGTCATTGCTCTAAAAGAAATAGACCCATACATTATAGGCAGGGCTTTAAACCAAATAATGGGGAGTAAGGGGATGAACTCAACACCATGGAAAAGTATGAATAAAGTTAATAGGAAGGAGAGTAGTTACTGAAATCTCTCAAATAAAGAATAAAACAGAGTTTAAAGAAGAATAAGAATTTAACTTGAGGCAACGTGGGGACAAAATTGAAAAGAAAGGTGGTGAATACAGGACTAAACATGTTTTGTGTTATACTTGAATACATGGAGTATAGAAAATTAGTAAATGATCTTGTAGTACAATTAGCAATTGGCAGGTAAGACATTGTGGACATCACAGAGTTGTGATTGAAAGAAGATCACAGCTGGGAATTTAACATTTAAAGATGCACATGTATTGAAAGGACAGGCAGGTGGGCAGAAGAGATGTGGTGGCTTTGTTTGTAAAAAAAAATGAAATCAAATCCAGAGAAAGAAGTGTCATAGGATCGGAAAATGTACAATCCTTGCGGGTAGAGTAAAAAAGAGCTGCAAGGTGTACAGCTGAGTAAAGGTAGCTACAGAGGCATGAGAGAGGAGTTGGTTAAAGTCGATTGATAAGGGACACTGGCAGACATCCCACCTCTCCCGAAAGTTCTGGGAGTTTCCCACATATTGATAGCGACTCCCTGATGCCCACAAGTTATATACAACATCCCAGAAAGCGAATTTTTTTTGAGAGCGAGCGAGAGTGAGACAGAGAGAGTGAGTGACAGATGTAGTGAGAGAGTGACAGAGAGAGCATCCTGATTGGTCTTTCTTTGTGCTAAGTAGACCTATCAGTTTTCTCTGTGGACGGGCTTTACAGTTGACCTTTCTCTCTCTTTCATTGTCCATCAATTCAGTTTAGTATCCTGCAGAGTGTTCCAAAAAAAGAAAATATAAAAAGTACCTCACCCCAGACTACACTAAAGTGTACCCCTGCCTAATAGGGATCAAAAATAATGATGCCAAATTCTAATTGTGATGTAGAAAGGACATTCAGCATGGTGCATCATATTAAGACAGAATTCAGAAGTCAGCTGTCTCACAAAACACTTGTGAATCAGATGCCTTGCAAAATTAACAATTTCAAAGACACAGACTGCTATGAGATTGAGACTTCCGGCAAAATGCTCAAATCTGCCAAGCAAGCCACACCACAGTACAAGGAAAGTCTGAAAAAGAAATAGAAAAGCTATTTGCATTAGCATTTAGCTATTAGCATTGAGACTGCCAACAAAGTACTCAACAAGGAATATATATATGTAAATAGTTTCAATATGTGATCAAGTAAATTGTTCTGTTCTTTCATAATCAAATGTCCTGTATACATACACCCTTGGAGGTCGACCCGGGTGGGTGGCGGGTATATGGGGTTGCGGGGGGCGGGGGTGGTGGTGTTACCTCCCTGAAATGAGTTTTTGCAGGGTGGGATGTCTGCACTAGCAAGCTTTATAGTGTACTGGTCAGACTACATTAAGAGTTTTGTGAGCAGTTTTGGGTCCTACATCTAGGAAAGGGTGTGCTGGTATTGGAGAGGGTCCAGAGCAAGTTTTTGAGAATGATTTCAGTAATGAAAAGTTTAACATGTGAGAAGTGTTTGATGGCCCTGGGTCAGTACTCGCTGGAGTTTAGAAGAATGAGGGTGATCCTGATTGAAATCACTGAATACCGAAAAGCCCAGATAGTGCAGACACTGAAATCACCGAATACCGAAAAGCCCAGATAGTGCAGACACTGAAATCACTGGATACCGAAAAGCCCAGATAGTGCAGACACTGAAATCACCGAATAACAAAAAGCCCAGATAGTGCAGACACTGAAATCACCGAATACCGAAAAGCCCAGATAGTGCAGACACTGAAATCACTGGATACCGAAAAGCCCAGATAGTGCAGACACTGAAATCACCGAATAACAAAAAGCCCAGGTAGTGCAGACACTGAAATCACCGAATACCGAAAAGCCCAGATAGTGCAGACACTGAAATCACTGGATACCGAAAAGCCCAGATAGTGCAGACACTGAAATCACCCAATACCGAAAAGCCCAGATAGTGCAGACACTGAAATCACCGAATAACAAAAAGCCCAGATAGTGCAGACACTGAAATCACCGAATACCAAAAAGCCCAGATAGTGCAGACACTGAAATCACCGAATACCGAAAAGCCCAGATAGTGCAGACACTGAAATCACCAAATACCGAAAACCCCAGATAGTGCAGACATGGAGAGGATATTTCCAATGGTAAGGGTTCAGAATAGTGGGATATCTCTTTCGAAAAGAGATGAGGAGGAATGTCTTTAGCTATTGGAGGTTGACAGTTTCTTGATTAGAATGGACACCATGGTTATGGGGAGAAGGCAGGAGAATTGGATTAAGACAGAAAATAGATCAGCCATGATCAAATGATGGAGCAGACCTGATGGATGAATGGGCTGATTCTGCTCCTTTGTCTTATGATAATTAGTAATTGCTACATAACATTTGCTGAACATTTATCATAATCTTGTTACATTTGGTGTGAAAGCAGAGAGCAAATAATGTTGTCATTCGACCAATGAGTAAGGATCTTGTTCATGTAATTTTTAATGAATAGTTTATTATTTTGTAAAGAAAACATCTCCCAGGTTAATAAATCATTTTTGATTGGAACAGCTGGAGTTTAATAAAAATGTCCACTGTTTAAAAATGATTCAAGAAACTTCACACAAGTCATGGATTTTCAACTTGTACATATGTGAGACCAGCTATAAAGGGTCATCTGTATTATAAAACACATAACAAATTATATAAATGACCACTTTCAAGGATAGATTTTCTGTTTTGAAAGGGATTGGCTCAAACTAAAATGGTAAAGGAGTCAACTATTTTAACCTACCGTAGAAAGGAGGACTATCAGCAACTTTTAAGTGAACGAGTGCATGAGAGGTTTCAATCGTAGGATAAAAATTTTTACCTCTCCAAATCTACAGGCTAATTTGCACCTTTTTGTTGATCTGTTATGTCAGAAACTGCTATGGAAGCACCAGTCTATTCATCTGTTCTGCGGATTTTAATATTTTTAGTAGTCCTCATTATTAATAAAAATAATAATAAATGTAATTAAAGGTAAGGAGCCAGTGAATTGGAAGAATTGGGTGAAATGTTAGCAACAACACCAGATATAATCTGCTGGAAAAAAAGGAAAATTATGATGATTAATGGAACGTCTGCATCAGATGAGGACCATGTGAGTGACAGGAAACTAAACAATTTCCAATATGTGCTTAGCACAGCAGACAACACTCTAGCTTGTTCAGTTTTTAATTTTTCAGTAGTATGCCTCTGGCTAGATGTAAAATTTTCATTTTTTTCTAAAAATAGTTGAATAGTCCATTTATACATACAATCACTTGATAGCTAGAAATGTTGGAAAAATTAGTAAAAATGTTTTGGTAGATAAATTTTGCCAATGAGTTAAAAAGATACAAAATAAATGTAGAATTATTGCTCCTCTTTTTTTTCTTTGATGTTATTACTTTAAGTTTAAATACAAGTTTGGTTGATGATGTATTTTTTTCCCAATCTTTTTAACTACTTGCATTGAATCAATATATAGAGAACTGATAAAGCACTAATACTTTAAATTATAATGAGTCTGAAGTTTGAAGAAGCACTCATGTTTGATCATTAGGATTTGTAGTTAGAATAAATGAAATTCTACCCACAACTTTGTGTGTACTTTTCACAGTGCGATTTTAAATGTTTGCAGACTAGCAGAATTTTGACCTGCTCAACTCAATCATGTTAGGTATTTCATTTCCCAGCCACTTTTACCTCCATGTTGCACTCATGTATGTTTCTTCCTGGAGAATCAATGAACCAAGTTCCTGGATTGGGGTTTTAATGTTGCATACCTCCATTTTGTTGCTTTTTACTTGTACTTCAACCAAGTAGCATATTGTAACAAAACTTGACTGCAAAGGTTGAAAGGGTTAACATCTGAGCAACATTTAATGGCTCTGGGTCCACACTCGCTGGAGTTTAGAAGAATGAAGAACGATCTCATTGGAACCTATCAAATATCAGCAGAGGTCTAAATAGAGTGGATGTGGAGAGGATGTTTCCAATAGTGGAGAAGTCCAGGACCAGAGGGCACAACCTCAGAATAGAAGGACTTCCCTTGAGAACAGAGATGAGTAAGAATTTCTTTAGCCAGGGAAATTAATTACCACAGATTCACCATTGGGTATATTTAAAGCAGAGGTCTACAGCTTCTTAATTAGTATTGGCATTAAGGTTACAGGGAGAATGGGGTTGAGAAGGATAATAAATCAACCACGATGGAATGGCTGAACTGACTCGATGGGCCAAATGGTCTAATTCTGCTTCTACAGTATGTCTTATGCTCTTATTTAGTAAATAATTATGAATATTTTCTAGCCAATTCTTGTTGCAGTGGGCAATTTTCCTGCTATGTAAGTTACTGTAAACCCATGTAATGCTTGATCTGTATAACGTCCCCATGACTGACAGGAATGTGTTCGGTTCTCTCTGCTTAGGGTCCCTGTGTCTCCATGGATGTTGCAGTAAGCCATTGGCTCCAATCTAATGTATGCTCTAAAGCACAAGCTGAGAGCATAATGGACACTACAACATCAGATATACATGCCTGTCTTTCTTGTCACGTCCCAGACAGCAGCTTTCGGCAAGCTTCTGTTTAATTAATGAGTGCATGGCCAATGGGAAAGCAAACTGATGTTTTAAAATTCCCAAATTAATGAAAAAAAGGAATCAACAAAAAAGTTGCCACAGAGCAAATGACAAAGCAAGGGTAAACCTGTGCAGAAAGGAAACAAGAAATTGAGGGGTAAAATATTAAGAACAGGTGATTAGGTAAGAAATGAGAAACATGCCAAACAATGCTTGAGTTTGACAAATATTTTTAAAGGTAAAAATTTTACAGAAGCCCAAAGAAGTTAATCAAAAAGCAGAAAGCTTGGGACCTGGGTTATCAGAGCAAAAATGTGGGAACAGAAGCAAATGAAAATGAAGGTACCAGGAAAGATTGTGGAGAGAAATTTCAACATAGTATTAACCCACATTACTTGTCTTCTATGTGAAGAATAAAGAAGTTCAATATACTTCTTTTTCCCATAATATTTATGTTAACCTCTTACCTGTAACCAATACTGCATCCAACTTAAATTATGCAGCGACATCTGAAAAAAAAAGACATAGAGCAGAATAAATATATAAATATTTTAAAGTACAATTTCAGGAATGGCAGAAGAAGACAAAGCTAAAACTAATTACATTTATTTTTTAAAAAAAGCCATTTTAAACTTACTTTTGTGAAAGAATCTCAGCTTGTACTTATTTCCTAAGGTAAATAGTGTTCTGTGAGAGAAAACAACCTATTGATCTCCATCAATGCTTTCCTGATTGACACTTCACCAGTGGTCAAATATGTAATTATTTCTTTGCTTTTTTTTGCATGCCAACTTAGGTTTTATATAATAAACATATATTTTCTACATTGGCAGTTATCCCCAAAACAATGCTTGAAAATCAAATGACATTATCTGAATTATAGCTAGTATTGAATTTACATTATGTGAATTAATGATATGTTAAAGGTTGCAGTCCTAGATGAAATGCATCTGAGTCTTGGGAACCGCTAAAGTAGAGAAGAGAAATTCAGACCAGCATTAGAATCCTGATGTCATGCATCAGATGCACACTGAAATTTGCTTTATATACCAGAATGAATTCACCAATTTGTAAGTGACCTCCCCCATTTACAGTCTCCTGCTCCATCTCTGGAAATGTCATACTGCACCTTGAAACCCACAAATCTGGAGTGAAAGACTTGATATAGGGGTATTGTTGAAGAAGCAGATAGAGACATGTTATATAGAAAATGGAACAAAGCAGAATGGGATTTTTGAGTCAATTTTTGTGAGGTACTTAGCCTTTCCCACTTTATCAATACAATCATCCACTCTCCTTCCTTGTTCCTTCTTGTTTCCAATTTCTTGTTCAACCATTTTACTTTCCTCTAAATTCATTTTGTAAGGATGCTGGTTGATGGGCTGGTCTGAATTTACAATGACGTCATGCACTGCAGCTGTGTACTGTCTTGGAATGCCAGGAAATAAATCTTTATGCTTGCTAATTAATTCTTTCAATTGTTTTTGCAGTGTAGGCTCCAACTGATGGACCTTATCAATCCATAATGTCCAAGCTGAACAAGATGCCAAATTAAACTTAATCTCTTTCTGCCTGCACATGATCCAGCTCCCGCTATTCCTTTGGTTATGTTTTGTTACTCCAAAACATCAAACTAATTCAGGCATGGGAGTCTGGGAATGCAGGTCTCACTTCGAGTTTACTTTAAGGAAGGGTGCACATATCATGTGGTAGTATGATTACCTTTAATGAATTATTGAAATAAACAAGAATGCTGAAATATATATATTAAACACTCCACACCTCCAGCCCCTCCCCCAACACACACACACACACACACACTCTCTCTCTCTCTCTCTCTCTCTCTCTCTCTCTCTTTGTCTCTCCTTCAGTATTAGACAGCTTTACCCAAGATTTAAAGATTCTGGCTGTGTACCCCATCAAAGTTGCTCATAATTTTATTAACTTTTATCAGGTATCCCTTAGGCTTCCTGAAACAACCCAAGTTTGTTCAACCTTTCCTTGCAGCTCACTCTCTAATCCAGGCAGCATTCTGTTAAACTTCGTCTCTATCCTTTGCAAAGTCTACACATTCTTGCTGTAATATGGTGAAAAGAATAGCACACGATACTACAAGTGCAGTCCATCAGAAGTTTTACATAGCTGCAACATGACTTCCACTTAAATTCAGTGCCCCTATTGAGGAAGGCAAACATGCTATATGCAAACTATACCACCTGATCTAGTAGCATGGCAGATCCATACTATTATGGTCCTGACATAAACTGCATACTTTCCTGCTACGTTTGATCTCTTAACATATCACACTTGCCCAGATCAAACTTCATATATCATTTCTCCACCAATATCTGTACTGAAATATATACTGTTATATCCTTTAAAACCCTCCTTTACTATACACAAATCGACCAATCTTTGTGTCGACTGATCCCTGTGGAACATTCTGGCCATGGACCTACAGCTGAAAAAAATACCTTTTCACCACTAACCCATCTTCAATTGGCAAGTCAATTCTGAGTCCAGTCTGCCACATCACTAAGGATCCAAAGTATCATAATCTTCTACATCAGTCCAGCATGAAAGATTTTATCAAATGGTGACACCATCACTGAAGTCCATCTATACAACAACCATTTTCATCGTCTCTTCAAAAAATCCATGACAATTGCAAGACTTGATTCCCCGCACAACCATACTAGTATCATGATATTTTATGTATGTAAGCAAATATTAGTTTAAGGTTAATAACACATTGTCAAAGAATTTTTTAGAGCTACAGGGGATTAAAAGTACCAATTAAGGTAGCTATTATTTTCAATTTTCTCAGAATTGAGGAGATGGATTTATATTGGCAAAGTATCACATCCAAAAAAAATAAACTAGACTATAACTCACAAAAACTTGGCATGTGAGTCCAAGAACAGATTTTTTCCCCATCATCCAACATAGAAGTGGAAATTTAATAGATTACTTAGTTAAATATGTTCTGTATATTTCAGTTGGGGCTTTTTTTTTGGAACTAGACATTGGAAAATTATGATGTTGTGTTTGTGTAATATATAATATGATGCGATGGGATTAACCAAAAGCAGAGCTGGGAAGTTGATTAGTGAAATCAAGGGGCTGGAGAAGGGTGAATCTGATAGGAGAGAGTAGAACACCATGGAAGAAAAGAGGGAAAGAGGAGCACCAGAGGGAAGTAATGGGAAAGTAAGGAGATAAGATGAGAGAGGCGAGCAGGAATGATGAAGGAGAGGAGAGGGGCAATTACCAGAAATTCAGGAAAATAATGCTCATGCTATTAGGCTGGCAGCTATCCAGACATAATATAAGGTGTTGGTCTTGCAATCAGACTGTGCCTCATTATGACAATAGAGGAGGCCTTGGACTGCCATGTTAGAATGAGAAATGGAATGGAAATGTGTGGCTACTGGGATATTGGTGAAGCAGTCTCCCAATCTACGTTGGGTCTCACCGATATAGAGTAAGGCACACAGGAAGCACTGGATACAGTAAGTGACCCCAAAAGACTCATACGTGAAGTCTCACTTCACCAGGAACAACTGTTTGGAACCTTAAATGGTAGTGAGTGAGGTGTAGGGCCAGGTGTGGCACTTGCTCCACTTGCAAGGGTAAGTACCAGGAGGGAGATCAGTGGGGAGGGATGAATGGACAAGGGAGCCATGTAGGGGGGGAGGAAAGATTTGAAGGAAGAGGAAGGAATCAAAGGAGAAAGTTTTGAGGGTGAAGGCCAATTCTGCCAGATGGAGGAGAGTGGTGGTGGAGGGGAACTGGTTGGATCTCTTGTCCAGAAATAAGCAGAGAACTTCAAGGCCTACCTGATGGGGAATAGTAGTGTATAGGAACTGGGCATCCATAGTGAAAATAAGACTATGCGGAGGGAGGGAAGAGCAGAATGTTTGGAAGGAGTGAGGTTAGAATAGTAGAGAGGAGTAGTAAAGTCGAGACGATTGATGTCCCATCGGCAGTTGGCAATAAAAAAAATTCCAGAGCAGGGTATCCAGGAAGGGGAGGTGGGTTGAAGATGGGAGGTCCTTGGTGTGAGCTGGTGAGTCCTTGACAAAGAAGTAGGCTCAGAGTCGGAAGGGGTGGAAGAAAAGCTCAGCGTCATGGCAGGCATGGAACACACTGAAGTGTGGGTGCAGGGGGACAAAGGTGAAGCCCGTACTGAGGACAGAACATTCTGCCTCAGAGAGGGTAAGGTCAGAAGGAATAGTGAAGACCCAGCAGGATGAGAGTTGGGAGAAAAAGGGGGAAGAAGGTTGGTAATGTTTGAGGAGAGTTGGGGTGTTCAGGGAAGGTGAATTCTCTGAGGATCCAAAAGCTGATGTGAGAAAGTTGGGATTGTGAAGTGGCAGTGGGGGGAAGGCAAGAGTGGAGTTCAAGCCCCAGCACCAGAAGTCTTGTCCTTGATGTGCTGTCGGTCAAGGTCCAGGCTGGAGTTGGAATTAGAGGTTGCACAATAGGCACTTTGAAGTTGACCCTTCCCACCCTTCATCATTCCCCATTCCTGTTTCCCTGTCACTTCCTACCTGACCATTATGTCTGCCTGGTACGCCTCCTTTCCTTTCTTCCATGGTCTTCTACCCTCTCCTGTCAGATTCCCCCTCTTCCAGCCCATTATCTCTTTCACCAGTCAACTTCCCAGCTCTTTACTTCAAACCCTCCCATCTCACAGTTCACATTAACAACGACCTTATACTTACTCCTCCACTCCTCCCATCTTCTTACTCTGACTCCTCACCTCTTTTTCCCAGTTTAGATAAATGACTGCAGCCCAAAATGTCGACTGTTTATTCATTTCCAATGATGCTGCCTGGCCTGCTGAGTTCTTTCAGCATTTTGTGCGCGTTGCTTCGGATTTCCAGCATCTGCAGATTTTCTCGTTTTTTAGAACCTTTGAATGTTTTATATTTTCATATATACTCTCAAACAAAGCCTCAAATCTAAATGCAACACATGTCAAATGCTGGAGAAACTCAGCATGTCAGGCTGTACCCGTGAAGTGGAATGAACAAGTCAGCATATCGTGTTGTTTTTTTTAACAAAACGATAACTATTCATTTCCCTCTATAGATGTTGCCTGACCTGTTGAATTTCTCCAGCATGTTGTATGTGTTTGCTCAAGATATCCAGCATCTGCAGATCCCTTTGCACCTCAAATCGAAATGGCAATAAGAAGAAAGGTGATACTGTGTGCAGTATGGATGAAATGATTAAATTATCAATAGATAGGAATAGTTCAAAGAAATGGACAACATATTGGCAAATCGATTGCTTGTAGTTCAAAGCAAGGACGTCCACTTTGAACTTTAAAAAAAGAAAGAATAGTGCATTTTCAAACTAACAAAAATCCAGGACAAATGGAAATCCAAAGATACTTAGGTGTTTCATATGAGTCGATCATGATACTGCAAACACAAGCCTGAAAATATTGATTACATTCTAAGGGTAGTTTCACCATGAAACACGGCGTTATTTACACTATAGTTGGACAGCCGAGAGCAGTTCCGAGTTCCCATATCAGGAAGGATAATTAGAATACTCCTATTTGCAGGATTAAATTACCAGTGTATCATTTGGTATTGATTGGTATCATTCTCAGAATCACATCATGTGACAATTCGCTCTCTGTGTTGCGTCGTATTTTAGGGTAAAACATTTAAAACCCTATCTGCCTCTGTGGAAGCAAACCACAGAGTGATGTTGCATTACAAAGTAATATTAATTCTGCTTAATGAAGCATCCTTCCAGTAAACTTGAAATAATGACTATTGTTCAGTATCTTGGAAGCCAAGTATACTGAGATGTGGATATGTTGTGCAAACCTGATTATATTCTCCAGAATTTAGGAAGCTGCAGTATTGATTCAAGTTTTCATGTTGCTAAGGATTGGATGGATAAAGAGGAAGTGTTTACACAGGTTAGGTAGTGTGAGATGAGGGGTCATGATAGAGGCAGATAAATTATTATTGTTGCATATACGGAGATACAGTGAAAAGCTTGTCTTGCATAGTGTCCATACAGATAAAATTATTACGCTGTGCAGTGAGATAAACCAGGTAAAACAATCACTTAGAATACAAAATAAAGTGTAACAGTTACAGCGAAATAAACATGCACATAAACTATAAGGTGTAAGATCAAAATGAGGTAGATTGAATGATTAGGAGTCCATCTTATTGTACTATAGTCTTATAATGGTGGAGCAGAAGCTGTCTTTGACGTGCTGTCAGGATTTTGTAGTCTTCTGCATGGTGGGACAGGGAAAAAGAAATAATATCTGTGGTGGATGAGGTCTTTGATTATGTTAGCTGATTTACTGAAGTATTGAGAAGTACAGACAGAGTCCATGGAGGAGAATCTGGTTTCCATAATGTGCTGACCTGTGTCCACAACTCCTTGCAGTTTCTTGCAGGCACACGCAGTAGCCTTACCAAGCTGTTAGGAATCCAAGTAGATACTCTATGTATAGTGCATTGATAAAAACTGGTAACTGTCAACAGGGATATGCCAAGTTTCTTTAGCATCTTTAGGAGATGGTGGCATTGGTGAACTTTCTTGGCTGTGGCACCTATGTGGCCTATTGGACAGTTTATTGGTGATGTTCACTCCAAGGAGTTTCATCAGTTTCAAGTCTAAGTTCAGTGTATTGTCATTGAAATGTATACATGTATACCACCAAGTAAAGCAATGTTCCTCCAGACCAAGGTGCAAAGCACAGTACATATAATTCATAAATACAGCGCAGAAAGTGATATTACCCCAAAACTGGATGGTGGCAGGAAATTCAGTAGTCTTATGTACTGGCGGAAGAAGTTGTTTTCCATCCTAGTAATCCTTGTTCTAATGCTAAAGTAACTCACATCTGATGGTAAAGGGTCAGAGATTGTTGGATGAATGGGAGGGATCAGTGACAATGCTAATGGCCCTGCATATGCAATGTTCCTAATAAATATCTCTGATGGGTGAAAGAAAGACTCCAGTGATCCTCTCAGCAGATCTGGCAATCCTTTGTAGGGACTTGTAGCAAAGTGCCTTCCAATTCCCCGACCAGATGGTGATGCATAAGATCAGGATACTCTCAACAGTGCTCCTGTAAAAGTCGGTTAGAATGGGAAGGGTGGTGGGGGGAAAATTTGCTCGCCTTACTCTCCTCAGGAAGTGAGATGTTGCTGTGCTTTCCCATCTATATAGATGTTATTGAGGGACTAGGTGAGACTGTCCATTCTGTGCACTCCCAGAACTTTGGTGCTCGCAACTCTCTCCCCACAGAGGCTTTGAGCAGTGGTCAACCTACACTTTCCTAAAGTCTGCAATCATTTCTCTGGCCTTGTCCATGTTGAGACTCAAGTTGTCATGCTCACACTATTCTTCCAGCTGCTCTACCTCTTCTCTGCACACCATCTCGTCATTGTTGATGAGGCCAGCCACTACTGTGTCATCAGATGATTTGGTTTCTATTGGATCTAGTAGTGTAGTCATGCATCAGTAGTGTGAACAGCAGTGGGCTGAGTACAGAGTCCTGGGGGTTGCCGGTCCTCAGCGTGCTGGAACTAGAGTTGTTTCTCCCAACAAGAACTGACTGTGATCTTTCTGTCAAGAAGTCCAAGATCCAGTTAGAGAGAGAAGTGCTGAGAGCCAACAAGGACTTTACCCACCATCTTCTGAGGAGTGATCGCATTGAAGCTTTCAACTCTCTCAACTTCATCACCATTAATGTAGATAAGAGCAAGGGCATTGCCTCCTTCCTAAAGTCAATGACCAACACATTTATTTTGTTAACTTTATTTTCATGAAATCATATTACTCAGTTCCTTATCTCCTTCCTGTATGTCTTCCAGCATTTCAATAATGTGGAAGCTGTGATCTCTGTTTGCATCTTCCAACAGAACCTGTGTTTGCCTCAATTTCTATGCTGTTTCCTCATCCCCTTTCCTTTTTGTTCTTGGCAATCCCTACTATCTTCTTCTTACCAGATCCTTATTCTTTTCTCTAATTTCATTGTATGAAACGTTTGGGCTATTTATAATCCTACAAGGCAAATCCTAGCACCATAAATGGCTGTGATGCTTCACTTCAGATGAGCTCAATGGCTCTTATACACACTTTGAAAGGGAGAATAAAACTACAAATACACAAATCTCTTCAGCATCTGGTAACCCTGTAATCTCTGTCTCAGAAGATGATATCAGAACATCTTTCAAGAAGGCAAACATTTGCAAGGCATCAGACCCCAATGAGTGGTGTTGGAAGGGCACTGAAAACCTATGTTAACCAACTGGCAGACATATTCAACGACATCATCAATCTCTCACTGTGACAGTCGGACCCATGAACATGACCTCACTACTTTTGCTCTTGTTTTGCACCAATTTCGTGGCATGTATCAAAAATACTGTTTTTACCAGTAGCAATCAGATTCCTGGGGCATTTTATTTTTCCCAGAATTGTGTGTGTGTTTGCGTGTATACACACACACACACACACACACACACACAGAGGGTAGGGAAGGTAGTGAGAGTGGGTCATTATGACAGGTTAGTATGGTTGGCTGACAGTGTTCTCTCACTACAACTGTATTGAGGATAGTTAGCACTCAGAAGTGAAGAATTGAACCGGGGATTCTTTGTGCCACAGGGTGTAGATACTCACTGCAGGTTTATCATTTAAACTGCAGATAAAACTTATGCTTTGGCAATTGCAGGCACACCTAAAAGCTAAACTCACCCATTTTAATTAAAGGTATTTATTTTTCTTTCTCTTGTGCGAAGCTAATATGAATTTCATTTAATTTCTTTATTCAGCCAGGGATCGCTTGTGGGGTGGCATGATATTGTGGTGGTTAGCACTATGCTTTACAGTATAGGCAACCCACTTCAATTACAGCCTTCAATTGAAGGGTGGAAGAACCTATTCCATGCTGTATCTCAATTAAAAATATGTAAATACTTTCATTAATAGGAATAAAAGTAGTAACTTTTATTTGTAACTTCACTAGCTTCAAAAATATATTAACCTAATTAAAGAGCTGATTTGGAAAGAAAAATTATCTCCCAGGAATAGCCTTTAAAACAGTTTTTAATACATCACAGTTCCTGGGGTTTATATTAAAATCAGTGGGGAAACAATTTAGTTTTGCATCTGTTCTTCCTTTCTTCCAAGTGCCTTTCACCAAAATGCCTGTGGTGCCTGTCACCATTTCTTGTAACTGAGAGATGTGGCCAGGCAGAACACACAACTACAGCCTGCTGTATAATTTTGCAGAAAATGTACTTCTGAAGGATCAAATATTTATGCTGTAGGTTCGTGAAAGATCTGCTCCCAGACTTGCTTTAGAAGTGATCAACAATGTTTCCAGAATGACATGTTGCTTTCACCTTCTTCCATACACAAGCACAGGTTTTTTCTGTCACACACAGTATTAGCACTTATTAAAGGAGGGGTTGGGGTGATTTGATCTTAGATAGGAGTAACTGGTTAATGCCATTAGTCAAGTTTTGGAAGCTGAATACCTACCAGTACATTGTATTAATTGAATTTGTAGAGATAGATGCACATAGTTAATGAACTACTTGGCCTCCTGCCCTATAAATGTTTAAAGTGTGTTTGTTATCATCTAAACCTAATTGCCCGCGAAATGTTGGAGTTTTGGTGTCACACACAGGAGAGATCGTTTAGTAGATTTTCTTCCCTGAAAGACATTGTCGAACAAGGTATGTTTTTTTTTATCACAGTAGTTTCATGGTTTCATTATTAAGTCTTACTTTATTTCCAGATGATATTTAATTACTTAATTTGCCACATTTCATGTTGGATTCAAGCTCCTGCCTCCAGTTGTGTTGTTCAGAAGTTAGGTTGCGAGTTCACCTTGTCTGGTTCTATAATTTTATCCAATGATAGGGGGCCCATATTGGAAAAAGCAAGGTATAAAAATAGGTATAATGTAATCAAATGCTTTTGAGGGTTTTATATTACAGTTATACACAATGAAATTGTGTGGATTTATTTTTCAGAGTCTCTCATCCAAAATAGGCAGAGATTGATCATAGTTTGAAATTCCACAATGTGGGTCATGTCGCAACTAATTTTCTCAAATTGCAGACGTAATATTAAATCTTTGTTAGTTGTGCAATATAAATAGGCACCTTTCAAAAGTTTTACAATAATAGAGAATTGCACACTGACTAATTAAATAAAGGTTGTATGAAAGTATGTTTCAATCTATTAAAACTATACTTTCATAGTTGACATTGATTAAACATTTTTCTTGCTCATAAATTTAACTTTAGCAGTATGATGAAAACTGCTTTCTTAAACATATCACTTTTTAATGTAGTATTTAAAATTTTACCCAGTTGACTTAACTCATTGAGGATTTTGTGCTTTGTAACATCCAAGTGATTTCAACTGAAGCATCAATCAAAAAGCACCTTCAGATGATGTTGAGTATAATATATTACTAAATTGCTAATTATGTCCAAACTGAGGACATTACACCATGTCCTCTTTGCAAAGCAAAAATCTTCAATATATAGAAATAATATTAAATACTATTGAAGTATTGTCTCTGTAGTAAAATGGAAAATATTCAAGAGGACTAGAATATAAGAGTGAGGATGTAATGCTGAGGCTTTATAGGCATTGGTCAGACTGTATGTGTAGTATTGTGAGCATATCCAAGAAAGGATGTTCTGGCATTAGAGAGGGTTCAGAAGAGGTTTACGAGAATGACCCTGGGAATAAAAGGATTAATGGATAAGGAGAATTTAATGGTTCTTGGTCTGTACCCACTGGAGTTTAGAGAATGAAGGGTGATCTCATTAAAACCTACCAAATATTGAAAAAGCCTAGATAGGGTGGTCGTAGAGAGGATGCTTCCGATAGTGGGAGAGTCATTAAACAGAGGGCACAATCACAGACTACAAGGACATCTCTTTAGAACACAGATAAGGAATTTCTTTAAACAGGGTGATATATCTGTGGAAATCATTGCCACAGACTGCTGTGGAGGGCAAGTCTGGATATATTTAGAGCAGAGGTTCTTGATTCGTCAGGGTACAAAAGCTAAGGGCAGAAGTCAGGAAAATGGGGTTGAGCGAGAAAAATAAATCAGCCATGATTGAATGGCAGCGCAATGGGCTAAAAAGCTTGATTCTGCTCCAATGTCTATTGTCTTGTATCATGCATCTTGTGTACAGTAATGTTCTAAAAGTAATAATGAGAATAATGCCTACAACAGACTAAAGAGGTGGCAGAAAGAAAAAATGTGCATATCTGCAATGGGCAAAATCTGACTGTGTCACAAAGGACATATTGTTCACACCAGGTTCATGACATTCAGAATAAAATGTAAATTATTCTAGCTTCAAACTGGAATTGTGGTGCAATTGCAGTAAAAATGAAGAGAAAACAAAATTTGTGTGGCACTGTGATCCCTGCACCTGGGTATATGGCATGAAATTAATCATTTTGACAAATAGGTGGGACCATGTTTGCTAGTGTGAAGCAGAGCTGTGCAGTTTGAACAATTGCCAATACTTTTAGTCAAAAGTGCTGTGGTCTACTCTGCAGAGGTCTTAAACTGTCCTGTGAGAATGACTTTGTCTGAATAATATTGTTTTATAATTTGGTCCAGAAAAAGAAAGCAAAGTCAGTCTTTTAGGAATCTGAACCTTCAACCACAAAAATTCCAATAATCATGCCTATTCATTCAATTCAGCCTAGTACCAATGGTAAAAACACTTAAAATATTTAGACCCAATATATTTTCACCTTAAATCCCTTTTGACTTGCATGTTGATCCCATTCTGTTATGTTAAAGTTGTTAGTTGACATAATTATAATATTCAGCCCTATAAAAAATATTCACCCCCCCCCAAAGGTTTTATGTTTTATTGTTTTACAACACTGAATCACATTGGATTTCATTTGGCTTTTTTCATAGTGATCAACAGAAAAGACTCTTTTGTGTCAAAGTGAATAGAAGCCTCTAAAAAATTGGTCAAAATGAATTACAATTATTGAAAACAAAATAACTAATTGCATAATACACATCTCCTTCAATTTTTGTAGATGTACTTCAGGCAGCAATTACAGCCTTGAGCCTGTGTAGATAGGTCTCTATCAGCTTTGCACATCTGGACACTGCAACTTTTCCTCATTCTTCTTTAAAAAAACTGCTCAAGCTCTGTCAGATTGCATGTGGATCATGAGTAAATGGCCCCTTTCAAGTTCAAGCACAAATTCTCAATTGGATTGATGTCTGGATTGTGACTTGGCCACTGCAGGACATTAACTTTATTTTGTTGTATTCATTCTACCCTTTACATTCACAAGCCTTCCAGGGTCTGCAGCAGTGAAGCACCCCACAGCATGATGCAGCCACCACTATGCTTCATGGTTAGGATGGTGCGTTTCTGATGGCTTACGCCAAACGTAGCATTTAGTCAGATGGTCAAAAAACTCAATTTTGGTTTCATAAGACCATAGAATCTTCTTTCAGCTGACTTCAGAGTCTTTCACATGTCTTCTGGCAAACTCTAGCTGAGATTTTCATGTGAGTTTTTTTTTAACAGAGGCTTTCTCTTTGCCACTCTCCCATAAATCTGCAACTGGTGAAGCACCTGGGCAACAGTTGTATGCACAATCTCTCCCATCTCAGCCATTGAGGTTTGTAACTCCTCCAAAGTTGTCATATGTCTCTTGGTGGCCTCCCTCACTAGTCCCCTTCTTGCATGGTCACTCAGTTTTTGAGGACGGCCTGCTTTAGGCAGGTTTACACCTGTTCTATATTCTTTCCATTTCTTGCTAATTGACCTAACTGTACTCCAAGGGATATTCAGTGACTTGCAAGTTTTCTTGTACCCATCTCCTGATTTGTCCTTTTCAATAGCCTTTTCATGGAGTTGCTTGGAGTGTTCTTTTGACTTTGTGGTGTAGTTTCTATCAGCATACTGACTCACCAGCAGTTGGACCTGTCAGATACAGAGATACAATCAATTGAAACACTATGACTCCACACAAGTGATCTCCATTTAACTAAATATGTGACTTCTAAAACCAAATGGCTGCACCAGTGACAATTTGATATGTCATATTAAAAGGGGTGAATACTAAGGCAATCAACTATTTTGTATTTTATATTTGTAATTAATTTAAATCCCTTTGTAGAGATCTGTTATCAATTTTACATGGAAGAGTCTTTTTCTATTTATCAGTGTCAAAAAACCAAATTACATTCACTGTGATTCAATGTTGTAAAAGAATAAAACCTGAAAACTTCGGTGGGGGGGTGGTGGTTGAATACTTTTTAAAGGCATTGTATTTGTGGGTAATAACATCATGGCAAACGTTTCTTCATATGTTGTATATCGGAACAACAAAGGCAGAACCAAACATCAACAATAGAATAAGAGCATTAGTGGTTGTCCATCATGTTCAACAATTACAGGAAACCTGTGCAGGAGGTGTGGCAAAGCCATTGCACTGGAGCAGTTCCACTCTCTTGACCTCAGAAGTACGGGTTCAGGGATATGAACAAGAATCACAAACTGGAGACTTCTTTGATTGCAGTGGATGACCATGACGTCTTCTGTGCCTGACCATGCCCTTTGCTCTCCAGGGAGCGTCGCAATATCATCTTCCTAGCCATTGGATCTCACCGTAGATCACATCTGTTCTGTATGCCAGAGCTAACTTTGCATGTTAGGACAGGCAGTTCCCTATCTCACCGAGGCTAGCCCGCCTGTCTGTCTAAGCGGTGAACTGGGGAGTGGCCACTGTCACATGCAACAGTTACTTGGAGCCACAGGTGAGAGCTGAGTCTCCAGGTGAAAAAGCTTCCCCTGATTAGCCATGACCATCCCTCCCTCGACCCCATAATAGCATTACACAGGAATATAGTAGTTCAAAAAACAAGGGAGATGATATTGATATTGGGCTAGCAATTAAAAGACATTGACTATTATTCCAGATATATAATTCCATACAAAAATAATAGAACACTTGAAAAACTCAGCAGGTTGAAGAGTACCTTCACCCAGTGTTTTGTTTTGTTGCAGATTGTAACTGTCTGTTTGGTATCGATGCAATTTTATGTCCCAGTCTGGCAGTTCAGAGCAGTAGTTAGTTAAATTAAATCTAGAATTAAAGTGACCATGTATAATGATAATGGTTATAAAATGTTTAAAATAATCTTCCTTTCATGGTGAAAGTGCAACATCCTTGTATTATCTATCTCATGCATGACTCAAGATAATGACAGTAACTGAATCTTACCTGTGCATGAAAATGAACAAAAATCTTAGAGCTGAAAGTCAGTTAAGGCTGAGAAATATGTTTTATTTTTGCCCTAGCTGCAATCTTCAGAGTTATTTTTTTCCCAGAAAATTAATTATATTGTGCCATCCAAGACTGAACAGGAGAGTTGTCTCTGATTGAGAAGTTACAGATTCAGGTTTCACTCTAGAACCTTTTGCACATGCCTCTATCACCAGTGTCAAATTCAGAGAGTGCCATGATGTCACTGCTATGTTTCAAATGGAACATAAAGCATAGAGAATTTCATGACACTATATCAAAATAAACAGGGTATACACCTAGGCCTGGGCATCTATATTTGCCAGAAGACATGCATGTTGCATCTATGCCAGATAGTTCAGGTATCACTGGGGAATATGCTTTGCTGACACATCCATTTTCAAGGCATAGTGTTCAGTCTGTTACCCTTTATGCAACTCACACATTAACCTTGCAGAATTTTGATAATCATAAACCTTTTTGCACAACGGTATGTCTGTGCCTCAAGTTCTTCATACAGATCAAATGCAAACCTCATTTTAAATTGAGGACTACTTGATGCCAAAAGAGCCAATACTGACATAAAAGTCCAGCATGCTATTTCTTTGACAAATACTTGTAAACTGATTGCAGAAGAAGACGAATGGATAGATGATCAGAACAATTAGTAGAGACAATAGAGATGCACCTGAATTATTGAATTCTGGTTTGATCATTTTTTGCAGCTTAGCTGTAAGAAATGGAGGTAAGAAAGGCTAACATGCTGAAATATATCATAGCTAAGAATTAGTGCAACAAAAAACGAAAAGTTTGCCCTTACTTGTCCCTCAGAATCTTCAACAACACTTCAATACCAATGATTCCTTGGAAATATAATTATTAAATTTGTTCAAATAAACTGCATTGTTACTTTATTAGCTGCAGGTTTGAGATCAGGGGTCCCCAACCTTTTAATGTTATGGACCCCTACCATTAGCCAAGAGGTCATTGGACCTCAGGTTGGGAACCCCTGCTGTAATTAGTAAAAGTGATGTTACCTTGATTCTGATAAAACATCATCGACCTGAAATATTAATTATTTTTCTCTTTTCACAGATGATTCATGACCTGCTGAATAATTCCTGAATTGTTTTTTTTTTTAAAACTCTTGTTACTTTATTTTCTCTAAAACTCATTGTGGAATAAAATCCTAATGGAGAGCCTCGTAACGAAACATCAACTTTTTATTCCTCTCCATAGATGCTGCTTGGCCAGCTGAGTTCCTCCAGCATTTTGTACATGTCACTTGAGCAATCTTCTTAAATTTAAATGGAACTCTTCCTCTTCCAAATAGCCTCCAACAAACGAACCACATTTTATGCACTCAGTGTAGCGTCTTTGGTAAAGCATTAGATCAAAGCTTCCTAATCAAGTTTGAAGAGAGTATTAACCAAACCAAATTGACATGAATACCTTTTAAACAGCTAGGAAATAATATATACATTTACATGCTGCAAGTCTATAAACACCTATTGAAAACTAAGGCATTTATTGAATTAAATAAGTTATGAATTGACATTATCTGGATAAAATTGGGCTTTCATTTAGTTTGTTTATAGGTGCTGGCAAGCTTTGCTATTTTAATTAAACTCTCATTTTTAAGCTGCATTTATTGCTTAAAAATCAAAACAACTTTAATAAATTACATTCACTGAGAACTTAAGCCAGATGCATGTTTCTTATTTTCAATTTTGATTTATTTGGCTTTCATTTTAAATGAAGATATGTGTGCATAACAATGTGATATAAGTGATATTTCATATCACATTATCAACTTGGAGAAGGGTTCTTTATACATAATCTAATAAAGACTTGGCTGTGACTGACACAGTTGTCTGTATTTTTGTTGCATATATTCAGTCATTTCAAAAAATCGGTCGGAAGATGAGATAAATTGATTTGTTTCAAAGATTTTGCAACCTAAATGCATTTAGCTGAAAAATATTAAACTAATTCTAATTCAACATTTTCTAAGTCTTGGGCAAAGCTTGCAGTTTTCACTGTCATTATTATTCTTCCACTGTAGATAGAAAAAAATTCCATCAGGAACAATAAATGCAAGTTGATTCATAGAATTACATGGAATGAAGCCATTCGGCCCACCATTTCTATGCAAGCTGTTTGAAAGGGATATCTAATTAGTCTCCTTTTTCTTCTTTGTATATTTCTCCTTACAAGTACTTAACCCACAGGTTTCCAAACTTTTTATGCCACCGACACCAACCATTAACCGCCGGGGTCTATGGACCCCAAGATTTAACCAGTTCCCTTATGAATGTTATTCAGTCCCCTTCCATGATCCACATAAATTACAATAATATCTCTAACTTATTTATAGAAATTAGAATAGTTGCTAAAGTTGTCTCGACCTTGTTGAAGAGTAGAATAAGAGAGGTTAACAATTATGTTTTGCTTAGCTGCTGTCATTATAATTGATTTCACTTTATTGCGCGCGCGCGCGCACACACACACACACACACACACACACACACACACACACACACACACTATCAGGTGAGTTAGCTGACATGGATAAGGCAGCATCTATAAAGGGAAATGTTTCTGGTCGATGTTGAATCTCCATTTTTCTCTAGCAGGAGTTCCCAACCTGGTGTCCATGTACCCCTCGGTTAAAGGTAGGGGCTCATAGCATAATAAAGGTTGGGACCCCTGGCTCCAAAGATTGTCCTTGATACATTGACTTCCTCCAGGCTTTTGTGTTTTTCTCAAGTTTCCAACATCTGCAGTCACTTGTGTCTCTAGTTAGCTAGCATACCCTCAGAACGGAATGTGAATTTTTCTAAAGTGCAAACTGATTTTATACCTCTAAGCAGAATAAGCATGATGTGATGTTAGTTCACTGTATCTTTTTTGCATTGGGTATTAAAATAAATTGCAAAAATACAGGTACTCCTCAGCTGGAAAGGTATTATTGAGAATTAAAGAATGAAAATAGGAGAATTTCTTTTTATGTCATTGAATCATAAATAATTATATTTTTATGCATAAGGATAAAGAGACGGTTAAATCCTATTTACATGTGGATTCAAATCTATTTCTGTATTTAATGCCTAGAGCATTGGCAATAATGGTTTTCAGTAACAAAATAAATGCATGATAACTAAAAAGTATTTGCTGAGGTCACAGATTTGTTAAATTACTTTTTCTATTCATTGAGTAATATATCAAACTATTTATCAAAAATCAGTTTGCATCTACTCGCTTATTTTATGTAGGGTTAGATTTCTGAATTTATCTTGAATCTTGCAACTCTCACAGAGTTGTAATATATATCATCGGTTTTATCTGTCGTGCACATAATAAAGGAACTATTGTTCCACTATGAAATAGTGTTCCACTGCTTCCAGTTATTTCAAAGCTCCATCCCACTCCAACTGTGATCTTTGGTCTCTTGCACTGTTCTAAAGAAGGCAGAGTATGAACTCAAGGAACAACACCTCATCTTCCTTTGAAGCATGCATCAGCGTTTAAGGTTTAACTTCCAAATCAGAAATTTCAGGTAAACATCCTTCATAATTTGTGTCAGAACTGGTCAAGTCTTTAGCCAGAGAGAGGTGAGTCTGTGGATTTCATTACCACAGGCGACCATGGAGGCCAAATCATTGGGTATACTTAAGGGTATTCTTGATTAGTCAGGGAATGAAGGGATAAGGGGAGAAGGCAGGAGATTGGGGCAGAGATGGAAAATGGATCAATCATGATGATATGGCAGAGCAAATGTCCCGATGTGCTAAATGGGCTAATTCTGCTCCTGAAATCTTATGGTCATATGGTAACAATATCTGTGCTTGACAAGTCAGGTGGCATCGGTGAAAATAACTGTCACCACCTCTGTCAGCTGATGCCAATCCCTGTCATCTCATTCATCCTGGTCTCCACCCTGATACGCATTTCCATTGTTAAGATATAGAATAGTTCTGCACAGGAACCTGTCCTTTGGCTCTCTGCCTACTTGCCTCCAGACATTTCCTTTGAATATTCCCACCTCTAAGGTTAAATGCATACCTTCTAATTTTAGGTACTTCATCCCTAGGGAGAAAGGTACCAGCTGTCAACTCTATCGATGCCACTCATAATTTAAACTACTATAGGGTCTCCCCTCAGCATCCCTTGCTCCACAAAGGCAACCCTAGTTGGTTAACCACTCATGCCTTCAAATCCAGGCAGCATCCTGCTCTTTCTGTAATGTGGTGACTAGAAATGACACAACATTCAGAACGAGAACAAGTCTCATTGGCAGCGAATCATAGTTTGAAAGTAGTAAGTAAGAGAGTGACATTGTTGCAAGGTGGGAGCCATTTGAAAAGAACAAGTCCCGTGGAGAGTGAGAGAGAAAGAGAGAGAGATCATTGCAAGCCATGTTCCCTGTAGTTTTTTTTACAGCGGCGCACTCTAACCATTGCACTGAGGAAAAAACCTGAACACAAGCTAAAATGGCACAGCTCTTTATATTAACATTATATAACAGAAAATTCCAGCTGTGTAACAACAAACACTGTTCGTTTAGAACAGAGATGAGAAGGAATTTCTTTAGCCAGAGGGTAGTGAATCTGTGGAATTCCTTGCCACAAAGGGCTATGGAGGCCAAGTCATTGAGTATATTTAAAGCAGGCGTTGATAGGTTCTCGGTTAGTAAGGGTATTAATTGTTATTGGGAGAAGGCCGAAGAATGAGAGGGATAATACATCAGCCATGTTGGAATATCAGAACACTCGATGGGTGAAATGGACTATGCCTTATGGTTTTATTCCAGGTGCAGCTGAAACAGAGTATCATAAAGCTGCAATTTCACTTCCTGACTCTTGAACTCAATTCCTTGACTTAGAAAGGCAAGCAAGCCATATGCCTTCTTTACGCACTATTAACCTTGGCAGGCACTTTCCAGGAGCTATGTACCTGGACCATGAAATCACCCTTTTTCAGCCTTCCTCACTATCCACAATGCCACCAAACTTTGCATCATCTGCAGTCTTAGTAACTTCATCCAATTGTGTGTGTGTGTGTGTGTGTGTGTGTGTGTGTGTGTGTACATTTATGTGGATAAATAGAGTACTGTGCAAAAGTCTTTGGCACATATTTATAGTTAGGGTGTCCAACGCTTTTACATAGCAATGTATTTGTCCATATGGAGCAAAGAATGAGTTTCTACATCTGATGGGAGCAAAGGATGCTGGGAATGCACTGGGTGTAGCAGTGTGGGAGGCTGTGGGACAGGTGGCAGAGAAGGGGTACAATATGGAGGTGTGGTGCAGGTGCAGACCCACCCAGCCCTGAGGCACCAGGCAAGGTTATTCAATTCCACACAATCGATTTATTGAGCATTACAGAGTGTCTCTCTGATGCTTCCCGCTCCTTCCCCTTTCTCTTCCCCTTTTCTCCCACCCTACCCCCTTCAGGCATTTTTGAGACTGCACTTGAAAGAGGTTGAGCATTTTGGGACTTTTTTCATGGAGCGTAAGAGATTGAGGGTTAATCGGAGAGGGGTGTATAAATAATGCTGGGAATATTCAGGGTGAATGCGCACAATCCTTTCTCAAATATTGGGGAATCAAGAAATAGAGGGCTTGCATGCACGGTGAGAGAGCAGAGATTTCAAACGTTCATTTTATTATCAAAGTATGCATGGAGAATACAACTCTGAGGTTTGTCTTCAGCAGATGGCCTCAAAATACAGAAAAAGAACAAAAAGTCGCAAATGTCCCACACCCCTCCCCCCGCACAAAAACTAACAGATCACCCAGACCCCCAGTACATAAATCAGTAACAAGAGGGGATGGCCAAGAACATGAAAAGAATAAGGAACTGAAAGTGGCCAATATGAACTACAGTCCAATCCAGAAACCTCAGTATTTCAAAAACACCTCCAAGAGATGCAACTCGAACTAATGGCCTGAATAGGAGCCTGAAAGGCAACTTTTTCCACCAAGTAAGCGGTCTATATCTGGAATGAGCTACCGAAGGAAGTAGTGAAGGTACTGTAGGTATACTAACAAAGTTTTAGGGTATATGCTAAGTAGATGGATAGAGAAGATTATAAGAGATATGAGACATCTACAAACAAGTGGGACTACTTTGTATGGGAATCGTGGTTAGTGTGTCATTTGGACTGAAGGGTCTGTTTCTAACTTTGACTCTAACTTTGCCCTGGGGAGGTCACTGTCAAAGCATGATATTTAATATGTACCTCATCAGCCATCGCCTTAATTACCTTTATTAAGTGTGAAAGGCCTATGGCATGAAGTTAGTTTCAATTTAATTACTTACTTCATTCTTTTTCTTTCTAATTATTAGTAACCAGAGAATTTCCTCTAAAAGTTCCTCCCACAGCAACTCTGATAGTAGCTCAGGATCTGTCCATGGCCTTTTTTTTATTTGTCAATTACCTATCTCTCCTCTACATGTAGTTTCAGGTTGTACATTATACTGTCAACATGAACTTCTTCCTGACCACTATCCTTCAAAGTTCAAAGTGATATTTTTATCAAAGTATGTGTAAATTATACAACCTTGAGATTTGTCTCCTTACAGGCAGCCACAAAACAAAGAAACCCAAAAGAACCGATTTAAACAAGATACAGTCAACCACCCAATGTGCAGAGAGAAAAAAAATCGTGCAAACAATAAACACAAGCAAAAGCGTTCAGAACTGAAGTTTTATGAAAGGCATCACTGCAAATGGAGCAGGCCACAGTCTCAGTTCAGTGCAGCATTGAATAAATGCCCCGAGACCACAGACACGAAGCCAGGCTTCACTGCAGCTGAAGCAGGCCACCGCCTCAATTCAACATAGACATTGCGGAGCAGCGAGCAAAACCAGGCAGAATGGGCCCATCACTTAGCTCCAGTCCCGACACCCTGACTTTTTCAATCTGGCTCGGCACTTAAATCATATGCTCAGTCTTTCTACCGCTTTTAACTTGCAATGACATCTATTTTTGAATACACATAATTCTCTCCAATTGTACGTTGTGTAAAACAAACTGATTAACTTCAATCGCTCCCAAAATTATTGTCCTTTGCCCACCAGGTCCATCGTCCTCCCTGGTCATTGACAAGGAGCTGAGAGATTTGATTTTTAACTTTATGTGAGGCATGCACTTATCACATGGTATCATGATGACATATGCAATTCACGTATTTCAGCATATAACCCATAATGAATTATATAAACTATAATGAATGCTTAATCAAGCAATATATATGCAAGCTAACTCAAATATTACTGAAGTATTAAATAGACAGCACTCCTCCCTGCTTAGCTATAAACTCCAACTCAATAGAGAATGCATCTCAACTGTATACTGTATAATACAACTACTCTACAACAGTACAGTCAATTTTTAAATTGTCCAACTTACTGATGAGGCTTTCATGCTCTTATGGGATAACATCTTTCCTAACAAGCGGAATCACTCTGCTTGGCAGGTGAGAATTGTGGCTGTGAAAATAATCTCAGGTTCTGGGGTCTCCTCCGTGGGGTTGTAGGAATTGATGCAGAGATTGCAGGATGTGGTTCTGACAGCTCTGGACACTTTTCTTCTCCTTCGTTTTTCTTCCAGTTTGTTCATTTTGATCTTGGAAAGGTGCATTTAGCTCACTGGAATATGCTCTTATTAATCCTTTTATTAACTCTTTTATTACCACATCTTTCCTCTTGGTTTCTATGTCCACAACATCACCTGACAAATCCTCAGTTTTTGTGTCTCCATTAACTCCTTTCTTTTTGGACTTTTAATCAAGCAGGTGGGCTTTGATCTTTGCATCTAATTTTGCAAGCTTTTTATCTCCCACTTGAAGTTATTTTTTATTTCTGTTACTTTGCACTACTTATTTAAATATTCAGTATATACCTTATATACATACTGTAATGCACAGCTTTTTTTCTCCCTCTTTTATTATGTATTGCATTGTATTGCTGCTGCAAGGTTAACAAATTTCCTGACATATGCCGATGACACTAAATCTGATTCTGATTCATATAATAACCTCAATGCACGCAGTGTAGATTCTGGTTCTTTATACTCACAAAAGCCGAATGCTTGCAACTTTCCTGAAGCTCTTTGAGCTCTCTTCCAGCTTAAAGCCAAGCCACATTTTGCAAGTAATTGTCCAATTAACTTATCAGAAGCTTTCTCAGGTACGCTGCCTACAAAAACTGTCATAGTCAGACCGCTACTTCTGTCACTTCAACAATTCCTCTGGTCCAATATGTTTTCCAACCAGAGGCACAGAGGCACCTGTTTGTCACCAGCTGGGCAACAGTGATAGTGTGTGGCATGGAGACAGCTGTGGCATCATCTTGTACTTTTCCTTATTCACTTTCAGTTGGCTTCATTGCAGGGGATGTGGCATGTAAATGATGGATGTATCTCCAATTAAGTTGTAATACCTTAGCCAATCACATCTCCACAATGATGGCCAACCTATTTTTTTAATATCACATACAAGCTCAATGTGGCTTGTTGGTTGTTGTATTTCACTGCTACAAATGTCATTCCCACAGGAATGATCTTTTCTCCAGTATAAATTCTTTGTTGGATACTTGTCAGGCTTCAGTTTAGTATCTTTGAAATGCTGTTCAAAGTAATTTTGTGGAATAACTGAAAAATCTGAGCCAGTGTCCAATTCCATTTTAATTATTTTGCCATTCCATATAACCATATAACAATTACAGCATGGAAACAGGCCATCTCGTCCCTTCTAGTCCTTCACTTCTAGTGTTAGCCATATCACTTGTCCATTATTACTTTTGACATTGTGAATCTCAAAGCTAGCCTGTGTCACCCTCATCATTATCAGATTTTTTCATCATCAGCATGCAGATTAGTGCTCTTTTTGAAACTACAACTTGACTTTTTAACTTTTTCTCTTTCTCATGCAGGCCATTTATTTCTGTCTGTTCAAAACGCTCTTTGTATGTGTCCTACTTTTTCAGATTTTCTGTAGGTTTCGCTTTTAAACCTGCATTGGTGTCATCTATGTGAGACCCTACCACAATGGTAACACAATTTGTCTGGCCAGGCTAGTTTTTGTTTAGCCATTGCAACCTTGTTCACACAACTGCATCTCAACTTCTCTTTTGTTTGCTTTTTCAATTCATACAACTATTTCAACTGCTCATTTAAGTGAAAGCTGTGCTTCAGTTAGGTGCTGTTCTTTAATGCTTTCTTGTAAGATTTCACAAACTAAGTTATCTCTCCGCGCATCATTAAGCTTAATGTAGAACTGACAAAACTCAGACAATCTCTTCAATTCAGCCAAGTATGCTGAAACGGACTCCCCACCTTTTTTTTTATTTCTCCTTATGAAATCTAAACTGTCCTGCAATTAACAATGATTTTAGTTCTAAATAATTATTTTCACAACATTATCAAAGCTAATTTTGGCTGGTTAGTTGGAGCAGTTAAACTTCGATGCAAACTGTAAACTTTTAAATCCAATGCACTCAGCAAAATTGGTACTCCTTTCTCATTGGCAATTTAATTTACCTCAAAGCACTGTTCAATTAGCTCAATGTGTTGTTGTTGTTCAGTCATTTAGTCAAGTCTGACTCTTCATGACCTCATGGACCATATGTTTTCATGGCAAGATTCAGAAGTAGATTGCCAGTCCCTTCTGCCGCATATACTGATACTGCTGCTCCCCAGGTTGGGACCCAGCTGGGTTTGAACTCAGGACCATCTGCCTTGAAATCCAGTGTTGATGCCACAACACCACCAACTGGCCCTATCTCAGTATACATAAACCAGATAACTGTTAAGATATTGAACGTGTAATCTTTATGATGTAGGCAGCCAATCCTGCTTTTTCATTATCATCTGGTGCTCAATGTTTATGAACCCATGAATTCTTCAATTTTCTGCCTATTTTAACTCAACTGTGCCTGCATGAACTGCAGTGTGCTGATTTTTTTCCCCACCCACCAGCTCCTTGGCGCACTATTTATTTATTTAACTCAAATGACTCGCAGTTCTTTAACAGATTGGCAACTATCTAGGGTTTGTTTAAAAATATGTATCTCCTCGCCACTGCTACATTTTGTATCTCCCAAAACATTAAACTATTTCGAAGGAAAACAAGAAGCCAAAAGACGGGAGCTTATCTTTGTCTTTTACTTTAAGCGAAGTGCACATTTATCACATTGTAGCAACATGACATATGCATTTCATGTATTTTTACATAAAACCTATTGTTAAATAAATAAACAATAAAGAATGCTTTATCCAATAATATACATATTTACAAGATTAATTAGATATTACTGAAATATTAAATATACTACGCAAATAATGAAAACAATTCTACTAAATGATTGCCTGCACAAATCATTAAATACTTTTTATCACAGCGGTAAATAAAATTTCTCTCAGTGCCCTCAGTGTTCTCAATTCTTGACTACACACCTGTATATACACACACAGTTGCCACTTTATTTGAAGTCCCCTCTATATAATAATGTGGCCACTAAGTGTATGTTCGTGATCTTCTGCTGCAGTAGCTCAGCCACTTCAAGGTTTGACATGCTGTGCATTCAAAGGTGCTTTTCTACACATCACTGCTGTTACTGCACTGTTTGTGTGCGGTTATTTCTACACATCACTGCTGTTACTGCATTGTTTTGTGTAGTTATTTCTACACATCACTGTTGTTACTGCACTGTTGTGTGTGGTTATTTTGAGTTACTCTCACCTTCCTGCCAGCTTGAACCTGTCTGGCCATTCTTCTCTGACCTCTCTCATTAATAAGGCATCTTTGCCCACAGAAATGCCACTCGCTCATTCTTTCCTTTGTTTTTCGCACCATCCTCTGTAAACTCTAGAGACTGCTGCGCATGAACATTTCATGGTATCCGCAGTTTCTGAGATGCTCAAATCACCCTGTCTGGCATCAACAATTAGATCACATTTCTTCCCCATTCTGATGTATGCTCTGAACAACAACTGAGTGTCGACCATGATTGTTCAAAAAAATATATATATATCATTTCCACTGCTATGCATAGAGTTGCAGCCACATGATTGGCTAATTAGAGATTTGCATTAATGAGCAGGTGTGCTGGTGTACCTAATAAAGTGGTCACTGAATATATATACACAAGCATGCAGATATCTACTCACATATCACCACTGCCAGATGTACACAATCCATACACACTGATAGATATAAACACAAACGCTGTTACCTTCCACTTTTACTCATCACCTCCTTCACTCACACCTCCAATCCTTTGCCCGCACAGTCAAAAGCTCTGACTCTTTTCATTTCCTCCCACTTCCCCAGTCCTCTCTTTCCATTAGTCATCCTGAATACCTACTCAAGTTCCTTTCCATATTTTCTGTCACTCACTAAAAACCATTCCGTCTCACTGCCTCCAACTTTTCTCCTCTCTCATTGCCTCTTCATGCCTCCCCCACTTTATAGTCACTGGCTACTCATTCTGTTCTGTGTTATACTACTCCCAACTCTCAACAACCAGGCATAGTGGGAACTTGGTGAATAAAGGCAGTTGTGCTGCCGAGCAGGATGAATAACCTTTAATGAAATCATTAGGTCCTCGAAAGGTAGTTAATTCCAGAAAGCTGTCTCCTCCTCATGATTTAGACACCAGGCAGAAGCAAAGAATAAAATAAATAATATGGAATATGTCTTTATCAATTTTCAAAGCTGTAATTTGTGAGCAGAACTAACACATGAAATTATTTGATTGACACTTAAATAGCTGAATGTCACCTATGTAAGTGATTTATTTATTTTAATCAGTTGAATTAGTTAGTTATTTATGCTCATTCCTTGAAGAGGATTGCTCTTCACTCGTGCCGAAGTGTTTAGGGCTGCATGTATTGATTTTTTGAAGACCTGGCCAGAGTGTTGCTGATGGGGTGATGCCCAGCACTCATGCTTGGACACAATACTTGACAGACTTTGTCAAACTTCTATAGATCTGTGGTGGAGACCATGTTGACTGGCTGTATCACAGCCTGGTATGCAAACACCAATGCCCTTGAATGGATAATCTTACAAGAAGTAGTGTTTACAGTCCAGTCCATCACGGGTGAAACCCTCCCAACCAATGAGCATATCTGCATGAAACACTGTCGCAGGAAAGCAGCATCCATAATCTGGGAGTCACACCACCCAGGACTTGTTCTCTTCTTGCTGCTGTCATCGGGAAGAAAGTACAAAAGCCTCAGGACTCACATCACCAGGAACAGGAACAGTTACTAACCCTCAACCGTCAGACTCTTGAACCACAAGGGATAACTTCACTCAATTTCACTTGCCTCATTAAAATGTTCCCAGAACCATTGGACTCACTTTCAAGGACCCTTCATCTCATGTTCTCGATATTTATTGCTTATTTATTTATTTATTATTATTGTTTGTTTTGTTTTTTTCACACAGTTTGTTGCCTTCTGTTCTCTGGTTGAATATCCTAGTTTGGTAGCCTTTCATTGTTCCTGTTATAGTTATTATTCCATAGATTTGTTGAATATGTCCACAAGAAAATGAATCTTGGGGTTGTATATGGTGACATATATGTACTTCAATAAATTTACTTTGATATTTCAGGATACACTTGAACAGTATTTTATGCACATCATTTACTTCACATGACCATTGGTCCAGTATAGATGTTATGTATCATCCACTCTGTGTAGCTTCAGATTATCTACGTTTCTTATCCACAACAAAATGGAACAATCAAATACAACCTTTTGCCCTTAATTCAATTTTCACCCAAGTATTGCAAAACTATATCAGGATTTAGTGATACTTCCATCTGACAACATCCACTCAGCAATAACATTATTGACCAATCCTAACTTACCATTTCCTACCTCCTTACAATACTCTTCCGATCCTCAATGTTCTGGTCCAGAAATAAGGGATCTGAGGGGTTTTAATATGTCAGCAAAGACTCCTTCAAATTTCTACAGATGTGCAGTGGAGAGCATTCTGAATGGTTGTACACAGCATGGACGGATCATCCAATGTATAGGATCAAACGAGGCATCAGAGGATTGTGGATTCAGCCTACTGCATCACAGCAGAAACCTTCATGCCATCAAGAACATCTTTCAAGAGGTGGTGCTTCAAGAAGGTAGCATTCATCATTAAAGACCCTTACCATCGGGGACAATTACCCTTTGCCTTATTGCCATCATAAAACCATTAGGCCATAAGACATAGGAGTAGAATTAGGCCATTCTGCCCATCAAACCTGCTCTACCAATTGATCATTAGTGATCTATTTCCTTGTCAGCTCCATTCTTCTGCCTTCCCCCCATAACCTTTCACACCCTGACTTATCTAGAATCTATTAACTTCTGTCTTAAATACACCCAGGGACCTGGCCTCAACAGATGCCTGTGGCAAAGAATTCTATAGATTCATTAACTTCTGGCTAAAGAAATTCCTCCTCATCTCTGTTCTAAATTGACATCTTTTTATTCTGAGGCTGTGCCCTCTGGTTTTAGACTCCCCCTACCATAGGAAACATCCTCTCCAAATCCACTCTATCTAGGCCTTTCAACATTCGATATGCTTCAATGAGATCCCCTCTCATTTTAATAAATTGCAGCAAGTATAGGCCCAGATCCATTAAACACTCCTCATAAAATAACGCTTCCATTCCCGGAATAATTTGTGGGTACCTCCTTTGAACTATCTCTAATATTATGAGGAGGTACAGAACCCTAAAGACTCAAAATCAATATTTTTAAAACAGCTCCTCTTCACCATCAGATTTCTGAACAGTTCATAAACACTACCTGATTACTCATCCTTTGATCTATTTATTTATTTTGAAACTTCAGGTAATTTTCATATCTTGCACTGCACTCCTGGCGCAAAACAAGAAATTCCATGACGTATGTCAGTGCTAATAAACCTCCCTCTGATTTTGAAATATGGCACAACAGTCCCCAAGTAAAAATAGAAATTAATCCTGGTAAAAGGGAATATTCTTGCACAGTGAGAATCATTCCAATCATAAAGGAAAAGGATTGTATTTGCCCAATAACAAAGCAATTAGCATCCTCACAACTGTGTGCTTGCAGCATTAGCTATACAGAGTCAAGGCCTGCATGAGAAAGCGGAAGGCAGCTTTGGTAAAATTCTATTTCTTCCTACTCTTCAACTGTACATCGATCACCATCCAAACTCCTTGAAGTATTATCTTGAGTTGGCAGTGAGTAGTTGATTCAGGTAAATAAGCAGTATAAATACTTCAATGAGCTTGGTTCAGTGCCTTAATCAATTGTAGTGGTTATTTTAATTTCTCTAATTACAAATGAAACTGAAGTTACTTCTGTCAGGTTATCACCCAAGAATTAATAAATCTAATTTGTCAGTTTTAATTTGGCTTGTCTTCCAATCTACCTATCAAGTTTATGAGTGTGTAAATTCTGTCCATCAACTTGAGAAGCTAGGTTTATAAAAAATGTAAACTATAAGTAAATTTAATTATATTAGATATTTCTCCCACAAAGATCAGTTGAAATCTTTGTAAGTGAAGAGATTTTATGTGTGAAGATATTTTAAAAGTTGTAAAGGAATTTCTGTATCTTGGACTGATAAAGAGCTAATTGTTTTCTTTCTTGTTTTCATTAAATTGAAGTAGAAATGATTCTGACAAACTGAAAGGTTACAGAAACAATTCAGTGAGTTCTTCTCCATAGCAAGTGTGATATTTCCCATCGAGCATACTTTTGCTTACATTTTTTGTGCCAACAAAGAATCATTCAAGTACTTTGACAAATTCAGTGACAAATTTAGTAATCTCTAATTGTATTAGTAGAATGTACGGTCTGGAGATGCAATAAGCAAGTTTTAGCTCTACTACTTTGTTTGTGGTTCTGAAAGTCACAACTGTATTAACTTTCAAAGAGCTGAGCTATATCTGGACAAAACTAAGAGATATGTTCCCTATCTCTTATCAAGTTATAAATTTTTCAAGAACTGAGGCAATTCTCCAGGTGGTTGAGATATTCATCTGCTCTGTAATCAGAATGAAGTAATGGCAATATGAGCTCTCCAGTTCCATGGAATTTCAAAGAAGCAATATTTCCTACTCCTCCAGTAATCGGCCTTTTTGTGCCTAAATGGAAAAGGCCATTCACATCAGTGGCGTGCTGAAACATGATGTAACAGCTTTACCTTGAAGAATTTTAATTGAGTTTTTTTGAAGAGGTGACCAAGAAAATTGATTAAGGCAGAGTAACAGACAAATATCAGCAAAGACTTTAACAAGGCTTTTGTCAAGGTCCAAAAGTTCATATAACCAGGGATCCAGGGTGACCCAGCCAGTTGGATACAAAATTATCCTGGCGGAAGGTGCTGTGCATTTATATATTTCAGTAATATTTGAGTAATATTGTAGATATATTGCTTAAGTATTCTATGTTGTTATGTTATTTATTTATTATATAATTTAATTACAGGATATACTGTATATAAATGTATGTGAATGGCATACGTCATTACACCTTTATGTCATATGTGCAAAACAAAGACCATATGTATGCGAGTTATCCCTGCTCCGTGTTTATCTTTTGATTAGTTGTACATTTTGGAGTTAAAAATATAACAGAAGGAGGCAGAGGGTGGCAATGAAAATTTGATTTTCAGCTGGAAGATTATGACCAGTAATGTGCTGTGTGGATCTGCACTGCATTCCCAGTTTGTCATATATATTAATGATTTGGATGAGAATGCAGATGGTGTGATAAGTAGTTTTGTGGATGACACCAAAACTGGTGATTTATCAGACAGTTAAGAGTGTTGTTTAACATTACTACAGCAGCTAGGTCAACCGAGAAAGTGGCCACAGGAATGGGAGATTCAATTTAACTCAGATAAGTACAAAATAATGCATTTTGTGAAGCTTAAACCAGGGCAACACTTACACATTACATTATAGGACCACAGGGCATTTTATAGAACAGAGAAAACAAGGATTAAAAGTATAAAGATCCCTGAAAGTGGCGACACAGAGGAACAGGTTGGTAAAGAAGGCAGATAGGTTGTTTGCCTCATCGATCAGGGCATTGACAACAAATGTTAAAACATTGAGTTAAGACCATTGTAATAAGATATGTGTGAGATCACATCTGGAATATTGTGTGCAGCTTTGATCTCTGTTGTTATCGCAATAATATAATTACACTAGAGTTGATTCAGAAAAGATGCACATGGATTCTGCAGGGATGAAAGGGCCTAAATTCTGAGAAAAGACTGGATAGGCTGGGGCTGTTTTCTATGGAGGGGAGAAGGACAAAGGTCACCTTAGAAGTTAATAATATCATGAAGGGTATAGAAAAGATGAACAGACAAGTTAGGGAAATATTTAATTGGAATAAGGGGAAATATGAGGCTACCAGGCAGAAACTTGGAAGCATAAATTGGAAACAGATATTCTCAGGGAAGCGTACAGAAGAAGTGTGGCAAATGTTCAGGGGATATTTGCGTGGGGTTCTGAGTAGGTACGTTTCAATGAGACATGGAAAGGATGGTAGGGTACAAGATCCGCTAGCAGGAAGGAGCTGAAGAAAGAAATTAGGAGAGCCAGAAGGAGCCATGAGAAGGCCTTGGCAGACAGGATTAAAGAAAACCCCAAGGCATTCTACAAGTATGTGAAGAGCAAGAGGATAAGACATGAGAGAACAGGACCAATCAAGTGTGGCAGTGGAAAGGTGTGTATGGAACCGGAGGAAATAGCAGAGGTACTTAATGAATACTTTTTGCTTCAGTATTCACTACGGAAAAGGATCTTGGTGATTGTAGGGATGACTTGCAGTGGACTGAAAAGCTTGAGAATGTAGATACTAAAAAAGAGGATGTGCTGGAGCTTTTGGAAAGCATCAAGTTGGATAAGTCATTAGGACCGAACGGGATGTACCCCAGGCTACTATGGGAAGCAAGGGAGGGACTGCTGAGCCTCTGGCAATGATCTTTGCATCATCAATGAGGACAATAGAGGTTTTGAAGGATTGGAGGTTTGCAGATGTTGTTTCCTTATTCAAGAAAGGAAATAGGGATAGCCCAGGAAATTATAGGCCAGTGAGTCTTACTTCAGTGGTTGGTAAGTTGATAGAGAACATACTGAGAAGCAGGATTTATGAATATTTGGAGAGGCATAATATGATTAGGAATAGTCAGCATGGCTTTGTCAAAGGCAGATCATGCCTTACGAGTCTGATTGAATTTTTTGAGGATGTGACTAATTACGTTGATGAAGGTAGAGCCGTAGGTGTAGTGTATATGGATCTTAGTAAGGCATTTGATAAGGTACCCTATACAAGGCTGATTGATATCCAAGGGGACATTGTTTTGTGGATCCAGAAATGGTTTGGCCACAGAAGGCAAAGAGTGGTTGTAGACAGGTCATATTCTGCATGGAGGTCGGTGACCAGTGGTGTGCCTCAGGGATCTGTTCTGGGACCCCTACTCTTTGTGATTTTTATAAATGACCTGGATGAGGAGTGGAGGGATGGGTTAGTAAATTTGCTGATGACACAAAGGTTGGGGGTGTAGTGGATAGTGTGGAGGGCTGTCAGAGGTTACAACGGGATATTGATAGGATGAAAACTGGGCTGAGAAGTGGCAGAAGGAGTTCAACCCAGATAAGTGTGAGGTGGTTCATTTTGGTAGGTCAAATATGATGGTAGAATATAGCATTAATGGTAAGACTCTTGTCAGTGTGGAGGATCAGAGGGATCTTGGGGTCCGAGTCCATAGGACACTCAAAGCTGCTACGCAGGTTGACTCTGTGGTTAAGAAGGAATATGATGCATTGGTCTTCATCAACCGTGGGATTGAGTTTAAGAGCTGAGAGGTAATGTTGCAGCTAAATAGGATCCTGCTCAGACCCCTCTTGGAGTACTGTGTTCAATTCTGGTCGCCTCACTACAAGAAGGACATTGAAACCATAGAAAGGATGCAGAGAAGATTTACAAGGATGTTGTCTGGATTGGGGAACATGCCTTATGAGAATAGGTTAGAAAACTCAATCTTTTCTCCTTGGAGCGATGGAGGATGAGAGGTGACCTGATAGAGGTGTATAAGATGATGAGAGGCATTGATTGTGTGGATAGTCAGAGGCTTTTTCCCAGGGCTGAAATGGCTAGCATGAGAGGGCATAGTTTTAAGGTGCTTGGAAGTAGGTATAGAGGAGATGTCAGGGGTAAGTTTTTTATGCAGAGAGAGGTGAGTACGTGGAATGTTCTGTCGGCAATGGTGGTGGAGGTGGAAATAATAGGGTCTTTTAAGAGACTCCTGGATGGCTACATGGAGCTTTGAAAAATAGAGGGCTATGGGTAAAGCCTAGGTCGTTCTAAGGTAGGGACATGTTTGGTACAGCTTTGTGGACCGAAGAGCCTGTATTGTGCTGTAGGTTTTCTATGTTTTTATGAATAGCTACAGCATTTTCCCAAAGTCAGGTCAATGGAATTGTTTTAAATTGAGAGGGCAAAGATTTAAAGGAGGCATAACTGATTTATTTGGATCGAAGAGCTGCCAGAAAAAGTGTTCGGTGTGAATACAATTACTGCTTTTAAAAGTCATTTGGACAGGTGTTTGGATAGGAAGAGTTTTCAGGATGTGAATGAAATACAAGCAATTGAATTAGCTCAAAGAGGCACCTTGTATGGCATAGGCAAGTTGGTCCAAAGGGCCCATTTCTGTGTTGATTTATATTGTGACTCTGATTGCTTCAGTGTTGTTCCCACTATCATAAATTCAAAGGTGTGTCTATTCACAGAATTGCTTTATCAGTCTACTTGGGATGTAACAGTTTTCTATTTTATACTGTTTAGATCCTACTTTAGTTTAAGCTGGTTTTGCAGCTATTCATTAAAACCTTGAATCAGTTAGTTTAGCTGGATAACCAGAAGATATTTACTTATTGTACTATCAGCTGGTATTCTTTTAGATCAGGTACCTCAGACATATGCTCAGCACATGTTATATAGTCAGAAAAAATATCCTAAAATTAACCCTTCACAACTTGTTGTCCTCTGAGGTTTGTTTAAATGGCTATCAGCATTTGATACCTCTGTGCAAAACCTGTTAAGCAAATGTTGCATCAAGAAACACCATAAACGTGTAATTTTCAAATCCATCTGCTGAGTTTAAAGGCTAACCATTAAAACTATGACTATTCAGGTAGCAAGTAAATTAACATAATTTTCTTTAACATAAATAGCAGTATGCTAGATGTTGTTTCCTCATTTAATCCAGAAAGCAATACAAGGATTTTTATACACAAGTTATTTTATTTTCAGAATGCAGCAGGAAGTTGTAGGAGGAAGATGTTGTGCAAAATAAGGAACATCTGCTCCTGTTCCACTCTAATTATTCATTTAATTATCTGTCATTTTTGGGGTAAAATGATATGTAGGCACAGGTTTCTGTTAGCAAGCTCTGGTTAATCAATAAGGTTCTTTTTTTTTAAATTCCTGGGTAAAAGGGATGAAGGATTGAACCTGTGGAAATGTCAGATGAAAAGGCTAAAGATTGAAGCTTGAATGTGTGTACCCATAAACATTCAAGCTCTAGAGGACAAGCAAGAGAATATTAAAGCTACAAGAATTTGAAAGACTGCAACTATATGTGTTCTGAATCCATTTGCTTGTCCTTTGTTGATGACCTTTTCAGCATCCATAGGCATAAATGTGTAAATATGAATTTATAAATATATAGGAAAAACATATAGAATTTTTATGGTTCCTTCACTGAAATCACATCAAAGACACAAATAATAATATCAAACACTGCCAGGCCTGGCTGCAAGTCATCTTCAAAGAAAGGTGGCAGTCTGGATGAACTGTTAGCAGCATTATTCTGTTAGCAACATTATTCTGTGATCCTTTTTGATATTGATTCGTACAGTCAGGCTCCGAACCCTGTGTCTATTCTAATGTAAATGTTTGCTGAGAATATATTTGTTAATATATATCATGTCTAATAAATAGGGACATACAGGTTTAAATAATAAATAACTTTAATCAAAAACAGCAAAAAAATGGTATGATTATTAATTGTCATGAACTCAGTGCTAAAAGGTTCTTCATCAATCTTCTACTTGCCTCTGTTCATGTGTTGTCTCAGAGTGTAACTGAAGAAGGTTACAGAAATAGGGTAAGATTTGAAATCAAAAATGTAATTAATAGAATTGAGTCCTTTTGTAGATTAAGAATTTTGCGGGTTGGCAGTCTTGTTGGTGATGGTTGAAAAACTGAAGTCCTCATTGCAGTGTAGAAATAAAAGCTATTGGAATATTTTAGTCTAGAAAGAGCAAAATCATGCCCGGGGATTTCAGCAGCAGAGCATTTGAAGCAAGGTCATGTCATACTGTATGTTATTACAGGTAGATTCACAGTCATCCATGCCATAATTCTTCCCTTTTAAAATGACATAGCAAATAAGCCATTAACCATCTGCACGCAGTAAATTATACCATCAAGTAATTATTTATACATTATACAATTAACTAATTATTTGCAGAGATAGTTTAACCAAATCTTACCATACCCAAAAGCTTTATCTTAATCTTGTCTAAAAATACCGAGGGGAGATTTAACATCCATCTAATTAGTTTATTAACATAATTATCTTCATAACTTTCAAAACATGAATTGAAATATACTTAAACTTTAACACAAATATCAAATCACTATAATCAGAAACAAAAAAAAGATATGATTATTAATTGCATGAACTCAGTGATAACAGGTTCTTCACCATAACCATGAGAAAGTCTGCAAATGCGGCAAATCCAAAGCAACACATACAAAATGTTGGAGGAACTCAGCAGGTCAAGCAGCATCTATGGAAATTAATAAATAGTCGAAATTTCAGGCTGAAACGTGTTATTCATTTTCAAAGATGCTGCCTGACCTGCTGAGTTCCTCCAGTATTTTGTGTGTGCGGTGCTTCATCAGTCTTCTTCTCACGAATTGTCTCAACTCGGACTTTCTGTTATGGCACCGTGTTCTTAAACCATGTGCTTTCTTCCCTTTTAGCCTTTGCTGTTGATCCAAATCTATTGCTGTCCCTCTTGAGCATGTATTTTGGTCTCAATTTTATTCAGAACACTCCACTCCACACTGAAAAAAACATATGATAGACAATTTGCTTGGAGCTCAAACATCTATTGACCAGATTATGAATGAAATGGTTGAGCCTAAATTTTGCTTGATGCTTCATTTATGCATCATTATTCTGAATCTGCAATTCTCTGAGCTGTTCTGGCATCTAAGGCTGATAAATTAGATGAAGGGAGTTATGGTCCATGTTCTCTTGAAACATCCTTTCTTTCCTCATCCTTTCTTTTGTTTCCATTAGGCTTTGTCTTCAATTTCATTTTTGTCCTGGTTTTAGAGTGTTGACCTCTGCCCTGAGCAACAAAGAGGTACATCAAGTAGAGATACTCTCTCAAAGCTGCGGTGACCAGGATTCAATATTGTCCTCTTGTGCTGTCTAAGTAGAGCCTGCACACTCTCCCTCGGAAACAGGTCCCTGTGTGTATTGGTAGGTTAATCAACCACTGTCCATTGTCGATGTGTGATTGAACAAGATGGTGATGGTGTAGGTGCAGACTTGGTAAGCTTAAGGGCACATTCCCACACTCCATAGTTTCCAGTTCTGAGTTCCAGTTTCTGCTTCCAGCATCATCTCCACTCTTGGAGTGAAATTTTGGTTGTAGACCTACCTTGCCTGAAACTTGTGGTTATCATCATCATCTCTATTCCTCTAAATCAGTGTTGTTCACTTCCTCATCTACGCTTTCTTTTAGTTCTGGTGCTCACTGATGTGCCTTCATCATCACAGCATATTCCCACTCAAGGATAATACTGTGCGCTGGTATCTTTGCACACCTCATCTGGTGTTGTCTGAGATTCTGTTCGGATATCTCCATCCCATGACACTACTGCCAGAGCTGCACCATAATTAATACTTCAGATCATGATGGCTTTCAATTTTTTAAAGTCAACCCAACTCATCAATGCCAACCAATGTGTCTATCAGAGCTGGTCCTATTTAACTGCATTAGCCCTTTATCAGTTTAATCCTTTCCTATCCATGCACCTGATGCAACATCTTTTAATCCTTGTAACTGTACCTACCCCTATTACTTCCTCTGGCACTTATTCCATTTACCTGCAGCTCTTTGTGGAATAGATGTCACTCACATCCCTTTTAAATCTTTACTCTTGAAACATAAACCTGCTTCCTCTAGTTTTAGATTCCACTTACCCTGGGAGAAAGACAATGATTGATGATCTTGTCTATGATCGTCAAGATTTTTTGAACCTCTGTAAGGTCACCCCTTACCTTCCTACATTGCAGGGAAAACAGTTGCAGCCTATCTGGTCTCACTTTACAACTCAAACCCTTCAAACTGGTAAATTGGTTTATTATTGTAACATCTAGCGAGGTAGGGTAAAAAGCAACTTGTCTTGTATTCTGTACTCACAGATCATTTCACTAGAAAACAACAGCAGAATGCAGAATAAAGTGAGGCAGTTACGGAGAAAGAGCATTGTAGGAAGACAAGGTGCAAAGTCAAAAGAAGGAAGATTGACAGGTCAATTGGTGTGGAGGGCAATGTTCCCTCTAAGGTGTGCATGTGTGCATGTGCATACATCTTTTGCTACTAGTACACAAAGGAATTTAAACTGCGCACAAAAGGTTATCATCTTGTTGACATGTTAAGTATATTTCACGATCGAACACAATCACATTTCCTTTTCTGGTTTCTGATGCAGATGGTGTTGAAGATGTAGAGTTTGCGATGATTTGTTGCAGATTTTAGAACTGGCTTATTTATACCGGTTTTATTGAAGAAATTATTGATTCACTGTGTCAAATTCCAAAGAAGCAAAGGGTGTGAAGCACAAAAGAACTGCTAGTTCATGTAATGCTGAATGGCTTATGTAATTAAGTTACGATACTGTGCTGTATGCAATGATTTCTAAATAAAATACCTTTCTCAATATTTTATCAACTAGCTTTCTAATTTTATAAGTTTTGTTTGATCATTTCAAACAACTTTAACATGTAAATAGATTGATATTATTACATGTTGTCGTACAGTGTATGAGAAATAAGACATATTGATGTAGATTATTATATTTATTTTAAACAATGGACAACAAACGGGACTTGGTAGCTTATTATCCTTAGAATCACTTCAGGTTTACTTCCACTTAATAATTCAGAACGCATATGTTGTTGTCACTGGGCAAAAAAATCATTACAAATCAGAGGAAACATTGGGGAGGGGGTCTGTTTAATAGACTTATAATAGTGGGATAGAAGTAGTCCTAGAGCCTGGTGGTGCATGCCTTCAGGTTGTTGTACCCTATGCCTAAAGGAAGGAGGGAGAAGAAAGAAGGTCTGTGGTGTGTGGAAGTGTGTGGAACTATGTTGGCTGCTTTACCAACACAGAGAGAAATGTAGACAGAATCTATGGAAGGGAGGTTGATTTCTGCGATGTGCAGAACTCCGAATGTCCATGGCCACAGACACAGCAGTTGCCATATCAAATTATGATGCATCGAAATAGGATGACTTCCATGGCACATTATTTTTTTTAAAGTTGATGATCAGAGAGTACATGCCAAATTTCTTTAGCTTCCTGAAGAAGCAGAGGTGTTTGGTGAGCTTTCTAGGCTGTGGAATCTATGTGATAGTACCACGATAGGCTCTTAGTGATATTTATTCTTAGGAACTGGAAGCCCTCATCATCTGAAAGTTCAAAACACATTTATTAGCAAAGTATGTATGTACACATTATACAAGCTTGAGGTTCATCCCCTTGCAGGCAGCCACAAACAAAGAAACCCCAAAAGAACCCATTAAAGAAAAGTCTATCAAACCCTAAATGCACAGAGAAAAAAAAATGCAAACAATAAAAGTAAGCAAATAGCATTCAGAACTGAGATTTTACAAAAGACAAGAAGCAAAGCATCATTGTAGCTGCAGTAGGCCACATCACTGAGCAAAGAGCAGATCCAGGCAGAGCCTGCCCATCCCTTGAATCCGGTTCCAACACCCTGACCTTTTCAATTTCACCCAGAAATTTAATTATCCAAACTCTCAGACGGCTCTACAGCCTGGACCCCGCCACCATACTTAGGCCCATACCCGGCCTTTCCAATTTAGCCCAGCCACAAGAACTTTGTTGCAGACTGGAGCACAATCACCATTCTCTTCATGAAATCAATGATCTAATCTTTTGTTTTTTGACATTGAGGGAAAGTTTGCTGTCATGGAATCACATCACCATCTGCTTCCTGTACTCCAACTCATTATTTGAGATACAGCACACTACAGTGGCATCATGGATCATATCTTAGATGAAGTTAAAACAGGATCTGGCCACACAATCGTAAATGTATAATAATAATAGTAATCAATTATTTGATCCTGAGTGGGAAATTATTTCATTACAGCAGCAACATTTTAAAACACACTTAGCAAATCATAATACATAATAATAAAAATATTATTATTATTAATAATAAAGTACAGAATAACAATATACACAATAATGATTTACTAATGTGCAATACTGTGCAATAATAATGTACAAAATAATAAAACAGTGACTATTGTGCTATGATGTGTGTTCTCTTGTCGCATAGAGATGAACTGTTGTATATGCTTATTGCACTTGGTAGGAAAGATTTTCTGTAATGATCCTTGTGACAGTGGAGCTAAATGAGCCTGTTTGAAAGGATGCTCTGCTGATTATTCAGTAAGTCATAGAGAGGATATGCTAGATTGTCTATAATGGATGACAGTTTGTTTAGTGACCGTCTTTCCACCACTAGTTCAAATGAGTCTGGATTGTAGCCAAGGACAGATCCAGCCTTTTTGATGAGTTTACGATGTCATTTTGCATCATCAGCACTGACGCTGCTACCCCAACATAAAGCCATAAAGAAGACTGCACCTGCTACAACAGACTGGCAAACAATTTCCAACATTCTGCTGCACAAATTGAAGGATCTCTTTAGAAAACAGAGTCTGCTCATACCCTTCTTCTAAACAGCCTCAGTGTTGGTTTTCCAGTCAAGTCTGTTATTGAGGTGAACACTCAAGTAGTTGTACTCCTCCAGTACTGCAACCTCTTCTCCCAGAATGTATACAGTACAGGACTTGTCACAGTCCTCTTCCTCCTAAAATCAATCACCATCTCCCTGGTTTCGGCCACATTCAGGAGAAGGAATTCCTCCTGCACCACTCCACAAACTTGTACACCAGTCCTCTGTACTCTAACTCCTGCCCATCTCTGATACATCCAATCACTGCAGAGTCATCAGAGAACTTCTGTACTGTACTGAAAGTCACCATCATCTCAGACAGCAAAATACCTAGCCATACAAACAGGGGTCTATCTGTCAGGTAGTTAGTAATCCAGGAGATAGCGGATCTGCCTACATCCATCCTTTGCAGCTTCTCACTCAGAAGAAGTGGCTGGATGTATTGAAGGCACCAGAGAAATCAAAAAATGCGATTCTCACAATGCCACCAGCATCATCCAGGTGGGAGTAATAATGGTCTTTTTCAGACTGGGTGGAGATAACTCGCAAAGAACTGCAGGGATGCGTTCTTGGCCACAGTGCTCCACTCTCCACAATAATGACCTAAGGGAAACAATGCTAATGGAACTTTCCAATTTTGCTAATACAAAAATAGATGGAGCAAGATGTTGTGATAAAGATGATTCTGCAATGTGATAGAGGTAAACTGAGTGGGAAAAGAATTTCAATGTAAGAAGTTGTGAGTCCATACACTTTAATCATGCCAATCAAAAGGAAGATTGTTATATAAGTGGAGAAAATGCAAGTAAGTGAAGTGCAGAGTGTCCCAGGTACATGAATCACAAAAGAGGAGCAGGATGTTCTACCAACTAGTTGAGAAGACAAACAGTATTTTGGCCTCCATTGTAAAGGAAATGGAGTTTATAAGGGAGATTAAACATGTCTGCTTTATCTGTATTCTGAGTCTCAGAAGCACATAGGAGGGTAAGGATCAATCCTACTCAAGAGACCTCAGTTTTGTGCTAGGTTTGATGTTCAAACATATTTTTCCCCTTCAGATGGCCAATAGCTAAAGACCTAAGCAATTTTGTGTATTGAGTTAGTTCCCATGACATCTATAGAAGGCTTTACAAAATCCGTCAAAAATGCATCAGAAGTAGTGCTATACATTGAATACACCATTCCATGAATTAATTGAGATTGGCTCAGTTTACCTAAGGTAGTTGCATTCAGAGCTTGTAGGAACTATGCTAGTGCCACACTAAATGTCAGGCACACCTTCAAGAACCTCTCACATGACAAAGGCTGTTCAGCTGCAGTTGGAGGTGAGAAGTTCACGTGTAAAATGGGGTGATTTTGAGCATATTTTTCTCCAAACTTTAAACTTTTTCTGGTAAACCCCAGTGGTGTCACTGCATTTTGCATTGTGTTTTTATCTTCAATATACATGGCCAATTTCAATGTGATTCAGTCCCCTGATGTAGCTTTGGGCTTTGAAATATTTAACACATTGTGAGGTACAAGCTGATCAATTTGACAGATATTGCTCAATCTTACAATGAGGTGAATAATATAGAACTGTTGCAATCATCCCAAGGACACCGTGATGTTTCAGTATTCATACTGAGCAATGCACAATCAGTCCGGCTACTTCTAACACTGAGGCATCAATGATACAATGGTGGCATTTAATTCACAGCTCTTCACCGATCTGCTGCTGAGTTGGCTCTTTCTCTGTGCCAAAAAGCAAACATAGGTTGTAGGTTGTACCTTTATTCTCCAACTTGGCTTAATAATGTGGAACTGGCTGTTATGCACAGAATGAGATCAGTCCGTGTAGGAGTGATAAATGTCAGCAGTGCTAAGGTGAATTGCATTTGGAAGTGCTCAAGACAATTTCATGACGGCCACTAATTAATCAGTAAACAATTGTAACTTTTACGCATGACTTTTCAAAATAATTACACAAAAGAGCCGAGTATTTGATATTACCTTCAGCCTTTTGTGCTTTTATGTTGCCCTTAATGATTTCAATAATTTCACCCTTTCGATAACTTTCCCTATTTCAATGTATATTTAACATTGGGCGTTTTAGTCATAGATTCATATAGCATAAAAAACAAGCTCAGTATCAGATCAATGCATAGAAACATAGAAACATAGAAAATAGGTGCAGGAGTAGACCATTCGGCCCTTCGAGCCTGCACCGCCATTCAATATGATCATGGCTGATTATCCAACTCAGAACCCTGTACCAGCCTTCCCTCCATACCCCCTGATCCCTTTAGCCACAAGGGCCATATCTAACTCCCTCTTAAATATAGCCAATGAACTGGCCTCAACTGTTTCCTGTGGCAGAGAATTCCACAGATTCACCACTCTCTGTGTGAAGAAGTTTTTCCTAATCTCGGTCCTAAAAGGCTTCCCCTTTATCGTCAAACTGTGACCCCTTGTTCTGGACTTCCCCAACATCAGGAACAATCTTCCTGCATCTAGCCTGTCCAATCCCTTTAGGATTTTATACAATTCCCCCCTCAATCTTCTAAATTCCAATGAGTATAAGCCTAGTCGATCCAGTCTTTCATCATATAAAAGTCCTGCCATCCCAGGAATCAATCTGGTGAACCTTCTCTGTGCTCCCTCTGTGGCAAGAATGTCTTTCCTCAGATTAGGGGACCAAAACTGCACACAATACTCCAGGTGTGGTCTCACCAAGACCTTGTACAACTGCAGTAGTACCTCCCTGCTCCTGTACTTGAATCCTCTTGCTATGAATGCCAGCATACCATTCACCTTTTTCACCATCTGCTGTACCTGCATGCCCACTTTCAATGACTGGTGTGTAATGACACCCAGGTCTCATTGCACCTCCCCTTTTCCTAATCGGCCACCATTCAAATAATAATCTATTTTCTTGTTTTTGCCACCAAAGTGGATAACCTCACATTTACCCACATTAAATTGCATCTGCCATGAATTTGCCCACTCTCCTAACCTATCCAAGTCACCCTGCATCCTCTTAGCATCCTCCTCATAGCTAACACTGCCGCCCAGCTTCATGTCATCCGCAAACTTGAAGATGCTGCATTTAATTCCCTCATCTAAGTCATTAATGTATATATTGTAAACAACTGGGGTCCCAGCACTGAGCCTTGCGGTATCCCATTAGTCACTGCCTGCCATTCTGAAAAGGTCCGTTTATTCCCACTCTTTGCTTCCTGTCTGCTAACCAATTCTCCACCCACATCAATACCTTACCCCCAATACCTTGTGCTTTAAGTTTGCACACTAATCTCCTGTGTGGGACCTTGTCAAAGGCCTTTTTGAAAATCCAAATATACCACATCCACTGGTTCTCCCCTATCCACTCTACTAGTTACATCCTCAGACCTTCAAGTGCACATCTACTCTTTGGTTTATTACCATCACATGTTCTGAGGTACAGTCAATGATCTGTATGTTATCCATACAGATAATTTCATCACATGAGTACATTGAGGTAGCGCAAAGGAAAACAATGACAATGCAGAATAAAATGTCATAGTTACAGAGAATGTAGACAATCAGCACTTGGTTCATAGTCTTCTATGCCTTAACAATCCTAGAAATGTCTCTGAAAATATCTGTCTTTTTGTTTACTATAACGGTGATTTCAAGATTCCAACCACTCTCTGGCTGAAAATGATCTTTATTAGAACATTGTCTCATTGGGTAAGATGGTGGAATGCTCAGATTCAGTGGTAACTCCATGTCCAACCAAGGGTGTAATTGTTCATTCTTTATCTTTTTTTTAACCATCACAAAACACTGCTGGATATTAACAACATCAAATACTGCAGATATACCCCATCAGTGAGTTGTTTGATAGTGATGGAGCTGGATATTACCTACTGTTGTTATGATATCACCTGGACTTGTTCTTATGTTATCGCCTGGACTTGTTCTTACACTGAGGCAGATGGGGTGAGTGATTATCTTGGGCATTTTTCTTCTCATTGAAGTACCCTGTTGGATATTCGTAACGTAGAATACTGCAAGTCCAGATCAGTAGCCCATTGGAAAGACTGATGGTGGGGGTGGGGGGGGAAAGGGGGGCTGCATTGCCTCAGATGTGAGGCCGATCTGGCTATTATGCTTTGGGGCTGCTAGTTGCAGCTGCCTAGGAGAAGAGATGGTGAGGTGGACTGTGAGAGAGCAAAGGCCTCTGTGGGCAGGCTGGACTTCCTATTGGATTGGGCGCTAGCTCTTCCGATCATTTCTTCTCTCCAGTTTTCACCCGTTGGAAGAACAAACTGGGCCCTGGATAACATCCTGTGGACCAGTATCAGTATACAAGCCATGCCACACAGGAACTTGGGCTCTATTTTTCCATTATCATTACCATACAGTGTGTGTTATGTGCTGTAGGTAATGTGTTTTGCACCTTGGCCCTGGAGGAACACTGTTTTGTTTAGCTACATTCATGTATAACTGAATGACAATTAAACCTGAAATTGAACTTGTATTCCTTCCAAATTTCTAAACTTACCATACAAACCGTACAAAAGATAGTATAAACTCCCAAGAGGATCACCAGGGTGTCCCTCCCCACTATTTATGACATTTACCAGGAGTGGACAAAGGGCCCAAAGTGCCGTTGAGGATCCCTACCATCCATCCCACAATATTTTTGACCCACTACCATCAGGAAGGAGGTACAGGAACGTCAGGACTAGGACTGTCAGACAGGGTAACAGACTCTTCCTTCAGGCTGTGAGACTAATAAATACCCTGTCACATCTGAGGTCTCATCACTAGGACAGTGAGTTGTTTACTGTTTACCTGCCTTGTGCAGTAGATGCATCTTTGAATTATATTTTATTAATTTATTAATGGTAGTATGTTATTTTGTGTGTGCAATGTCATATATGTTCTGTGGAACATATATGGTCTGGAGGAGCATTGACGCATTTGTTTGTGCGTGTATATATATATACACACACACATACATACAGTCAGATGACAAACTTGAACTTCAATGCAACACAAACAGTTGTGTTTAGAATTGTTTATCATTTATCTGGATTTGTCAACAATACCTATTATATCCATTTCTACTTTCATTAATGTGGCCTGCTGATTTTGTTTGGGGAAGGTAATTTTCTCAATACTTTATTTTTAGTACATCTGAACATTCTGGTTCTGTTATTGATGAACTGGGTGTGCATCCATAAAACTCTTTCATTCTGTTTAACTTGGATAAAAGCTTCAGACTGCTTATCCTTTCATCTTAATTATGTTGGCTGCTTCTGCAAATATTCTATCATGGAAAATGTTGTTATTTTCTCATTTCTATCAGCTTCAGGTTTTTCTTTTATTCCAGAGCTCTTTTCAGTGGATTTCCCAAGACAACATTTCATAAATCGCAACTTGATTGAAGTAATTCAAAATCAAGACTATATATTTTTTCAAAAACTGCAGATATTGAAATTTGAAATAAAATCAGAATATACTGGAAACTCTCAGATGGCCAGACAACCCTGATGGAAAGCAAAACTAGCAAGTTAACATCATAGAGTCAGAGACTAATATAACATGGAAACAGGCTTTTTGGCCCAACTGGTATATGCTGACCATAGCATCCTCCCTGCTAGTCCCAGTTGCCTGCAATTGGCCTATAACCCTCCAAACATTTCCCTCTATGGGCCTATCCAAATGCCATTTAAAAGTTGCAATTGTACCCACCATGAGCACTTCTTCTCGCAACTCATTCGAGTCCCTCACTACCCTCTGATTAAGTCCTAAGACAATGTCCCTTTCCTCAGATGCTGCCTGACCTGTTGAGTATTTACAGAATTTTCTTTCCTTATTTTGTCCCAGCAGAAGTGGAATACCCAGAAAATCAACGTAGATTTTATTTTTTATATACAAGGGCCAAATAGTCAACATTGGATTTAACTTTTGAAGGATCTTTATTGATCACATTATTTTTGGAAACTTTGTTTTTGTTGGGGTCTTTATGGTTTTGCAATAAACCTGAAATCTGGAAAATAGAGCTCAGCAATTTTTAAATTGTTTTTGGTGCATGTAGCAAATGTCTGCTGCATGTAGGTGTGCAACTTTCAAAGAGATTATAGCTGCTGCATTTATGAAGATTGGGGGGTGAGTTATGAATAACCTCTTAGCTTGGTAACTATGACTGTATGTAGGGAGAGAAAACCACAAGGAAGAAAAAGGAGATAAAGCCTAGATAACGGGAGAAGAATTAGGCCATTTAGTCCAGTGAGGGGCTCTGCTATTTGATTTTGGCTGTTTTGCTTCAACTACATTCTTCTACCTTCTCACTATAACCATCAATCCCCTTAGCAATAAAGAACCTATTAATCTCTGCCCTAAATACATACAATGACTTGCTTTCCACAGCCTCCATGGCAATGAATTCCACTGATTCACTATCCTCTGGCCGTAAAAATTCTTTCTCATCTTAAATATAAAGGAAGGTCACTTGATTCTGAGGCTCAAATCCTTGAATGTACCACAAATGGAATGTTCCTCCCCAGGCCCACTCAGTCCAGACATGTTTTTAGTGTGTCTGGTCACACTCTGTTCTCCAGCTTGAGACACACAGTGAGTTGTCCCACAGAATGACATGTGTTCATATTGCTGGGACACACCACGGTGTGAGTGTTTGTGTGTGTCTTTGTGCTTGCGTGGGTGTGTGTGTGTGTGTGTGTGTGTGTGTGTGTGTGTGTGTAGTGAATTATGTGAAAGGCTGCTAGAAATTACAGGACATCTGACATTAATGTTCAAGAAATAAAAACTGAAGCTGACAGGTACAGAGATCAATGCATCAAAAGAACAGCAGGGCAATGAGAACTTAGAACAAGTTAACTAAAGAAATGGGAGTTAAAAGCTGAAGTAAATCAGAAACATAGACCTGGTCACAACCTACAGACTTTACAAAATGCTACAGGAAATAGGAAAAGTACAGCCAATTCAAAAATTGGTGCTGGCTAAGCAGACAGAATAAATACTCAGATCGGAGCAAAAAAGTTCCAGGAATCAAAAAGAAAAAAATCAGAAATTGATGCAATCATTTAGTCGGTCAAGCAACAATTTTGTGAGATAAATAAGTCCAAGTTTTCAGGGCAAAGGTCCTACACAGAACTGGAATTGGCGGAAAAAGCATGTTTTAACATGCAAAGAGATGGAGACCTGGAGAAAACAGAAGAAACTCTGGCGTAGATGCCAAAGTCATTCAAATAATTATTTAAAACGTGATAGATACTGAAGAGATTTAACAGGAAAACCTTTGAACCTAAAAACTCAGAATCATCCTTTATGGTCTGAATGGAGATCTCTTGTCAAACCATGTTCTGATCTGCATTTGACTTTCATAACTTAGGAGACTACGTTATGAGCGATGTGTCTGGTGTTGGAGTTTAGTTGAAGGAGATGGAGATTGTGGAGGTTGATTTATTGAATGCGAAGAATAAAAGACATCTGAAAGATACAAGTGTGAAAAGACCTGTCATCAGAGCAGACAAAATGGAGACAAGAAAACTGGAAAAATGAAATCAGTTCCCAACAAGAAGCAGAGTGAGAGGAAGTGTGGTCAAAATACAGTACTGTGCAAAAGTAATATGCACATATATATAGCCTAAGACTTTTGTTCAGTACTGTAGTAATTTTATGTGTGGGACTGTAGTGCTGCCGCAATGAAAAACAAATTTCATGACATTTGTGAGTGATGATAAATCCGATTCTGATATGGACTGAGAGTGGGAAAGGGGCAGGGAGAGGGATATCATGGTTGATAAAAGGGGAAGGGAGGGTGGAGGGGTTGGGAAGCACCAGAGAGACATTCTGTAATGATCAGTAAACCAATTGTTTGGAATCGCTGTCTCAGAGCTGAGTGTGTCTGCATACACCCCACCCTCATCATTCTTAACATCCTTTGCTGCAGCCAGATTTACAAACTCACTCTTCGCTCCACGTTGACAAATACAGTACTGTGCAAAGATCATGGGCACCCTAGCTATATGCATGTGTACCTCAGATTCTTGCACAGTACTGTAGCTGTGGGAGTCAGTGTGGCTTATCATGGATCTTAGTCCCGAGCCTATCACTTGGATGGAGAAAGAGATGGCAAGGGAAGCATAATGAAGAGATATGTATATGCGAACATGACAGCATATTTGAAACTGGTGGCAAATATAATAACATCTTTGTGTTATACCTACATACAGGAAACAGTGCCAGTAGAATCCCCAAAGTAACAGCAAGAGTTTTGTTTGCTATTAAAATGCATTTGCAAGGGTTATTTAATTTTTTTTTATCAGATTACTATTTCTTTCATGTATTCCAAATTACTTTATCAAGGGAACTTTGAAATTGGAAAACAACAGAGGGACAAATTGTTATTTTCTGCATTTGTGTAAAGCAGGCTAGATATCCGAAGTAACACACGGGCAATGCTGGAGCAACCCAATAGGTCAGGTAGCAACTACGGAAGAGGTTTCCAAACTTTCTTATGCCATGGAGTCCTACCATTAACCAAGGGGTCCTGTGGACCTCAGGTTGGGAACCCCAGATCTAGATAGAGGAATGAACAGTCGTTGCTTCAGGCCAAGGCCCTTCATCAGGACTGAAGAGAAAGGGAGCTGAAGCCAGAATAAGAAGGTGGGGGGGAGCAATACAAGCTGGAAGTTTGTTTTATTTTTATTTAAAATCAGCTGCCTGCTGTATCTTCATCTTGATTTTATTTATGTTGGTGTTCCAAGAAGTAGCCCAATTTACAACCTTGAAGTTGGAATAATAAGTTGGTTAATTATTGTCACATGTAGCAAGATATAGTAAAAACATTTGTCTTGCACTCCATTCATGCAGATCAAATCATTAGACTGTGTATGGAGGTACGTAGCACAATGTAAAACAATAATAATTCAGAGTAATGTGTAACATTCACAGAGAAAATGCAGTTCAGGTAAACAGTAAGGTACAAGATCATAATGAAGTAGATTTTGAGGTCAACAGTCTAAATTAACATGCATAGAAACGGTTTAATAGTTTTATAACAGCATGGTAGAAGCTGTCCTTGGGCCGGTGGCCTATGCTTTCAGGCATTTGTCCCTTCTGGCCAGTAGGAAAGAGAAGAAGAAAGAATGACTGGGTTGGGTGAGGTCTTTGATTATGCTAGTTGTGTTACTGAGGAAGTAAGGAGTATAGATTTTGTCCATAGTGAGGAGGCAGGTTTTCATGATATGCTGAGCTGTACGCATGCTTTCATTTCATATATTGATTTCCTGAAGTCTATTAACAGCAATGATAGAATTTCTTCAGAAATTGTCATGAGAATTCTTCATTGGGAACAGGCCCTTTAAAAAATTTTGTTACACTACTTTATGCATTATTTTATTCATTTCCAGCTATGGGCATCCTTGACAGGCCTAAAATATATTGAATATCCTTTGTTGCTCTTAAAAACTACTTAGCATCACTTTTGCTTGAACTACTGCAGAAACATGTTTGATACAATACAGTGCACTGAGATGTTTCTTCAGAGGGCAGTTAAGCACCAATAGTACTGCTTTGGGACTGAAGGCCAGACTGGATAAGGATGACATATTTCCTCTTCCAAAGCATATTATTGAAACAGGTGGGCTTTTACGAGAATGTCATCAGCTTCATGGTCACTTTTCCTGAAACTAACATTTTATTTCTATCATTTATACCACTGAAATCAATTCTCAGACTGCAATGCTGGGATTTAATCTTTTGTTCTCTGGAGTCATCTAGACATTTGCATTCCTAGTTCAGGGTCATAACTACACTATCACTGCATTTGTTTTCTTTTATTTTAGAAGCAACATGGAACAAATTAATTTCCTATCCATCTGTGAGCAATCAAAAATGTAAATTTACCATAGTTTACTTATCAAATATTAGCTCCATTGAAACACATGCTTTCAATTATTTTGACATCAAGGAGCCTATCTATTGATTGCATTATATTTAAATATTCTGGCAGTTAGCATATTGATAGATTCACAAATATTGCAAATTTGTTTTATCATTAAATATCTCACCTTTCTCTCATTTTCAGGCTGGAACCACATCGAATATGGTCTCTAATTCAGGTTTGAATTGGCTAGGGTGGGATCCACTGTTGAATTCCACGTGGATTCCAACATTGGAGTGGAGTGAAAGGTCAGCAAGGATCTGTCACTCAGTTGGTTCAGTACTTATAACAATTCTTCTTATGTCAGAAAGTTGCTTACCTGGGGAAGGCTGAATGATTTCAGAGCTGCCAGATTTCTTTCACCTTCATTATCCATTTTGTTCTGGTTTTTAATATATAACTTAGTTGAAAAGTCTTTATAGATCATTGATTACATTAGAAGTTAATCTATTTTTGTTAAGCATTCAGAGGTCAGGAAAGCCTGTACAGGCGAAATGGTCAAAGGTGACCCAAATAGTCTTCAAAATCCTAGTGGACTAGATAGAGTTATGCTTCCATTTGTGTAGGAGACTAAATCTAGAGGTCATAGTATGAAGCGTTATCTAGTAAATTTGATAGGGTATTCAGGAGAAACCCAGAGACTAGACAGAATAACAGCATAAGAAGCTGTTGAGGTGAATAATAGCATTTCAGTTAAGAGCCGGTCATGAGGGAGAAAGAAACAGCAGTAACACTGCATGCAGTGGCTGGATTAAAGGAAGCTAGATAGGAAAGTGCTTGCACGGAAGTGCCTGTTTTAAACCTTTATTTATGTAATCTGATATCCTATCTGTTTTATAACCAAATATTCAGGCTCCCCTGTCACTTCCAATAAACAAAGTACATATACTCCCAGACTTCTCTCTTCTAGTATTCGCTTTAGAATTGTGTTTGAATTTCACATTGATTCTCCTCACTCTTCCTATGAAAAAGCAACACTTGACACTGGCTGCTTCTATCAGAGTAACTGCATTTGTTACTCTTTTTATTGCTTTATCATGAAAATTATTATGTTAATTAGTCACAATTTTGCCTCAAAATCATGCTAACTTTGTCCAATTGATTCAGAATTGCTGCAGTTACCGGAATTTATATTCAATACTATTTTTTCTGGTATATTTGAAGCCATCAAGGTTAAGCTGATAGTCTGTAGTTACTGGATTTATTCCTATCTTTGAACAAGAGTGCAACATTTGCAATTTTCTGGTCTCAAGGCACCAGCCTGAATCTGCATTAAGATGTGTTATGAGTCCTCAAAGACTCTTTGGTCAGATCTGCTTTGAACACTCTTTATCTATGTGCATTGTCTCAGATTTTATCAGAGTAGCAATATCAAAAGAAAAGGCACTTGTAGTCTTAACACTGAAGTTTAAACCATTCTTGAGGATTTCTGCCAAGAGTAGTCTATTGCAAGAATTCAGTTATTAGTATCTATGAATCAGCCTGCCTTCTCAAAATGTGTTGCCTACACACTTAGCCAAGATAACCAATACAATTTCCTTCAGTTTTTAACTGTTTATTTATGAAAGTTTAGCTTTTGTATTTGGGACGGCATGGTACTGTACTGGTTAGCATAATGTTGTACAGTACAGGTGACACGGGTTTCATTCCTGCCTCTGCCTGTACATTCTCCCGGTGACCATGTGGATTTCCTTCCACAGTCCAAAGACAAACCCGTTGGTAGGTTATTTGGTCATTGTAAATTGTCCTGTGATTAGCTCAAATTAAGTCAAGGGATTGCTAGGCAGTGTGGCTCAAAGTGTCAAAGGGCCTATTCTGCACTGTATCTCAATGAATAAATATATAAATAAATATTCCAATCCTTAATCAGTAATCTGTAGATGCTCTTAAGTACATATTTACAAACTTGTGATGGTTTCATTCTGCCTTGGTGTCTCCACAAAACTTTAATGTGATTAACTTTTCTTAAAACTTGATCACATTGTGAGTGCTGGACAACAGGAAAGTTCTTGCCATGAAGTTTGTTAAACCTTCCATTGGAAAAACAGTGCAACCTAACATCAAAATCAGAGGCAAGGATTGTTGATTTGCAGTTGACTGAAAATTGCAGGCCACTGTGATCCCAGTTTGTCATTGATGTTAATTAGCATGCGATAGCTGTCCGAACAGAGCCTTTAATCAAGTAATGTTAAGTAAGTACAAAAAGGTAAATGATTCACTCTCAAATTTAGGATATTATTTCCTCATTCCCACCACAAAGATATGAAAATTACCCTTTTTTTGGTTACTGTTTTGTTCAAAAAAAACTAATCATATTCTTATAAATATCTTGTGGGGAGGGAAATTTTGCTTTAAAATAATTTTTGCTCCCTTCAAACACTATCCTTTCTTTCTGGAATTATTTTAACAATTAGGTAATAAAAGATTTTATCAATCTAATTCTGTATTGATAGCTCTGCGTTTTATTTAGATATTAATAAAACTCTCAAACTGTGTGAATGAGTAGTGATTGGGGTACTGCAAATCTCTGTCTTTATTGATGCTTTGCTGCACATTTGAGTGCTCAGAGGAGGACACCAATGCTTTTTTGTTGGTGAAGGAGGCGGGGCGGAGGCCATTGCCTTGTTGTTGCTTGTGCGTGGGAGGGGGCTTTCGGGTTCTAACATTTAACTGTCATCCATTCTTTGGGCACTTCTGTTTTCATGGATGTTTGTGAAAAAAAAAAGAATTTCAGTATGTATATTGTATACATTTCACTGACATTAAACATAGAGCATAGAATAGTACAGGACAGTACAGGCCCGTCGGCCCACAATGTTGTGCCAACCCTCAAACCCTAACTCCCATATAAGCCCCCACCTTAAATTCCTCCATGTATCTGTCTAGTAGTCTCTTAACCTTCACTAGTGTATCTACCTCCACCACTGACTCAGGCAGTGCATTCCACACACCAACCACTCTGAGTAAAAAACCTTCCTCTAATATCCCCCTTGAACTTCCCACCCCTTACCTTAAAGCCATGTCCTCTTGTATTGAGCAGTGGTGTCCTGAGGAAGAGGCGCTGGCTATCCACTCTATCTATTCCTCTTAATATCTTGTACACCTCTATCATGTCTCCTCTCATCCTCCTTCTCTCCAAAGAGTAAAGCCCTAGCTCCCTTAATCTCTGATCATAATGCATACTTTCTAAACCAGGCAGCATCCTGGTAAATCTCCTCTGTACCCTTTCCAATGCTTCCACATCCTTCCTATAGTGAGGTAGCCAGAACTGGACACAGTACTCCAAGTGTGGCCTAACCAGATTTTTATAGAGCTGCAAATGTACCTGTTGAAACCTATTGAATATTATTACACAATGGAGACTTTTATAACCTTTTTTAAAAGCTATCTAGTCTGTTGCAAACTCTATTTTAAGGCTCTGATTTTATTATAAGATGAAGCAAACAGAAGTTTGTTTTACTCATCCCTATCTTTTGTGCACTCACATACTCTGTCATACAGAACTTCATTAAAATGAGGTGCAAGTTTATTTTCATGCTACAACCTATGGTAGATGAGCAATCAATTTACTTGCTTCTCTCTATCAACTTGTCTTATTTTTACTTGACCAGATGCATGATTTTGTTTTTGCGTTTTGGGATTTTGAAGGTATTCATGAAATACCAGCTTAAAGTTGTGACTAAGGGTAAGTGAACAAAAATGGATGGGATAGAAGCCATCATCTGTCACAAATCAAAACTGTATCTTAAGATGTTCCTCTGAGAGTATGTACACTTCTTCAAGGCAGCTGTATGTCAAGAGTTTGTCTGTGCTGGAAGCTTTTTTCAAGTAATAAAAACAAAAATGTGTTAATCAGGATGAGCATCTGATTTATTATCACTTATGTGTGATATAAAATTTGTTTTTTGTTGGCAAGAAGTCAGTGAAAAAACACAAAAATCTATAAGCTACAAAAATATATAAATAGTGCCAAAATGAATAACACAGTAATGTTCATATGTTCATGGACCACACAAGAATCTGATGGTGCAGGGGAAGAAGCTGTTACTAAAGCATTGAGTATGGCTCTTCAGTCTCCTCTATCTCCTCCCTTATGGTAGTAACGAGAAGAAGGCATGACACAGATGATAAGAATCTTAAATGATGGATGAAACCTCCTTAAACCATGTCCTCTTCAAAATGTCCTTGATGGTGGGGAGGATTGTGCTGGCCGTGTCTACACCCTCTAACTTTTTGTAATGCAGTGCTCTGGAGTCTCCAAACCAGGCTCTGACAAAACCAGCCAGAATGTTCTTCAATTAACATATATCAAAATTTGTACGAGGGTTTTGTGACATGCCAAGTCTCCACAAAGTTCTAATGAAGTAAAGTTGCTGGTGTATCCTTTTCATTATTGTATTGATGTGTTGGCCCCAGGATAGGTTCTAAGATGCTGACATCCAGGAATTTGAAGCTGCTCACCCTTTGCACTGTTGACACCTCAAAGACTGATTTGTATTCTTTGACTTTTCCTTTTACCATCTTTCACATATACAACTGTCCCAAAGTGTCTTACAGCCATAAGTCCATGATTTGTTAATGAAAGAGGGACAAGGGACATTTGACATGTATCTGAGAGAACAGATGGGAACTCATTTTCCTGGAAGACATGGTCAGTCATAATATTGCAGTAAATTAAAATTTTAAAAGAACTGCAGATATTGGAAACCTAAAATAAGACAGAAAGACAAATGGAAATGAAATGACAAAAAGGAGAATAATCCTCAATCAGCACCTTGCCTAAAAAGAGTGACATGATACTGTCACAATAGAAATAATTTAATTGAGGAACTTACAAAAGACTGTGTATTACTAAAGATATGAGCCTTGGTATTTGCTGCTTAAAGTACAGAAAAAAGTACTGTGTCAGTGAATATTGGCTTAGCTTACAGCAGAACAACTTTATACATACCTCTAGGCATTTTAACAACCAACAGGAAATTTGATTGAAGAGATTTTCTTTAGCTCTAATATGCACTTTCAAATGTTAAGTTCCCTTAAATGATAAAAGGAGTGTTATAATGAGCAAACATCTTCAGTCCCAAAATTGACAGTTCTTCTTCACGCGCAGAACAATTTGATTCTACTGCAATTAAACTGTCCTTTTTAGCAGGCCAACATTCAAATTACATTCTTTTTCTTGACTTCCTGCAACCTCAAATACATCTGAGACATGTGTCTGGAATACTTTGCCCTGCAGAAATTCAAAATTTCAATTGCTCTCATGTCCATTGCCTGACGACGGCTTCAAGCTGTTGCTGCTGCTGATCTCTGCCGTGCTTTAGCTTGCTGCTCACGGTTGCATTGGAGAGGTCACTCAAGCCCCACATTCAAAGAGTGGAAACTTCATTCATCTTTTTTTCCCCCCCCACACATAGGAGAAGGCAAAGCCAGCAAAGAGATGATAGAATGCACTTATTTCCTCACAGAAAATTCTCCAGGAGGTCCCTGGTTGTATCATGGAGGGTCCTAATGGCAACCTTACACAAAGAGTGTATCTCTCTGGTGGATACTGTTCCCAATCAGGCCATTGAGGATTCTTTAATTCAGGGATTCCTAATCTGGGGTCCACCGACCCCTTGGCTAATGTGAGGGGTCCATAGCATTAAAAAAAAACGTTGGGAGCCCCTGCTCTAATCTCTGAGAGCATTCTATCTCCAACTCTACCCACTGCCCACTGCAGTGCCTAATCATTAGTCACAACACACAAAACTTCTCTGCTATAGGAGTGTGGCTCATGGTTTGCACTGTGCCTAAGTGGTCTCAGTCATCAAACTAACTATACTAACTGATGGCAATGCAATAACTTGTAATCATCAGTAGAGAAATAGTTGCAGAAATCTACTCTTTTTACTGTGGTGTTACACAAGAAAACTCAAAAATGCCACTCTGAACCTCACCACAGCATGTATTAAATTCATTAACCCCTCTGCAGTGATCTCCACTGTAGTTTCATACCTTTGAAACATAGTCATGTAATTCCTGGCCCTATTGATCCAGTGTTTTGCATAAGGTTCAGAGGTAACTTAAAAGCAGCTGTTGGTTTTGACTGATTGAAACTCTATACCAAAGGATGGAGTTTCCCAATGTGATCAAATGCTAATAATGCCTTTCCTAAATCATATTGTTATGCTTTCTTTTATATTCCTATTAACCTGAGAAATGTTTGTCAAATGTATCATGCTTTTAATGTTTCCACATTGCTGATAAAGCTTAACAGTCATACTAAAATGTCAGGATGTAGTCTTTGAAAATCAAAAGCCCAACTAGTCCTTATGCTTATTTCTACTGCTATCCCAAATATTTGACTATGAAAATTATTTTTTCACTTTGGAAATGTATTTATATTGAGTATTTGCATTTTCAGACATTGCAAAAATGTACATATTCCCAAGTAGTACATTGGATATAAAAATGGTGTTGTATAAAGCTGTTTTTATGACATTTGTTGTTATCAATATTGAAAAGTGTAATTCAGCTGACCTAGCAACAGACACTTCCATGCCACCATCGGGAAGACCTTGGTCAGATGTAAAATGTGTTTTCTAATAATTATGGATCTGTCTTCCCAGATTCCTGTTCTAACACACTCCTTGGTGTTCCACTGATCACTGTGCAAGTCTTTTCCTGGTTTGTCCTCCCAAAGTGCAACACCCCACACTTATCTGCCTTTAATTCCATTAGCCATTTTTCAGCCCACTTTTCCAGCTGGTTCAGATCCTGCTGCAAGCTTCGATAGTCTTCCCCATTGTCTACTACATTACCAATCTTGGTGTCATTGGGCAAATTTATTGATCCAATTTACTACATTATCATCCAAATCATTGATATAGATAGCAAACAACAACAGAGCCAGCGTTGATCACTGCAGCACACCCACTAGTCACAAACCTTCACTCAGAGAGGCAACCATCTACTACCTCTCTTGCAAAGCCAATGCCTGATTCAACTTACTCCCTCATCCTGAATGCTCAGCAACTGAATCTTCATAACCAACCTCCAATGTGATACCCTATAGACAATATATATTGCCTTGCTTTCTTCAACTTCCTGGTAACTCGCTCGAAAAACTATAACATTGGTCAGACCACATAACATGTTGACTATCCCTCATCAGTCCCACTCTATCCAAATACTTGAATAACCTTTCTTAATCTCTTAATATATTCTATTTTATTTCTAATCTTTGTAAATCATGCTCTAGAGCACCTTGCATCTTTTATCCAACCCTATTTATAGACAATAGACAAAAGGTGCATTTGGCCCTTCGAGCCAGCACCACCATTCACTGTGATCATGGCTGATCATCCACAATCAGTATCCAGTTCCTGCCTTATCCCCATAACCTTTGATTCCACTATCTTTAAGAGCTCTATCCATCTCTTTCTTGAAAGCATCCAGACACTTGGCCTCCACAGCCTTCTGGGGCAGAGCATTCCATACATCCACCACCATCTGGGTGAAAAAGTTTTTCCTCAACTCCGTTCTAAATGGCCAACCCCTTATTCTTAAACTGTGGCCCCTGGTTCTGGACTCACCCATCAGCGGGAACATGCTTCCTGCCTGCAGCGTGTCCAATCCCTTAATAATCTTATGTTTCAATAAGATCCTCTCTCAGCCTTCTAAATTCCAGAGTATACAAGCCCAGTCACTCCAATCTTTAGACATATGACAGTCCCGCCAGCCCGGGAATTAACCTTGCGAACCTGCGCTGCACTCCCTCAATAGCTAGAATGTCCTTCCTCAAATTTGGAGACCAAAACTGCACGCAGTACTCCAGGTGTGGTCTCACCAGGGCCCTGTACAGCTGCAGAAGGAGCTTCTCTTGCAGTCTCTCACTATCCGGATAATATTCTGCTCTTCACTTTTCCTGCCAGTGTGGATAAAGTCATGAACACAACAGATTCTGCAGCCGCTGGAAATCCAGAGTAGCACTCACAAAATTCTGGAGGAACTCAGCAGGTCAGGCAGCATCTATGGAGAGGAATAGAACAGTCAACATTTCAACTCAAGACCATACATCATAATAAATTGCTACTTTCTTACATAATACCCCATATGTTACATCTTTACCTGCAAACTTGGCATATATATATCCCATTGTAGCCTTCTGGTATCTTCCCAATTTGCTTTCTTACTGGTCTTCATGCCGTCAGCAAATGTAGCAACCATACCTTGGTGCCTTCATCAAAGTCACTTCTTTAAAACATTAAAGATTGATATTCCAGCACCAATTCCTGTGGTAAATTCCTGTGAACTTAAAGAGGGGTAACTTTGAAGGTATGATTGAACTTAAAGAGGGGTAACTTGGAAGGTATGAGACATGAATTAGCTAAGATAGACTGGCAAATGACACTTAAAGGATTGACGGTTGATATGCAATGGCAAGCATTTAAAGGTTGCATGGATGAACTACAACAATTGTTCATCCCAGTTTGGCAAAAGAATAAATCAAGGAAGGTAGTGCACCCATGGCTGACAAGAGAAATTAGGGATAGTATCAATTCCAAAGAAGAAGCATACAAATTAGCCATAAAAAGCGGCTCACCTGAGGACTGGGGAAATTCAGAGTTCAGCAGAGGAGGACAAAGGGCTTAATTAGGAAGGGGAAAAAAGATTATGAGAGAAAACTGGCAGGGAACATAAAAACTGACTGTAAAAGCTTTTATAGAAATGTAAAAAGGAAAAGACTGGTAAAGACAAATGTAGGTCCCCTGCAGACAGAAACAGGTGAATTGATTATGGGGAGCAATGTCATGGCAGACCAATTGAATAATTACTTTGGTTCTGTCTTCACTAAGGAGGACATAAATAATCTTCCAGAAATAGTAGGGGACAGAGGGTCCAGTGAGATGGAGGAACTGAGCGAAATACATGTTAGTAGGAAAGTGGTGTTAGGTAAATTGAAGGGATTAAAGGCAGATAAATCCCCAGGGCCAGATGGTCTGCATCCCAGAGTGCTTAAGGAAGTAGCCCAAGAAATAGTGGATGCATTAGTGATAATTTTTCAAAACTCATTAGATTCTGGACTAGTTCCTGAGGATTGGAGGGTGGCTAATGTAACCCCACTTTTTAAAAAAGGAGGGAGAGAGAAACCAGGGAATTATAGACCGGTTAGCCTAACGTCGGTGGTGGGGAAACTGCTGGAGTCAGTTATCAAAGATGTGATAACAGCACATTTGGAAAGCAGTGAATTCATCGGACAAAGTCAGCAAGGATTTATGAAAGGAAAATCATGTCTGACGAATCTCAGAATTTTTTGAGGATGTAACTAGTAGAGTGGATATGGGAGAACCAGTGGATGTGGTATATTTGGATTTTCAAAAGGCTTTTGACAAGGTCCCACACAGGAGATTAGTGTGCAAACTTAAAGCACACAGTATTGGGGGAAAGGTATTGATGTGGATAGAGAATTGGTTAGCAGACAGGAAGCAAAGAGTGGGAATAAACAGGACCTTTTCAGAATGGCAGGCAGTGACTAGTGGGGTACCGCAAGGCTCAGTGCTGGGACCCCAGTTGTTTACAATATATATTAATGATTTGGATGAGGGAATTAAATGCAGCATCTCCAAGTTTGCGGATGACACGAAGCTGGGCGGCGGTGTTAGCTGTGAGGAGGATGCTAAGAGGATGCAGGGTGACTTGGATAGGTTGGGTGAGTGGGTAAATTCATGGCAGATGCAATTTAATGTGGATAAATGTGAAGTTATCCACTTTGGTGGCAAAAATAGGAAAACAGATTATTATCTGAATGGTGGCCGATTAGGAAAAGGGGAGGTGCAACGAGACCTGGGTGTCATTATACACCAGTCATTGAAAGTGGGCATGCAGGTACAGCAGGTGGTGAAAAAGGCAAATGGTATGCTGGCATTTATAGCGAGAGGATTCGAGTACAGGAGCAGGGAGGTACTACTGCAGTTGTACAAGGCCTTGGTGAGACCACACCTGGAGTATTGTGTGCAGTTTTGGTCCCCTAATCGGAGGAAGGACATCCTTGCCATAGAGGGAGTACAAAGAAGGTTCACCAGATTGATTCCTGGGATGGCAGGACTTTCATATGAAGAAAGACTTGATGAACTTGGTTTGTACTCGTTGGAATTTAGAAGATTGAGGGGGATCTGATTAAAACATATAAGATCCTAAAGAGATTGGACAGTCTAGATGCAGGAAGATTGTTCCCGATTTTGGGTAAGTCCAGAACAAGGGGTCATAGTTGAGGATAAAGGGGAAGCCTTTTAGGACTGAGATTAGGAAAAACTTCTTCACACAGAGAGTGGTGAATCTGTGGAATTCTCTGCCACAGGAAACAGTTGAGGCCAGTTCATTGGCTATATTTAAGTGGGAGTTAGATATGGCCCTTGTGGCTAGGGGGATCAGGGGGTATGGAGGGAAGGCTGGTGCAGGGTTCTGAGTTGGATGATCAGCCATGATCATAATAAATGGCGGTGCAGGCTCGAAGGGCCAAATGGCCTACTCCTGCACCTATTTTCTATGTTTTTGTGTTTCTAAATCACCCTACACATTTTTCTCTCAGACAAAAAAAAATTCATTTAGGCCTAATTGCTGCTTCCTCATTACAGTATGAAATATGATTTTGTAATCGTTATTGATGTGATACTATATAAAATACATTCAGTTTGAGACTTGTAGAGTAAAATCTAGGGTATGGAACTTTGACGCCTTAGCATAATGTAACCCAAGCAGTGAAGCCGACATGCATCCAAGATTCTCTGCACTAATGTATACTAATAGATCTGAAGATTTTGGCCACTGGTGATAACTTAGTCACAAGTTACAACAAATATCTTGCTAAAACAGAGCAGATTAAAGATGTTAAGTCAGCATTCTGACTTTCACAACCATAAACTGAAAGATGAAAGTTTGGTATATTAATACCTTGATCCTTGCAGTTGGTATCTTATTGCTTTAGACTTGTATCATCAATTTTCAAAAATGACTGAGGCTCTGCCAAAGTATGAATCCAGTTCTTTGTTTGGAGTTATTGAGCTGGCAACATCTGAGTAAATATTATACACTATGAGATACGCAAAGAATAGTAATAGTGAAACCATTTTCTTTATGCTGATGTTCTTGTGAATGATTTTATAATAAAAATTCATGATAAGTTTGGCTTACTGCTGAGTGGCAAGAAAGGAATGAAGCTCACTTTATGTGCAGCACATAAATGGAGGAATAATGAAGTCTATAATAATGATAAACCTATCACAATTCTTACAGCAATTTACTTATGTCTTCACTACCATAAAGTCCACCAGTTTATAGCTTAAATTGGTCAAACAAAACAGTCATTGTACTTTAAGGACCTTGCTATTATTTACAGTCAGGATATTGAACTTAAGAGTTGGAGCTGAATAAGTCACGTGGAGTTTTTGTCAATTCAATACAGAAAGAATATGGAAGCTTTGGAAAAGAGGCAGAAGATTATCACCAGATGTTATCTAGATTATAGAGTATTAATTATAAGAAGAGTTAAGGAGAGTTTTAATGAACTTGTATTTGTTTATCTGAAGCATTGGAGGCTAAGGGATGACCAGAAGGGAGTATATAATGTTTTGAGAGGCATAAAGGAGGTAGCTAGTTTGAAGGCAGAAATGTCAAAATCTAGTGGACACAGATTAAGGTGAGAGAGAGAACATTAAAAGGAAATTTGTAAGGCAAGTTTTCTTTTATACAGACCAAGATAGGTGCTTGGAACATTCTGCCAGAGAAGGTGGAAGAAGAAGATATGAAAGTAACTTTAAAATTGCAGAAAATTGAATAAGCTGGAAATAGAGGGATAGAGTGCAAAGGGATATATTTGCTTTGTCTCCATGGTGAGATGAAGAGCCTGTTCCTGTGCTGTACATTTCTATGTTTCTATATTTTTTGAATGATATGATGATATATTTTCCATTTAACTTGATATATATTGACAAGAGATCCGGTTTGAACCTGAATTCATTACATTTATTGAACAGCTAATACTATAAAGCTTACAACATGCTTTCTTTTGGCCTTTAGACCTGAATTTAAATCTGTGACAAAATATTCTGGGTGAAAGTCCAGCATGATAATGTGTAACTATTGAGTGGAATACACTTACAGTTTTCGTACTGAGATAGTAAATACGTCACTGTTCAAGGCTTCAGATCCAGACATAAATTCAAGTAAGCTGAGCAATGTAACTCTGGAACCAAAACATCTTCAGCGTTGATCAGACAACTACTAGGTTATCATTAAAAAAATTGTTCATTCATAACCTTTAAGGAAGTGAGACCACACTTTACCCACCCTGCTCTTTGTGACTTCAGATCCAAAGCAATGTGATGGATTCTCAACAAATCTCTGAAATGACTGAGTTCACAGAATAATTAGTGATAGGAAATACACTGCTCTTCCCAATGGTACCCACATCCTGTGAATGAATACAAGGATAATTTAAATCATTATTATGCTTAGTTAAGGCTGTAGCTTGTTACGTAACCAGCAACAATGAATATCAATCGAGACAGGTTATATAAAAATAACTAAACATTTATTAAACACCGATAAACAATAAGGGGAAAAAACAAACGAAAACTTTAACCGGAAGTTAACAGATAGGTAGCCGATCACCAACTCGCCACTCGGCTCTGGTTCTTAAAGCGTTAAGTGTGAAAACAGTTCTTAAAGCGATACAGTCAGATATAGTTCTTAAAGCGATAACTTCGAAAGTCCAACAGATTTACATGTTCAATTGGGAGAGACTTCTCTGGAGAAGGGGTTCTTCACAGACGCAATTTTCCTGCTGGCTCTGTCCACAGGATTCACGGTGCCGAAAATAAACAGTTTAAATCAACTGACCTTAAATTCCTTTAGAGAGGGAGAGCACCTTTTTGCATGAACTCTTGCTCTTTCTGGCAAGAGTTATCTCGATGCAGGTACTCCTCAAACAAAGACTCAATAAGGTCGATTCTTTATTAAACTGCCAAACGATGCCGACTTCTCTCAATCCTTCGATAAATTCTTCACTCTCCCTTCAACTGTTGGAATTGAGTAAATTGGCACATCCAGCCACAAATTTCCAGTCCAAATAATATGGAATCTTTCCAGAGAATGCACAACCGTTTCAAAAATGAAACTGCGTCACAAAAACAAACGCATTAGAAACAGCGGCACAGCACGTTCTACCTGGAAATCTACAAACTCAAAAACCAACTGTGTCACCTGAGTCGACCCTTATATAGTCACGGGGCACATGTCATCACGTGACCTCACATCGGCGGGAAAATCACATCAGGTGACCTCCAAAAGACCATTACATCATTCTCACGAAAAAACAGATCTCCTTGAGCATGTAACAAGGTATACTAATAAGATTTTCTTAAAGTCAAAGTTATATCATTCATCATTACATATCTTGGCATTCACTATTTTTAAAACATCAATAATAACTAGCAGAACTAAGTGCAATTCAGTGAAAATATAACCTACTGCCCGTTACACCACCAGCATTTAGGGCAGCAATGAAGGTCCTCCTTCTCGGGACGTGTTCAGAGATTCCTTCATTGTGTCAGTAGCTTCCTTGTGGTTTTCTCTACTTTACTACTGTCAGTTATGAGTGGAGACTCAGGAATACCATTGCATTCAGATGTAGAAGAATACTCCATTGCTGTTTCCACACAATTGTGTTTTACCCATCAGGTTTGTTAGACCACAGCTAAACTCCCGAAACTGGATGACTGGTGAACAACTTTCAGTCTGGCATCTACTCTTTGACTGAATGCCAAAGTTGATCCCAACAAGCGCCAAAGCATAAAGTTCTGGCTCCAGCCAATGTAGCTCTCAGAATCATTGAGGCACACAATTTTCTAAATCCAAGACAGATGGTGGTCTTCTGGAAGGGAAAACAGATAAGAACACTTGAAAATGAAAATGGAGATTGTTCACCTTTCCCTTGCCCTGACTGCACAATGTTCTGCATCATTTGTGTCTCCTCAGTTAGTGAGGCAGTTCATACCCAAATGCAGCAGGACCTGGACAATATCCAGGCTTTGGCTGATAAGTGGCAAGTAACATCTGAGCCATGCAAGTGCCATCTCCAACAAGAGAGGCTCTAACCACCATCCCTTGACATCCAGTGGCATCTCCATCACTGAATCCCCTACTATCAACATCCTGTGGGTTACCATTGACAGGAAACTAAACTGGTCTAGCCATACAAACACCAGGGCAGGTCAAAGGCTAGGAATCCTGTGGCATATAACTTACCTCTCGACTCCTCAAAGCCTGTCCACCATCAGGAGTGTAATGGAATATTCACCACTCACCTGGTTGAGTACAGCTCTGTCATTCAAGTTTGACACCATCCAGTACAAGGCAGCACACTTGAATAGTACCCCTTCCACAAGCATTCAATCCCTCCACATTGACAAACAGTTACAGCAGTGTGTGCGATCTACAAGATGCACTGGAACAACACACCAAAGTTCCTACAGCAGCACCCTCCAGACCCATGACCACTACCATCTAGAAGGATGACAACAGCAGATACCTGGGAACACCACCACTTGGAAATCCCCCTCCAAGTCACTCACCATCCTGACTTGGAAACATATCACCTTTCCTTCATTGTCGCTGGGTAAAAATCATGGAATTCCCTCCTGAACAGCACTGTTGGTGCACCTACATCTCAGGGACTGCAGCGGTTCAAGAAGACAGCTCATCATCACCTTCCCAAGGGCAACTAGGGTTGGGCAATAAATGGTGGCTATAATGTGGACGTTTAAATTATTACATATCTTTGATATAATTTTATGAATGTTTATGACTGATTGGTGACCACACTGTTGTATTGAGCAACAAGACTGCCAGCAACTGTATGTGTGAGATACATATCCAGGCGTACTGTCTGTTAGTGATCATCAATGACACAATATTTTCCTGTGACACAGAAGTAGATCTGAATGATGAATTTAAAAACATAAGGTAATTAAATACTTGTATATTTTCTGGGAACTAATTTAACAAGATTTATTTTGATTGGAAAAAGAAACAAAGATTCCAGCTGTTTGTTTTCGCTTATCCATGGTGGCTAAATAACCCGAAACAAAATAAGGAGTAGGAAATATTAGAGGGCAGTTAGTCCACCTTTGGTCCCCACCTGGCACTCAGCTCTTACCTGTGGCTCCCCGTAGCTGTTTGCATGCGACAGCGGCCACACCCCGGGCAACGGCTTCGACAAGCTGGCTAATCCAGGTGAGGGTAGCCGACGGGTCTCAAACCCTTGGTGAGATAGGGAGTTGCCTATCCCAGCATGTGAAGACAGACTCCGGCGGATTGAGCGGACGAGACCAATGGAAGGTCCAACGGTCAAGAAGGCGGTCTCTGCAAGCGTCGTGGAACGTGTAGAGCAGGACAAGACACAGAAGACGTCCTGGTCATCCACTGCGCCTAGTCCCATCTCCAGCCGTCTAGACTCTGTCTTGCCACTGGACCCAGATGGGAATCGGGAAGAGAGAGTGAGGCTGACGCTGCGCATCTCTCCCTCACTTAAATCCAAATCACGCGCTAGTCTCGACACCATCATTATGGTGTTGAGGTCCTCATCGACGTCAACGATGGACAAACAACAACAAGGAAATATATTCAATATGGCAAGACACAGAATAACATGTAGAAGTTAATCATAATTTTTATGATGACTTGACCTACACATAAGTTAAGATCCACAGCTGACTCTTAAATTTTTCTTAAACATCAAAGAAAACCATTGAACATAGTGGTGAACTTTGCTATCACTAGTCAAATCACAAGAAAGAATATTTAAAAGAAAATATTTACCCTTACTGTGATCCATTACAATATCTAAAATCTCATGATGTGAGGGGATAATCCCACAGGGGAAGATAATAAAACAACCCAGCATGCATTAGAAGGGACTCCTGTGGTAAACCAATGAGCAACTGAGTAATATACATTCAGTGACCACTTTATTAGGTGCCTCATGTGCCTAGTTAAATGGTCACTGTGCATGTTCATGATTTTCTGCTGCTGTAACCCACACTCTTCAAGGATTGATGTGCTATTCATTGGATGCTCTTTGTTTTTTTCATCATTCCCTATAAACTCTAGAAACTATTGTGTGTCAAAATACCAGATGATCAGCAGTTTCTAAGATACTCAAACCATCCCCATCTGGCACCAACAATTATTCCACAGTCTAAGTCTCCAATGTCACATTTCTTACCCCATTCTGATGTTTGGTCTGAATAGTAACTGAACCTCTTGTCTATGTTTGCATGCTGATTAGATATTTGCATTAATTATACCTAAAAAAGTGACCACTGAGTGTATGCTTAATTATTAATAGCACTTAAGAAATTCTGCAGATTTCAAAGCAAACACTAGAGGAACTCATCAGGTCAGGCAGCAAACAAGGAAATGAACACAGACAGGAGTTCTGCAGATGCTGGAAATTCAAGCAACACACATCAAAGTTGCTGGTGAACGCAGCAGGCCAGGCAGCATCTGTAGGAAGAGGTGCAGTCGACGTTTCAGGCCGAGACCCTTCGTCAGGACTAACTGAAGGAAGAGTGAGTAAGGGATTTGAAAGTTGGAGGGGGAGGGGGAGATCCAAAATGATAGGAGAAGGCAGGAAGGGGAGGGATAGAGCCAAGAGCTGGACAGGTGATAGGAAAAACGGGATACGAGAGGATCATGGGACAGGAGGTCCGGGAAGAAAGACAAGGAGTGAGGGACAGAGGGAGAAAAAGGAGAGTGAGAGAAAGAATGTGTGCATAAAACCTGGTCCATTTCCGACACCTCCCTCCCCTTTCTAGATCTTTCTGTCTCTGTCTCTGGAGACAGCTTATCCACTGATGTCTACTATAAGCCTACTGACTCTCACAGCTCTCTGGACTATTCCTCTTCTCACCCTGTCTCTTGCAAAAACGCCATCCCCTTCTCGCAATTCCTCCCTCTCCGCCGCGTCTGCTCTCAGGATGAGGCTTTTCATTCTAGGACGAGGGAGATGTCTTCCTTTTTTAAAGAAAGGGGCTTCCCTTCCTCCACTATCAACTCTGCTCTTAAACGCATCTCCCCCATTTCACGTACATTTGCTCTCACTCCATCCTCCCGCCACCCCACTAGGAATAGGGTTCCCCTGGTCCTCACCTACCACCCCACCAGCCTCCGGGTCCAACATATTATTCTCCGTAACTTCCGCCACCTCCAACGGGATCCCACCACTAAGCACATCTTTCCCTCCCCGCCCTCTCTGTATTGCGCAAGGATCACTCCCTACGCAACTCCCTTGTCTATTCGTCCCCCCCATCCCTCCCCACTGATCTCCCTCCTGGCACTTATCCGTGTAAGCGGAACAAGTGCTACACATGCCCTTACACTTCCTCCCTTACCACCATTCAGGGCCCCAAACAGTCCTTCCAGGTGAGGCAACACTTCACCTGTGAGTTGACTGGGGTGATATACTGCGTCCGGTGCTCCCGATGTGGCCTTTTATATATTGGCAAGACCCGATGCAGACTGGGAGACCACTTTGCTGAACATCTATGCACTGTCCGCCAGAGAAAGCAGGATCTCCCAGTGGCCACACATTTTAATTCCACATCCCATTCCCATTCTGACATGTCTATCCACGGCTTCCTCTGTTGTAAAGATGAAGCCACACTCAGGTTGGAGGAACAACACCTTATATTCCTACAGATGCTGCCCGGCCTGATGCGTTCACCAGCAACTTTAAAATGAACACAGAGTCAGTGTTCCAGGTCGAGACCCTTCTTCAGGACTGAAAGGAAGGGGGAAGATGCCAGAGTAAAAAGTTGGTGGTGGGGGAGGAGGATACCAAGAAGGTGATTAGTGAAGTCAGCTGGATAGGAAAGATAAAGAGCTGGAGAACAAGGAATCTGATACGAGAGGGAAGTTGACTAGAGGAGAAAGGAAGGAGGAGTGCACCCAATGTGAGATGATAGGCTGGTAAGAAGAGTAAGAGGCTGGAGTGGCCAAATAGAAGTAGAAGGAGATATTGGTATTCATGACATTTGGTTGCAAGTTATCCAGATGGAATATAAGGTGTTGCACCTCCACCCCAAGGGCAGCCTTATCGCGGCACAACAAGAGGCCATGGACCAATGTGTTGGAATGAGAATGAGAATTATATGTTTGGCCACTAGGAAGTTCAGCTTTTGATAGATGAAGCAGAAGTGCTCGATGGAACAGTCCCCCAATTTATGACGGGCCTTGCCAATGCGGAGGAGGCCACATCAGGAGCACTGGATATAATAGACAATCCCAAAAGATTACAGGTGAATTGTTGCCTTTCCTGGAAGGACTGTTTGGGGCCCAGAATAGAGGTGAGGGAGGATATGAATGGGCAGGTGTCACACTTCAGTCACTTGCCAGGAAGGAGATCAATGGGGAGGCACAAATGGACAAGGGAATCATGGAGAGAGAGAGGAGGTAAAGATATGTTTGGAGATAGGATCCCTTTGGAAAAGGAGGAAGTTGTTGAGAATAATGTATTGGATGTGAAAACTCATGGGGTGATAGGCAAGATCTCTATCACTGTCAAGGCGGCAGGAAGATGCGGTGAGTGCAAATGTTTGGAAAATGGACGCAATACGGGTAAAGGCAGCATCAGTGGTAGAGGAAGGGAATCTCCCATTCTTTGGTGGAAGAAAGAAATTTCTGAGGTCCAGGAAAGGAAAACTTCATCTTGGGAACAGATGTGGCAGAGATGAAGAAAATAAGAAAAAGGGAATGATATAGGGTAGGAAGAGCTAAAGTCAAGAGCGTTGTGGGAATCGGTATGTTTATAAAAGATGTCAGTCAATAGTTTGTCTCAAGAGATGGAGACAGAGACAGAGATTGAAAAATGTGAGATAGGTGTTCAAAATAGACCAAGTGAATTTAAGGGCAGGGTGGAAGCTGGAGACAAAGCCAATGAAAATGAAAAACTCAACATGGGTGCATGAAGCAGTACCAATGTAGTGGAGAAAGAGTTGGGGAACTTTACCCGTGAAGGCTTGGAACAGGGACTGTTCTATGTAGCCGAAGTAAAGGCAGGCATAACTGTGGCCCACATGGGTACCAATGGCTACCCTTTGAGTCTGAAGTGAGAGGACCTGACAGAAAATTTATTCATGGTAAGGACCAGTTGTGCCAGGTGGAGGAGGGAAACTGGTTGGATCTTTTGTTGAGAAAGGCCTTCTTGATGGGAGATAGAGTGTATAGGGACTGGATATCCACGGTGAAAAAGAGGCTGTTTGGGTCAGGGAATTGTAAGTTAGTGAGGAGGTCGAGAGCATGAGGAGTGCCATGGGAAGGAAATGACCCAAGGGGAATAGAATGAATTTGAGGTATGAGGTCACGAGTTTTATCAATAAAATCAGGATTCAAAAACAACAAACAATTGTGCAGTTACTATAATTCTTCATCAATATTGGCTCACATTACACAGGTGATGTCAACTCTGGAGTAAAATTGAAAATAGAAAAGATACAGGAGCAGAATTAGGCCATTTGTCCCATCACGTCTGCTCTGCCATTTCATCATGGCTAATCCAATTTTCCTAGCAGAGTCGGTCTTGGTGTTGAGGCCTTCTCCCCATATCCCTTCATGCCCTGACCAATGAAGAATCCATCAACCTCTGCATTAAATATACATAAAGACTTGACCTCCACAGCTGCTTGAGGCAAAGAATTCCGCAGATTCGCCATGCTCTGGCTGAAGCAGTTTCTCCTCATTTCCATCCTAAAAGGATGCCCCTCTAATCTGAGGCTGTGTCTTAGACTCTCCCATCATAGTAAACATCCTCTCCACATCCACTCCATCAAGGCCTTTCACCATTCGATAGATTTCAAAGAGGCCACCCTTTATTCTTCTGAATTCTAGTGAAAATAGGCCCAGAGCCACTAAACATTCTTCATATGACATGGCATTGAACTCTGGAATCATTTTTGTGAACCTCCTTTGAATCTTCTCCAATTTCAAAATATCCTTTTGAAGATAAGGGTCCCAACCCTGCTCACATTACTCCAAATGAGGCCTCAACAATGCTTTATATAGTTTCAACATCACACCCTTTATGTTCCAATTCTCCTGAAATGAATGCTAACATTGCATTTACCTTTCTCACCACAGACTCAACCTGCAAATTAACCTTTAGGGAGGCCTGCACAAGGACTCCCAAGTCTGTTTGCACCTCAGTTTTTTGTGTCTTTTCTCTATTTATAAAATAGTCACTTTCTTTTCTTCCACCAAAGTGCATGACATTAACACTTCCCAACACTTCATTCCATCTGCCATTTTTTGCCCATTTTCCTAATCCAAGTCCTTGTGAGCATCTCTTCTTACTTAAAACTACCTGTCCCTCCACCTATCTTCATATCTCCTGCAAACTTTGCAACAAAGCCATCAATTCCATCATCCAAGTCATTGACATATGACGTAAAAAGAATTGGACCCAAGTCAGATCATTGTGGAACACAAGTCACTGCCAATGGCCAGAAAAGGCTCCCTTTATTTCGCACTCTTTGCCTCCTGCCAATCAGCCACTGCTTTATACAAGCTAGAATCTTTCCTGTAGTACCATGTGCTCATTGCTTAACCAGCATTATGTGAGACATCTTGTCAAAGGCCTTCTGAAAATCCAGGTACACAAACAACATCCCCAAACCTTCTTTTCTCTATCCTGCTTGTTACTCCTTCAAAGAATTCCAACAGATTTGTCAGGAAAGACTTTCTCCTGAGCAAACCATGCTGACCATGGCCTATTTTATCATGTGCCTCATAGTATCCTGAAACCTCATCCTTAATAATCAACTCCAATATCTTCCCAACCTCTGAGGTCAGGCTAACTGGCCTATAGTCTCCTTTCTTCTCCCTCTCTCCTGTCTTGAAGAGTGAAGTGACATATACAATTTTCCAGTCTTTTGGAACCATTCCAGAATATAGTGATTCTTGAAAGATCATTAGTAATGCCTCCACCATCTTCAGCCACCTCTGGGGTGTACACCATCAGGTCCAGGTGACTTACTTACCTTCAGAACTTTGTTTCCCAAGAACCTTCTCTCTAATAATGGTAACTTCACACACTTTACACCCCCTGATACCTGAAGCTTCCACCATACTGCTAGCATCTTCCACATGCAAAACACTTATCCAGTTCATCTACCATTTTTTTGACCCATTACTACCTCTCGAGCACTTTTTCCAACAGTCTGATATCCACTCTTGCTTCACTTTAACATCTTATGTATTTGAAGAAACTTTTTGTGTCCTCTTTAAAATTATTGGCTAGCCTACTTACGTATTCCATCTTTACCTTCTTAATGACTTCTTTAGTTGCCTTCTGTTGGTTTTAAAAAGTCTTGCAATTTTCTAACTTCCCACTAATTTTTGCTCTATTATATGCCCACTCTGGCATCTATGTTGGTTTTGACTTCTCTGGTTTGCCACAGTTGCATCATCTTTTACTTAGAATACTTCTTCCTCTTTGGGATGTATATAACTTGTGCCTTCCAAATTGCTTCCAGAAGTTCCAGCCGTTACTGCTCCACCATCATCCCTGCCAGTGATCTTTTCCAATCAATTCTGGTCAACTCCTCTCTCATGGCTCTGTAACTCCCTTTACGCCACCGTAATACTGATTCATCTGACTTCATCTTCTCCTTCTCGAATTTCAGGTTTAATTTGATCATATTATAATCACTTACCCCTAAGGGTTCTTTTGCCTTAAGCTCTCTAATCAATTCTGGTTCATTGCACAACACCAAATCCAGAATAGCTGATCCTCTAGTGGGCTCACCATGAGCTACTCTCAGAACCCATCTCATAGACACTCTAGAAATTGCCCCTCCTGTAATCTAGAATTAACCTGATTTTCCCATGATGTCCCCATGACTATTGAACCATTGCCCTTTTGGCATGCATTTTCTATCACCCACATCCTTACTACAACTGTATACAACTCCCATCAGGTTTTTTTTATGCTTGCAGTTCCTTAGCTCAATCTACAATGATTCAACACTCTCTGACCCTGTGTCACCTCTTCCTAATGATTTGATTTCATTTTTTACCAAAAGAGTAACAGCACCCCCTCTGCCTTTCTGCCTATCCTTTCAAAACAATGTGTAAACTTAGATATTAAGCCCCCAGCTATAGTTTTTAAGCCATGATTCATTGATGCCTACAACACCATACCGGCCCAACTGCAAATGTGCTGCGGTCAATCTATCTTCTTCCATATACTGCATGCATTCAGATACAACACCTTCAATCCTGTATTCATCCTTCTGGATTATTGTTGTGTCATGCTCAACCTTTTGATTCCTAACAGTCTGAGGTCTTACCAACATCTGCCTCCACAACCTCTCCATTAACTGTTCCGGTACTCTAGTCTCCATTCCTCTCAACTCTAGTTTAAACCCCACCCTGTAGCATTAACAAACCTTGCCACTATGATATTAGTCTTCCTCCAGTTCAGGTGCAAACCATTCCTTCTGTACAAGTCCCTCCTTCCCTGGAGGAGAGTCCAATGATCCAAAAACCTTATGCCCTCCTTCTTACACCAACTCCTTAGCCACGTGTTAACTTGTATAATCTTTCTAGTTCTAGCCTCATAACTCTGTCATAAGAGGGCACTGGTGGCAGACCCAAATGCAAGACACAGACACTGAAGTACTAGGAACAAGACAGGACTAGAGACTAGAGTTAGGGACATGACTGGATGCTGACTAGGAGCTGGGACAAGAACACAGACTTGGACTAGGACATTGGCTAGGCAAGTGGCACCAGGACTAGGAACTGGGAACTAGGATCCTGGGCTTGGACTCCAAGCCAGAGACTGGACAAGGAACCAGAACCTAGGTCTTGACTCAGGCTTGGACCCCAGAACTAGACGAAGACATGAAGTGGTCTTGGGAGACAGGACTAGACAAGGCTACAGGACAGAACAAGAGAGTCCTGGACAAGGTGAGGGAACTCCAGCACAGGACGACACACATGGACAGGACAAGAACACAAAGCCAAGCCTTGGTCGAGGGAGAGACAGGAACGCAGCGCCTTGGTCGAGGGAGAGACAGGAACGCAGCGCCTTGGTCGAGGGAGAGACAGGAACGCAGCGCCTTGGTCGAGGCAGAGACAGGAACGCAGCGCCTTGGTCGAGGCAGAGACAGGAACGCAGCGCCTTGGTCGAGGCAGAGACAGGAACGCAGCGCCTTGGTCGAGGCAGAGACAGGAACGCAGCGCCTTGGTCGAGGCAGAGACAGGAACGCAGAGCCTTGGTCGAGGCAGAGACAGGAACGCAGAGCCTTGGTCGAGGCAGAGACAGGAACGCAGAGCCTTGGTCGAGGCAGAGACAGGAACGCAGAGACATGGAACACAGAGCCCAGACTCCTCCTTGAGAACAGGGCTTGAGGCCAAGGCTCTACACAGGACCAGGACCCCTCCTAGGGAACAGGACTTAGGGTCAGGACTCATACACAGAACACAGAGAGACAGTTCCGAACACAAGGTAGCAGCAAACAGCTAGATCTACCTAGCAAAGGCATGGACAAAGTTCAAAACAACAATAGACAGTTCCTCTCTTGCTCCAGCAGCTGAACTTGACAGCAGTGCAGGCAAAGGTTGCAGGTAAGGGTTACAGACGAGGCAAGGCTCCAGACCCTGGTTGCAGAAAAGCGATTCAGACAGGGGGTTTAGACAGAAACAATCCAGCAACTGAAACTGCCCCAAGGAGTTATTTATGTAGCCAGCCCAAAATGTGAATCAGCTGCCTCAATTAGAGCACCCAAAAGAAAAAGGGAAAACCAGAAAACCAGGAATAAGGTACAATGGACCGGACCGTGAACTGGAATCCAGTCTTCACGGACCGGACCATGACAAACACATGTAACGTATAGCAATCCTGACATCACAACCATGAAGGTCCTACATTTTAACTTAGCACCTAACTCCCTGAACCCCCTATGCAGAGTCATGTCACTCGTCCTACGCTGGTCATTGGTATCTACATGGACCATGAGTTCTGGCTCTTCGCCCTCCCACTTAAGAATGCTGAGGACTCAATCCAAGATATCTCGGACCCTGGCACCCAGGAGACACCGGGGAATCTCAATCTCGCCCACAGAACCTCCTGTCCGTTCCCCTGACTATTGAATCCCCTATCACCACAGAATACCTCATCAACCCCTTCCTGTCTGAGTCACAGAGACAGACTCAGTGCCAGAGACCCGACCACTGAGACTAGGTCATCCCCCGACAGCATCCAATGTGATATACCTGTTGTTGAGGGGGATGGCCACAGATGCACTCTGCACTGGCTCTTTCCCCTTTCCCTTTTCCCCTTCCTGACAGTCACCCAGTTTCCTGTGTCCTGCGTCATAGGTGTAGCTACCTCTCTGTATGTCCTATCTATCACCCCCTCAGCCCCCCGTAATGATCCAGAGTTCATCCAGTTCCAGCTCCAAGTCCTTAACACGGTTTGTTAGAACCGCAAGCTGGATGCACTTCTCGCAGTTGTAGTGGTCAGGGATACTGGAGGTCTCCCTGCTTTCTCACATCCTACGAGATGAGCATTGCACTATCCTGCCTGTCATCTCTACTGTCCTATCTGAGCAGGTATAAAGAAGTAAAGGAAACAACTTGAGCTTTTCTTTCCTCTGCTTTCTCTGACTGAAGTCTCTCCTCGTGGAACCCTTGAAGAGTTAAAGCCTTAAAACCAACACTCCGACTCTTTCCACTTAGACGATGGCCACTTCCGAGCTGCCCACTGGCTTGTCCCTGCCTTCTATTAATTTGTTCTTACAATCAATTGCAAACACTAACTGGCCACTGGTCAAAGCTTTATTATGCTGCCACAAACCGCTCCTACTGTTTAGCCTCGGACAGTGGACCTGATTGAAGTCCCTTCCTCTCCAAACTTCTGATGTCCAGATTGGCCACTGTTCAAAGCTCTATTGCACTGCTGCAAACTGCTCCTGCCGTTTATCCTCGGGCAGTAAACCTGACTGAAGTCCCCTCCTTTCCAAACTTCTGATCTCACAGGTCAGCAATATCTGATGCAGAAAATGAAAAGTTGTCATAATAATGCATTGGGGTACAATCTTTAGAAATTACGAATTACTCAGTGGAGAAAAGGATGATTTAATGGTCATCTAACCAGACTATATTTGAAGTCAATGCTTGATTCTCTTGCATGGTGTTCAAAACACTGAATGGTCACTTACATAATTTTGTGAAATTACAGCAGAGTATTTTCCTTTTATCTTGACTAGGAAAGTTGATTTGACTTCCTACCATTTGTAATTCAGCACAGATGGGAATCAGACTTGATATGGCATCAGCATTACACTATGTCAGAATCAGAATCAGTTTTTTTATGAAATTAGTTGTTATGTGACAGAAGTACACAGCAAGACATAAAAATTAGTGTATAAGTTGCAATATAACAACAATAAATTGAGCAAAAGAGGATTCGCGAGGTAGCATTCATGGGTCAGAACTCTGTTAGCAGAAGGGAAGAAATTGTTCCTAAAACATTGAGTGTGGGTCTTCAGGTTCCTATACCTCCTTTCCACTTGTAGTAGTAAGAAGAGGTAATGTCCTGAATGGTGAGGTTCTTTTTCAAGATGTTCTCGACGGTGGGGAGGGTTGTCCTGCTGATGGAGTTGGTTGAGTCTATAACCTTTGCAGCCTCTTTCATTGATCTGCTTTGGAACCAGATGGTGATATGTCTTCATTCAATAAGCAATTATTAACAAGTTTTCCTTCTTTCTGAAAATGTGCCCATTTTGAACAGTTGTCAATATACTGAGAGGGAAAAAACACACTTTTATATTAACATGTCTCACTGCCTCAGAGCATCCAAGATCAATTTGTGGGCTGTTAAGAACTTTTGAAATGTAGCTAATTTTGGGATGTAAGAATTCCAGAAACGTATTTAAATAGAGTAATATTTCACAGAAGGAAAATAATTAAATGACCAAATAAAATCTCCAAGTATGAGAAATTTTATAATGTAATTTGAAGGAGAAGCAGTGCAGCTAGAGAATTCCCTTGCTCTGAAAAATATACAATGAAATACTTTTTGGCCTGCTCTTAGTGTTCCTGACTGTTCTGATAAAGACTGTTCCTACCAAATATCAGGGGTGGGTCAAGGCACATGGTGGCAGGGGGAAGAATGGGTGTAGGCAATATTACTTATGACACCAGAGAAGCTCTCAATAGAAAAGTCCTTTATATAACAATGTTGAAACTATTTGTTATAGTGAGTGTTATCCATCATGATATCAGCTGTAAACTGAATGGTAGCAACCATTGATATAATTTATTGGCGCATCACAATTCAAATACTCTTTTAAATCCTCACCTGAACCATCATTCAACCACCAGTTGTATCTAATGACATGATAATGGTTAATCTGCTTATCCTTCAAAGTAATGTCCTTTCTACTATTTAACATTTTTAGCCATTTTATATTGTCAACTACTTTCTGCATTACTTTCACTTTTTATATTAATTAACACATTGATTAGTCTTACATGAAATAATGTTAATGACATTGAATCATAATTGGCCAGTATATTAATTACAGAATACATCTTTTAAGGCTTTTAATATAATTGCATTTAAGTGGTATTATGTTATGTGCAACAAGGAAAACTAAAAGGTACTTTTAGACCACAAGACATAGGAACACAACTAGGCCATTCAGCCCATTGAGTTTGGTCCACCATTCCATCATGGCTGATTTATTTTTCCCATTCTCCTGCCTACTTCCTGTAACCTTTGACGCCCTTACTAAATGTGAACCTATCAATGACAACCTTAAATATATGACAATGAATTCCATAGATTCATTATCCTCTAGCTAGAGAAATTCCTCTTCAGCTCTATTCTAATGGCGCATCTTTATATTCTGGTACTGTGCCCTCTGGTCTTAGACTTCCCTACTGCTGAAAACATACTCTGCATGTCTACTCATCTAGGTCTTTCTACATTCAGTAGATTTCAATGAGATCCCTCTCATTTCTTTAAACTTCAATGATGTCAGATTTAAAGCCATCAAAAGCTCTTCACTTACTAATCCTTTCATCCTGGTAAACCACCTCTGAAACCTCTCCAATCAGTACATCCTTTCATAGATGCAGGGCCCAGAACTGTTTACTACACTTCAAAAGTGGTCTGACCAACACGTATGAAGTCTCAACATTACATCCTTGCTTTTGTATTTTAGTCCTCTTGAAATTAATGTCAACATTACATTTGCCTTCCTTACCACTGACTCAATCTGCAAGTTAACCTTTAGAGATCCTTGAATAGGACTCCGAACTCCTTATGTACCTCTGATTTCTGCATTCACTCCATTTAGAAAACAATATAGGCCTTTATTCCTTCCATCAAGGTGCATGACCATACACTTCCTTGCAATGAAATCCATCTGCCACTTCTTTATTCATTCTCCAAATTTGTCCAGGTAAGGTACCATAGAAAGGAACATACAGGCAAAACCAGGTTGAATGGTGAGGACTAAACTCCAAAGTTTGTTCATATTATTTAAATGAGGGTGGGGGACATTTCAGTATCAATTTAAACATGGAATATCTTTTGAAATGGGGTAGTTGTGAAAGTCAATCTTTGCTTAATTTGTTTCAGGAATGTTCTGAAATGTATCATTCTATATTTTATGACACAGTGAAAGATATTCTATAAGTCCTCCATAAGGATATTCCAAGTTTTGAATAAGAAAATATAGATTCACTGTGTGTCTTTTGCAGTTTTTTCATATAATACCTAAAATTTTTAGTATAGCTTGATGAATGCATTAGATTGGCAGGGAGATGAGCCACCAATGACCTTTTTTGTCATTGGCTCTTTGCTGAAAATGCCTTCAATGTCTAAAGCAATAGATAGAAAGAGGATGGAGACTAGATCCAGCAGTTTAGATTTTGTGATACAGTTGTGATCTGCAAAATTGGTGAGGATTGTGGATGGATTCACAGAATGCCAGGATCTGTGTTGGAGGGCAATATATTGGTGCATAAGTTTTGGTATGTAGGTGATAATGAGGTTAGTGGAAGTTAACTGAGCTGAAGGTCAGATGATGTTGGGGTGCAGGGGCAGTACAGGAGGGATGTCCTGAAGTAGAGAGGTGGGATGGGGAAGGAGAAGTATGAGGCAATGGCTGGGAATAGAGCAAGGGAATAATGGGAAATATCATCTTGCCTTGAACCCTGGTTCAGAACCGTAGTAGAAAAGCTTAATTGTCCCAGAAATATCACAAACTTGTGCTCTTGTAATGGCTTGATTCAAACTTCCTAGCACAGTTATGCAAGGAATTCTGTTGTGCCCTTTATGAAAATGTGGAGCACTCACAGGAGTGAAAGTGTGATTCATTTCTGGTTGTCAGTGATTCACTCAGCTATGTTTGTTAGTTTAAATAAAAGCATCAATACCAATGCACTTGAATAAATGTAAAACTTGGATCTACAGGTTTTCTGATGTCTTTCAGTAAATGTTTTCAGTAAATTTATGAAGTATTATTCTCACCCTATTAATCTACAAAGTGCTTGCATTTTGTGATGATATTTTCATACTCTAAACAGCACATTATAATGTTAATATTTTCAAGCATTTGTCTTTTATATTCATGCATTTTTTTTGTTTCATAGAGCTTCATCAATGTTGCATTCGTATCCTTTGCATTTTTTCAAGTAAAATTGTCACATCTGTCATAAGGGGGTGGCTGGGAACAGACCCAAGTGCAAGACACAGACACTGAAGTACTAGGGACAGGACTGGGAGAAAGGGTGAGGGCAAGGACATGGACACGAAAACCGGGAACCCGGAAGAGGACTGGACAAGAGACTTAAGGCGAGGCTGGAAACCAGAGACTTGAGGCGAGGCTGGAGACCAGAGACTTGAGACTTGGGATCTGGAAGCTTGGCTTGGAGCGAGGCTCGAGGTTTGGGGTCTTGAAGCTTGGCTTGGGGACTTAAAACTTGGCTTGGGGCGAGGCTCGAGGCTTGGGGTCTTGAAGCTTGGCTTGGGGCAAGGCTCGAGACTCGAAGCTTGGGGTCTTGAAGCTCCTCCTGAGCAGGGCATGGTACTCCTGAGCAGGGTGCTGATAACCTGGGAAGGGCGCAGAACTCCACCCGACGGAGGCAAGGGACAGGAAGGGACAGAACCAGCTGCAAAGTAATGGCAATACGGCCTGACTTACCTAGCGGAGGCAAGGGACAGGAAGGGACAGAACCAACCTTAAGTAACGGCAAGATGGCCTGACTTACCCGGTGGAGGCAAGGGACAGGAAGGGAGCTAGGTACAGGGTGGCTCCAAGACAAGACTTCAGGTGAGATGAAGCAAGAGTTACCAGCAAGACAAGGCAAGGCGAGACAAGAACTTCAGGCGAGGCGAGAGTTACCGGCAAGACAAGGCAAGGCTTCAGGTGAGGAAACAGAAGGCAAGAGAAGGGATACAAGGAGTAAGGACAAGAACAATCCAGCAGCCATGCCCTGGTCTCTGAAGGTATTTATGCAGCCAGCCCCAATGAGAATCAGCTGCCTCAATTAGTGCTTAACAGTAACAGAAACGGCATAGACAGGAAAACCTGGAGCAAGGGTCAATAGACCGGACCGTGAACCGGGATGCGGACTTCACGGACCGGACCATGACAATATCTCAATAATCTTCAAGAATATTTCCAAGGAATGGAGCCTCAAAAAGACAGTATCCATCATTAGGGACCCCAATCACCTACCATCAGGAAAGAGGTACAGAATCCTGAAGGCACACACTCAACGATTCAGGAACAGCTTCATCCCCTCTTCCATTTGATTTCTGAATGGACATTGAACCCATGAACACTACCTCACTACTTTTTTATTTATATTTTTGCATTACTAAGTTCATTTAACTTTTTTATATATTTACTGTAATTCAGTAATTTTTCTATTATTATTTACTGCAATGTATTGCTATTGTAAAGACAACACATTTCACTACATGCCCCAGTGATATTAAACCTGCTTCTGATAATCCAATCCTCAAATCAACTCAAAAACTTGCTGCTCTTCAGTCTCTTCTTGAAAAAAATCTTTTTTCGGAGAATTAAGTCCTTGATTTATCTTTGCTGTTCTTATCTAAACCCTCTATGTGTTTTTAGTGAATGGGCATCAAGTTATCAAGTCAAGTCTATTGTCATTTAACTATGTACACGTATATAATGTATATAACAATATAATCGTTGGCTGGTGGTATAGTAGCATCAGTGCTGGACTTCGGGGTGAGAGGTCTCAAGTTCAAATCCGGCCAGCTCCCTTGCATGCTCTCCATCCGTGCCTGGGTTTAGATTAGATTATGAGGACACGCAGTCCTCTTTTATTGTCATATAGTAACGCATGCATTAAGAAATGATACAATGTTTCTCCAGAATGATATCACAGAAACACATGACAAACAGACTGAAAAACTGACAAAAACCACATAATTATAACATACAGTTACAACAGTGCAAAGCAATATCGTAATTTGATAAAGAACAGACCATGGGCACTGTAAAAAGTCTTGAAGTTTCTCGAAAGTCCCATCATCTCATGCAGACGGTGAACCTCCAGCGCAGCAAACTTGCCAATGCAGCATCCTGGAAGCATCCGACCACAGTCCGACTCTGAGTCCGTCTGAAAACTCCAAGCCTCCGACCAGCTCTCTAACATCGAGCACCGAACACCATCTTTGCTGAGCGCTTCGACCCCGGCCCCGGCAACAGGCAATAGGCAAAGCCGAGGATTTGGTGCCTTCCCCTCCGAAGATTCTCGATCGCACAGTAGCAGTGGCAGCGAAGCGGGCATTTCAGAAGTTTCTCCAGGTGTTTGTCCGTGCCTCTCACAGCTGTCTCCATCATATCAGGATTGTGCATGGCATCCTAGTTAACACATACGATATCATTTGGAATGGCCGCGCGCACCGCCATCTTCTCCTCCTCTGAGTGCCGAGCTAACAACTTGACCTCGTAAAAAATGACATGAAGAGGGATGGGCTCCACCAGGATTCAGATGCCCAAGACAAACCGTATGATGAGCATACGAAAAAGATTGGTGCAAAAAGCTTGTCATGACAGCGCCCCGACGATTCCACTAGGAGTTAAGGGGCACACACATACACACACGCACACGCACACACACACACACACACAAAACAATATAATGTATATAGAAAGAGACATTTCTCTGAACTACGGTGTAAAGCACAGTAGTACACATAACACACAATAACTTATGAGGGTAAGGATAAAATCTACAGATGAATCATACATGGGTAACAAACTAAAGTGCATAAAAATTGAATATTGTAAGGATGGAACACATTAACCAGTGAGACATTGAATGCAATGCAGCATACTATTCAGAAGCCTAATGGCCTTGGGGAAGAAACTATTTTTCATCTTGACCATTCTTGTTTTTATGCATCATAGTTTCCTGTCTGGTGGCAGAAAGTCAAAGGGAATGCTGGATTTACTCATTGGATTGACACTGGATGTGAAAAATATTGTTTTTCTGTTCCTGTTTAATGAAAAGTTTCTGAGAGGGAAGAAGGCTGATGGATTTCCACATTTTTGAGTAACTTTTGCTGAAATACTTTGTTCTTTCTTTTCAGTGTTCTCCCTTTTGATTCACACGTGGTTGTAGAAAGTGATGCAATAAATTGTAGATTCAGTTTATTCTGGCCTTCCTTCACACACATTCTGTCTGTTCGCTTAACTTCCAGGCAAAATTCAATAAAAAAGATAGAATTTCAGTTCAATTATCCAATATTTATAGTGAATTGCACTTTTTGGCTAAGGTTTATGCTATAGCAACTGGTTGACTTTAATATTTATTGATATTCTTAACTTTATCATTATCACTGTCATCACTGCAAATACAATAAACTAGGTCAATCGTTTAGTTCTAATCACAAATGTATTTGAGTTAATTGTACTAGTTAAGTTGGTTGGTTAATTTTGAATTAAAAAAGACATTTTTAATTCACTCCTTGAAATGAAAACATATGGTGGAAAATCATAAGTAATTCTTTTGTAAATCAGTACTTGTCAAACTGTAAAAGTACTGTACAATTTTTGGACCACTGATAGAGAAGGAAAGACTTTCAATTATGCTGCCAATTCTAAAGAAGCATAATCTACTACTATACAGTTAAAGACTACATTTGAAGTATTTCAAAAATTGAATAATTTTAGAGTGAATTAAGTCACTTAGTTTATCATCAGTGGCTGCCATTTTTTTTTTCCATTGTGAAATTAACATTTTCCGGCATCAGATTTATTAATTGGGAAGAGGGAGAGAAGTTTGATTGGACACTTGACATACTCTCAAATTATTTCATAACTTTTTTTCAGGTTATTGTTCAGCATGAATGAGCATATAGTATTTGAAAATCAACAAATCATTATGATCAGTTTATAATTATATCAAATTCAGGAAGAACATCAAAACATAACACTTCAGCTCTCAAAGTTCCAATTGGATATGCTTAATATCTTGTGAAAGTGAACTGGAGTTACTTTCTGACATTTGAATGAAGAGGTTATTAACTTTTTTTTAAGTGTCTTAAATTTGTATAGCCTTGCCCTAAAAGGCTAAATATTTAGCTGGTCATGGAACATCTGTGGAGGTAACAAAAAATAATGTTTTAGAGCAACTTAAAGCTTGATTTAGTACAGATTGGTAATACTACTATCCTTTTGTATCCATTTAATGAGTGAACACTATGAATTGTTCTAAACAAATACAGCAAAATGAGTGGCAATAAAAGAGTAACATTACAATCTACATTTTAGAGACCTACAATTTTTTCTGTCGTTTCCAATACATCATCAGAAATAATATACCATCCTTCCAGACCTCTGTTAAGTTTATCCCAAATGCTCAAATGATCTGAGAATAGATTTACTAAAAGTAAGTTCTTCCATTTTTTACTCCTTAGTTACATTACATATTTCATCATTTTGTCTCCTAGCTTATGAATAGTGGTTTCCCATCTACGGTGGTAGACAGAACCTAAGAATCCATCTTATATATTGTTCACACCTTTACTTTTAACTATCTCCTTCTAGACAGAGCAAAAACAATTTGCCTGGTCCTTACCTTCCAACCTACCAGCCTCCATATTCAATTCATTCATTCAGGTGCCTTGCCGTTCGGCATGGGTGATCATGTCTCTCCATCCATCACATCTCTGACCCATGATGTTATTCCATCTATCATTTTCATTCTCTGTCTGCCTCTGCTTCTTTATCTTTCCAGCTTTCCTGTTGTAACTAAGTGTTCTAATGTCTCTCTTTGCATGATGTGTCCAAAGAATTTTGACTTCTGTTTTCTGATTTTTTTAAGTAATGTACATTTTGTTTTCGTCCTCTGTAGAACTACTTCGTTGGTTATACTGTCCGTATATGATATGCGTAGCATTCTTCTGAGGAACCATATCTCTGCTGCATTAATTGTTCTTCTTCCCATTGCATTTGTGATGGTCCATGCATCGCAGCCATACACCAATATAGGAAGAATGTAGCAGCTGAGAGTTCTAAGGCAGATGTCAACTGCTATTTTCTTGTTTGTCAGGATGTTTCTCATTTCTGTAAGTGCTGTTCTTGCCATTGCTATTCTTGCTTTTATGTCTGTTTCGCATTTGCCATCAGATGTTACCCATGATCCAAGGTACTTGAAGTTGTGAACTTGTTTCAGGATTTCATTTCCCAATACGATCCTACAGTTTGGGATATCAGGTTTCTTTGACATTACCATTACTTCAGTTATCTTTTTGTTTAAAGTTAGGCCAAGTCTTTTGCTCACTGTGTTGATGGTAGTTTCTGTAAATTTACTTCACTGTTTGCTGTCAGTACAGTATCATCTGCATAGTGGAGGTTGTTGGTATTGTATCCTCCTATACTTATTCCAGGTAGGTCTTGTATGGTTCTCATGATGTTTTCGCTGTACAGGGAGAACAGGTCTAGTCATAGAACACAACCCTGTCTGACTCCTCACTTTATTGGCTGACATTAACCAATCTCATTGTCTATCCATATGGCTGCACTTTGTTGCTAATAGAGACTCCTGATTATTCTTAGATCTTTTCCGTCAATATTAATATCTTTAAGCATTTTCATGATGACTTGTTGTTTCACTGTGTCAAAGGCTTTTGTGTAGTCAATGAAACAGAAGTATAGGTCTTGTTGTACTTCTATTGACCTTTCGATAATATTCCTGAGAATGTACGTGGCGTTTGATGTTCCCTTGCCTTCGACAAAGCCGCACTGTTCTTCACTGATCTCTGGTTTAATTTTGCTTCTTATTCTGAGCATGATGATTCAAAGTAGAATCTTTGTGAGGTGGCTCATTAAACTAATTGTTCTGTGTTGTCCGCACTCTGTTGCACCTGATTTCTTTGGCAGTGCAATGAATACTGTCTTTAAAAGATCTTCTGGTACTTTGCCAGTGTTGTATATTCTATTCAATAAAATTGTTAATTTCTCTACACCAAAATCTTCTAGTGCTTCATACAGTTCAACCCAAATGTTATCTGGTCCTGATGATTTCCCCTTTCGCATTTTCTTCATAACATGTTCCACTTCTTCTTTCAGTATTGCTGGGCCTTCATTGCTGTTGCCAATATCAAAGTTATCCTCTCGATCTTTGTCTTTGAAGTATTCTGAGCATCTTTACATTATTTTTCCTTTTTCCATAATTGTAGAGCCATCTTTTGCTTTTATACATCCTGTTGTTGCCCTGCTTTTCTTCTGATTTATGACCTCTTTGATCTCGTTGTGCATACGTTTTCTGTTGTTGGTCTTCTGCAATTGTTCTATTGATGCACATTTGTCCTTAAGCCACTTTTCTTTTGCTTCCTTGCACTTGGCTGTTATCTGTGCATGCAAGGATACGTAGGCTTTTTTGTTTTCCTTACGTTTTCTTTGTTCGATAAGATTCAGAATTTCTTCTGTCATGCATTTCTTTTTAGCTTTTTTCTGTTGTTTGGAAATCACCTCTTGTGCTGCTTGTGTTATGCTGTCTCTGAGGTTTCCCCATTGCTGCTCTATAGTAGTGATGTTTTGTAGAGCCTCAAATTTGTTCTTCACTGTTATTTGGAATTCATTTTTGATGTCACTGTTTTTTCTCAAAAGTCCCAAGTTCAGCTTTGGCTCTACTCTTGGTCTTTTAAGCTTTCTGAGTGTCAGGTACATCACGCTGATTATTGGTACGTGATCACTGTAGCAGTCTGCACCCGGATATGTTTTGCATGATTTCAGAGCATTTCTATACCTTCTTCTTATAAGCATGTAATCAATCTTGTTTCTGGTGTTAACCCCTGGGTTCTTCCATGTCCAGAGTTTTCTCGGGTGTTGCTTGAAGACGGTATTACCAATTATATAATCTTTTTCTGTGACCCATGTAGCTAGTCGTTCATTTCTCTCACCTATGCCGTAATGCCCAATATTTTCCTCATCCCTGGTCTTGCCTACTTTTGCGTTGAAGTCACCTTGAATAGTGATATTTTCTGAGCATTTACATTGTCTCAATGCTGTTTCTAGCTCGTCATGAAATTGATCGATGCTTTCTTCAGTGCTGTCTGCTGTTGGGGCATAAACTTGAACGATGTTAATGTCAAAAGATTTTGCATGTAGTTTCACAAGTAACATTCAATCTGATATAGTCCAATAGCCTTTTATTGATTTTGCATGTTCTTCATTTAACTTAATTCCAACACCTTTTTTATGTATTTCTCCTCCTTGGTAAATGATGGAATATCCCTCTGAGCTTGTTTTACCAGCTCCTTTCCACCTCATCTCCCACGTTCCCAAGATATTGATATTTAATCTTTCCTTTTCCTGTTTGACGTTGTCTAGTTTACCAGGTTGGTTAAGGGTTCTCACTTTCCAGGTTGCTAGTCTGATCTTCTTTGCCTTTATTCTGCCAACAGTCACTGAATAACAGTTGAGGTTCACCTGTGGCGCATGAGATCCTCTACTGTATAAGGCTTCTTTGGTGAAGGGTCCATTCACATCTTTGAGCTGAGACCGTAGTTGATTTGAGTTCATGATTGTACAAGAGTGGGATACTGAAGTGGTTTCCCATTGCCTTCTACAGTTGCAGTGTTCATACTGGATGGGTAACCCTGGCCATTGATCAGCAGATTCATCTGCCCAGCGTTTTTAGATTTACAACCATAAATTCCAATTGTAGAATCTGCTTGTAAAACCATCCACCACCTGCAAACCATGGCCTCAAGTGACCCTGATTAGGAGACTAAACAGGTACTACACTTTGCCCAAGGGTGACCTGTAGGTTATCCGACGGAAGGAGTGCCTTACACCTCCTTTTTCTGAGCAATTGCAAGGCACTGGAACCCGCCCATATTCAATACATCATGCTTTTTAATTTCTGCCTGCTCCGCACTGGACCCATATCCTCTTCCTAGCCTTGTTGAGCAATTTGAAGGCATTGTTCCTTTTGTGACATTCTGTTCTGCTCTTCCCTCCCCAGCAACTGCTTTCTGCCTTTTGGCACATCCCCATACAATATCTGGATTTCACCTCTTCCTTTCCAGCAATAAAGGCTACTCATCTAATATTGTGTACTGTATCCTCTGTATTGGAGAACCCAAATACAAAATGGGTGATCACCTTGCAGAGCATTTGCAGTCAGTCTTAAATAGTGACTTCAAGGTTTCAATATGGTGTTTTAATTCACATGCCTGTTCACTCTGACTTTCCTGTTGTAGCCTCCTACCTTGTTACAATGAAATCCCCAGCAAGCTTGAGGAAAAACTACTTTCTAGCTTCAATATTATAATCTCAGAACTGGTTATTCCTGCCAACCAACCATCTGTGATGTTGACTTTTTTTCCCTCATTTTTATAACTTGATCTGCTGGGCATGCCTCATAGTTCTGCTGTAAGCAACATATAGAGTCAGGGACTCATAGAGCACTAGAGCATAAAAACGGGCCTTTTGGCCCATCTGTTCTGTGCCAAATAGCTATTTGATCTAGTCCCATTGACCTACAACTAGACTATAGCACCCACATCTGCCACTTCAACAACCAGCTAATTCCACACTCACAAGAGCCTGTGTGAAGATGTTCTGCCCTCGGGTTCCCCTTAAATATTTTTCCTTTCACCCTTAACCAATTACCTCCAGTTCTAGTCTCACCCAACCTCAGCGGGAAAAACCTGCTTGCTTTAAGCCTATCTAAATTCAACGTTATTTTGTATAACAAGGGAAAAGAATGAAAACCATAAGCTACATCTAATTGCCATTTGGTCTTCCTTTCAGATGGTCTCTGAGCTTCCAACCTCCTCCATTTTCCCTGAAATATAAAACTCACTTATTTTTGCTCTTACCCAGTTCTGAAGAAGGGTTTTGGATCTGAAATGTTAACTTTATTTCTGTTTGCACAGATGCTGAGTGCTGCAGAATTTTCTGTTTTTATTCCAGATTATCAGCAGAAAACCATTTGGTTTTGCCTTTCACCTACTTACTTGTATGAGTGATTTGCTGTGCGGCGATTAGTTATCTTGTTATGCTATCAGTTGTCAAGGGCAACAAAGCTGCAGAAGTATTTAATTCATGCATAAATGTTTGAGTGTTTTCTGAGAAAATTGATTATTCTGCTTTTCTTATGCACTGGGTTAAGAAGATTTTTTTTTCTTATCTGCTGCCTTGCTAGAATACAACGTAAGAGGTTCTGCAGATGCTGGAAATCCAGAGAAACAAATACATGCTGGAGGAACTCAGAAAATTAGGTAGCATCTATGGAAAGGAATAAACAGTTGATATTTTGGGGTGACACTCTTTATCAGGACCCTGTCACAGCCATCTTAAACTATTTCTGGTTGCATTCAAGTTCCACCAATGAAGCTATGTTCAACCAATGTAGCAAAGTTCAAAAGCTGAGCAGTAAGTTATCTGGATGATGCAGTAACACACTGTATGATGCATTTGTTCTTTAATCTATCACACATATCTTTAGCTATAGTTAATGAATAAATATATGATTGCTCCAAAGTCTTATCCCTTTATCAATAATGGAAACTAATTCAAGGCAGAAAGATTGACATTTTGTACAGAACTTTAAATGTTGAATAAAGTGATGCTTCTCTACCAGAAGCATTAACTTGTCATGTGCCTTTAAGTCCTTATAACCTGATTTGCATTAACTGTATTTTCTGATTTTCTTTCAAATTTCCAGCTTCATAGATTTTTATTGCAGTTTTCAGTTAACCAGAAATTGCTTCCTTTTAAATGTGTTTTTTCTTCAGAAATGTAAATTTAATTTTAGTGTTGGAAAATGACCCCTATCACCAAATGCATTTAGTATAATTATAAAGAAATGTATACTTCTTACTGCAGAATAACATTGAAACAGTTTCCTGCAATGGAGGACTATCTACTGGACTGGTTCCACTCCAAACACTCAAATAATATAAAGCTTATGCATTCAATACTGTACTTCCAAAACATAATCTAATTTATTTTGCATATGTTCTGTATGTTTACAGAATATTTTAAGAATTATTGAATGTTTACTGCATGTAAGGCGATCATTCGGTCAACTGACTCTGTATTGCCTCTAAGTAAGACAGACACAGCTCCCCAAAAACCCTATCCTCTCACAAAAGACCTGCATTTTTTTTTACCACTCAGTTACTTATCCAGCTACAACTGAATCTGCCTCCTACTAATGACTGGCCCTAAAATACTGACAGCACATTGAAGTTTTCTTCACTTATGCTTTTGGAGTACAATGTCAAATCTGCTGTGTTCTTTCTGAGTTAGATTGTATAGGATCCAATATAATTTCTGAGGCTATACTGTAAAGAGTGGCACTTGCTAACAATGAGTAGATACACAGTAAGAAGCAAAATTCCAAAATGAGTAGATGCAGAGTAAGAAGCAAACTTCCACCCAATCTCCTAGTGACTAATAAAATGAAGAAAATAACTTGGAAAGCATTTCATTAAAATTCAGAAATTCTCTTTGCATCATGAGATAGTCTTTTCTCACTTAATTTCAAAAGGTTAAATATTAGGCTTTAAGTTTATTCTTGTACACTTCAATGCATGATGGCAGAGACAGAGACTGCCATAGATTTTTTTTTAAATCTAGAAAAACATTCAGTCATTGCGGCATAGACAACTATTGACCAAGTGCTATTAAGTGGGCATAAAAAGCTGAAGGGCCTAACTCTGTTGTATGGCTCGGTAGTTCCCAGTATGCCATATCTATTTAATATCAGATTCTGTTATATTTCCCCTTTTCACATTTTCTGTCCATGATTTCATACAAAAGTAAGTGTTAGACCTTTATTCCAAAATTTATTCGGAACCATTTGTGCAATAAGAAGAGTTGCAGTTGTCACTTTGACTTCACGTAGTAGAATGTAAGCTTCACATTATTGATGTACTGGCTGAATAAAACATTTTCACAAAGGTTACTTAAGAAAAGAAGTAATTTCTATCTATTGCATTATATATTTCTTATGAGAGTTGGCTGTAACATTCAGTTTTCTTTTTCACCTGATCATGATTTGAGCTGAAACATTCTTCCAGGTCAGGCAAGGGTACTCTGCACATTCAATCTCTGCTGACAGTATTCTACTCCACAGCAGGTCCATTAGTCACAATCCTGCTAACCTACCGTTATTGATTTTGCTCACTATGTGTCTCCAAAAACAAACAATTTAAACATTTTATCCTTCTGTTCAAAGCCTTCGAAGACCTCATTTCTCCTTATCAGGTAATTATTTCATTTCTATAACCCTCTGAGGACTCTTGGTTTCTCATTCTTCTGCCTCCACAGATTCCCATTCAGCAGGCTGATCATGACTTGGGTACCTGAGGCCTTAGATCCATAAGTCCCTCTGTGAATATCTTTATTTTGACTCATTACTAACCTTTAAGTCCAGTCATAAAATTCCAGTGTGTAAGATCTCCTGCAAGTCAGTGTCAGATATTCTTGACAACAGTTTGTTCTTTTTTTACTAAATTTCTTTTTCATTTTTTTTATATATCTACATGGAACAGTAAATGCAATTAGTTGAACTTAAAATGATTTAAGACAGATTTTTTTTTTTACCTTGAAGTGTTTATTGGATGTGATTTCTCTTTTACACATTGTAGGGAAGTGACTAATTTCCATTTTATAGTCTTCTGATTGTGCAGGAATGTTTTAGAGGTCACCTTGGAAGGAAATGTGGGTGCTCAATTCATAGTAGCATGGCACATTGCCTTTAGAATCAACAGGTTCTTCATCATGTTACTCATTATTTATTTTTGTGGGCTGGAACTTAATGAAATGTTTGTGCCTAAAAATATCTTGAATAATTTTTAATGCTATAACTTGTGGTGCTGTATTTTTAATGCTATAAAGTCTACTCCTTAATGTGAATTAAGGATAAAATTGCTTTCTCATTTAAAGTTAATCATACAGTTTTTACTCAGCTGATATTTCATATTACATGGTTGTCAATTTATTTTCTGTACTCGGGCTTCAGAGAATTACAGTTTATGGCAGGATATGATGTCTGAAATCTAATCCATGATAACATCAGACTGTGTACTGATCATTTTTTCCTACACAAGACAAAATGAAACACATAGTAATATTCTAGTTCAACAGAGTTCAACTTGGCTGCATTCTGATTAATTACTAAGCTGATTACCACCCAGCGACTTTGCAGAACAAAACCTTGCACAAGATGCTGAAGGGAATAGAAACAGGAAAGGACACCAGAATATTACAATCGCTTCCAGACATCTTCTTTAATGTTAATAGACAATTGGTGTCAATTTGCTGAAATATATTGGTATCGTGTACCATTGTGGAAAACTTCCCTCATGATTTGTTTGCAAGCACTTATATTCTCACTATTATTCTTTCATTAGAAGAAACAAAGGCATGAAGTGAATTCTTTGGGTATTTCAATTATAATTGACAGCTATCAGTCAAGGTTCATACACAGCACTGTGTGAAGAAAAGCTTAATCAATAAAATTGTTGAATAGCAACTTATAATTCCACATTTTTCTTTAAATATCAATTCATCTAATTACATTCAAAATGTAAAAGGAAGCATGAATCAAGGATATTTTCCCAGTGACAGCCCCACCCAGCACATCTCAATTCTGCTGATTGTAGCATAAGGCCCGCTAGTCTACAATGAGCTCCATATCTTTATGCTTGCTTTGACTCTCAAAACATGGAGGCACCCACACAAACTCCCAGCCCCGATGACCCGATGATTTCAATCTCTTATGCCAACATAAGAGTTTTCTTCAGGAAGGTGAACACATGAAAAGCATCCATGTCAGATGGGAAACATGGCCGCGTACTAAAGACTTGTACTGATCAACTGGCTGGAGTGTTTACTGAGATCTTTAACTTCTTATTCCACAGTCTGAGATATCCACCTGTTTTAATTATACCAGTGCCTTAGAAGAATATGGAAGTCTGCCTCACTGATTATCATCCAGTAACACTAACATCCACTGTGATGCAGTGCTTTGATTGGTTGGTGATGAAGCATATTAACTCCTGCTTGAGGAGCGACTTGCATCTCCTCCAGCTTGCCTACTGGCCCATGCCATTTCATTGGCTTTTCACTCAGTTTGAACATTTGAACAGCGAAGATGTTCTTCATTGACTAGAGCTAGGCATTCAATACCACCATCCCCTCAAAACTAATCAATAAGCTTCAAGACTTTGGCCTCACTACTGTCTTTTGCAATTGGCTCCTCAATTTGCTCACTTGCAGTCAGTTTGGTCTGGTAATCATCTCCATCAGCACAGGTGCACCATACGGTTCCGTGCTTAGCCCCCTACTCTACTTTCTTTACACTTATAACTGTGAGGCTAAGCACAGCTCTGATGCCTTATTTAAGTATGCTGAAGACACTACTGTCATTGCCAAGTCAAAGGTGGTGACGAATCCACATCTCGGAGGGCGATTGAAAATCTGTCTGATTGGTGTTACAACAACAACCTGTTACTCAATGTCAGCAAGACCAAGGAGCTGATTGATTTTAGGAGGAGGAAACCAGAGGTTCATGCTCCAGTCCTCATCGGGAGAGCACAGGTGGAGACAGTCAACAACTTTAAGTTCCTCAGTGTATCATTTCAGAGGATCTGTCCTGGGTGCTGCACACTAGTGCCATTATGAAGAAAGCACAGTAATGCCTCTGCTTTCTTAGAAGTTGGCAAAGATTCAGCATGTCACCTAAAACTAAAGCTTCTCTAGATGTGCGGTGTAGAGAATATTGTCTGGGTGCATCACAGACTAATATAGTAACACTTAATAACTTTGGATGGGAAACCTACAAAAAGTAGCGGGTACAGCCCAGTCCATTATGGGTAAAGCCCTCCCCAGCACTACGTACATCTGTACAGAGCACTGTCACAGGAAAGCAGCATCATTATCAAGTACCCTCACCACCACCCACGTCATGAGCTCTTCTCACTGCTGGCATCAGGAAGAAAGTACATGAGCCTCAGGACCCACATCTTCAGTCTCAGGAATAGTTAATGTTCTACAGCCATCAGGCTCTTGAACCAGAGAGAATAACCTCCTTGCCCCATCACTGAACTGTTTCCAAACCTGCTTTCAAGAACTCTACAACTAATTTTCTCAATATGTATGTATTATTATTTTTATTTTTATCATTTTTTTTCTTTTCTTTCTTTTTGTGTTTGCACACTTTGTTGTTTTAGCACATTGATTGTTCATAGTCCCACTGGGGGCAGTTCTTCATTTATTCCATTATGTTTTGTGTATTTACTGTGAATACCCACAAGAAAGTGAATCTCATGGTCGTATATGCTAACACAGATGTACTTTAATAATAAATTTACTTCGAACTTTTCAGCCATCTACCAGTCAGGATCATTGGTATTGGTATTATTAGATACAAGTTTTCAAACACCTTCAATTTAAAATACACATATTTCTATTCTAGTACGTTCTAGTATCAATTGTTTGGTGACAATAAAGTATAAAGTATGAAGTATAAAAGCGTCATACTCTCTTCCTTCCCTATACAGTAGTAACTCCAATTTTACAACCCTCTGCAAGCTCCTTCTTTGGCTTTTCATCCATCTCCAGTCCATGTGTCCCAAAACTGATCATCACTGCTTGGGTCCCCTTAGATGTAACCTCTAGAATAACTTCTGCAAACATCTCAGCATCTCCAACTCTCCAGAATTTTCTTGGGACTTGAAGCAGTCTAAATATTCAGCAATCAATATTCAGCAAAGGGTCTGAACATCTCCAAGGGGAAATAAGTCAATTAATCCAACCATATTGTCTCACACCTGCCATCTGTCTGTACATTACTGAAGATCAGTGTTCCCTCAATCTTGCCAGCATTTTAAAATTATCGTTCCAAAATTAGAAGTTGGTTTTGTAAAGGCTAGCCATTACTGCACTCAGTGTTTTTTTTTCCAATTCGTGCTTGATTTCACCGCGTTTCACTTATGTTTCAAACAGAACAGCTGGAGCACATGTGAAAAACTCTGCACATTATGCAGAAGTTTGAGTTGTTCTTGCACATGTGAAAAGTAAATCAGCAAGGTTGAATGAATCACCTAAGTGGCTTTAGGGTATTCAGCCATCAGACCCCACAGTGACTTGGGTGCATTGAGTTGAAAATAAGCACCAAAAATATATCCTACTGTGACTTTACAGAAGAGCTTTTTGCCAGTCAGTTCTTTGCTTAGTTTGTTATGTTTTTGGAGATGAACTTAAATTTTGGATCTGCTACCTATATACCTAGAATGGCATTTATCAGGGGATTGCTGTAACACTACTGTGGTTGTTTGCTTATGTGTATATTAAGATCCTTTAATTTGACTGACAAATGATATTAAAATATCTTGAAGCAAAAGTTTCAAAGTTTTCGAAGGTACATTTAATGTGAGAAAAATGTATACGATATACATCCTGAAATGCTTTTTCTTCACAACTATCTACGAAAACAGAGGAGTGCCCCAAAGAATGAATGACAATTAACTGCTAGGACCCCAAATTCCACCCCCAGCTCCCCTCCCTCCCGCGCATAAGCGGTAGCAAGCATGATTCCCCCTCCCCCTGGCAAAAAAAGCATCGGTATCCACCACCAAGCACTCAAGCGTGCAGCAAAAGCCACAGCAAAGACACTGACTTGCAATACTACAAACTCTACGCATTCACCCAGTATTTGACATACCATTGGTTCTCTCTCTCCTTAATAAGGGAGAAAGAGATGTCTCCGTTTCACAGCGAAAGGGGAGACATAACAAACTACTCGCTGGCTTACGATGTTAGAAGTCCATTGCATCTCTTTTACCAAGCTCTATGCCCAAAGATCTCAAGTCTCTGGGCACACACCCAAAGTTCTTCTGGCTCCTATGACACACCGGTCTGTCGAGACATCAACCTTCGTTCCGCCTGTCTCCAGAGCCCCGAGATGCTAGGCCTCCAAGGGGGAGCCAAACTCTTCAGCCACACCCTTGGCATGTCAGATAACGGCCTGTCATGAAATCCCGTGAGCATGTTCCCACTCCCACAAAGAACCTGAGAACTGCATTGAAGTCTGGGAAGAATTTGTAGTTGTTTTATTATAATCATCACATGTATGAGGGACAGAGCAAAGCTTTGTTTTTGTTAGCTCTCCACACAGATAAATCCTACAATGTCATTAGATTATCAAAGTACAAAAGTGTCACCATATACAACCCTCAATTTTATTTTCTTGTGAACCTACTCAACAAATCCATAGAATCATAACAATGAACGACTGTTAAATTAAGGCTTTCAACAGAATGCAGAAGACAGGAAACTGTGCAAATATAAAAAGAAGAAATAACAATATAAATGAAGAAGCAGTGAATATCGTGAACATGACATGAAGATTGCTTGAAAGTGAGTCCATTGGTTATGGGAACATTCCAATGATGGGATAAGTGAAGTTATCCACTTAGTTCAAGAGCCTTATGTACGGTTTCATATAGTTAAAGGGTCTTGAATAAATGGGATAACATCACTCAGCTTTATAATAGCAATAACAAAATTTAGAATATAATGTGATATAATTATAGAGGAAGTGCTGTGCAGGTAGACAATAAGACGCAAGGCCATGATGAGGGATATTGTGAAGTGAAGAGATCTTCTTCACCATTTAGGTTATGCTGCATATTCAGTTCAGTGTGTGCCACATTAAGCATTTATTTAGGTAACTCTAATTTGAACTTGAACATTTTGTACTCATTTAGTGCAACTTGGGGGTGGTGGAGATGTTCTACAACATGGAGAAACAGGGAAAGAAGATTAGGTTTGCAGTTGCACAAGAAGGAGGAGGCATCCAAAATCTCCTACCCTCCATCATCATCATCATCATCACCACCATCATCATCAATATCATCATCATCAGGTGCCGTGCCCAGTTTGAGCTTTGACTGCCATGGCCCACACACTCCTGTTTCGTGTCAATTGGGTCAGTTCATTGGTATTCATTTCCAGTTCTCTGGCTGCTGTCTCCATCATCATTTATCTTTGTCTTCCTCCTGCTTTCCTCCCTTCAATCTTTCCCATAATTGCGGTGCATTCTAGCTCCTCTTTCCTAATCACATGTTTAATGAAGTTACGTTGCCTTTTCATGATCTCATACATTATTTCTCTTTTTGTGTTTGCTCTGTTCATGATATCCTCGTTATTGTTATAATTATCCTCGTTATCATGACATTCTCACCTTCCATCACCCTCCTTGAAAAAGGAAAGGTTCCTGAGTGCTCATGTAGGAGTCTGTAAGGGAGGGTAGGAGTGAAAGATGTATTCTCAATAGAATAAAATGGAATAGATGATGTCAAGAAGCATGAAAAAAGTAGAAATTTCCAGCACATGGGAACTGAGAGAGCAAGGGAGGTTCACAGGAGATTGATAGGAGATATGCCGATCAACGTTAAAAACATAGGATGTGTCTTACCCATGATAAGGAAAGCAGAAATTTCCACATCAAAGTAGGAGGTTGGGTTTGAGAAACCATAGAAACCATAGAAACTACAGCACAGAAACAGGCCTTTTGGCCCTTCTTGGCTTTGCCGAACCATTTTCTGCTTAGTCCCACTGACCTGCACACAGACCGTATCCCTCCATACACCTCCCATCCATGTATCTGTCCAATTTATTCTTAAATGTTAAAAAAGAACCCACATTTACCACCTCGTCTGGCAGCTCATTCCATACTCCCACCACTCTCGGTGTGAAGAAGCCCCCTCGATGCTCCCTTTAAACTTTCCCCCCTCACCCTTAACCCATGTCCTCTGTTTTTTTTCTCCCCTTTCCTCAGTGGAAAAAGCCTGCTTGCATTCACCCTATCTATACCCATCATAATTTTATATACCTCTATCAAATCTCCCCTCATTCTTCTACGCTCCAGGGAATAAAGTCCTAACCTATTCAACCTTCCTCTGTAACTGAGTTTCTCAAGTCCTGGCAACATCCTTAAACCTTCTCTGCACTCTTTCAACCTTATTTATATCCTTCCTGTAATTTGGTGACCAAACTGAACACAATACTCCAGATTCGGCCTCACTAATGCCTTATACAACCTCATCATAACATTCCAGCTCTTATACTCAATACTTTGATTAATAAAGGCCAATGTACCAAAAGCTCTCTTTACGACCCTAGCTACTTGTGACGCCACTTTTAGGGAAATTTGTATCTGTATTCGCAGATCCCTCTGTTCTACTGCACTCCTCAGTGCCTTACCATTAACCCTGTATGTTCTACCTTGGTTTGTCCTTCCAGCGTGCAATACCTCACAATTGTATGAATTAAACTCCATCTGCCATTTTTCAGCCCATTTTTCCAGCTGGTCCAAGTCCCTCTGCAGGCTCTGAAAACCTTCCTCACTGTCTAGTACACCTCCAATCTTTGTATCATCAGCAAATTTGCTGATCCAATTTACCACATTATCATCCAGATCATTGATATAGATGACAAATAACAATGGACCCAGCACTGATCCCTGTGGCACACCACTAGTCACAGGCCTCCACTCAGAGAAGCAATTCTCTACCACCACTCTTTGGCTTCTTCCATTGAGCCAATGTCTAATCCAATTTACCACCTCTCCATGTATACCTAGCGACTGAATTTTCCTAAATAACCTCCCATGCGGGACCTTGTCAAAGGCCTTACTGAAATCCATGTAGACAATATCCACTGCCTTCCCTTCATCCACTTTCCTGGTAACCTCCTCGAAAAACTCCAATAGATTGGTCAAACATGACCTACCACGCACAATGCCATGTTGACTCTCCCTAATAAGACCCTGTCTATACAAATGCTTGTAGATTCTGTCTCTTAGTACTCCCTCCAATAACTTACCTACTACCGACGTTAAACTCACCGGCCTATAATTTCCCGGATTATTTTTCGATCCTTTTTTAAACAACGGAACAACATGAGCCACTCTCCAATCCTCCGGCACCTCACCCGTAGACGGCGACATTTTAAATATTTCTGCCAGGGCCCCCGCAATTTCAACACTAGTCTCCTTCAAGGTCTGAGCGAACACTCTGTCAGGTCCCGGGGATTTATCCATTTTAATTTTCCTCAAGGATAAAGGTTTAATTCTCAGTAACATGAATTGAGAAACAAAGACGGGTTGTTGGAGAAAAAACTGGATGAAAAATTCCACAGCATCCTGTGGGCTACTCCATTTATTTCTAAATGAGGGAAAATGAAATTGTGATGGAATTGTTTATTGTTCATTACGAGTGTAAAGCAAATAAATGGTACACAAACATAGTGGGCAGAAGGTATTGTTCTGTTCTATTGCATTGCTGTTAGGATATGAGCAGTCAACTCCAGTATACATTAAATTGCGGTACAGAAATAGCCACACCAAGTGACAGTCTGAAATGTCTTCCGGACCCAATTGGTGAAGAATTGTTTATCTGAAAAAGGAAGCTGACCAAAGCTGCTGTGGAAGCTTGTCATTAATACTACAACTGGAGGTTAGCCAAAGATATTGACACAGACTTGAGGGGAGGTTTACGATTCAGATGGTGCAGGTACAGAGTTGGCACAGGGGTATTGAAAAGTTGGATAAGCAGACCTGAGGCATATTCCTTACTTAAATTGCTTCTGCACACATTTTCCATTAAGCTGTATTTGGTGTTTTGGAGTGCTGGTCATATTTGTGTCACATTTTTCATAAGTCACAGAATGAATGCAAAGTAATTAAGATAATATATTTTACAAATTTGCATATTGCTGGGATTATACATTGCTCTTAAAGCAAATCAAGGTCTTTTCAAGGTGAAAGAAGCTATGGTTGGTATTAATGGTTTCTCATAGTTTTGTAATTGTTATTAAAATTGAGATACTTTTCAATTTATATATACATTTCAGAAAAAGGTTATTTCATAGAGAATTTAGAGGTAAAACTGGACTATTTGGTTGTTCATGGAGTGTGTTTTGTTAAAATCGATGCCATATTTTTGAAGATATTAATATACATCTACTGAACAATCAGAACATAATATCATTTAGAGTACAGTATTGATTGACACCAGCAAGGCAGTGTTGGAACTCAACACACCAAATAACATTTTCTCTTAAATAAGTATAGCTGAACATATTCAGAACAGAAAGAAACCCCTCCAGCAATGCTTACAGGCACCATCAGACACTCGGGTTGATTTCTTCTTGCTATAACTGTAGCTCTACATTACATATCTTCAAGGAGCGACTAAAGGACCCCGTGGAGTTTTCAACTTTCTACCATCTTCGGAACATAACATTAAATGATATATCCCCTACAATACAGCATTCCATGGAAAATGAACACATGGATGCCACAAAGGATAAACTAATAGAAGGATGAGGGGAAAGCAGCAGAACAGGTCTGTTAATATGGAGGCAAGTCAACACAAAACAGACAGCCACAGAGAGACTGAAGATGTTGAACATATGCAGCAAAACCCACAAAATGCTGGAGGAACTCAGCAGGTCTGGCAGCATCCATGACAGAAAATGAACTGAAATGAACAGAAGGCTGAGACCCTTCATCAGAACTGGAAGAACCTAGTGACAGTGACAATTTTGTCAGAGTTGACAGGTTTGTCAGTGTGCCTGGGACACTCAGTCCATGACTTACATCAATTTTGATATTGAATGTCCAATGTTTTCAAAGGGTGGAGATTTTGTTCCATTGAGGTGAACTTATCATGGACTGAGAGGCAATCAGTGTCCAGTGGAAGGAATACCTTAAAGACTCTTTCCTTGACATGACTGCCCTTAATGTCAATCAATCTCCTATATAATGCCTCAAAACAATCTTCTATTTCAGGAACTATGGATCATTTTCAGATCATTTCCACACACACCTTGTATCAGTGCAAACTTGTGTCAAGCAAAGCTGTCTCAATTCTCCAACGCTCATCTTAATTTACTTTGCAGCAATGCAGATCCTTGTCTTTAACAGATGTTCTTAATCAAGCGAAGATAATTCACAGTACCAATGGAAACATTTTGATCTGTATTACTTCAAAACCTAAACCAAGATAACATTCAAGATTCAGGATTGCTTAATGTAATTTCCAGTACGCAAGTGTAAAGGAGAACAAAATAATTGTTACTCCAGATCTGATATTGTCCTGTTTTGTATCTCCAGAAACTAATTGAAGGAAAACATGGGAGGTGGGAAAACAAAAACATTTGTAGGTATGTTTACCTTAGTGAGGCTTTCAAATGTGTTGTGGTGGTGTAATGATGTATGCCATCATGTACTTGTATATAACTGGTAAAGAATTATGTAAACAACAAAGAATGCTTAATCAAATGATATATTTACAATATTACTCAAACACTACTGAAATATTAAATAAACTACAGATACAAAATACAAAAATCAAAATAAGATAAAACAAAATAATAATGATAATAAAACACAATAAGTATAAATACATAATAAGGCAGCTTATAGACATTGATTGTATGTCCAGAAAGTGACACTAGACAGAGGCTGATTGGAAATGATGACGTTGTGGGAGGTGTGGAAGGTGGGTAAGTGGGAAAAGTAACTGCTTTCTGAGTCTGGTGGTCCTGATGTGGATGTGATGTAACCTCATTGCTGATAGGAATGAGACAGAAAGTCCATGAGTAGGGTGGGAAGGGTCCTCCATTTTCTGGACCTTTTCTGTTACCTTTCTGGATATATATCCTTGATGGTGGCTAGGCTTGTACCGGTGATAAATTCAGAAATTTTGACAACCATTCAACTTCAGTCATCGAGCTACCATATGCAGACAATGCCAATATCTGGACACACTTAGGGATCAACTTGCAAGTCATCAAGTCATTTATTCAGGCATTTCAGAGCTTAACCATGTATTACTACACTGCTTGCATCATGGGTGCCTCACTTGGTAATGAAGGCAGAGTTGATGACTAAAGTCATGATTACATTTAGAAAGGCAGCACAATCTTTAACATCCCAAGGAAAAGTGTTTGAAGATCAAGGCATCAAATATCATGCCAACCCTGAGCAGCAATGATTGACAACTTCTTGTTTGGTCTGAGTTTATAGACCTCTTACAATAACAAAATATGTATTTATTTATTTATTTATTTGTTTGTTTGTTTATTTATTTATGTATTTATTTTAGATTATGAGAACACTCAGTCCTCTTTTATTGTCATTTAGAAATGCATACATGCATTAAGAAATGATACAATGTTTCTCCAGAGTGATATCACAGAAAACAGGACAAACCAAAGGCTAACACTGACAGAACCACATAATTATAACATATAGTTACAGCAGTGCAAAACAATACCATAATTTGATGAAGAACAAACCATGGGCATGGTAAAAAAATAGTCTCAAAGTCCCCGAGTCAATGGACTCCTGAGATCCCGATAGCAGGCGGCAAAAAGGAGAAACTCTCTGCCATAAACCTTCAGGCACCGTCAACTTGCCGATGCCTTGGAAGTAGCCAACCACAGCCGACACAGAGTCCATCCGTCCGAAAACTTCGAGCCTCCGACCAGCTGCTCTGATACAGCCTCCCGAGCGCCATCCTCTGCCGAGCACCTTCGACCTTGCCCCGGCCACTGAAACATACAAAGCTGAGGATTTCGGGACCTTCTACTCTGGAGATTCCGGTTACCACACAGTAGCGGCGGCAGTGAAGCGGGCATTTCAGAAGTTTTCCAGATGTTCCTCTGTACTCTCACATCTGTCTCCATCAAATCAGAATTGTGCACGGTCCCCTACTTGACAGATAATCGATATTCATCATATTTGAAGGGGTAAAAACAATGTTGCTTCTACAAAATCCACTAAAGGCAAAAACAGATTAAGTGAGCCAATATCAGCATTTCCCCAGGCCAAAGTCCCCAGAATTAAGATCTTAAATTATGCACTCTCTTCTCTAATAGATAGGCCACATTATGTTTTTGAGCTGTGATGCAAGCAAGAGATTACCAATGGTCGAAGTATGTTCTCAAAGCTTCCTTGAAAGGTATAATATCAAAGAATTCCATGAGCATTTTACATGATTTAGGATGCGTGAGATGGAATTGTGCATCCCGGGTTCATTTATCAAGGGCAAATAGAATAGCTAGCGGATGCCTTCAAATGCTCCAATGGCAGACTCTCCCGGTTACTGCACTGCCTCTCCTCCCCAGGTCTGCTTCAGAAGATGCAGCACTATCTTCATTTTGACATTAGCAAAACTCAGTATGATGTCACCTGTCCATCTAAACAGCCAATTATCATTAAGTGCCTGGAGAGTGTGAACTTTTCCCTGCAGTTGGATTGCTGTATACATGATTGCTTTCTGGATGTTGTGTCTGGCTTACATAGAGAAGTGTATATATGAGCCAGATAACCCTGAGATAATTTTCCTTGCACTGTATTGTGAATATGTACGCATTTGGCCCCTAAGAATTTGACATCCTTTGCAGTTTCAATAGCCAGATATCAGTGTAGCGATATCAGTCAAACAGAAACTAAAAGTAAGTTAGAACTGGTTGACTGGAGTTGAAGCTAACATCTTATATTATAAATTGCAATACTTATTTTTTATACTAGTTCATTTATTGAATGAATGTGTGTGTTTATTTGGGTCACCGTAGCACGAATGTGTGAAGAATGCACCTGTGCTTTAGCACATTTAAAAAAAATATCTCATGTCATATGATATGGTCAATCATGGTCCTTGACCATGATTGTTCTTGGCCAATTTTACAGAAGTGATTTTGACATTGCCTTCTCTGGGCAGTGTCTTTACAAGTCGGGGTGACCCCAAGCATTACCAACACTCTTGAGAGATTGTTTGCCTGGCGTCAGTGGTCACATAACTAGGACTTGTGATATGCAACAGCTGCTCATACGATCATCCACCACCTGCTCCATTTATCATTTCAATTGATGAAAAAAGAAGTTAAATTCTATTTACTAAAGGAAAGTAATCTTGTGAGAATTAATCATCTTGCTACAGATACACTTTCAAAAGTACTTCTATTTAAATATATATCACCTTTGAGAATATGTTTAAAAGTAAACAGCACAGTTAGACTTCCTACTTAATAGCCTTAAGAGTTCTATATAGTATACTTTTATATAGATCTCTGAACTCCATTTTCTAGGATTTTCAATAATTTAAGTACCTCTGCATATAGACAAGGGCAATTACTCCGAACTTCAAATAAAATATTTTGTCTGATTTGGCCTTTGTTAAAAACGCAATATCCTGTTTCACATATACTTTTACTGTTATTAGCTTACAGATATGAGTTATTCTTTAGTTCCCACTTGGATACCTGTGGATTTAGAAAGTTGTAGGTCTAGTTTCCTTATACACAGTGGGCTTTTCTGATTATGTGAGAAACATGGAAATATTGATTCCGCAAAGAACTGGAACAGAGCAATTTCTTAAAAATCACAGCTCCTTTCTTCAGTTTCTGCCATTGTATTACTTATACAGAAATTATTGAGCTGAAGATTTTAAAGCGTTTCACCTAAAATAATAGCTATTCTATGTTTCAACATACCATGGTAGTGTAACAGTTAGTGTGATGCTATTACAGCTTGGGGCATTGGACTTTAGACTTCAGTCCCGGTGTCCTCTGTAAGGAGTTTATATGTCCTCCCTGTGAAATATGTGGGCTTCCTCCAGGTGCTCTGGTTTCTCCCACAGTCCAAAGATGTACCAGTTAGTAGGTCATAGTAAATTGTCCCATGATTAGGCTAAGGTTAGATCTGCAGGGTGATAGTCATAAGTGCCTGAAGGGCCTATTCTGCACTATATCTTTAAATAAATAAGTAAATATTGTATATATGTTTTTTATCTGGCTGATATATGTTTTTATCTGGCTGATTATGTTAAATGATCAGCTGCGTTTTAAAAATATGCTTCACCCAGCAGACTAAAGAACTGTTCTGCTACTATGTAATACGGAGTTTTTATACGTTAACTTGTGCCAGTTTGATGAATTAGATCCTGGTCAATGCAGAAAAAATCAAAAGGCATTTGCAACATTGTACAGAACAGGATTATGGTGTAGCAAATAACAGAACAGAGAAAGGACAAAATATGAAGGTAAGCTAGCCAATAATATTTCAACAAGGATGCCAACAGATTTTTCAGATACACTGGATAAAGGGTAACGAAGAATGAGAGGGGATATTGGACCACTGGAAAATGATCTTGGAGGAATGGGGAACAAAGAAATGACGGATGAACTGAACAAGTATTTAATGACAGTCTGCACCTTGGAATACACTAGCCAGAAATTTGGAAGTGCCAGGGGACAGAAATGAGTGTAGTTGCTATTACTAAGGAGAAGCTGCTTAGGAAGTGGAAGTTCTGAAGGTAGATAAGCCACCTGGACTAGATAGACTACATCAAGGGGTTCTGAAAGAGGTAGCTGAAGAGATTGTGGAAGCACTAGTAATGATTTTTCAAGAATCACTATTTTCTGAAATGTTTCTGGTGGACTGGAAAATTGCAAATGTCCCTCTACTCCTTAAGCAGGGAGGAAGACAGAAGAAAGGAAATTATAGGCCAGTAGCTGGACTTCAGTGGTTGGGAAGATGTTGGAGTCCATTATTAAGGAAGAGCTGTCAGGGTATTTGAAGGCATGTGATAAAGTAGGCCAAAATCAGCATGGTTTCCTTACGGTGAAATCTTGCCTGACAAATCTGTTAGAATTATTTGAGAAAACAGTCAGCAAGGTAGACAAAGGAGAATTGGTAGATGTTGTTTACTTGATTTTCAGAAGGGCCTTTGTCAGGTTTTGTAACTGCAATACATAAAACGATCTGAATGAGGAAAACATGGAGCCAAAAATACGTGTCATCATTTCACTTGTACTTTAGTGAGACATGCACATACGACATAGTAGCATGACCAAGTATGCCATTTATATTCTTTTACATATAACCTGTAATGAATTATGTAAATGAAGTGTAAGAATGTGTAATCAAACAATATATTTACAATATTACTCAAATGTTACCGAAATATTAAAATACACAACATATTTCTCATTTATATGAGGCTTCTTAACAAGATACTGGCCCATTGTATTACAGAAAAGATAGACATGGATAGATAATTGCCTGAATAGCAGGACGCAAAGAGTCAGAAAAAAGATACCTATTCTGATTGGTTGCTGGTCACTAGTAGTGTTCCATAGAAGTCGGTATTGAGACATTTCTTTTCATGTTTTATGTTAATGATTTGGATAACAGAATTGATGCCTTTCTGGCCAAGTTTGTGGATAATACAAAGATAGGTGGGTGGGGCAGGTAGTTTTGAAGTAAAGCAGGGGGTCTGTAGAAGAACTGAGATAGATTGGGAGAATGGCAAAGAAGAAGCAGATGGAATATAGTGTGCAATATAGTGTATGGTCATGCATTTTGGTAGAAGGAATAAAATCTTAGACTATTTTCTAAATGGGGAGGAAAAGGGACTTAGGTGTCTTTGTGCAGGATTTCCTAAAGGATAACTTGCAGGCTGAGTCAATGGTAAGGAAGGCAAATGTAGCATTAGCATTCATTTCTAAAGTATTGGAATATAAAAGCAAGGATGCAATGCTGAGGCTTTATAAGGCATTGGTCTGAAAACACTTGGATTATTATGAGCAGTTTTGGGCCCCTTGTCTAAGAAAGGATGTGCTGGTATTGGGGAGTTATAAGAGGAGGTTCACAGGAATGATCCCGGGACCAATAAGGTTAATACATGAGGAGTGTTTGATGCCTTTGGGTCTGTACTGGCAGGAGTTTCTAAGAATGAGGAGGCATCTAATTGAAATCTATTGACTACCAAAAGGTTTATAGAGAATGGTTGTAGAGAGGATGTTTCCTATAGTAAGTGAGTCTAGGACCAGAGGCCACAGCCACAAAATAGAGGGATTAATAGAGATAAAAAGAAATTTCATTAGCCAGACTGAATGAATCTGAGGAATTCAATGCCATGGATGGCTGTGGAGGCTGAGTCACTGAGTATATTTAAAGCAGAGGTAGAAAGGTTCTTGATTAATAATGGGCTTCTATGTCTTATGGTCTTAAATAACAAACTGGCTAGACAGTAGAAATTGTGAATTTGGGGTAAGGATGAGCTACTTAGATTGGAGGATGGTAGAAAGTGCTGTGTTACTATTACTGTTCATTACAGCAATAGGTTGGATTTATCAATAAGTTTCAAAAAATAAAAGATGATACCAAACTTGGACCTAAAGAGTACAATGGGCACAGCAGTATAACACAAGAAGATATTCAAAAACCTGCAGGCTTGGTGATTGAATGGGTAATACGTTTACACAGACAATTGTGAGGTGATGTACTGTTGTACAGTAAGTAGATAAATTTTGTACAGTAGGACAGATATGCTTTAAATCATTTCAAAGGACCAAAACAGATGAGTTTTGAAAGCAATGGTAAGTATAGTTCAAAATTTATCAGTTCAAAGTAAAGTACCATATAATACATGGAGATTCATTTTCATTCCGGCATTTACAGGAAAAGAAAGAAATACATAGAATTTACAAAACAAATCCATAAACAAAGACTGACAAACAATGTTCAAAAGAAGACATTTCTGCAAATAAAAATTAACACTGAGAACAAGTTGCAGAGAGTTCCTGAAAGTGAGTTTGTTAGGTCTTTGAATACTTTGACAACTGCGGTGAGTGAAATTATCTGCAACAGTTCAGGAGTCTGATGTTGTAGGGTTATAACTGTTCCTGAATCGAGTGGTGTGGAACCTCCCTCCCAATGAATGTAGTGAGGGGAGAGCATGGCCTTGGCTGGTGGAGGTCCTTGATAGTGGATACTGCTTTCATGTGCTCAGTAGTGGGGAGACCTTTGCCTGTGATGGATGGGCTGTATCCATCACTTTCTGTAGTCTTTGCAATTCCCAAGCATTGGTGTATCCATGTTAGGCCAGTATGCAACCAGTTAGGTTTCCCTCTGCTGTGCATCTATCAAAATATGTCAAAGGATTTGGTGACATTCAGCAACTTCTAAGAAAATAGAGTTGTTTGCATGCACTCTTTGTGATTGCACTTATGTGCTGATCCCAGGACAGATCATCTGATATGGTAATATCAAAGTTACTGACCCTTTCCACATCTGATCCCCTAATGAGGACTTGATCATGCACCTCCAACTTATTCTTCCTGTAGTCAATAATCAGCTTTTTAGTTTTACTGATATTGAGTGAGAGTTTGTTGTTGTGGCATCACTTAACCAGATTTTCAGTCTGTCCATAAAGTCATATAGCATAGAATTATAGTGCAGAAATGAGCCCTTTGGCGTGTCTAGTCCATTCTGAACTGTTATTCTGCCTGGTCCCATTGACCTGCAGCTTGATCATAGACTTCCATACTACTCCCTTCCTTGTACTTATACAAACCTCTCTAAAATCTGTGGAATTTATTACCATAGACAGCTGTGCAGGCCAAGTCATTGAGTATATTTAAAGTGGAGGAAGGGAACTTCTTGATTAGTCAAAGTGTCAAAAGGTACGGGGGAGAAGGCAGGAGAATAGTGTTGAGGGGAAAGCTAATTCAGCCATAATGGAATAGCAGAGCAGCCTTCATGGGCCAAATGGCCGAATTCTGCTCTTATGACTTATGGTTGTATGGTCTAAATTTTGAAGTTGAATGAGCCCCCACCAATTCAGCTGGCAGTTCATTCCACAATCATACCTCTATCAGGGTGAAGTTCTCCCTTAAATAGAGTCATAGGGTCATTGAGCTCTACAACACAGAAACAGGCCCTTCAGTGCATATAGTCCATTCTGAGTCATTGAGCTGCCAATTCCCATTAACCTGCACCTGGACCATAGCCCTCCATACCCTTCCAGTCCATGTACCTATGCAAATCTCTCTTAAATGTTCAAATCAAACCCACATCCACCACTTGCACTGGAAGCTCGCTCCACACTCTCATCACACTCTGAGTGAAGTATTTCTCCCTCAGGTTCCCCTTAAACATTTCCCCTTTCACCTTTAACCCATGACCTTTAATCTCACCTAACCACAGTGGAAATAGCCTGCCTGCATTTTCCCTATCTATACCCCTCATAGGCTGGCTGGTGGCGTAATGGCATCCGGAGCGAAGGCTCCGAGTTTGAATCCAAGTCGGACTTCTCCACCGAGCACACTTTCCATCCGTGTTGGGTTGAGTAGCGAGCTAGCCACTCAGCCTCATTAAAAATAAAGGGTCGAGTCAGGAACGTTCATACCGTGACCTGGTTAATCGGAAAGGAGACCAGTCCTGAAACCACGCGAAAGACAAGAATGGCTGATTGGTGCGACACGCTAAAATTTTTTTTTAAATAAATGTAAAAACCCTCATAATTTTGTATACCTCTGTCAAATCTCCCGTCAATCATCTATGTTCCAGGGAATGAAGTTCTAACCTACACAACCTTTCCCTATAACTATATACTATAAATATATAACTATGTTACAGCTATACAAGACCTTGGTCAGAGCCCACTTGCAGTATTGTATTCAGTTCTGGTCACCACATTACAGGAAGGACGTAGAGACTATAGAAAGAGTGCAGGGGAGACTTATAAGGATGTTGTCTGGATTGCAGAGTGTGCCTTATGAGAATAGGTTGAGTGAACTTGGCATTTTCTCCTTGGAGCGATGAAGGATGAGAGGTGACCTGATAGAGGTGTGTAAGACAATGACAGGTGTTGATAGTGTGGATTCCAGAGGATTTTTCCCAGGGCTGAAATGGCTAACATGAAGGGGCATAGATTTAAGGTGCTTTGAGTAGGTACAGAGGGGATGTCAGGGGTAAATTTTTCACACAGAGAACAGTGGCTGTGTAGAATGCACTACTGGTGATGACGGTGGAGGTGGATACAAAAGGATCTTTTAAGAGCCTTTTAGATAGGTACAAACATATATGGAGCTTAGAAAAATAGAGGGCTATGCGGTAGGGAAATTCTAGGCAGTTTCTAGTGTAGGTTACATGGTCAGCGCAACACAGAGGGCCGAAAGGCCTGTAATGCGCTGTAGATTTCTATGTTCTATAACTCATGTCCTCAAGAATATAAATTTTCTTTGTACTCTTTCAATCTTATTTGCATTTTTCCTGTAGGTATGTGACAAAAACTGAACAAAATACTCCAAATTAGAGCTCAGCAACATCTTATACAATTTCAACATATCATCTCAACTCCTGTACTCAATAGTGTGGACATATATTCCCACATCCCTTTGTTCTACTGTATTCTTCAGTGGCTTACAGTTCACCATGTAATACCCACTCTGGTTGGTTCTCCTAAAGCACAACAATTTAAGGGCTATGGGAAAAGGGTAGGTAGATGGAGCTGAGTTTATGGACAGATCAGCCTTGATTTTATTGAATAGTGGGGCAGGCTTGATGGGCCAGATGGCCTACTCCTGCTCCTATTTCTTATGTTCTTATGTTCTTATGTACTTGTTTGAAATGAATTCCATCTGCTTTTTTTTTAGATCATTTTTCCAGTTGGTCCAGATCCCACTACATGTTTGATAGTCTTCCTGGCTGTCTACTACAACCCCAATCATCCACAAATTGCTGATCAAATTTACTCCATTATCATCCAAATCATTGATACAGATCAGCCTTTCTCAACCTTTTTTCCCTGGAAGAGACCTTGAAATAATTTTTAGGTCTCAAGGAACCCCTGCATAAGAACTATAGTGATATAATGGTCCAAAAATAATTGTCAATGCTCTTTTGAGTAGTGAATGAATTTTTAGCCAACCTTTCTTGAAAGAAACAGATAGCTAAGCTTAGCTTACCTTTCTTGAAATTAATCTCTTACTTTCCCTTTCATAAATTAAAAAAAACTCATAAGGAAAACATAATACATTTCTGTTAAATTACTGATTTAAGCCAAAATGGGATTTCATTTTTCTAAAGGCAGGTTCAATAGATTTAATTTAAATAAAGGTTGTTAACTGATTTTAATTAATGAAAATTTATTGAAAATGTTGAAAAATCATAAACCAAGGCATAATAAATAACTAAAAAATAAAACTGCAAAAAATATGAAACTTCACAATACAATTCACTTTTAACCTGCATAATCCACCTTCTGCAATGTTTCCAACAACAGCAAAGTGGTCAGCCAACAGCTGAGACATGGTGCATAACATTTCCTTATTTAGAATGAAAATTTCCCTCCAATTTTCTACTGCATTGGTAGGGTTTGTTCTCTCCCATAAGTCAGTTGGTGGTGCATAAGAGGAAGTTGGGGGAGGTTATTTGGAGGGAGAGGCTGACATCACAGCTCAAGTTGGGCGAGTCAATTCAATGCTCAGAAAACACACTTCATGCTCACCATCAGCCTACCATCCACTCCTTTGTGCAATACAGTGATCACTGATTATCAGCCTACTGTCCTCCCCCAATTACCAGCAGCCTCCTCATCTCGCATCAAAAACTGAGAATGGACTGAACCAAATAAGCACAGTCCTACTGTGTACTGCCATACTGGGCTGAGAGATCTTTACTAAGATTGCTAATGAGGCTGCTTGGTCACTGCCCACCACTGCAAGTGCTAGAATAAAAAAAACTATGTTTTTATTTTTTCAATCATGATCTCTCACAGAACCCCTAGCGACCTCTCATGGAACCCTAGGGTTCCACGGAATCCCAGTTGAGAAACCTTGATATAGATGACAAACAACAACAAACCCAACACTGATTCCTGCAATACCCCAATAGTCACAAGCCTCCAGTCAGAGAAGCAGCCATCTACAACCACTTTCTGGCTTCTCCCGTGATTCCAATTTCCTACCTCACCTTAAATGCCAAACAACTGAACAATTTTGAACAAATTCCCAAGTAGGACTTTGTCAAATGCCTTTCTATAGTCCATGTAGACAACATCCACTGCATTTCCTTCATCAACTTTTCTGAAACATCTTTGAAAAACTCCATAAGTTTGGTTAGACATGACCTACCAAGCATGAAGCCATGTTGACTATCCCCAATCAATCTTTGTCTATCCAAATACTTATATATCCTGTCTGAGGGAATACCTTGTCTGGTCCTGTGGATTTATCCATCCAAATTTGCCTCAACACACAAAATATCTCCTCCTCTGTAAGCTGTATATGGTCCATAACCTGGCTGCTGCTTTGCTTCACTTCAAGAAGACTCTGCTTGTTTCTCTCTCTCCCAACTAAATGCAGATCTCCACCATCTCTTTTGGCTCCATGCATAGATTACCTCTCTGATTTTGTCGCTCACTATTCTTTTGCTCTTAATATGTCAGTAGCCCTTAGGATTCTCCTTCACCTTGTCTGCAAGAACAAACATATGTCTTTATAGCCCTCCAGATTTCCTTCTTGTGTTCTCTTGCATTTGTTACACTCCTCCAGTACGTCATTTGTTCCTACCTGCCTCTACCAGCTATGTACCTCCTTTTTCTTAACTAGGGCCTCAATATCTCTCAAAAACCAATGTTCCCTAAACCTGTTATCTTTGACTTTTATTCTAACAGGATTATACAAACATATTACTCTCCAAATTTCACTTTTGAAGACCTCCTACTTACCAGTCTACCTGCATCAGAAAACAGCCTGTCCCAATCCACACAAGCCAGAGCTTTTCTGATCCCATCAAAATGGGCTTTTCTCCAATTTAGAATCTCAACTTGAGGACTAGACCTATCCCTTTCCATAACTAGCTTAAAATTAATGGGATTGTTATCACTAGCTGCAAAGAGTTCCCTTACACAATCTTCTGTCATCTTCCTCGTTTTATCCCTTAATGGGAGATCTAGTATTGCACTATCTTTATTAGGAATTTCTAGCACTGATTAAGGAAACTTTCCTTAATATATTTCACAAACTCTTTCCCATCCAGCCCTTTTATAGTATAGAAGTCTCACTTAATATCTGGAAAAATTAAAATTACCTAATATCACATCCTTATGTTTCTTTCAAAAGTCTGCAATGATAAATTTACTCCTCTAAGTCCCGTGGACTGGTGGGTGGTCTACAATATAATCCCATTAACATGCTCATACCTTTCTTATTCCCCAGTTCTATCCATAAAGCCTCATAAGATAAGCTCTCTGGTCTATCTGCCGTGATAGTTTCCCTGACTAATAATGCTACCCCTCCTCCTTTAATCCCTCCCGCACTGTCAAGTTAAAACAACCGACTCCCAGGATATTGAGTTGCCAGTCCTGCCGATCCTGCAACCGAGTCTCACTAATGGCTGCAATTCTGCATGCTGATCCATGGTCTAAGCTCATCCATCTTTCCTTCAATACACCTTGCATTGAAATCAATCCTACCATGCTTAACCTTTTGATTTCTGACTTTATACATCAGCTTAACAACATCTTTCTCCACAGCCACTCCACTATCTGTTCTGGCACTCTAGTTCCCATACTCCTGCAACTATAATTTAAGTCTCCACCCCTCCTCCACGCAGAACTGACAAACCTTTCTGCTGGATATCAGTACCTCTTCAGTTCAGGTGCAAACCGTATCTTCTGTACAGGACCCATCTTACCTGTGATCCAAAATTCCTAAAGCCTGAAGCACTCTCTCTTACACCAATACCTTAGCCTCATGTTAAACTGTATGATTTCCTATTTCTGGCCTTACTGGCACATGGTGTGAATAGCATTTCTGACAATTTTGAATGTCCTGTCATTTAGCACCTAACATAGCACCTAACTCCTTGAACTCACTTTGCAGGACCTCGACACCTCTGCTACCCTTGTTATTGGTACTGACATTGACCGAGGCCTCTGACTGCCTCCCACTTAAGAATAGTGTGGACTCGATCTGAGATGTCCTTGACCCCCACCATCCTGGAGGCCACGTACCATCTGGGAAACTCCTTTATGTTCCCCTAAACAATGATTCCCCTATTATTACGGTTTGCTTCTTATCCCACCTTCCCTTCTGAGCTACAAAACCAGACTCAGTCCCAGATACTTGACTGCTGTGGCTTTCCCTGTGAGGTCATTCCCCTTAACATTATCTAAAGTATTCTTGAGGGGAATGTCCACAAGAATAGTCTACACTAGCTGCCCTCCCCTTTCCACATCTTGTCAGTCATCCTGTTGCCTGTATCCTGCATCTTGGATGTAACTTCTTCTCTCTGTGTCCTATCTATCTACCCCTCAAGGTCCCAAATGGTCCAGAGTTCATTCAGTTCCAGCTCCAACTCCTTAACATGGTATGTTAAAAGCTGCAGCTGGATGCATTTCTTGCAGGTGTAGTCAATAGGGGCGCTGGAGATCTCCCTGCCTTCCCATATCTCACAAGTGGAGCACTCCACTATCATGCCTGACACCTCCATTGCTCTCCAGTGTGCAATAAGAAAGAAAGAAAGAAAGAATAAATAAATATAAAAAAAATCTACTTACAGCCATAGTCTCACTTCACCAAGGCCTCAATTTGCCACTCTAACACTGGCCCACTCATATAATGGCCACTCATGTAAAACTTAACTACTTTTTATTGAACATTATGCCCAACCTTATGATCTCCTCAGGAACTATGGAGCACAGAAAGTGCCATCTGTCAGCTCCGATTTGTTTTTTTTAATTTACTGCTAAAATGTTTCATCCTTAACTCTAACTCTGGTTCTGGTCTCACCCAACCGCAATGAAAAATAGCCTGCTTGCATTAACTCTACCTATAACTCTCATAATTCAGAATGCCTCTATCAAATCTCCCCTCATTGTCCTGTGCTCCAGGGAACAAAAAAATCTTAACCTTTTCTACCTTCCCCTAATATCCAGCCTCCCTTCTTCATGTCAATTTGTCATCACGTTTGATTCAGCCAATAACACTGCTGTCATCAGCAAACTTAAATATGACCTTGGAGCTGTACTTCACCATGCTGTCATTGAGTAAAGCAGGGGGCTCAGCACACAACCTTGTGGTGCATTTGTGCTGTTGGTGAATGTAGAGGAGATGTTTTTCCCAATCTGTATGAACTGTAGTCTGCCAGTGAGGAAACTGAGGATCCAGTTGCACAGGAAAATATCAACACACTGGACTTGGAGCTTAGTGATGAGTTTCAAGAGAATGATGATGGGTTTCAAGGGGCTGAACAGTAGTAAATGAAGAACATCCTGATCTATGCATCTTCATTATTCAACTGGTTGAGCTGAATAAAAGGCCAATGAAGTGGTATCTGCTGTTCACCTGTTAAACAGTAAGCAAACTGTGATTACTGGAATCTCTAAAGATTTAGTATTCAAAGTTTTATATTATGTTAAATTCAACAGCTGCAATTTAAAAATCAGACAGTTCAATTAAAAGGACAGTTTTTTGCACTTGAAACAATTTAAAGAATATTACTGGCACACTGTGTACAACTATTGAAGGTGATGCAACGTAAAGTTTGCAAATGTGCTCATTAAAACAAGTGTCCAGAGAATAATTCCATTGGTGGGAGAATCTAAATGTAAGGGCCACAAATATGAGATAATATATCCCACAGGGAAATAGTGAAAGGTTTCTTTACCTGGAGGATGGGTAGAAAGGGTGACATAATACTAAAGTAGTGGTTGAGGCAAATTGCTTAGGAATATTCTTAAGAAAAGTTGGCAAGTACATGAGAGAAAAGAGAAGAGAAAGGTTTGCTGTAAGCCTGAACTGAAGCAGATGGAACGGGAGGAGACTCATGTGGAGTAAGAAAACCAACACAGACAGAGTTGGCAGAGAGCCCTGTCTTTGCCTGCATATTCGATATAATTTCTCTTGTAAATTCAAACAGCGTTCTTATCACTGAGGAGCATGCATTACCTGAAAGCTGAAACAAGTGAAATTAACTTTAACCAGCACTCCCTGGACTTACAATGCAGTCATATTTATAGTTTAGAGTCTCCATCAGTCATTTGGAATAACACAACCTATTTCTCCCTTTTTTGTTCTATTCCTAAACTAAAACATATTTTGCACCATGATTCTGAATTATCTGTAACTTAGGATTGAAAAAAAAAATCTATTCATTTTGAGTACCCTAAGTAATCATAGAATCGACAAAATCTTGGCTTCACTCCTTTAAAAAAATATATTGTATGGGTAAATTTTGCATGTACAACTTGTGCTGATCTCACATTTTGCGTGCTGGGGGAAGAAACAAACTGGTTCAGATACAGGTTTTTACAGTAGTACACCAGGTCACATCAACCAACAGTGGCTCTAAGGATATAACCAAGTTGATTCAAATTCCTATCCTACCAGAGGGTGAACAATAAGCTCTTAGAGGATGATAAATGTGCATAAGTTGGGCAGGGCATTCCATTTTATTTGTTTCATTTCAGGTTCATTTTTGTATCTGTATAAGAACTGCACTTGAGATTTATTCTGTGTTACTGTTAGTAATTTCAAATCTCTTTCTTATAACAATTAAAGATCACTGACACAATGAAAACTGATGAACAATGCTCAGAATTGGGGAGCAAACATTCTGATATGCTAAGTCAAAAGGATAACTATGCCAAAGAAATCAATCATGAAGAGAGATGTTCTCTTCTATTGCATGGTAAAAACTTGAGGTCGAGCTGTAGAATTTCCCAAATATACTTCAGTCACTACTTTATTTTCTTTTCAACACTTGATAGATATAAAAAAAAGATATGTACTTAAGTAGCAATGTTGCTGGTGAGAAGAGCGCATGAGAGAGGCTTTTTTGAATGTACTATGATTTGTAATGTTATTTGTGTGTTCTTTTTTTATATTAATATTACTGAAGTAAATATCTTTGTGTACTTTTAATTTATTTGGAAACACTATTAATAGATCAAAGTGATGTCTCCTCAAATTAGATTTAAAAAATAAATTAGTTTTTATAATTTCTGATCCTGAAAGTAGAGTAACCAACTTCGTCTGTTATCAAAAACTCATTTAGGGCGCCATTAACTTCATGTGTAGATATTGTACCAAGTGCATTTCACATTTTGAACTATAATAGTTTCAGCTGTAGAAAGTATAGTTGGCGCATGGCCAGATGGTTAAGGCGTCGGTCTAGTGATCTGAAGGTCGCTAGTTCGAGCCTCAGCTGAGGCAGCGTGTTGTGTCCTTGAGCAAGGCACTTAACCACACATTGATCTGCGACGACACCGGTGCCAAGCAGTATCGCCCCTATTGTCCTTCCCTTGGACAACATCGGTGGCATGGAGAGGGGAGACTTTATACTTTATACTTTATTGTCACTAAACAATTGGCACTAGAATTTACAATCATCACAGCAATATTTGATTCTGCGCGTCCCGCTCCCTGGATTACAAATATTAAATATTAAAAATAGTAAATATTAGTAAATATAAAAATTTAAATTATAAATCATAAATAGAAAACAGAAAAATGGAAAGTAAGGTAGTGCAAAAAACCGAGAGGCAGGTCTGGATATTTGGAAGGTACAGCCCAAATCTGGATCAGGATCCGTTCAGCAGTCTTATGACAGTTGGAAAGAAGCTGTTCCCAAATCTGGCCGTACAAGACTTCAAGCTCCTGAGCCTTCTCCCGGAAGGAAGAGGGACGAAACGTGTGTTGGCTGGGTGGGCCGTGTCCTTGATTATCCTGGCAGCACTGCTCTGACAGTGTACGGTGCAAAGTGAGCCCAGGGACGGAACATTAGTTTGTGTGATGTGCTGCGCCGTGTTCACGATCTTCTGCAGCTTCGTTCGGTCTTGGACAGGACAACTTCCATACCAGCTTCTGATGCATCCTAGAAGAACGCTTTCTACGGTGGATCTATAAAAATTAGTGAGGGTTTTAGGGAACAGACCAAATTTCTTTAGTTTTCTCAGGAAGTAAAAGCGCTGTTGGGCCTTCTTGGCAATGAACTCTGCTTGGTTGGACCAAGTCAGGTCATTTGTGATATTGACCCCAAGGAACTTAAAGCTTTTGACCTGTTCCACTTGCGCACCACCGATATAAATTGGGTCGTGCAGTCTGCTACTCCTTCTGAAGTCAACAACCAATTCCTTCGTCGTGCTGACATTGAGGGATAGGTTATTGTCTTCGCACCATGCCACCAGGTTCTTAATTTCCTCTCTGTACTCAAACTCATCATTACCCGAGATACAGCCTACAATTGTTGTGTCATCAGCAAACTTATATATTGAGTTTGATCGAAACTTGGCTACACAATCATGGGTGTACAGTGAGTACAGCAGGGGGCTGAGTACACAGCCTTGTGGGGCACCGGTGCTCAGAGTGATTGTAGAGGAGAGCTTGTCCCCTATTTTTACAGCCTGGGTCCTGTCTGTGAGGAAGTTGAAGATCCAACTGCAGATCTGAGTGCTAAGGCCCAGGTTCCGGAGCTTAGGAATATCAATAACTGTGGCACTTCTCTCCCTGATGAACTTAACATATTCTACTCAAGATTCGAACAGGAGAGGAGCATCCCTCTCCCTCAGGATGAACCAGACCTGGTGGCATCGAGAGTCATCGTCACCGAGGAGGACGTTAGAAAGGCCTTCCTGAAGATAAATCCAAGCAAGGCGATGGGCCCAGATGGTGTCTCAGGATGGGTTCTCCAGGCCTGTGCAAGTGAGCTAGCTGGAGTGTTTGCTGACATCTTCAACTGCTCCTTGCATTCCTGAATGACTATCGACCTGCAGCAACTGTTGGTCTTCCATACAACCTTGCCCAGGCCTGTGCACTGGAAACCTTCCAAAGTGCAAATCCATGGTCTCACGAGACTAACAGATGCTTATATATAGAAAGTATAGATGCAAAAATGAACAAAACTGATACCCTTAGAAAGGGAATGTTCTCCCCGCCCTTCACCCGAACTCTCGAAAGTGGCTTTGCTCTGTATAAATCAGGAATCAGGTCATCTAGATTCTAACTTTAGATTCGATTGTTGTAATATGGTGTTATATAATTTGTTTTTGAGCAATATCTGTGTCACTTGGCAATTGGATGCAAAACATATTTTATAACATTGTTCAAACTCTCGTTAATATAAAAAGGTTAACTATTGATAGGTGGCATGAAAAATGATTCACAGTATCCTTCAATGCACTCATAAACCCTCCAAGATTTATCATCCTGTCTGCAAAATAACCTTATCAAGGTGTGCCTGCTGCAAATATTAATCGCCAGCAGTGATTCCTGAGGAATGGACTGTTTATGGAGGGTAGAAGAGCTTAAAAAAAACAGTGTACACTTTGGTATAGTTGTGAAATAACAATCTGCACTACTGTAAGTGTATGCTTAACTAATATATTCATTGATGTTATTGATCGTATGTAATAATCTGTCTGCTTTTCTGACAGTGGTAGAACGAGTATAAGAAATAAGGAGAGAAGAAAGCCATTTGACCTCTAAAGCCCAATTCATCATTCATTAAATAGTGCTCAATTTATTCTATAACAGTTGCACTCTCTTCATTACTAGTTTATCCTTTAATTTCTTCAGTATCCAAATTCTATCAATGTCTGATGTACTGTATGTTGTGTCAAGAAGTTAGATTGCATATTTATAAAGCTCTGGTTAATCTGCATCTGGAGTACTGCAAATAAATGTTGGTTGTCTAATTGTAGGAAGAATGTGGAAGCATTCGAGAGAGTGCTGAGGAGAGTGGTCAGGATTCTTCTCGAATAAGAGGGCATGTGCTATAGGAGGAGGTTGAACAAACTTGGGTTATTCTCTCTAGAACAGCAGAGGCTGAGGAGAGAGGAGTGTTTAAAATTATAGGAGGCATAAATAGAGTAGACAGTCAGGATCAAACTATCTAAAACAAGAGGACATGCATTTCAGAAGAGAAGGGAAAAGTTCAAAGGAGATGTGTGTGGCAAGTTTTTTTGTTTAGACACAGAATGGTGGGTGACTGGAATGCACTGCCAGGTCATTGAGGGAGCAAATACAAAAGAGGCTATTAAAAAGCTCCTGGATCATCATACTATGAGATATAGGAACCAAGTTAGGCCATTCAGCCTGTCAGATCTGCTTCACCATTCAATAATGATTGATCATTTTCTCCTGCATCCCCATTCTGCTGCCTTCTTCCTGCAACCTTTGGCACCTTTACTGATCAGGAACCTACCAGCCTCTGCTTTAAATATATCCAGTGACTTGGCCTCCACAGCCATCTGGAGGCCATTTATTTTGAGACCGTGCCCTCTGCTCCTAGACTCTCCCCTCCCTGAAAAATTCTTCTCAACGTCAACTATATCTCAGCCTTTCATTATTTTGTAGGTTTCAATGAGATCGCCCCCTCATCTTTCTAAATTCCAACAAGTGCAGTATCAGAGCAATCAAACGCCCCTCATACACCAACCCTATCATCTTGTAAACCTCCTCAGGACCCCCTCCAATGTCAGCTCACTCCTCCTTAAATACAGACCCCAAAGCTGTTCAGAAAATACCAAGTGTGGTTTGACCAATGCCGCATAATGCGTCTGTGTTACGACCTTGCTTCTTAAAATGAGTGGGTATAGATCATGTCCCTTCCTTACAGCTGACTTAATCCTGAACTGGGACTCCCAAGTCTCTTTGCACCACTGATTTTTGATTTCTCTGCTTGTTTAAAAGTTCAAAGTATATTTGTTATCATAGTATGTATAAATTATACAACTTTGAAATTTGTCTGCTTACATTCAGCCATAAAACAAGAAACCTGAATGAACCCAATTTAAAAAAAGACCAACACCCAATGTGCAGAAAGAGAGAAAAGTAAACAAATCATGCAAACAACAAAAGCAAGCAACAGCATTCAGAACAAAAGTGAGTCCGAAGACCCAAAGCCCAGAGCAGCCAGAGTAGACCCATAGACTCAGCCTCAAGTCATCACACAGCGGGGCAAGTCAACATGAAGCTCACAGACATGAAGCCCGGAGCAGCCAGAGCAGGACACAGCCTCAGTCTCAGAGTTCAGGGGCGCAGCGAACAGAACCAGCACAACCCTTGCCTCCAGTCGGAGGCATCCTCCCTCTAGAGGCCATCTGGCCCAGCATTTAAATTGTTCAAACACCAGGTCATCCCCCTCACTAGGTTCTGGGCCCTACCACAATGAGACACTTTGGGTCTGAACCCCACCACTGAGTTCCAACCTCGCTTCCAGTTTAGATCGATGGGCTCCAAAACTCCTCTGCTCCAACTTTTTTCCACTCCACTTGCTCCAAGTCTATCTTTGACTTTGTCTCAGTCTCAAACATGCCTCGACCTTGCTCTGACCACTCCCCCTGGACTGTGACTCAACTTTGCTCCAACTTTGCATTGCACTCACACACCTCAACCCTTGAGTCAGCCTCACCTTTGCTTGCCTCTTCATTGTTTGCAGTGATAGTTTACAACAATTTTCCACAGAAAAAGTGTTGTTAATAAAGTATTTAGCTGTATTTCCTGCTTTATGAACTACCAGCAAGTCTTCACCCATCTTCAGTAATGTCATCTTAAACCGGAGTTCAGAAAATAGTTTACACTTTTAATCCTTCTACCAAAGTGCGTGACGCTACACTTCCCTTTGCTGCATTCCTTCTGACACTTTGCCCATTCCCCCAACCTATCCGAGTCATTTGCAGAACTTTTGCTTCCACAACATTAACTTCCCGTCGACCTATACATGATCATCTACAAACTTGCCCGCAAAGCCATCGATTCTGTCATAAGATCATTAACATATAATGTGAAAGCAGCAGAGCTGCACTGACCCTGCAGAACACCACTAGTCTCCACAGCTGACCAGGAAAGCTAACATTTATTCCCATGCTTTGCCTTTTGCCAGTCAGTCTATCTTCTATTCATAATAGTAGCTTTCCTGTCCATGAGTTCCTATCTTGTTTAGCAGCCTCACGTGTTTGCTTCGGAAAATCCAAGTAAACAATAAACATTGATCCTCCTTTGCACTCTAAAATCTTACTAACCACTATAGTCGGGCAAACTGACCTATAATTTCCCATATGTTTCTTGCCTCTCATTTCAAAGAACAGAATGACATTTTTGATTTTCCAGTCCTCTAGAACATTACTATCGTGATTCTTGAAAGATAACTACTATTGGCACCATAATCTCTTCACCTACCTTGTCAGATCATTGAGCTGTAGTCTATCCTGTCCAATTGACTTATCCACCTTCAGACTGCTGTTGCTGGTGTCTTTCACACTGAAGACTAATGAAAAATGCTTATTCAGTTCATTCACAATTTCTTTGTTCCCTATTTCTACTTTTCCAGTGTAATTTTCCAGTGGTCGGATGTCCACTCTTGCATCACCTTTTACACTTTATAGATCCAAGCAAGGTTTTATATTTTCATAATATTATGTAAAAAAAAGGAGCATATAAGAATAAAAGATAAATAATAAATATATTATTGCCTAGCTTATATTCATATTCCATCTTTTCTCCCCGTGCTTTTTTAAAAATCTCTAAATCCTTTAGGTTCCCACCATCTTTTGCAATTTTATAGGACTTCTCTATTGCCTTTATGCTGTTTTTGGCTCCCTTGTCAGATATGGTTGCCTCATTCTCTCTTCAGAAAGCTTGTACTTCATTGGGACAGAATGATCCTGCATCTGTATTACTCCCAGAAACTCCTGTCACCGCTGTTCTGTCTTCACATCAACTACAGCCAGCTCCTAGCTCATACCTTTGTGGTTATTATGCATTTCAATTGCATGTTTTGATGCACATGTGATAAATAAACAAATGTGAATCTGAGCTTCTCTCACTCAAACTGCAAGTTGAATTCTATCATGTCACAATCAATGCTTCAAAGATTTTCTTTACCTTAAGCTCCATCATCAAATCTATTTAATTGACAACACCAAATATAGAATTCCTTTTTCCCTAGTGGGCGCAACCACAATCTGCTGTCCAGAGTGATACTAGGCAGCAGCAGTTCTTGAGGCAGGTGGTCCTGTCATAAATGCTACATGCCCTCCTCCCTGAAGGGAGTGGGACTGTGACAGAACAGGTTGGCTATGCTAATTCTCCCACTAACCTTGCCCCTTTTCCCGGTTAGTCACTCCTCCTTGTTCTGTCTCTGGTCTAGTTTCCCAGTATTTCACACACTTTGCTCTCCCGTTCTTCAGTTCACCATTTACACACCCCAACGGTAAAACAACTGCTAGCTTGGCTAATCAAAACAATCCCTTCAGTTAACGTGCTCTACTGGTTTATAACTAAAAAAATAAGGATTCTGGACACAGACATTCTAAACAGTTTCATTTATTTTCACTCGCACTGTTACATTGGTTTGTACACAGCAGAATGGCCCCAAAAGACCTGAGGGACAGTTTGGGGTGCCCTAAAACAATACCTGGGTTAGTGGGAGCAGGTGCACGACACCCTACACAGGCTGATTTAAATTCTACAATTTGGCTTTGCTAAGAGCTGAGGAAGTTGAATTTGACAGCTGGCGAACAGTTATATTGGAATGTTAACGAGAAAGTATGTAGTGGAGAAAGCTGCTGTATACTTGTAAATTTTTGTGCATACATGTTTATTTTCATTTGTCTATTTGTAAAAACCTTTTTTTCATCTGGCACTAAATAAATCCCCTTTGCACCAATGTGCTTTTGAGGCTTACCAGCTGTGTTTTTTTTTCCAACTGGTGTGCGCCGTTGGGCACATTTACCCACATCTGGTAGCAAGGTGTGACAGGGGCAAACAGTCCATGAGATCAGTGGGTGGGATCCTTCATGATGTTACTGGGTCTTTTCTGGCACCTTTCTGTATTTTTGTCCTTGATGGTGGGTAAGCTAATGCTGGTGGTGTGTTGGACGGATTTGACTACCCATTGTAGAGCCTTCCTCTCCACTGTGGTGCCATTTCCTTACAATGCAATGATGCAGCTTGTTAGGATGCTCCCTACAGCACACCTGAATACAGATGCACATGGTCCTGCTACTTTCTAAATTTCTGAGATTATGTATTTTTTACTCTTCAGACTTCAGTAATTTTTTCCCTTTTACTTTACCCATGTATTTCCAACCTCTTGAATTCACCTCCTTATTATTTAATGTTATGCCTTCGTTATGTAATTCACCAGGACTCAAGTTCCATGTAGTTCAGATGACATCTGTCCCATTAGAACAGCTCCCTCCTTCCTCGATTCTCATGCCAATATCCCATGAGTTCAAACCCTCTTGTCCCAAACCAATCTTTGATGCACGCATTTAACTATTTAACCTTAATAACCCTCTGTCAATTTGCATGTGCTTAAGTAGAAATCCAGAGATGATTACTTTTTGGTTCTGATTTTTAAATTAGTCCCAATCTGCTTAAATGTCCCCATCAGTACCTCTTCTCTTGTTCCACCTACATCATAGATTCCTACATGGACTCCTTCTCCTTTTACTCCAAATCCCTCAGCAGGGCAGGTGAAATGCCCCAAACATGGGCACCAAGCAAGCAACATACATTTGCAGCAGAGTATTGTTTTTATTCCCCTAATTATACTATCTCCAATTACAAATTCATTTCTCTTCTCTCTTCTCTCCCCTCTCTTGAGTGGCTCCCTGAAATGTGCCAGACTTGCCTGCACAGTGAGTAAAAATGTCTGATCTGTTGGACAACTTCAAGGGCTGAAGTTCCTCCAGCAATACCTCTTGTATCGTCTACTTTCCTCACGTGCAGTCATACCTTTACAGTCCTGACCACAGAATGCATTTGAAGCAGTTAATGGGCTTGACTACCTCCTGAAACACAGCTTTCAGATAGCACTTCCCCCACCTGATGTATCAGTGCTTGAATTCCAGGTTATCAACTTTGTGCCTGAGTTCCTCGGCTACCATCACTGCCTTGAGATGTGGATGCATTGAAGTGCAGTGAGGTCCAGCAGCACCCATATCATGCAGTTACAACACATCACCTGATCCTGCACCCTACTTTACTTAAATAATGACAGTTTGGTATCTTTCTATTTAATTACTGTGTTGTCAGTAACCTTGTTTAAGCCTCAAATACGAGTCTACTAAGCAATTAGTTTGTCTGAGTAGTTTAAAAAGGAAAGGTTAAGGGTTGTACCTAGTTCTCTCTGAAGCCCCTTGAGCTACAGCCTCAAAGTCCCACTCTTAGATTGGGCATCCCCACAATGGCCACTCCAAAGTAGTGGAGTGAAGGTGCTTGACAAAGCAGTTGCACAATCTATGTCAGATCTCAGCACCCTCCAGATCACAATTTACATCTGCCCTCACCCCATCTTCCCACCACCTTAACAGGGATAGAGTTCTTCTTGTCCTGACCTATCATTGTATGACCCTTCGCATCCAACATATCATTCTCCGCAACTTCTGCCATTCTCAATGGGATCCTACGTTATCCAAACACATCTTTACCTCGCCCCCTCCCCACTCTTCATTTTCTGCAGGGATCGTTCCCTCCTTGATTCCCTTGTCCATTCATCCCTCCCTCCCGGCACTTATCCCTGCAAGTGGAAGAAGTGCTACACTTGCCCATTCCCCTGTTCACTCGACATCACCTGTAAATTTGTTGGGGTCTTCTATTGTATCCAGTGCTCCTCTACATTGGTGAAACCTGCCATAAATTGGGGAGCCACTTCGTCAAGCATCTCCATTGAATCAACCAAAAGAGGAATTCCCCAGTGGCCAACTATTTTATTCCCTTTCCAGCATATCAGTCCATGGTCTCCACAACCAAGATAGACCCTTTCTAAGGCTAAAGGAGCAATGCTTCATATTCCAGTTGGGTAGCTTCTAAACTGATAGCATGAACATTGATTTTTCTAACTTCTAGTATTTTTTTCCCTCCCCTTCCATCTTCCATTCCACAGTGTGACTCCTCTCCTACCTCTTCTCTTCTCCTCACTTGCATATCATCTCCAGCTCTTTACCTTTTCCACTTATCACCTATCAGCCTCTTACTTCATCACCCCGCTCCCCACCTCCACCATCCTGGTTTCACCTTTTAGCCTGTACTCCTTCCACCACCTTATTCTGATTTCTTCCCACTCCCTGTCCAATCCTGAAGAAAGAACTCAGCCAAAAATGTCAACTGTTTATTCATTTTTACAGATGCTGCCTGACCTGCTGTGTTCCTCCAGCATTTTGTGTGTAACACTCTGGACTTCCAGCACCTGCAGAATATTTTTATTTTGATTTGTTTAGAGATACAGTGTGGAACAGGCCTTCCAGCCCAATGAGCGTGACACCCAGCAAACCAACGATTTAACCCTAGACCAATCTCAGGATAATTTATAACGACCAACTGGTCCGTCTTTGGACTGTGGGAGGAAACAAGAGCACCTGGAGGAAAACCATCAGGTCACGGGTGAACATACAAACTCTTCACAGAAAGCACCAGAATTGAACAGCCCTGAGCTGTAATTGCGTCACATCAACCGCGAAATATAGCTAGCATAATGGAGAGATGAAACAGTCTCTTCAGTACGTCAATGTTTTATGTTTTAACATGTGATACTCCAGTATTAGCATTTAGATTTTTTTAGTGACAGAAATTGACTTATATAATTGACTATGAAATAATTAACAATATGTTTCATTGCTAAGGCTCTGCTACCTACTGTAAATCCTGTTTAAATGATGTCAGATGTGTGATCATATTAAATAAACCGCAACACTCAAGCTTCAGAAAGTAGGCATTTACCAAAACCACCTGAATATGCAGGACTGACAGATCAGAACAGGTATGAGTGAGGTTACAGAGATAATAAAAAACAAAATCAGTCTTTCTCTGGTGATGTGGAACACTGAAGAAACTACAACATGGAACACCAATTTCAATGCATTGCCATATGAGCTTGTAGCAGTGATGTATTGCTCTCCAATATGTTATTTGAGTAAGTCTATAACAACCTTTCCAGTTCTGTTTATTTTAAAGGCTGAAGAATTGCATCAACAAGTGTTTTCAATTCCTAATTTTAAAATATACTTTATGTATTTTTTAATTATATATTTTTAACACCATCTGTGAAATATCTTGGGACATGCTTACTTAAAATGTTATATAAAATTCCTGGCATAATAGCCAGCAGTGATTAATCTATTTTGTAAATAATGAACCAGAATTACAGTCTATATTTGTTTCTGAAGACATAATTAACTATCTGCTGATAGGAACAATATTAGCTTTAAATCTAATAATTATACTAGAAGTCATAGCAGACACAGATTATCAGAAGTGCTGGAAATAATCAGCAAATATGTCGAAATAAAGCTGGCAAACGAACATGTCACATATCTGAAGTCAGCAGATTTCAATGATTTTTTTTTAAATTTCAAAGTAATTAGTCCAAATTTAAATAAGCAAGTGCATTTCTGGTTGGGATTTCTTCCTGCCTGTTGGACCACTGGCATCTAGGGCAGCGATGAAGGTCCTCCATTTCTGTCTATCCATACCGTCACACACAGATATAGAAGGATACTTCAAGTCAAGTCAAGTTTATTGTCATTTCGACCATAAGCTGCTGGTACAGTACAGAGTAAAAACAAAACAACGTTCCTCCAGGACCATGGTGCTACATGAAACCACACAAAACTACACTGGACTATGTGAGACAGCACAAGGCTACATTAGACTACGTCAAACAACATAAAAACTGCACTAGACTACAAACCTGCACAGGATTATATAAAGTGCACAAAACAGTGCAAGGCAGTACAATAATTAATAAACAAGACAATAGGCACAGTAGAAGACAAATTACAATATAATAATAAATGATGTAGATGTCAGTCTAGACTCTGAGTATTGAGGAGTCTGATGGCTTGGGGGAAGAAACTGTTACACAATCTAGTCATGAGAGCCCGAATGCTTCGGTACCTTTTGCCAGATGGCAAGAGGGAGAAGAGTTTGTGTGAGGGGTGCATGGGGTCCTTCACAATACTGTTAGCCTTGCTGATGCAGTGTGTGGTGTAACTCATTGCAATTTCCATGACAATTTTTTTGACCAGTCAGGGTTGTTAGCCCTGGAGGGCCAGTGAACCACTCTTAGTCTGGCTTCTACCTCTTGACAGTGGCCCTCCCAAGAGGCAAACCCCAAGGCCCTGACTCTAGCCAACCTAGCTCTCTGGGCGATTGAGGCACGCAAGTCTCCAAACTCTATGACCAGGTTGTGGTCCTCTTGGAGGCTTTGGTTTAGATGTATGATAATGAGCACGATTATGCCTGGACGAAGAACTGAGATAGACAATTGTTTTATCTTTTAGTGCAAATTTAAATCCAATGAATTAAATAAGCAATGAGAATCAGTAAAGATGACCTTGAAAATAATTATTTCTAGGAATGTAACACATTTCACTAATGTCTCACATATATGAAATTTGCCATTCATATCTGGCCTACTATGTATGTGTCTGGCCTACTATGTATGTGGATCTAGACACAACATTAGGTTTCTTAACTGTCTTGTTCAGGTGCCATTTGGGATGGGAAATAAATGCTGGGCCAGCTAGAGATAGCTCCATAAATATAATTGAAGAATATGCCCAGCACAAATTGAGATTCCTCAATGTTTTATACTAATTTAAGAAATATTCCATTAGAAACCACCCGTGCCTTGGAAAGTGTTCAGGTTCCAAATCAAATTAGGTGATTTCTCTAATGGAATTTGGCTGTTGGTTCTTAATGATTTCATTTTCAAGCTTGCTCTTCTAGCTGCAAGGACACAATCGACAGATTTATAAAACTTAAGAATAAATGTGTTTTTTTTAAATTAATGAGCAGCTGTTACGGATTGCCCTTATGACTAGCAATATGCCTGTGTAGTTTTCTTTCAGAATTATTTTAAGTTTATTTTGCAACATGTCAACTTACAGAATATTTTAATTTAAATCAGTTTCTAAATAAGTTACTTTATTACCTTGCTTTATGACAGACTTTGAATTCAGTGATATGCAGTTTCAGTCACATACTGCATTGAGACCAGCAGGTAGACCTTCATTTGAAACTTTGTGCTTGCTTTCACCTTTTCCAGCAATTGTTTCTAAGATGGTGGGGTTCCTAAGTCCAGTACTGGCAAAGCAGTTTTAGTAGCACCTGTCCAAAAGTTCACCAGAACTACGTACATTTTTGAAAGTCCAGCAATATAATGGATAACTTACCGAATTAGTGTCCAAAAACATATACTAATGATATATATGCATCTGCTCAAATAACACTGTGATAATTAAGGATATCAATCCAGTTAATCAAATCAAGCAAAAAAAAACATTTTTTTCGATAATAGCAACTGAGTGGAGAACATGAAACTTCTTGATTGTGGAGGAAAACGTGGATCTGCAGGCATTTAATCTCCTTATTTAAGGAAGGGAACAGTTCAGAGAAGACACTTTAAAAGTCTGATCACTGGGATAGCTGAGATGGGAGATGGTAGGCTGGCATCTGCTTGAATTTAAAAAAATTCAGATGGGACTTTATTAAAAGCATACAAAATCCCAAGGGTTTAGATTGTGTAGTATAGATTGGATGTTTCCCACTGTAGAAGAATCCAGAACTAGGGACGACTATTTAAAAAAATATAGAGTTACTATTTAAGCAGCACACATAAAAGTTGCTGGTGAACACAGCAAGCCAGGCAGCACCTCTAGGAAGAGGTGCAGTCGCGTTTCAGGCCGAGACCCTTCGTCAGGACTAACTGAAGGAAGAGTGAGTAAGGGATTTGAAAGTTGGAGGGGGAGGGGGAGATTCAAAATGATAGGAGAAGACGGGGGGGGAGGGATGGAGCCAAGAGCTGGACAGGTGATAGGCAAAAGGGATACGAGAAGATCATGGGACAGGAGGTCCGGGAAGAAAGACAAGGAGGTGCGGGGGGGGGGGGACCCAGAGGATGGGCAAGGAGTATATTCAGAGGGACAGAGGGAGAAAAAGGAGAGTGAGAGAAAGAATGTGTGTATAAAAATAAGTAACAGATGGGGTACGAGGGGGAGGTGGGGCGTTAGTGGAAGTTAGAGAAGTCGATGTTCATGCCATCAGGTTAGAGGCTACCCAGACGGAATATAAGGTGTTGTTCCTCCACGTCGACAAATACAGTCCTGTGTAAAAGTCTTACGTACTATGTACTGTATATGTGCCTAAAACTCAAGTAAAGTATTGTAATTGGGGTGAGTGCAAGTATGGAGTTAAGATTACACTCGGATTAGCAATGATCTTTATAAATTGCAAAGCAGGCAGAACGGCCTGCTCATAATTTGATGCTCAATTCCAGTTCACTCAATGCTCTTTGGGAAAGGTAATGCCTGTATGTTACTCTAATTGTATTGGGTTCTTCATTTGCCTTTGAGATGAAGTCATATTCGTATAGATTATTTCAGGCAATAAATGCTAAGCTTGCCATCCGTGTACACATACTGTGAATATTTATTGCCCATAATGGTCATTGAGATTTGAGTCTTGTTAACAAGGCCAGCATCTGTCAATCATCTTTCATGCCTCTGAAGTGATGGAGCAATTAAGAATGAATAGCTAGCTTTTTATTTAAACAAAAAGATTAAAAATCCCAAGGCCAAGGTGGAATTTGAATTTATGTCTGAAGATGAACAGCCAGGACTCTAGGTACCTGTGAAAACTTTTCAGCTAACATTTTTTTTAAGGCATTCATGGATTACTGTTCATTAAGGAGGCATTGGGGCTTATAAATGAGAGGAGTAACACAGCCACTATATGACCATACCCTTCGCAAATTTGCTCTTTCTGACTATGGTGAAATCAAATAGAGGAACACCTCTAAATATCCATACAAGAATAGATTGTTTATTATAAATGACCTATCCCATTTATAAGTGCTAATTTCTCATTAATGAGTAGTAAATATCTACAATGTCATCATTCGCGTGCAGTTCAAGTATTCAAAAACAAATTCGAAATATATATGCCCTGACGAAGGGTCTCGGCCTGAAACGTCGACTGTACCTCTTCCTAGAGATGCTGCCTGGCCTGCTGCGTTCACCAGCAACTTTGATATGTGTTGCTTGAATTTCCAGCATCTGCAGAATTCCTCGTGTTTGCGTTTCGAAATATGTATCACGTACATTTGACAATATTAAGAACATTGGTTTGAGGAAATAACATTTTGGTGGTCTTTTGATGACTGTGCTGCATACAGAATGCTGAAAAAATTTAGTGGGCCGGTCAACATCTATGGATGAGAGTAAACAGTCAACCTTCGGAGCCGAGACTCTTCATCAGGATAGAGATATATTCCCTTTAAAACTCTAGTTTTATTGATCAGCTTTTGCTACACTTGACATTTTTACTGAATGTAAGCCACATAGATTAATACTTGCCACGTTGATGCAAAGATAACTTTCCTTAGGTTAACGTGTAATGTATGGCTTCTCCAGTATGACAGCGAATGTGAATTAATTCGGTTTTATATTTTTTTCAGCTGCTTTGGAAAATTGTCTGAAATTGTGACAACACAAGTATTGTCTTAGCTTCCACTGTTCATAATCAAAACTACTGAATGATCATTAAAAATCCTTAAGAAGGGCTAAAACAAAATAACAGGCAGAAAACCAGGAGACAACTTGTGCCCATTTCGCTGGTGCATTGTAGCCACTCCTTCCATCCATCTGGTAAAACCACATGAGCTGGTCATCTTTCAGAATATCAGGAACTTGGAAATGGGCAGAAAGTAGGAGAATGCAATTTTTAATAAGGGTGCAAGGTACATCTATATTTTAAAGCAGGCCTACTTTGTTTGTAAGATACCAAGAATGCTAATTTTTGTGTTTTGGATGTAGGGGGAGAAAAACCAGCTGCTAATAATTCAATTTATCTTTGAGCAATTATGTTAGTAACCAAATAGAACAGGTTTAAAATACATTTGCAGATAATCTATCAGTTTTTTATGTAAAAGGGATGGTATGAGTTTGCTGTTTGTGAGCTGAAGTGCAATTGTAGGGAGGTACTCATCTGAGGTACAAAACTTATAAATTTTGGAATGAATTATTCTACTTAATACATTCATCTTCTCCTTAATCTCTATTTTTAGATTTTTACTGCATGTTTAATTCTGAGAACACTCTGGATTAGAATGTTGCCCAGTGGAGGACATTATTCATATAATGTTTTGTGGTATAGCCAAGTAAGGAAAATTACAGTTTCCAAAAAAATTTAATTAAAACACTGAACATTTTTCTCTGTGCCTGGACAGTCTTTATTCCTTTCTTTAAGCAGCCATTTGCAGTTTTGTTGCAATCATTTTGTGACTTTCGAACACTATTTAACATTAATAACACTGCTGCCTAACTCACTTCTGGTAACTGAAGCAGAGAAAATGGTAGCACACTAGAATTTCTACCAATGTAACTGAAAGATACAGGTTTAATGCTTGTTGGTAAAAAAAAAAGTAAAACAAACAGAACATTATATGTTTAAACTTTATTTTAAACCTAATGCTGATTTTAGTAAGAATTTATACTTAAGGTAAACTTCAAAAAATACTTTAGTCCATTTAATCACCTGACTTTGGCTCTTTTATACAGCAACTAAGTAACTCAGCAAATACCAAGTGCAGTTTTCTCATCCTATGCTGTGTTATGTTAGTTATAACTTGAAAAAGCTTGATCATTTCCTTTTGCTATGCCCTGGATTATGTTGTTGTGTTTTGAAGAGTTGATGCTCATCAAGCATTCTGAAAGGGAAAAAAGCTACTTGCGAATGATTAAGTCAGCATTCGCTTTGCTGACCTGAATAGCGATTTGGTGCCATCTGTAGGGAATTGATTCTGTTCAGATTAATGAAATCATGAAGAAATGAGAGTAGCCAATCAAATGGAAGAGTTCATATGCACCAAACCAGGAAGGAGAAAGCATGGATTCCAATTAACTTTTGACTAATTTTGCAGAAAATGTAATACAGACTGGAAAATATGCATGTAATTTTAGTAAGAAGTTAAAATAGGATTGGGGAGACAGTCTGAATTTATGACAGAAAAATCATGTTTGCAAGTATAATGTGTTTTTTATTGAAAACGTCACTAACAGGGTAAAGGTAAACCAGTTGATGGGGATATATTTAGAATTTCAGAAGACCTTTGATAAAAGGCACACAAGGGGTTATTATAATTAGTAGAACATATGAAATTGGGGGGGTAATGCATTAACATAGATTGAAAATTGATGACTAGAATCAGATTTATTATCACAAAATTTGCTGTTCTGCAGCAGTGCTATGTTGCAAAGCTAGTAAATTTCTATAAGGTACAGAAGTAAATAAATAGTGTACAATAAAGGAATTATGAGATAGTGTTCATGGATTCATGAACCATTCAGAAATCTGATGGTGGAAGACATGAAAAGATGGAGTGGGGGAAAAAAGTAAATTTCAGGATTTACTGTTGACAGAAGGAACTGAGAAGATTCTGAAGGGCTCTACGTAAAGTTTATAGGTGAGGATGTGACAGGTAGAATATAACCTAGAAATATGCAAATTCATTTATTTTGGCAGACAGGTAGGAAAAGAGAACAGTTTTTACGATGAAATGTTGAGAGGGAACTCCACTCACAACTCATTGGAAACTGGAATGAATGTATAGCAAGTAATTTGAAGGCAAAGAGGACATTGACCATTTTTGCAAGAGAATTTGAGTACAAGAATAAGCAATTTTACTGAAGTTACATTAATGAGATCGCTCTTGGAATGTTGGCTACTGTTCAGATCTTCACACTGATATGAGAAGTTTCAAAGTTTCACTAGAAAGGATGACAGTTTTGATTCGAGCAGAAATTAAACAGACTAAATTTATGCTCTTTAAAGTTTCGGAGAATATGACATACTCACTTTGAAACATTCAAGAATCTTAAGGGGCTTACTGCAGAGAAAGCATTTGTCCTGGTCTGAATGTGTAGAACTATAGGTCACAAACTTGAAATAAAAAGGTAGATTTTCTTTTTATCTTTAAGTCAATGAATCTTATGAGATCTCAACCAGCCAGGGCTTGGAATCTCAATTGCTGAGTAGATTCAGGACAGATGTTAATAGAATTTTGAAATCAAGAGATATCAGTTCAGTGTAAGAAAAGGGTGCTGAGTTGAAAGATTAGCTATGATTTAATTCAAAAACCAAGCAGCTGTGAAGTGCCGAATGGCCTAAATCTGCTTCCCTTTCTTATGTTTTATTTAAATTTTATTTATACGATAATGGGAATGACATTCAACGTTAATAAAAATGTTTCCATTCTGGCTGGATAGGTTGTTCAGCAGCAAACATGAAATAATGCATCATTTAACTACTCATTTGCATCTCATTAAACAAGGGTTAACATATTTGATTTTAGCTTTAAGAATATTATTTAAAAGTTGTACTTCAGAACTTTGATTCTCTTTTAATTCCATCTGAGAGGACAATAATAGCAGGTTTTTACTTTCAATTTTAACATTTAATTTTGCATATGTAATATGAAGTTGCTTACAACCTTACAGTACTCTGCTCGAGAATATTGTTAAATTTGCTGTGATTTTAACTGAAAATTATTGTCCCAAGTGTTCTATGTGTATTCACGGCTAATTCCTTGGCCTCTTAACAATGGAGATATGACATACCTGTGATTTCTCCTACAAAGCATTCGTTAAGAAAGGTTTTGAACTTGAGACACTGCATATTTTATTTGGGCTGACATTTTATATTTAGTTGGGGATGAATTCACTGAGGTAAGTTCAACATGGATGTGATGGAAAATGCTCTCTTAGACACTAAGCTGCAATGTAAATAGCTTCTGATGGGAATTGCATGGCAGAATGAAAGAGCCAGGCAAATGCACACAAATGGATGATTTGACATTTGCCAGTTTATTTGCCATAGAAATAATTGTCTGTTGTCCAGCCGCCTGAAAGGTTTTCATTATTTCTAAATTGTTTTAAACAATTTTTTGTGCATTCTGGAATGCATTCATGAATCAATCATCACTTGGAAATAACCTACAAAAATTAGAATAGCATTGATTGTAAATTTCTTTGGGGTTTGCATCAATTTCTGATGTAATTTCATTAGAATGCTTTCTTCTTATTGCCACCAACAAGGAGGAGGTAAAGCAGCCTGGAGACACATACTCAACGTTCCTCTCCGCCAACAAATTTCTGAATAGACAATGAACCTTTGAACATTACCTCACTATTTTTTCACTTCTGTTTTGTACAATTCATTCAATTAATTTCTTGTGTATATATAATTGAAATTTACAGATTTTTGAATTATGTATTTCAATGTACTGCTGTGGCAAAATAACGAATTTCACGACATATGTCAGTGATATAAAACTTGACTCCGATTCTAGAACTCTTCAAAATCCTGCAGAAAATATTGTGCACTTCTCTGTGCTTCAAAGCAAACTGTTTCTAAATTTTCTTACTAATTTCTGAAGAATTCCTACTCAAATCTTCCAGTAATACCAGAGAATGACCCTGGAACTTACAAGAATTTCTTTTTCTATTGAGTTCTCATTTCTCTGTTCACCTGATAGTTTCAGAACTCAAGGCAAAGTGCCAAGCAAGCAAGGCAAAATTTCAAATGCTCTCCACAAGAGGTGGATTCTGCGTAAGCTGAACTTGAAGAAAGCAGACAGCATAAGGCTAGGTGGGTGTATTAGTCATTACAAATTGTCCAGTGTATATAAGTGAGAGGTAAAATCTGGTGGTGAACATATAAGAATGCGTAAAGAATAAATTGGATTAGTGCTGGAATTGTGTGAATGGGTACTTGATGGCATTGACATGTTATGCTGAAGGGCCTGTTTGGATGCTTCACGGCTCTCTGTCTAAAGCACAATAAGGTCCAGCGTAAAGATATTGGACATTTCACCCATCCTTCATTCTTCATCCCTCATGATAGGTGCATTCGCGTGATGTCAGAATCTGGCATTGTTGACACCACAGATTTAGGGATCCATTGTACTCCTTGGGTTTTATCATTAACTCTAAAAATCTAAAAAGATTCTGGGTTTTCATTTGATTAACAGCCAATCACATCTGATTTTATAATATACACAATTTAAATCAGATGTGATTGGCCAAGTTAATCAAATGAAAACCCTGAACCTTTTTAGATTTTCAGAGTTAATGATAGATGGTCTGCATCCTAGAGTGCTTAAGGAAGTAGCCCAAGAAATAGTGGATGCATTAGTGATAATTTTTCAAAACTCGTTAGATTCTGGACTAGTTCCTGAGGATTGGAGGGTGGCTAATGTAACCCCACTTTTTAAAAAAGGAGGGAGAGAGAAACCAGGGAATTATAGACCGGTTAGCCTAACGTCGGTGGTGGGGAAACTGCTGGAGTCAGTTATCAAAGATGTGATAACAGCACATTTGGAAAGCAGTGAAATCATCGGACAAAGTCAACATGGATTTGTGAAGGGAAAATCATGTCTGACGAATCTCATTGATTTTTTTGAGGATGTAACTAGTAGAGTGGATAGGGGAGAACCAGTGGATGTGGTATATTTGGATTTTCAAAAGGCTTTTGACAAGGTCCCACACAGGAGATTAGTGTGCAAACTTAAAGCACACGGTATTGGGGGTAAGGTATTCATGTGGATGGAGAATTGGTTAGCAGACAGGAAGCAAAGAGTGGGAATAAACGGGACCTTTTCAGAATGGCAAGCGGTGACTAGTGGGGTACCGCAAGGCTCAGTGCTGAGACCCCAGTTGTTTACAATATATATTAATGACTTGGATGAGGGAATTAAATGCAGCATCTCCAAGTTTGCGGATGACATGAAGCTAGGTGGCAGTGTTAGCTGTGAAGAGGATGCTAAGAGGATGCAGAGTGACTTGGATAGGTTGGGTGAGTGGGCAAATTCATGGCAGATGCAATTTAATGTGGATAAATGTGAAGTTATCCACTTTGGTAGCAAAAATAGGAAAACAGATTATTATCTGAATGGTGGCCAATTAGGAAAAGGGGAGGTGCAACGAGACCTGGGTGTCATTATACACCAGTCATTGAAAGTGGGCATGCAGGTACGGCAGGCGGTGAAAAAGGCGAATGGTATGCTGGCATTTATAGCGAGAGGATTTGAGTACAGGAGCAGGGAGGTACTGCTGCAGTTGTACAAGGCCTTGGTGAGACCACACCTGGAGTATTGTGTGCAGTTTTGGTCCCCTAATCTGAGGAAAGACATCCTTGTCATAGAGGGAGTACAAAGAAGGTTCACCAGATTGATTCCTGGGATGGCAGGACTTTCATATGAAGAAAGACTGGATGAACTGGGCTTGTACTCGTTGGAATTTAGAAGATTGAGGGGGGGATCTGATTGAAACATATAAAATCCTAAAGGGATTGGACAGGCTGGAGGCAGGAAGATTGTTCCCGATGTTGGGGAAGTCCAGAACAAGGGGTCACAGTTTGAGGATAAAGGGGAAGCCTTTTAGGACCGAGATTAGGAAAAACTTCTTCACTCAGAGAGTGGTGAATCTGTGGAATTCTCTGCCACGGAAAGCAGTTGAGGCCAGTACATTGGCTATATTTAAGAGGGGGTTAGATATGGTCCTTGTGGCTACGGGGATCAGGGGGTATGGAGGGAAGGCTGGGGCGGGGTTCTGAGTTGGATGATCAACCATGATCATAATAAATGGTGGTGCAGGCTCGAAGGGCCGAATGGCCTACTCCTGTACCTATTTTCTATGTTTCTATGTTTTTCTATGTTTCTATAAAACCCGAAGAGTACAATTGATCCCTAAATCTGTGGTGTCAATAATGCCAGATTCTGACATCATACGAATGCATCTATCATGAGTGATGAAGAATGAAGGATGGGTGAAATGCCCAGTATCTTTACGCTGGACCTTATGGTGCTTTAGACAGAGAGCCATGAAGCATCCAAACAGGCCCTTGTTTTGTGTTTGAGTGCGGGGGTTTGTTTTTCATTTTCAAATCCTCTCTCTGAAAGCAGGTTTCTTCTTCCACTGTTTGCCACCCTTGCTCTGGTTGCTTATGGGCATGTTGGAGGACAGTTAAGTGAATTCAGGCTGAGCCTGAGAATGCGAGGATTGGGCCTCATTTAGATTTAATACAAGTGAGTTGAGGGTTTTCCCAATGGAACTTAGACTCAGTGTATAGTGGAGCTACATCAATAACACAAAATAATCTCTTCTCCCTGGAATATGATTTGTCCTTGATGCTGATTGTGAATTCATATTAGTATTAACTAAAACAATGTCCAATGGCAGTAACTGTGTTACCAGCAAATATTTAACCAATGCCACTGATGTACAAGTCTATCTTTTACTTCAACAGCCTATTTCCACCTCTCTAACTCTAGCAGACTCTGCCACTTATTCCTGTGGCTCTGTCACCTGTGACTGACTGAAGTGTGTACAGTTGTTTCTACCCAGAAGAGCACCTCTATCACCCACTGCAGCAAGTTCAAATTGCTCCCAATGTGTTCAATAAATTCTTCTGTTAGGGGAATCCATCATAAAATTGGTCTTAAAGTGGATACACAATCCATCTTGATTACATTTAAAGATTTTTTATGTGGTGTACAGAGCAACATTTGCAGATAAAATCTGAAGATTAATGAAAACAAGTTCAGTTTCTTAAACATTGTCAGAAAACAGAGATGAAAGCTATACATGTGTAACCAACTCATCTCTGCTTTGTTGCTCACCATGACCCAGAAATATAGTAGAGACATTGCACTATATAAGACTAGCAATAAGGAAATGTTTGCCAGTTTGTTTCCACCCACCCAACAATCCATGATCCCGAACATACTTTTTGAGTGATGTTGCAATTTACTTGTATTACTTTCAATTTGGTATATTAACTGCTCAGGACAACACTTTCTCCACTTTGAGGTGAATAAACACTGATTTAGTGACCTCTTCACAGAACATATCCAATCAGAATGTAATCATGGTTACAAGCTTCTTGGCACATTAATCCTCTGACCCACTCCTATAGTAATCTTTGTCCTTGCTTTGTTCCAACATTAGTCTTCATAAACTTAAGAAACATCGCCTTATCTTTTGATGAGATGCATTATAGCTTTTCAAATTCTAGATTGAATTCAATAATTTTAGATTATCATCGTTCTGTTTTTTCTGCTTCAGATTTGCTGCCATCACCAATAATGTCAGGAAATTATTCTACATTTAATCCTCCTCTAGATTTCTATTTTCACAGACTATCACCCCTTTGTCATGTGATTATACTAGTCTTATCTTCTTCTTCCATCCCAACCCCGCCCCCACTATTTTTATATCCAATTTCCAATTATTCTCTGCTCAAATAGAACATAGTACAGCAAGGGAAGAGGCCTTTCAGCCCAACACACAATGCAAATTAAACTAAATCTCTGCCTATATATGATCCATATCCTTCCACCTTTCCATATTGGCTTCCACCACTATCTCTAACAATACGTTCCAGACATCTATTACTTCCCTTGTAAAATATACTTGTCCTGCATATTACCCTTAAACTTTCCTTCCCCTTCTCACTTTAACTGCATATCCACTGGTTCTTGGCATTTCTACCTCAGGGAAAATGACTTTGACTGCTTACCTTATCTATGCCTCTCAATAACTTTAAAAATTGTCTAACCTCCTCTCAGCATCTGATAGTTGTGAGAAAGTAACCCAAGTTTGCCTAATCTCTCCTATATTAGTTTGTACCCTCTGATCTAGGCAGCATCCTGGTAAACCTCTTCTGCTCCCTTTCCAAAGTCTGCTCATCTTAACAGGAACTACACTCACAAATATCTACAGATGTATTGTGGAGAGCATTCTAGCTGCTGTATCACCATCTGATATTGGGTGGGGGGTTGTGGTGGGAGTTACTGCACAGGATTGAAGTAAGCTGCAGAGAGTTGTAAAATTAGTCAGCTCTGTCATGGGCGCTGGCCTCTGTAGTATTAAGGATATCTTCAAGAGCAGTTCCTCAAAAAGGCAGCATCCATCATTAAGGACCCCCACCACCTAGGGCATGTTCTCTTCTCATTGTTACCATCAGAAAGGAGGTAGGGGAGCCCAAGGACACACTCGACAATTCAGGAACAGTTTCTTACCCTCTGCCATTCAATTTCTGAATGGATATTAAACCCAAGAACACTACCTCACTACTTTTTTTTAATTTCTTTTTTATGCACTACTTATGTAACTATTTATTATATATACATACTGTAATTCACAGAGTTTTTCTCTCTGTTACTATGTATTATATTGTACTGTTGTGGCAAAATTAACAAATTTCACAACATATGCCAGTGATATTAAACCTGATTCTAATACAATTCTCTAAATGTGGCTTATCCAAGGTTTAGATACCTGCAGTACAGGTCCTTCACTCTTTTTCTCAGTCCCCAAACCATTGAAGTCAAGCATACCGTATGCTTTCTTTACCACCAGGTAAACACTTACTGGCCACATTCAGTGCCTTTAAGGGTCCTTCCATTAACAATTTACTTTACCCTTGCATTTGACCTTCTAAAGTGCAACTGTACCTCTTCCTATAGATGCTGCCTGGTCTGCTGCGTTCACCAGCATTTTTTATGTGTGCTGCAACACTACACACTTGTTTGGTTTAAATTTAATCTGCCATTTCTCTACCTATATTTGTAACTGATCAATAGTCTGCTGCATTCTTTAACAGTCCTCTGTACTGCCCAGAACTCCACTAATCTTTGTGTCATCTGGAAATTTGCTAACCCACCCACCTACATTTTCATCGCTGAGGATCGCCACTGGTCACAGACTTCCATTTTACTATTCTGTGAAGTTATTTTTGTCTCACGTTTGATGCTGCCTGACCTATTGAGTATTTTCTTTCTTCTTAAAGATTGGGTGCACTCAAAAATTTCATATTACTTAATCTCACAAATATCTATAATTGTTTATAACTTCTAAAAACAAAAAGTTATTTTCAATCATGTGAAAAATATGGCTTCATTGGGATGCTGCTTCATGACTTCATTATTGAGTGCATGATCTGGGAATTTTTTTCCAGCAGAGAAATGTTGACGTCTAATTGTCATTACAGAAGTAGAGATGTTATAGACAATTGGGGGCAGAGAGGCATCGCCATTTCTAACATACTGTATGTGAAAGTTCTGGAAAGAAGGAAATGTAAGGGAAAGGAAAAAAATAACATCTCAACACCATGTTCAGATGGTAGAAGAAAATGTCCACAGAGACTATGATGTCAATGTTCAAAATTTGATTGAAAAGGAGGGAGAAGGAAAAGGTTTAAACAGATATTGTAAATCAGCGGTCCCCAACCACCGGGCTGTGGACCGGTACCGGGCCGCAAAGCATTCATTACCGGGCCGCGAGGAAACGATATGATTTGGCGATATGAGTCAGCTGCACCTTTCCTCATTCCCTGTCACACCCACTGTTGAGCTTGAACACATGCACGCTCATTACCCGCGTGACATCCATGTCAGCACGGGAAGAAGATCAACTCCTCGAGCTTGCAAATGACAGTGGGCTGAAAAGTATGTTTGACATAACATCTCTGCCGGCATTCTAGATCAAAGTCAAGGCTAAATATCCTGAGATAGCCACGAAAGCACTGAAAACTTTACTTCCATTTCCAACATTTCTCTGCAATGAATACAATGAAAACTAAATTGCGGAATAGACTGGACATAAGGAACCCCCTTCGAGTATCACTGTCTTCCATCACCTCTCAATGGGACTGTCTTGTTGCAGGGAACAATTATTCAGCCCAGGGCTCCCAATGATTCGGCGATATTGGTGTGTTGCAATGATTTTATATGTTCATACGGGGAAAATATGTGCTGTGTGTTTAATATCCAAATGTTACTTAAAATGTTATGATGCTATTGACTTATATAACCATATAACCATATAACAATTACAGCACGGAAACAGGCCATGTCTGCCCTTCTAGTCCGTGCCGAACACTACTCTCACCTAGTCCCACTGACTTGCACTCATCCCATAACCCTCCATTCCTCTCCTGTCCATAAACCTATCCAATTTTTCTTTAAATGATAATATCAAACCTGCCTCTGCCACTTCTACTGGAAGCTTGTTCAATACTTACTTCAAGCTCCCCTGGTAATTGATCTATCACTATATTCATGCAAGGAAAATACGCGCTGTGTTTAATATTAAATTCATTAGATAAACCCTTTTAGAAATGAAATTGAGTGTATTAGCCACTTATAACCTATATTCTCATCGTGATTAACCACCCCCCCGAACAGAATCGCCAAAAACGATTTGTAGAAAAAAATTGGCACATACACGCATGCGCAAGTCACGCATACGCACTGGTGCCAGCGCAAGGCTTCATGGTCGTTGTAGTCTTTCTAGGGGTAAACCCAACGTATTCGACTGCTACTCTTTTCTGGCAACCCTACCGCACCGCCACCCCCCCCCCCCCACCCCGTCGGTCAGCCGGTCTGCAAGAATATTGTCAGTATTAAACCGGTCCATAGTGCAAAAAAGGTTGGCGACCCCTGTTGTAAATGATGAGGCAAATTTGATCCAGATTATTTGTTCACATAAGCTTAGAATTCAATTGCATAAATGAATGGCAATTGCAATCATTTCTCATGTGGTTTGCATCACTTGGAAGACACTGCTGGGCTCTTTCGGTTATGAGCTAATCTTGTGACATCAATCTACTTTCCAGGGATGGTATAATTCCACGGGCAATGCTCCATTTGCATGTTGACCATATTGTCCTGGGTGCTTCTGGAACAACAGCCTTGAAAACTAGAATACTCAGACGAGAAACTGATTGAAAATCAGTAATCCTCATCCATAAGACCAGTCGACAAAGGGGCAGAATTAAGCCATACATCCCATCCAGTCTGCTCCGTGATTTGATCAGGGCTGATTTATTATCCCTCTCAACCCCATTCTTCTGCCTTCTTCTCATAACCTTTGAAGTGTTGATTAATCAAGAACCTATCAACCTCTGCCTTAAATACACCTAGTGATTTGGCCTGCACAACTGTCTGTGGCAATGAATTCCACAGATTCACCACATTCCGGCAAAATAAATTTTTCCACTCTTCTGTTCTAAATGGATGTCCCTCTATTCTCAGGCTGTACGCTCTCATCTTTGTTTCACCAACTATCTACCATTTCTTGTAAGCCTCCTCTGGACCCTTTCCACATTTACTCTTTCTAGGCCTTTCAATGTTCAATAGGTTTCCATGAGATCCCAATCAGAAATATACCCTTTCATTCCCAGGATAATTCTCGTAAACCTCCTCTGGACCCTCTCCAATGCCAGCAAATCCTTTCTTAGATATAGTTTTGTGAATATTATAAAGACAGTGCAGAAGAGATTTACAAGGATGTTGCCTTAATTGGAGGGTGTACCTTATGAGAATAGATTGAATGAACTTAGCCCTTTCTCCTTGGAACGACAGAGGATGAGAGGTGACCTGACAGAGGTGTATAAGATGATGAGAGGCAATGATCGTGTGGATAGTCAGATGCTTTTCCCAGGGCTGAAATGGCTATCATGAGGGGGCATAGCTTTAAGGTGCTTGGAAGTAGGTACCGAGGGGATTTCAGGGGTAAGTTTTTCACACAGAGAGTGGGGAGTGCATGGAATGTACTGCCAGTGGCGATTGTGGAAGCGAATACAACAGGATCTTTTAAGAGCCTCTTTGATAGGTCCATGAAGCTGAGAAAAGTAGAAAGCTATGCATTAGGGAAATTCTAGGCAGTTTCTAGAGTAGGTTACACGGTCAGCACAACATTGTGGGCTGAAAGACGTGTTAAGTGCTGTAAATTTCTATGTTCCATGTTCCATGTTCTTTAAGGGGCCCAAAACTGCTCACAATACTCTAACTGCTGTCTGACCAATGCCTTAAAAAGCCTCAGCAATACTTTGCATTTTAGTCCTATCAAAATAAATGCTAACATTGTATTTGCCTTCCTTACCACCAACTCAAGCTGCAAGTTAACCTACAGGGAATCCTGCATGAGGACTCCCAAGTCCCATTGCACCTCTGATTTTTAAATTTTCTCCCAATTTCGAAAATAATCCACGTCTTTATTCATTCAACCCTACATTATATTCCATCTACCACTTCTTTTCCCATTCCCCTAATCTATCTGATACCCTGCACCCTTAACACTACCTATCTTCCTATCATACACAAACTTGGCCAGAGTGTAAAGAATGCTATCAAACAAATCATTGATATATAATGTGGAAAGAAGTGATTGCAACACCAAGCACTGCAGAACACCACTTGTCACTACGAGCTAACTACAAAAGGCCCCCTTTATTCCCACTCCTTGCCTTCTGCCAATCGGCCAATCTTCTATCCATACTGGTATAATTCCTGCAGTACCATGGGGTCTTATCTTGTTAAACAGCCACATATATTGACAAAGGCCATCTGAAAATCCAAATAAGCACCATCCATTGACTTTCCTTTGTCTATCCTGCATGTTACTTCCTCGAAGAATTCCAACAGATTTGTCAGGCAAGATTTCCCCTTAAGGGAGCAATGCTGACTTGGCTGATTTTAACATGTGTGTAATGTATGGATCTATTTATTTTCAAACATTAACTCCCCTTAGCACTAGTTATGGACCAATAACTTACCTATGCACATGTATCTGTTGTCTACACGTGTGCGTGTTGGAAAGTGGAGGGCCAGCACTTTTCGGACGTGAGTAGTCTGCTCTCTCTCCCTGCAACATGATTACACGAGTTAACCTCCCATGCATGCACCTTTATTTAATTAACAAAGGTGATCTGTCATGCCTCGAACTTCATAGCATTTCTGCAGCTGATCGCAAAATCATATGGATCACAATAGATGTGTCTGGGGTAAAGCTGAAAATGGAGCTGGATACAGGGTCAGCTTTGTCCATAATTCCAGATGCTGACTACAACAGACTGCTTTCTAAGCTACCATTAGAAAAGACCTGATGTTAAAGACCTACGCCAGTGAAAAAGTGTCTGAAAGACAAGCTGAAAGTGAATGTGATGTATGGAGGCCAAACACAACAGTTAGAGCTTTATGTGTTGAAAGGTGGAGGGCCAGCACTTTTTAGACGTGAATGGTTGAGATAAATCGAACTAGACTGGCACTCAATCAAAGCTTTCAGTGTGGCAATGGCAACTCAAATAGTAGCACTAACCAGAGATTGGCACAGCTGCTTAATGCTGATGAGAAGGTGTTTGAAGTGGGTATTGGTAAACTCAAAGGTATGAAGGCCAGATTTGAACTGGATGAAGCAGCAACACTAAGATTCCATAAAATGCATCCAGTGCCTTACGCACTACATCCTAAAGTCGATGCCAAACTTCTGATCTTGGAGGCATCTGGCTTTCCCTCCAAGATTGAGTAGAGTGATTGAGCCACCTCCATTTTTCCGGTGATCAAGAAAGAGAAGACCAGAGCTGTTTGCATATCTGGGACTTCAAAGTGAGCATCAGCCTGGAGCTGTGTATGCTGCAGTAACCTCTGCCATGAGTACAAGGCATTTTTGCATCTTTGCCAGGTGGGGAGAGGTTTTTAAAGATTAACTTGTCACAAGTCTATCTGCAAATGGAGATTGAGGAGCCAAGCAGGAAGTTCCTCATAATCAACACGCACAACGGACTTTTCCAGTATAATCATCTCGTCTTTGACATTGTAACAGTTCCGGCGACTTGGCAAAGAGCAATGGACCCCGATATCCCAGGAACACAATGTTACCTTGGTGACATCATTGTGACTGGCAAGAATGAGGAAGAGCACCTCCAGAACCTTAGTAAAGTGCTTACCAGGCTAAGTGAGTATGGTCTGTGCACAGAGAGGGAGAGAAATGTGGGTTTTTCAAGAATGATATTGCGCATTGTGAATATGTCACTGACAAGCAAGGCTTACATAAGTCACAAGAGCAAATTGAAGCACCTAAACCAGAAAATGTCTCACAACTCAGGTCATACTTGGTCCTGGTAAACTCCTACCACCGGTTTCTCTCAATTGTTGCTATAGTGCTGCACCCATTGAACACACTGCTGCAGACAGGAGCAAAGTGGGTATGGTCAGAAAAATGCTATTAGTCTCTTTGTTTCCCAGAATGCTCTTTCACATCAGATGACATTCTCGCCCATTATGACCCATCTCTACCCATGAAACTGGCATGCAATGCATCCTCTTATAGCTTTGGTGTTGCTTTGGCATAAACTATGAAAGATGGATCTGAAAGCTCGATTGCACTTGCTTCAAAACCATTGGTGAGTACAGAAAGCAAATACGCACAGATCGACTGAGAGGCCCTTAGTCCAGTGTGGGGCATAAAGAAATTCCACCACTACCTCCATAGACAGTTCTGTGTCCATTTTCAATCCCAGGAAAGAAATCCTGGTGACCAAAAAACACAGCAATGCTGTTGGCTTGTCACGTCTTCCACTGTTGGCAACTCAGAAGAAAAGTCTTCATTTTGTGACCAAGCAGAAGTGTTCCATACATCATTGGTCGACCAATTGCTGGTATCAAATTCTGGAATGCAAAGAGAAACAAAGAATGACCCGACATTGTCAAAAATCTATGACATCACCGTGCAAGGGTGGCCAGCTTAGGGTAATCCTATGTTTCCAGAGTTCTCAGCGAGACAAGATCAATTGTCTGTATGTGAAAGAATGCTGCTGTGTGGATCCCATGTTATGGCTCCTCTAAGCTGTGCACGGGTGCAATTAAGATGAAATATCTCTCCCAGAGCTAAATGTGGTGGCCGAGAATAGATAGACAGATTGAAGACTTGAACGAAAGCTGTTCAGGATGGCACAAAGTTCAAAATGCACCCCCACAGGCACTATTATACCTGTGGCAGTGGCCACCTTCACAATAGCAAAGAGTGCATATTGACTTTGCTGGGTCATTCACAAAGTCCATGTTTCTGATTGCTGTGGATGCTTATTTGAAGTGGTCTGAAGTCATACCAATGAAGTTAACCACATCAGTAAAGACTGTTTCCATTCTCAGGACGATTTTTCTCCAGAAATTTCTTACCTGACCAAATTGTTAGTGACAATGGACCACAATACACGTCAGAAGAGTCCAGACTATACATTAAAAAAATGGCTCCAAATATTCCAAGCAACACACATAAAATATGCTGGTGAACGCAGCAGGCCAGGCAGCATCTATAGGAAGAGGCACAGTTGACGTTTTGGACTGAGACCCTTTGTCAGGACTAACTGAAAGAAGAGATAGAATGAGATTTGAAAGTGGGAGGGTGAAGGGGAGGGGGAGATCCGAAATGATAAGAGAAGACAGGAGAGGGAGGGATGGAGCTAAGAGCTGGAAAGTAGATTGGCAAAAGGGATACGAGGCTGGAGAAGGGAGAGGATCATGGGACGGGAGGCCTAGGGAGAAAAAGACACGTTCCAAGGAAGGATATATGGCTGTAGTAGTGAGTCTAAGACAAAATATGGTCGAAAAGTTGAAGGACCGAGATGGGGAGCTTGCTACTACAGCCATATATCCTTCCTTGGAACACCGACTGTACCTCTTCCTATAGGTGCTGCCTGGCCTGCTGCATTCACCAGCATTTTTTATGTGTGTTGCTTGAATTTCCAGCATCTGCAGATTTCCTCGTGTTTGCGTTTCCAAACATTTCGAGTCAACTCCTCACCACAGAGCAACGAATGGGTTAGCTTAAAGGTTTGTTCAAACTTTCAAGAAGTCCATTAAGGAGATGGACAAGAAGCACATTTCTCTATAGCACAAGATGAACAATTCCCTTTTTGTGTATTGAAACTTTGTTAATGCGATGACAGATTAAACATCTGCCATGCTATTCATGAGCAGAAAGCTGAGATCTCGCATAGACCTCCTGAAACAAGATCTACAGAGGGAAGTGCAGAATAAACAGTTCAATCAGCCGCCAAACGAATTAGCAAGGAGCTACAAGGTAGGACAGGAAGTCCTATCATGTGATTATTGAGCAGACAAGTGAACACCCGGAAGGATAGCTACAAGAACTGGACCACTGATGTACACAGTGGATGTTGGAGATCAGACATGGGATATCATGTGGACCAGATCCTGGATGTTCAGCTGAAAAACAGCCACCAGGATTACGTCTCAGTGATAATTATGTCACTGACAGCAATGTGACATCAGTAGCAGAGAAAGTTGCCTTTGACAAGACACATGCTAAACCTGATGCCACTCCACAAGTCCAAAGGTGCTGTCCTGAAAGAAATAGAGCACTACCCAAAAGACTGAATCTTAAGTATAGTTAACAACAGGAATTCTGCAGATGCTGGAAATTCAAGCAACACACATCAAAGTTGCTGGTGAACGCAACAGGCCAGGCAGCATCTGTAGGAAGAGGTGCAGTCGATGTTTCAGGCCGAGACCCTTCATCAGGACTAACTGAAGGAAGAGTGAGTAAGGGATTTGAAAGTTGGAGGGGGAGGGGGAGATCCAAAATGATAGGAAAAGACAGGAGGGGGAGGGATAGAGCCAAGAGCTGGACAGGTGATAGGCAAAAGGGATACGAGAGGATCATGGGACAGAAGGTCCGGGAAGAAAGACGGGGGGGGGGGACCCAGAGGATGGGCAAGGGGTATATTCAGAGGGACAGAGGGAGAAAAAGGAGAGTGAGAGAAAGAATGTGTGTATAAAAATAAGTAACAGGTGTGGTACGAGGGGGAGGGGGGCCTTAGCGGAAGTTAGAGAAGTCGATGTTCATGCCATCAGGTTGGAGGCTACCCAGACGGAATATAAGGTGTTGTTCCTCCAACCTGAGTGTGGCTTCATCTTTACAGTAGAGGAGGCCGTGGATAGACATGTCAGAATGGGAGTGGGATGTGGAATTAAAATGTGTGGCCACTGGGAGATCCTGCTTTCTCTGGCGGACAGAGCGTAGATGTACAGTAAAGCGGTCTCCCAGTCTGCGTCGGGTCTCGCCAATATATAAAAGGCCACATCGGGAGCACCGGACGCAGTATATCACCCCAGTCGACTCACAGGTGAAATGTTGCCTCACCTGGAAGGACTGTTTGGGGCCCTGAATGGTGGTAAGGGAGGAAGTGTAAGGGCATGTGTAGCACTTGTTCCACTTACACGGATAAGTGCCAGGAGGGAGATCAGTGGGGAGGGATGGGGGGGACGAATGGACAATGGAGTTGTGTAGGGAGTGATCCCTGCGGAATGCAGAGAAGGGGGGGAGGGAAAATGTGCTTAGTGGTGGGATCCCGTTGGAGGTGGCGGAAGTTACGGAGAATAATATGTTGGACCCGGAGGCTGGTGGGGTGGTAGGTGAGGACCAGGGGAACCCTATTCCTAGTGGGGTGGTGGGAGGATGGAGTGAGAGCTATACTTAAGTATAGTTAAGTTAGTTATGGGCCATTATTGTGAAAGTATGCTTATTTGAATATGGTTCGTTAAAGGGAAGTTGAATATTTCATTACATATACAGCTTTATGTTATGCTAATCTAAATGTGGAGGAAGTATAATGTATGGATCTATTTCTTTTAGTGCAATGTCTTCCCTCAGCAGTACTTATAGACTAATAAATTATATATCCGCATTGATCTGTTGTCTACACATGTGCATTGATCTGCTCTCTCTGCAATGTGAATACACGCGTTAACCTCACTTCCCATGTGCGTGCCTTTATTTAATTGATATGTAGTTGTGCAGACAAAACAGTGCACCTCCAAATACCCTGAAACCTCACCTTTAATAATAAACTCCAACATCCTTCCAGTCACTTAAGGCAGGTTAACTGGCCTAAAATTTCCTTTTTTCTGTCTCCTTCCCTTCTCAGAAAGGGGAGTGACATTTGCAATTTTCCAGTGCTCTAGAACCATTTCAGAATCAAGTGATTCTTGAACGATCATTACTAATGCTTGTTGAATCTATTCAGCTCCCTCTTTCAGAATACTGGGGTATAGTCCATCTGGTCCAGGCGACTTATCTGCCTTCAGACATTCCACCTTCCCAAGCAAATTCTCCTTACTATTAGCAACAACACTCATTTCTGCCCCTGACAGTCTCACATATCTGACATCTTGCTAGATTGTTCAACTATACTGATACAAAAAAAATTGATAGTTTCATCTTCTATTAAATTTCTTTTTTACCTCATTACTATTATTCCAGCAATATTTTCCAGTGGTCCAATTTCCACTCTCATCTATTTTACTCTTTATATATCTAGAAAAAAACCTTTTGTATCTTCTTTTGTATCATTAGCTGACTTACCTTCATATTTAATCTTTTCTCTCGTTATGTTTGTTTTTAGTTGTCATCTGCTGTTTTTTGAAAAGCTTTTCAATCCTTCACCTTTCTTTTGCTTCTATGCTATTTTTCACTTCCCTTGTCAGCCACAGTTGTCTCATCCTCCCTTTAGAATACTTCTTCATCTTTATGACGGAACTTTCCTCTACTTTCCATATTTTTTATTTTTTTATTCTTTCTTACTTCTCTTCTAATATTTGTATATCTGTGCATATGTAATGCTACTGTGACACTGTAATTTCCTTTGGGATCAATAAAGTATTCATCTATCTACCTGAAACTGCTTAATATGGGCACCTCTAGAGATGCAGCTCATTCGCCCCTCACTAACAGCCACCAGACTCAGCTATGAGAAAACCACCTTTTCTCCGTATGTCGAGGGAAATGTGGCCTGAGTCCCACCAAACTGGTGAGGTTGGGGTGTCTCACCCACCGGAACCCCAAGTTGTGTTAATGCTGCGTACTTACTGCTCCCATGCAATCGCCCGTTGGCAAGAAATAACAGACCATACACTGCATGCAATTATAAATAAAGAATATCTAAGAAAAACAAAAGAGCCCATCATAATCAAACAGTCAAATGTGCACAAATGTTGGAGCTCAGTTATCTTTCTTTAACTCATGTACTGGACCCACAGTCTGCGTGAAAGCACTCACCACCTTCCGAATATCGCTCGAAATCCACCTCGAGAAAATGGGCTCCACTACTGGATTATTGGTCCTTCCCCCTTGAAGCTGTTCATCTGCACAAAGCATCTTGTGCAACAGGGATGGCATCTTCATCCATCTTCCCACCTGTCTTCTCCCAGCTCCCACCAAAAAGATCTTGACCCCACACCAGTGTCCCTCACAAAAACTCCACCACGTAGCATTCTCTAGAACCTTCTCCCAATTCCACCTTCCTGATAGGCTAACATAGCACCTCTACGTTGAACAACAAAGCCCTTTATCTTAGCTCAAACCCAAACAGGCTGAAAGCAGAACAGACTGTTTCTACAGAAAGCCATTATATGGAATATCCTATGACATTGGCAGAAAAGCTTTATTTGGGTGTTACATATATATATTGCTCCCAGAAACACCAGACATTGCTGTTCTGCTATCATCCTTGCTAGTGTCCCCTTCCAATTATCCTTTGCTAGCTTCCTTCACATGCCTCTGTAATTCCCTTTATTCCACTGTAAAACTGATATATCTGATTTTAGCTTCTCTTTCTCAAACGGCAGGGTGTATTCTGTATTGGTATTACTGCCTCCTACAGGTTCCTTTACCATAAGCTCCCGAATCAAATCTGGTTTATTATACAACACCCAGTCCAGAATTGCCATTTTCCTAGTGGGCTCAAAAACTAGCTGCTTTAAAAAGCCATCTCATAGGCGTTCTACACATTCACTCTCCAGAGACCAGCACCTACCCGATTTTTCGAATCTACCTGCATATTGAAATCCCCGTGACTACTGCAACATTGTCCTCTTACACGTCTTTTCTATCTCTCATTGTAATTTGTAACCAACATCCTGACCACTGTTTGGAGCCCTCTATATCACTTCCTTCAGGGTCTTTTTACTCTCGTAGTTTCTTAACTTTACTGACAAGGATTCTATATTTTATGATACTATGCAACCCTTTCTAAGGACTTGATTTCATTTCATAGCAATGGAGCCACCCCACCCCCTCTACCTACCTGCCTATCCTTTCAATACAATATGAATCCTTCGATGTTAAGTTCCCAACTGTCACATATGCCGTGACGGGAATAAAGAACCAGCAGAGATGGAAAACACTTTGGAGTCTAGTATTGCTATAAACTAATAATATTTATTAATATCTACACAATACAGCAATATAAGTGAAGATAAATCAAACAAGTTAGCAATGGTTGTATAAAAGTAAGTACAGGTGTCCCCCGCTTTTCGAACGTTCGCTTTACGAAACCTCACTGTTACGAAGGACCTAAATTAGTAACCTGTTTTTGCTAACAGAAGGTGTTTTCACTGTTACGAAAAAAGCAGCGCGCAAAAAAAGCAGCTCGCGAAAAAAAGCAGCGCGCGCCCCAAACAGCCACTCTCCCCCGGATTCAGAATGGCATTCTCGCTGGCATTGCTTAAACACGTGCCTGTGAGCAGCCGTTTGCAAGACGAGTTCTATGGTATCGGAAAAGCCTGAAAGAGCTCGTAAAGGTGTGACACTTAGCGTAAAACTAGACATAATTAAGCGTTTTGATCGTGGTGAACGAAGTAAGGACTAAGTGAGTTTGGCTTGTGGAAGCTGACGAAGGTGATGTAGAAGAGAGTTTGGCATCCCATGACCAAGAACTGATAGATGAAGAGCTGATGCAATTGGAAGAGGAAAGGATAACAATCGAAACCAAATGAGTAATGATAAAGTACGACTTTAATTTTGAAAAGGTATGTCAGATTAGGGGATATTTTCAGGATGGTTTGAGTGCTTACAAAGAACTGTATGATAGAAAAATGCACGAGGCTCAGCAGTCAAGCAAGCCTTCCACATCAGCCACAGCAGACGACGAACCTCGACCTTACACATCGAGGCGGGCAGTCATAGGAGAAGATGAGCTGCCTGCTCTGATGGAAACAGACAACGAGATGACACCCCAGTGTCCCACCACTCCAGCCCCCAGGCCACAGACAGGTACTGATTCGCGGAGAATGTAGTGGTAGCTGGGAGGCACTCAGCGAATTTTTAAGAAAAAAAGCCAAAATAAACATGCTAATAAACAGAGGCAATGCAATGCAATCAGCAATCATCTCTGATCCTGGCCGACATTTACGTGCCCCGGGCGGCACCTAATTAATTAGCTTGTTTATTTCGGCTTTTTTCTTAGAGATGTGCTGTGTGCCTCCTGGCTACCGTCGTACCCCTGCATGCTTCGCAGATCGGTATCAGTTCGTTGCCCGGAGGGTGGGGGCCACTGCACCACCCAAACTCCGACGACTCAGTCTAACACACCATCATCAGCGTGCTCTGCACTTTCTGAATTCCAGTAAGTGATACTACACTGTACATACATTATTTCTACTTTATATCGGCTGTGTATTTTTATGTGTTATTTGGTATGATTTGGCAACTTCATAGCTTAAAGGTTACTGGAGGACACTTGCGCCGTGTTTTTGCCAACAGCGCTTGTGTTGTGTTTTTGCCGATGGCGCTTGCGTGAGATTTTCGCTACAGAGAACAGTTCAGACAATGATTGTGGAAAAGTATTTCTACTTTATATAAGCTGTGTATTTATATCATTCCTGCTTTTACTATATGTTACTGTTATTTTAGGTTTTATGTGTTATTTGGCATGATTTGGTAGGTTATTTTTGGGTCTGCGAACGCTCACAAAATTTTCCCATATAAATAAATGGTAATTTCTTCTTCGCTTTACGACATTTCGGCTTACAAACCATTTCATAGGAACACTCTACCTTCGGGTGGCAGGGGAAACCTGTATATCAGTCAGTGTGGACATACATGTATGAAAAACCAAGCTTCTTTAAGTCTAGGGGTAAAAAGATAGAATCTTACGATGTTGAGTAAAGTTCAGTTCAGTTTAGTTTGTGGTATTTAGTTGAGTAGCAATGGAGAAAGAGGGAGAGCGATTTGAGTCTTCAGGTGAGCTGTTGCCGTCGGTCTTCTCGTCATCCTCCAAAATCCTTCACAAGTCACCGACTGTGACTTAACAACATCGGGGACCATACTGCGGTGTGGTGGAGCAATCTACCCAGGCAAAAGTCAGACACATGGACAACTCCCCACCGGTCTTGCCTTTGAATTTTCACTGGCAGAGCAATTGGATCGATCCTCCAAAACCCACTTTCTCTGCGGGCACAACAATGCTCACTCAGTGTCCAGATCATGAGTCTGAGGTCTGTATCACCTGACCTCCTATTTAACTCACCGTGCTGAGCATTACCTGTCATTCAAACAGTCCCTCCTTCCTTTGTCTGTAAAGAAATGCAAGCAAGCAACAAGTCCTTGAAAGTAACATCAATAATGTGCTGTTGGTCACCATAGCAACCTTCGAGCTGCTCGGTGATATCTCCAAAGTAGAACTCCAAAGTTACCTCCCGTGCCCTAATGTGACAGTCCAACCGTCAATCTTTGTCTCTCTCTCTCTTTTCAAAACAAACCATCGGTGATAAATAACTCTCTCTGTCTCTCTTCAAACAGTTAATATGGGCACACCTGGATCCTCTCACACCAACTATGATCTTCTTTCAGCCATGACTCAACGATGCCCACAGCATCATACCAGCCAATCTCTAACTGTGCTACAAGATCATAGAAACATAGAAACATGGAAAACCTACCAGCACAATACAGTCCCTTCAGCCCATAATGCTGTGTCAAACATGAACTTACTTTAGAAATTTCCTAGGGTTACCCATAGCCCTCTATTTTTCTAAGTTCTATGTACCTATCCAGGAACCTCTTAGAAGACCCTATTGTATCCGCCTCCACCACCGTCGCCGGTAACCAATTCCACGCACTCACCACTCTCTGTGTAAAAAACGTACTCCTGACATCTCCTCTGTACCTACTTCCAAGCACCTTAAAACTGTTTCAGCTATTTCGACCCTGGGAATAAGCCTCTGACTATCCACACAATCAATGCCTCTCATCACCTTATAGACCTCTATCAGGTCACCTCTCATCCTACGTTGCTCCAAGGAGAAAAGGCAGAGTTTAGTCAACCTTTTCTCATAAGGCATGCTCACCAATCCAGGCAACAGCCTTGTAAATCTCCTCTGCACCTTTTCGATAGTTTCCACATCCTTCCTGTAGTGAGATGACTAGAACTGAGGACAGTACTCCAAGTAGGGTCTGACCAGGGCTCTATATAGCTGCAACATTACCTCTCGGCTCTTGAACTCAATCCCACGGTTGATGAAGGCCAATACACCATATGCCGCCTTAACCACACAGTCAACCTGCACAGCAGCTTTGAGTGTCCTATAGACTTGGACCCCAAGATCCCTTTCATCCTCCACACGGCCAAGAGTCTTACCATTAATACTCTATCCTGTCCTCATATTTGACCTACCAAAATGAACCACCTCACACTGGGTTGAACTCCATCTGCCACTTCTCCATCCAGTTTTGCATCCTATCAATGTCCCACTATAACCTCTGATAGTCCTCCACACTATCCACAGCACCCCCAACCTTTGTGTCATCAGCAAATTTACTAACCCCTCCTTCTACTTCCTCATCCAGGTCATTTATAAAAACCACGAAGAGAAGGGGTCCCAAAACAGATCCATGAGGCACACCACTGGTCACCAACCTTCATGCAGAATATGACCCGTCTACAACTACTCTTTGCCTACTGTGGGCAAGCCAGTTCTGGATCCATACAGCTTTCTCCCCTTGGATCCCATGCCTCCTTACTTTCTCAATAAGCCTTGCATGGGGTACTTTATCAAATTCCTTGCTGAAATCCATATACACTACATTTACTGCTCTACCTTCATCAATGTATTCAGTCTCATCCTCAAAAAAATTCAATTGGGTTCGTAAGGCATGACCTGCCTTTGACAAAGCCATGCTAACTATTCCTAATCATATTATGCCTCTCCAAATGCTCATAAATCCTGCCTCTCAGGATCTTCTCCATCAATTTATCAACCACTGAAGTAAGTCTCACTGGTCTATAATTTCCTGGACTAGCTCTACCCCCAATCTTAAAGAAGGGAACAACATCTGCAACCCTCTAATCCTCTGGAACCTCACCTATCCCCATTGATGATGCAAAGATCATTGCCAGAGGCTCAGCAATCTCCTCTTTCACCTCCTACAGTCACCTGGGGTATACCTCATCTGGTCCCAATGACTTGTCCAATTTGATGCTTTCCAAATGCTCCAGCACATCCTCTTTCTTAATGTCTATATGCTCAAGATTTTAAGTCCACTGAAAGGCATCCCTACAATTGCCATGGTCCTTTTATGTAGTGAATACTGATGCAATGTATTCATCAAGTACCTCTGCTACCTCCTCCAGTTCCATACACATTTTTCCACTGTCACACTTGATTGGTCCTATTCTCTCTCATCTTATCCTCTTGCTCTTAACATACTTGTAGAATGCCTTGGAGTTTTCCTTAATCCTGCTCGCCAGGCCTTCTCATGGCCACTTCTGGCTCTCCTAATTTCATTCTTAACCTCCTTCCTGCTAGCCCTATAATTTTCTAGATCTCTATCTCTACTTAGTTTTTTGAACCTTTCGTAAGCTTTTCTTTTCTTCTTGACTAGATTTTCAACTGCCTTTGTACACCACAGTTCCTGTACCCTACAATCCTTTCCCTGTCTCAATTTAACGTACCTATGCAGAATGCCATGAGAATATTCCCTGAACATTTGCCACATTTCTGCTGTACATCTCCCTGAGTATATTTGTTCCCAATTTATTCTTACTAGTTCCTTCCTGATAGCTTCATATTTTCCCTTATTCCAATTAAACCCTTTCCTAACTTGTCTGTTCCTATTCCTCTCCAATGTTATGGTAAAGGAGATAGAATTGTGATCACTATCTCCAAAATGCTCTCCCACTGAGAGACCTGACACCTAACCAGGTTCATTTCCCAATACCAGATTAAGTTCAGCCTTTCCTCTTGTAGGCTTATCTATATGCTGTGTCAGGAAACCTTCCTGGACACATCTAACAAACTCTACCCCATCTAATCCCCTCGCTCTAGGGAAATGCCAAACAATATTGGGGAAAATAAATCCCCCATCACAATAACCCTGTTATTACTGCACCATTCCAAAATCTGTCTCCTATCTGCTCCTTGATGTCATGTTACTATTGGGTGGTCTATAAAAAACACCCAGTAGAGTTATTGACCCTTTCCTGTTTCTAACTTCCACCCACAGAGACTCAGTAGACAATCCCTCCATGACTTCCTCCTTTTCTGCAGCCGTGACACTATCTCTGATCAGCAGTGCCATGCCCACATCTTTTTTGCCTCCCTCCCTGTCCTTTCTGAAACATCTATAGCCTGGCACTCGAAGTAACCATTCCTGCCCCTGACCAATTCAAGTCTCTGTAATGGCCACAACATCATAGCTCCAAGTTCTGATCCATGCTCTAAGCTCATCCGCTTTGTTCATGATGCCACTTATATTAAAATAGATACATCTCAAGCCATAAGTCTGAGTGCATCCCTTCTCTATCACCTGCCTATCCTCCCTCTCACCTTGTCCACAAGCTTTCTCTATTTGTGAGCTAACTACCCCTTTCTCTGTCTCTTCCGTTCAGTTCCCACCCCCCAGCAATTTTAGTTTAAACTCTCCCCAATATCCTTAGCAAACCTCCCTGCCAGGATATTGATCCCCCTGCAATTCGAGTGAAACCCATCCTTTTTGTACAGGTCGCACCTGCGCCAAATGAGGTCCAAATGATCCAGAAATCTGAATCCCTGCTCCCTGCTCCAATCCTTCAGTCATGCATTTATCCTCCACCTCATTCTATTCCTATACTCACCGTCACGTGACACAGGCAGTAATTCCGAGATTACTACCTTTGAGGTCCTGCTTTTCAACTTCCTTCCGAACTCCCTGTCATCTGTTATCAGGACCTCCTCCCTTTTCCTACCTATTTCATTGGTACCAATATGTACTACGACCTCTGGCTGTTCACCTTCCCACTTCAGGATATCAAGGACACGATCAGAAACATCCTGGACCCTGGCACCTGGGAGGCAAACTACCATCCACGTTTTTTCTTGCGTCCACAGAATTGCCTGTCTGCCCCTCTAACTATAGAGTCCCCTATTACTGCTGCCTTCTTCCTTTCCCTACTCTTCTGAGCCAGAGGGCTAGACTCTGTGCCAGAGGCATGACCACTGTTGCTTCCCCCAGGGAGGTTGTCCCCCCCAACAGTACACAAACATGAGTATTTTTTTGTTAAGGGGACAGTCACATGGATACTCTCTAGTATCTGAGTCTGGTCCTTCCTTTTCCTTATTGTTACCCACTTAATTGTCTCCTGAGGCTCCGGCGTGACTACTTGTCTATAGCTCCTCTCTATCACCTCCTCACTTTCCCTGACCAGACGAAAGTCAGCAAGTTGCATCTCCAGTTCCCTAGCTCGGTCCCTAAGGAGCTGCAGCTCAATGCAGCTGGTGCAGACGTGGCCGTCCGGGAGGCTGGGAGTCTCCTGGATATCCCACCTCTGACGCCCAGTCCAGAACACCAGCTTCTCAAACTTACTTCCTGTTTCTATTCTACACAAGTAACTTACCTCGCCTTGATTCATTATCGCCGAAGCCCCTTTAAGCCAAAGCCCTCCTATTCTGACTCCCCCTACTCCAATGCCCCACGGTCTATAAAGCAGTCTTCTTTTTAAATCCTTCCCATTTGTCTAAATCACCGACATCCATGCACTTGCGTGTTCGTGCCTCGATCAAACCACTGAAGAAAAATTATCTTCCTTGTTCAATGCATTTCATGCATTCAAATATAACATCTTCAATCCTGTATTTATCACCCTTTCAGTTTTGCCCCCGCTCATTATACTTCAACTTTTCCCACTGACATTTACTTTTCCCTATCATCTGCTTCTCTTTCCTCACATTAAATACTGCTTCTATTTGTATACCAACTGCTCCATCCTCATCCCTATCACTGTGGTTCTCATCCCCCTGCCAACTTAGTTCAAAACCCTCGCCAACAGCTCTAGTAAACATGCCCACAAAGATAATGATCCCTCTTGGGTTCAGGTATAACCTATTCTTTTTGTACAGGAATACCTTCCCCAGAAGAGATCCCAATGATGAAAACATCTGAAACCCTGCACCAATTCTTCAGCCACACATTCATCTGCCAAGTCATCATATTCTTACCTTCAGTGGTGCAAGGCACAGGCAGCAAGCCAATCAATTCAGCAGTCTTTGGCTCCAGTTTCTTCAATCCTTGATTCATATCCCTATCCTTGTGAGTCCCTCATCTTTGCTGCTACGTTGACAACACAACCTCTTCATGTTGACTTCCATTCCTGATTCTCTCGCACAATATTTGTCAGGCAGCCAATACCTCATCCAAATATCAAAGCCTTCCCTCACAAATTTTAACTTCCAATTTCCGTAACTCATCATGTGGGAAGATCTCTTCCATTCCCTGTACCTCACGAAGTACCAGGTTGAACTCTTTCCTTTCAAACTAACTCCATTGCTAAGATGTTTCCTGATTGTATAAATACAAAGTAAGTTTATTATTAAAGTACATAAATGTTACCATATACAAGCCTGAGATTTGTTTTTTTGTGGGTATACTTAGTAAATTCAAGGAAGACAATAGAATCAATAAAAGACCACGACCAACAGGATGGACAAACAACCAATGTGCAAAGGCCAACAAACTGTGCAAATATGAAAGAGAACAAAAAAAAATCATAATAATAGATAATTAAATAATTTACTGAAAAGTCTTTGAATGTGAGTCCATGAGTTATGGGAACTGTTCAGTGAGTGGGCAGGAAAAGCTGAGTGAAGTTATCCCTTCTGGTTCAAGAGCCTGATAATTGAAGGGTAATAACTGTTCCTGACCCTGGTGGTGCAGCTCTTGAGGTGCCTGTACTTCTTCCTGATGGCAACAGTGAGAAAAGAGCATGGCTTGGGCTGTGGGGGTCCTTGACGATGGCTGCTACTTTCCTTTGACAGTGTCCCTTGTAGATGTGCTCAATAGTGGGGAGAGCTTTACCCATGATGGACTGGGCCATATCTACTATTCTTTGTAGGATTTCCTGTTCAAAGGTATTGGTGTTTCTATAGTAGACCATGATGCAGCCAGACGATAAACTCTCCACCACACATCTATAGTTCTGAAAAATTTTAGATGTCATGCCGAATTGTCGCAAGCTTCTTATGAAGTAGAGGAGCTGAAGTGCTTTCTTCGAAATTTCTCTTACATGCTGGACCCAGGACAGCTCCTTTGAAATGGTAACACCGAGGAATTTGAAGTTGCTGATCTTCTCCACCTCCGAGTCTCCATGAGGACTGGCTCATGGACCTCCAGCTTCCTCCTCTTGAAGTCAATAATCAGCTCATTGTTCTTCCTGACATTTGAGTGACAGGTTGTTGTTGTGGCTCCACTCAGCCAGATTTTCAATCTCTCTCCTATATGCTGATTCGTCACCAACTTTGATTCGGCCAAAATGGTGTCGTCAGCAAAATTAAATATGGCATTGAAGTTGTGCTTAGCCTGACATTCATAAGTATGAATCAAGTACTGCAGAGCGTTAAGCACATAGACTTGTGGTGCTGACGGAGATTGTGGAGGAGATGTTGTTGCCAATCTGAACTGATTGGGGTCTTCAAGTGAGGAAATCAAGGATCCAATTGCACAAGTAGGCATTGAGGCCATGGCGATGAAGCTTATTGGTTAGTTTTATGGGAGTGATAGTGTTGGATTCCGAGCTGCAGTCAATAAAGGGCATCTTCATGTATGTATCTTTGCTGTCCAGATGTTTCAGGGTTGAATGAAGAATCAATGAAATGGCAACTGCTCTGGAGTGGATCCAAGTAAATAACTTCTCAGGCAGGAGTTGATATGTATCACCACCAACCTCTCAAAGCACTTCATCACACTGGATTTAAGTGCTACAGGATGACGGTCATTGAGACAGTTTACCGCATTCTTCTTAGGCACCAGTATAATTGAAACCTGCTTGAAACATGTGGTACTTCAGACTGCTGAAGCGAGAGGTTAAAGAGATCGATGAACATGTCAGCCAGATCTTTAGTACTCAGCCAGGTAACCCATCTGGGCTGGATGCTTTCTGTGGGTTCACTCTCCTGAAGGATCCTCTCACAGCAGCCTCAGAGACTGAAATCACAGGGTCATCAGGAGCTGTGGGAGTTCATGAAGGTCCCTCCATGTTTTGATAGTTAAAGCAGGCATAGAAGGCACTGAGCTCATCTGGAAGCGCAGCCCTGTTGTCCCTTATGTTGCATGGTTTCACTTTGTAAGAAGTAGTAACTTTCAAGCCCTGCCACAGCTGCCGAGTATACCCCAGTGACTCAGTTTTGGTCTGGAATTGCCACTTTGCACGTGAGATATCTTTCCAGAGATCATATCTGGGCCTCTTGTATCTTACTAGATCGCCAGACATGAATGCCACTGATCTGGCCCCCAGAAGATAGTGGTTGGCCTTCGGGTTGGGGAAGACTCTGAATGATTTTGTAGGGACATACTCATCCATGACTGTTTACTTAGAGTCCATGACAACTCTGATGTATTCATTCAGATCTCCTGATGATTCTTGAACACGGCCTAGTCCACTGTCTCAAGGCAATCCCGTAACCACTCTTCTATCTGTCTGCAGGGAGGAAAAGGACAGCCAAGGGATCAGATTTCTTGAACTGTGGACTATGCATGGAACAAAAAGCATTCTTAATCACTAGCAGTGGGCCAGTGTGCTGGGAACCCTGGTGCTTCAGGTTATATGTTGATGATAACTGGGCAGAGATTTCATCAAACTAGTGAAATTACTAGTTTACTCAGACTGCTCAAATGTACATTGCTTAAAGGGAAGTTACAGACTGCAGATTGCAGTGAGTGTAATTCAGAAATAGTATATTAGAAGTTTTGTAAGCAGCTCGCAATATGCTACTGTGGCGTAGTCAGCACTGATCCATGATAGCAGTTCTCCATTCTACCTTTGACTATCTCATAAAGGAGGGGGTTTGAGAGAGAATTAGATTTTTTAAAATGCAAGAATGCACAATGCAGCTGAATTTTGCTACAATGGGCCTTTTACATTATATGAGAATATATAATTAATAGAGTATGAATGTTGAAAATGAACACATTGTTTCATATTACAACTTCTCTGCAATATTCCTTCTTTGAAGCACTGGTATTTAGATTCAAGTAGAAGATGTAAGCAACTTAAATAGTTCCCCTTTTTTAATACTGGGATTATATTTGTCATGTATATAAAAAGTAATTTGACTATTTATCAATACCATATGCCACCTTCTATTCAAATTTTTTTCTGTATTGTGTCCTGTTTGAACTAAGCACTTAATTCCTAAACTTTCTTCACAGCACATACTGATGTATACATATGTTACAACGTCAATTTGCATTATTCATTTGTAAAGATTGAAATCATTTCACACCTGTGACTTAGTGATATTATTTTTTGACAATTTGTTGCTTAATGCAAAGATATCTAAATCCAGACCCCTACCAATAATTCAGGTAAAGGGAGATAATTTTTATAATTACTTAAAACTTATTTTTTAACATATTGGCGTCTTCCATGAAAAAGGAATAGTTCGATGAACACAGCCATACGAATTCTGAAAATGTGTATTAAATGTGGCTAGAATGTTTCTCAAAGTAGAATCTTTCTTTGATCCTATTGTGTTTCTTGTATTTACTATGTTTGCCCACAACAAATAGAACCTCATGGTTGTATATGGTGACGTATGTACTTTGATCATAAATTTATTTGAAGTTTAAGCTTTATAGTTGAAATATAGGCAAAGCTAGAGGAAAGTGCATGCAAATTTTAGGATAAATGTGTATTCCTGTTTTACCTATATTGATTTTTAAAATTCCTGTCAAATACAGGTTTATTTGTTAGGAAATCATTTAAATTCTAATATAATAACAAGACTTTCATGATACAATCTAAAGGCATTGGAGCATGGTTTAGCTTGCATGAGTATGTGTCATTGGGGTTAGAGACTGCCATCACGGGTTGACAACAAGTTACGTTACATTTAATGCCCTGTGAGCATGTGTGTTTCACAAAATAATTTCCCCACCCGCCTGTAACTATAAATTTTATTTACACATTTAGATCTTCAGCCAATAGCAAACTATGAGTAGTGGTTGTAGGTTTAAGTACCACTTCAGGGACTGAAACACAGAAACAGAAATTGATGTCTGTCAGCTAAGAAAAATTATGAGTTATTCTCAGTTTGCTGGCATAGACTTCCATTTCAAACTAAACGGATTACTGGATCGTTATCATAGTTTTGTTTGCGGGAGTGTAAAGGAATGGCTTCTGTGTTTGCTATATTGTGCAGCCACTGTCATTCAATTACTTTATTAACTGCCCCAAAGCCTTGAAAGCAAGTCTTCATAACTGCAAACCCTTCCCTACTTCCACATTTTCAAACAAAATATGTAACTTTCCATATCTGTTTTGTGCATTCCTATTAATTTTAGCAGGACAATCTTTTCACATATTTCCTTTTGTATTCACGGTTGTGTTCAGCCTTCGAGAATATTTATCCCTATTTCAGCTGAGCTGAGTTTAGAAGTGTGGCAGTTTGATTGAATTTTACAATAATTGAAAGATACAACACTCTTAATTGTCTGCAGTTAATTGCAATGAACCGCTCATAAATTCCATTTCAGTCAGCTAGCATGCAGTGAACACTGCTGCTCCCAGTTTGTTTAAGCAAATTTTACTTCAGGTTATTACCTTACCCCAATAAATTATGCATGACAGAACGGACTTAAACTGTTTATCTGAAGCCCACACATTTAAGCATGAGTTCTACACTATCAATTGCTTCGCTGTCATAATCATACTAATTAATTTCTTAATTAATGCAAATTCATATTCTGCTTGATTTGTATGCACAAAGGTGTGTACCTTTTTAAGAAACTTGGCAGAAAATTTAAAACCGCATAAAATATTTTCCAGCAATTATTTTTAAAAATCCTGTTGAGTTAATCATATACAAAAAAAAACGATCAAACAGTATGACTTATGTTAAATGGACCTATAGCTCTGGCTTCATTTAGTATTCAATTTAGTCTTCTTGCCCACCTAATGATTTAAAAGCATTTTATTATAAAACAGGATATTTCAGAAACATATTCACATCCTGGTTGTAAAGTTGTTTGCCTTTGTGTTACTTCACATTGATACTTTACAGATTAATTAATTATACTTTTAACACTTAAAACAATTGAAATTCGACATATGACACAATATATCTGTAAACATTAATGAGCTTCAATTAAAACAGCAGGCCAGATTGTGCTGGCCTCATTGTCCACAGTCCCCATCCTTCTGGTCTTTTCTTCTCTGAATGCAAAGGGTCAGACAATTTGACCTTCTGTACCCAAAAGTTGCCTGCGAGGTGCAGCAGGCTTCAAGCAACAGGTAAACCTCAGGAGTTTCATCCTAAGGCCCTGTCTCTGGGAAACCGTGGCAGACTTTGACAGCTCACTAGCTGCCAAAGGCTTAAGTGTAGTTTTAATTTTCTAATCATCGGAGACATTTTAGAAATGATTCAATTTAAAATAATTTGATAAAATCATTTTTAAGTACTAACTAATAATTCACTTATGTGTATTCACCTATTTCCATAAAGTTAGCAACTTCAATCGAATCAGGTATCTGTCACATTTCTTCAACATGTCAATGCTCTGTTACTGTACTGAATGGTAGGGATAACATCAGTAAATTTCAGACTTCTGCACCGAAGATGGAAGTTCAATGCTCAGAGTAAATTTACTATCAAAGTTCCGATATGTCACCATATACAACCTTAAGATTCATTTTCTTGTGAGCATTCACAGTAAATACAAAAAACACAATAGAATCAATAAGAGACTGCATCCAACAGGACGGACAAGAAATTAATGTGCAAAAGATAACCTGTGCAAATACAAAACAAAAGAAAAATGTAAATAATAATAATAAATAAGGCAATAAATATCAAGAATATGAGATAAAGAGTCCATAGTTTGTGGGAACAGTTCATTGATGGAGTGAGTGAAATTGAGTGAAATTATCTCCCCTGGTTCAACAGCCTGATGGTTGAGACATAATAACTGTTCCCGTACCTAGTGATGTAGGTACTGTGGCTCCTGTACCTCCTTTCTGATGGCAACAGTGAGAAGAGTGAATGGCCTGGATGGTGAAGGCCCTTGATGATGAATACTGCTTTCCTGCGACAGTGCTCCATGTGGATGTGCTCAGTATTAGGGAGGGCTTTACCCGTGATGGACTGGGCTGTATCTACTACCTTGTGTAGTGCTGAAAGCTGGCAAAACTCTACAAAATCATTGACTTCAGGTCAGCATTATTCAGCCACAGTCTCAAATACAGTCCAATCAAAATATTTAACAAAACTGTGGCTGGAAAATTCATATAATCTCTTGTTCCAAGGTGTAATTAATGGGTCAAAATTTATTTGCACACTCCTTTTGCTGCATTTAGAAATTTTCCAAGAGAAGAAAGTATCTGGACATAAATCATTCCAAGTGTTGGAATTAATTGGCATGCACGGCAGGATTAGTTACTATTTAACATGCTCTCTCCACTTTTTTACCTATCAAATTAGACTTTTCTGCGAGCAATCACACTTCTAATTTTCCATCAAAAATAGAAGTAATTAGCCAAGCTGCATTTCATTAAGCAAAATTAGCTTCCTAATAAATATGCCCTGATTTTGCAAAAAGTGACAATAAGCATTTAAAGAATCATTCTTGACTGTTTTAATTAAATTATGTAGTTGCAAAGAAAAGAGAAAATCAATGTGACTACATGCTGTATATCTTTTTGAACAGATCGATACACACATTTCTAAAGACTAAACAGTGAATTTTGACTGCCTGATGATCTTTTGCCAGTGACTGACTGAAGATGGAAGTGATGGGAGTTCTGGTGTTAGTAGCAGGTTTATCAGTCTCTTTAATCCCATCACGATAATAATATTGTAGGCTTCCTGTCCAATTTGGCTGCACAGACATGCAGCTCATTTCATTCCTGCAATTGGAATCAAGTTGCAAACAAGAAATTTGATCACAATACTGATGATCGCAAGAGACAAGGAAGTGGACTGCACATAAAGCAAGGCTACCCAGAGATGTCGCAGTTCCTCATTTGGGTCCATTACGACTTGCAAGTGCAATAGCTTCTAATTCTTCCTGAGAGGCAGAAGTTTGGCAGGGATATAAAGAAAACACATCTCAAGATTGCCACAGAGGTAAGTAGTAGGTATGTCAATATGATATAGTTGGGATCACAGAGACATGGCTCCAGGGTGACCAAGGATGGGAGCTCAACATTCAGGGATATTCAATATTCAGGAAGGAGGGACATGAAAGAAAAGGAGATGGGGTGGCGTTGCTCGTTAGAGAGGAGATTAACGCAATAGAAAGGAAGGACATAAGCCGGGAAGATGTGGAACCGATATGGGTAGAGCTGCATAACACTAAGGGGCAGAAAACGCTGGTGGGAGTTGTGTACAGGCCACCTAACAGTAGTAGTGAGGTTGGGGATGGTATTAAACAGGAAATTAGAAATGTGTGCAATAAAGGAACAGCAGTTATAATGGGTGACTTCAATCTACATGTAGATTGGGTGAACCAAATTGGTAAGGGTGCTGAGGAAGAGGATTTCTTGGAATGTATGCCGGATGGTTTTTTGAACCAACATGTCGAGGAACCAATTAGAGAGCAGGCTATCCTGGAATGGGTATTGAGCAATGAGGAAGGGTTAATTAGCAATCTTGTCATGAGAGGCCCCTTGGGTAAGAGTGACCATAATATAGTGGAATTCTTCATTAAGATGGAGAGCGACATAGTTAATTCAGAAACAAAGGTTCTGAACTTAAACAACAGGAATTCTGCAGATGCTGGAAATTCTAGCAACACACATCAAAGTTGCTGGTGAACGCAGCAGGCCAGGCAGCATCTCTAGGAAGAGGTACAGTCGACGTTTCAGGCCGAGACCCTTCGTCAGAACTAATTGAAGGAAGAGTGAGTAAGAGATTTGAAAGTTGGAGGAGGAGGGGGAGATCCAAAATGATAGGAGAAGACAGGAGGGGGAGGGATGGAGCCAAGAGCTGGACAGGTGATTGGCAAAAAGGATACGAGAGGATCATGGAACAGGAGGTCCGGGAAGAAAGACAAGGAGGGCGGGGGGGGGACCCAGAGGATGGGTAAGGGGTATATTCAGAGGGACAGAGGGAGAAAAAGGAGAGTGAGAGAAAGAATGTGTGTATAAAAGTAAGTAACAGATGGGGTATGAGGGGGAGGTGGAGCATTAGCGGAAGTTAGAGAAGTCGATGTTCATGCCATCAGGTTGGAGGCTACCCAGACAGAGATGTCCTCCTTTTTTAAAGAAAGGGGCTTCCCTTCCCCACTATCAACTCTGCTCTTAAACGCATCTCCCCCATTTCACGTACATCTGCTCTCACTCCATCCTCCCACCACCCCACTAGGAATAGGGTTCCCCTGGTCCTCACCTACCACCCCACCAGCCTCTGGGTCCAACATATTATTCTCCGTAACTTCCACCACCTCCAACGGGATCCCACCACTAAGCACATCTTTCCCTCCCCCCCCCCTTGCTTTCCGCAGGGATCGCTCCCTACGCAACTCCCTTGTCCATTCATGCCCCCCCCATCCCTGCCCACTGATCTCCCTCCTGGTACTTATCCGTGTAAGAGGAACAAGTGCTACACATGTCCTTACACTTCCGCCCTTACCACCATTCAGGGCCCCAAACAGTCCTTCCAGGTGAGGCGACACTTCACCTGTGAGTCGACTGGGGTGATATACTGCGTCCCGTGCTCCCGATGTGGCCTTTTATATATTGGCGAGACCCGACGCAGACTGGGAGACCGCTTTGCTGAACACTTACACTCTGTCCGCCAGAGAAAGCAGGATCTCCCAATGGCCACACATTTTAATTCCACATCCCATTCCCATTCTGACATGTCTATCCATGGCCTCCTCTACTCTAAAGATGAAGCCACACTCAGGTTGGAGGAACAAAACCTTATATTCCATCTGGGTAGCCTCCAACCTGATGGCATGAACATCGATTTCTCTAACTTCCGCTAATGCCCCACCTCCCCCTCGTACCCCATCTGTTACTTACTTTTATACACACATTCTTTCTCTCTTTTTTCTCCCTCTGTCCCTTTGAATATACCCCTTGCCCATCCTCTGGGATCCCCCCCCCCCGTCTTTCTTCCCAGACCTCCTGTCCCATGAACCTCTCGTATCCCTTTTGCCAGTCACCTGTCCAGCTCTTAGCTCTATCCCTCCCCCTCCTGTCTTCTCCTATCATTTTGGATCTCCCCCTCCCCCTCCAACTTTCAAATCTCTTACTCACTCTTCCTTCAGTTAGTCCTGACGAAGGGTCTCGGCCTGAAACATCGACTGCACCTCTTCCTAGAGATGCTGCCTGGCCTGCTGCGTTCACCAGCAACTTTGATGTGTTTTCTGAACGTAAAGAAGGGTAACTTTGAAGGTATGAGACGTGAATTAGCTAAGATAGACTGGCAAATGACACTTAAAGGGTTGACGGTGGATATGCAATGGCAAGCATTTAAAGATTGCATGGATGAACTACAACAATTGTTCATCCCAGTTTGGCAAAAGAATAAATCAAGGAAGGTTGTGCCCCCGTGGCTGACAAGGGAAATTAGGGATAGTATTAATTCCAAAGAAGAAGCATACAAATTAGCCAGAAAAAGTGGCTCACCTGAGGACTGGGAGAAATTCAGAGTTCAGCAGAGGAGGACAAATGGCTTAATTAGGAAGGGGAAAAAAGATTATGGGAGAAAACTGGCAGGGAACATAAAAACTGACTGTAAAAGCTTTTATAGATATGTGAAAAGAAAAAGATTGGTTAAGACAAATGTAGGTCCCCTACAGACAGAAACAGGTGAATTGATTATGGGGAGCAAGGACATGGCAGACCAATTGAATAATTACTTTGGTTCTGTCTTCACTAAGGAGGACATAAATAATCTTCTGGAAATAGTAGGGGACAGAGGGTCCAGTGAGATGGAGGAACTGAGGGAAATACATGTTAGTAGGAAAGTGGTGTTAGGTAAATTGAAGGGATTAAAGGCAGATAAATCCCCAGGGCCAGATGGTCTGCATCCCAGAGTGCTTAAGGAAGTAGCCCAAGAAATGGTGGATGCATTAGTGATAATTTTTCAAAACTCTTCAGGTTCTGGACTAGTTCCTGAGGATTGGAGGGTGGCTAATGTAACCTTACTTTTTAAAAAAGGAGGGAGAGAGAAACCAGGGAATTACAGACTGGTTAGCCTAACATCGGTGGTGGGGAAACTGCTAGAGTCAATTATCAAAGATGTGATAACAGCACATTTGGAAAGCGGTGATATCATCGGACAAAGTCAGCATGGATTTGTGAAAGGAAAATCATGTCTGACGAATCTCATAGAATGTTTTGAGGATGTAACTAGTAGAGTGGATAGGGGAGAACCAGTGGATGTGGTATCTTTGGATTTTCAAAAGGCTTTTGACAAGGTCCCACACAGGAGATTAGTGTGCAAACTTAAAGCACACGGTATTGGGGGTAAGGTATTGATGTGAATAGAGAGTTGGTTGGCAGACAGGAAGCAAAGAGTGGGAATAAATGGGACCTTTTCAGAATGGCAGGCAGTGACTAGTGGGGTACCGCAAGGCTCAGTGCTGGGACCCCAGTTGTTTACAATATATATTAATGACTTGGTTGAGGGAATTAAATGCAGCATCTCCAAGTTTGTGGATGACACGAGGCTGGGCGGCAGTGTTAGCTGTAAGGAGGATGCTAAGAGGATGCAGGGTGACTTAGATAGGTTAGGTGAGTGGGCAAATTCATGGCAGATGCAATTTAATCTGGATAAATGTGAAGTTATCCACTTTGGTGGCAAAAACAGGAAAACAGATTATTATCTGAATGGTGGCCGATTAGGAAAAGGGGAGGTGCAACGAGACCTGGGTGTCATTATACACCAGTCATTGAAATTGGGCATGCAGGTACAGCAGGCGGTGAAAAAGGCAAATGGTATGCTGGCATTTATAGCAAGAGGATTCGAGTACAGGAGCAGGGAGGTACTACTGCAGTTGTACAAGGCCTTGGTGAGACCACACCTGGAGTATTGTGTGCAGTTTTGGTCCCCTAATCTGAGGAAAGACATCCTTGCCATAGAGGGAGTACAAAGAAGGTTCACCAGATTGATTCCTGGGATGGCAGGACTTTCATATGATGAAAAACTGGATGAACTAGGCTTATACTCGTTGGAATTTAGAAGATTGAGGGGGGATCTGATTGAAACGTATAAAATCCTAAAGGGATTGGACAGGTTAGATGGAGGAAGATTGTTCCCAATGTTCAGGAGGTCCAGAATGAGGGGTCACAGTTTGAGGATAAATGGGAAGCCTTTTAGGACCGAGATTAGGAAAAACTTCTTCACACAGAGATTGGTGAATCTGTGGAATTCTCTCCCACAGGAAACAGTTGAGGCCAGTTCATTGGCTATATTTAAGAGGGAGTTAGATATGGCCCTTGTGGCTGAAGGGATCAGGGGGTATGGAGGGAAGGCTGGTGCAGCGTTCTAAGTTGGATGATCAGCCATGATCATACTGAATGGTGGTGCAGGCTCGAAGGGCCGAATAGCCTACTCCTGCACCTATTTTCTATGTTTCTATGTTTCTGTTCATGGGATCATTACGGATAAAGGTTCAATGGATTAACTAGTTCAGTTATCTTAAATGCAATTTAGAAATTTGCGAACATCACCCTGATGCGAGTGATACTCCAGATCTGCAATTGCTTTTTGGGGATATAGCAGGACGCATCACTCATCACACTAACTCATCTTGCAGAATGATCTGTACCCTCTCTGTCTATGCATATTCTTACAGCCCCATCAGCTAGAAACATCTTCGGATCAATGAGCAACGTATGGGGATCAATCAAGCACGACATCCACACGAAGGTGAAGCTGTACCAGAGCTATGATCTGTCCACACTCTTGTACGCGACAGAATGCTGGCACATGATAGAGAATGACCTTGCTAACCTGTTGTCATTCCATGCCATGAGGCTCCAAAAGATCAGTATTTTATGGCCAAGAAAGATCTCCAGCCATCAAGAGGACATGGCCACAATCATCATGAGGAAATGTTGGAGATGGATTGGGCACATGATGAGAAGAGGGGCCAACTCCATCATAAAACAGCACTTCATTGGATTGCTGAAGGGTGGAGGAAATGCAGAAGACCAAAGACAACTTGGCTCCATATCATAGAGGCAAAAATGAGGACCCTGAACAACATCTGGGGCACAATAGAGAAGATGGCCAAGTACAGACAAAGGTAGAAGACCTTCACTGCTGCCTTAAACTGCTCTCTTAGCTATCAGTAAGGCAAATTTTTCCTTTATAGTCAATTAACAAATGCCCTTCACCAAACTGGTCATCACTTTACTCTCACTTGTGAAGGCAATTTCTTTACTTCGTGCAGAAGAGATTACAGATTTCTAATGAAAGGGAAAGAACTAAATTGAGATTTTGGAGATGTTATTAACTAATTGCATCTCTATAACTTTGCTGATGAAACAACCGTTGTTGCCAGATTCTCAGATGGAGACGAAAAGGTGTATAGAAGTGAGCTAGTTGAGTGATGTCACAACAAAAACCTTGCATTCAACGTCAATAAGACCAAGGAGCTGATTGTGGACTTCAGAAAGGGTAGGATGAGGGAACACAAATCAATCCTTATAGAGGGATCAGAAGTGGAGAGGGTGAGCAATTTCAAATTCTTAGGTATCAAGATCCCTGAGCCTCTAGCCTAGTCCCAACATATGATTACAGCTCTGAGGAAGGCAAGAGAGTGGCTATATTTCATTAAGAGTTTGAGGAGATCTGGTTTGTCACTTAAAGCACTTGAAAACTTTTACAGATGTACCATGGAGAGCAATCTGACAGGCTGCATCACTGTCTGTTATGGGGTGGGGTGCTGGTGGTGCCTACTGCACATGATCAAAAGAAACTGCAGAAAGTTGTAAATGTAGTCAGCTCCATCCAGGGGTGCAGTGCCAATTTTTTAGGTGCTGGAGCTGTACGAGGGGTGATTGATAAGTTTGTGGCCTAGGGTTATACAGCTCTCGTTACATGCACGTGCAGTTCAACTCTCTGAGTGATTATGCAGAAAGTTTGAAGTTAATAACTTTTGTTGTATTTCTGTTTCAGATAATTGAAAATTGCTAGGTTTTCTAAAATTGACTCCTTCCACCTTAAGCCACAAACTTATCAATCACCCCTCGTATGTCACACCCAATTTGTATAGTGATAATTAAGACATTAACAAGAATATAGCCTATCAGTACATCTCATTGTATAACTGGTACAATAAAACATAAAATACTTAATTTAATAATATGACAAAGTATTGCATGGTTGCACTCACTAATTATCATAAAATATAATTATCAAGCAAGTAAAGAAAAAGACGGTAATCATGTATTTTACCAATTTAAAAGTAATTACCTACTTATCAAATGCCACCAATGAGAAGTTTCACAATAATTTCCACAAAGGGTCAGGCGTAATATGTGTTTGGGGGTCTGAAGCAACTCTTGTCCTGGTGTCATCTGCTGATCTGTGGTACCACAGCCATGATATGACATACGGCTCAGGATTCCACTGAACTAGAGGAGGTCCGTGTAGCTTAACAAACATAAGTGCTGATACGTGATCTTTGAGAATCCTTGAACGTGTTCTTGTTATTATCAAGCTCATGTGACTGAATCGTCTTTCACACTCAGCAGTACTAATAGGAATAACTCGTGAACAGCTCAGTAATGGGCGTAAACTTTGCGGGGATGCGGAGTCCACGATCCTTCACATAATCTCTAATGGCATTTATTACAGAGGAAGAAGAAAGCTTAAACCTCTTACAGAGAGATGATATTGCAGCTTCTCCATAATTAGGTGGTATCTCAGCAGGCCAATTATCTTTATCAAGGACACACATTTCACTTAGCAGGGATTTATACATACTTTGAGGTTTAGAAGCTTGAGAACCTTTCAAGGATGTTGCTGTGAACATATGGTGCTGCAAATTGTTCATAAGACTAATAAGAAAGTGTAGATAATTAATGGAGACAATTTTGTTGTTGCTTGTTAAGGTAATTTCTCCAAACTTCCCCTTTTCAACTGTCTCTTGAGCTTCTAGAATTTTTGTACCAGGTTGCTCTTTCAGTCCATGCAGTGATGTTATGCTCTATTGGATCAGTTTGTCTGCGTAAACAATCATAGTAGTGCGTTTCTGTAAACACTCTGACAATAAACCAAGTTCATGCAGCGTGTCATACATTAGAGCTAAGTCCAATAGAAACTGTTCTGAAGAAAGTCTTTTCAACAGACCTTTGTAGGTTTTTCTGTCACTCCCAGATCTTGTTTCATCCTTCTTTGCTTTTTCAAAATGAAGACACAGTGCTTCATAATTTTGCCACACTGCTGAAACTGTTCAAAACGAGCTAGCTACCCACCTGGTGCCCAGAACACGGCCTATTTTGGAAATTTGTTGTTCTAGTTGAGAGGCACATTCAGACAGTTCTTTTTGATTTAGAGGTGATCTACTGTAAACAGTGTACAATTTTTCCATAAATGATTGAACATGACTTATTCCAGTGAACTTCTCTCACTGAATCACCTACTGCAAGTTCTAATCTGTTATCAAGACAGTGCCAAATTATCACGTCAAGGTAATGTTCCTTGAGAATTGTAGCAACACCAGATTTGACACCAAGCATTACGCTCACCCCATCACTAGCAAATGCTACAAGGTTCTGTTTCAGGTAAGAGTCATTAAACCCATGGTTATTGAGACAGTTCATTAGATGCTTAGCAATAGTTGCAGCTTTCCGATCAGGCAGTTCAATTAGATCTAAAAACATAAAATGGGGATCATCTTCCTTATCACCTTCACATTTCAAATAAGCTATTAATGCTCAAGTCTTAATGCTCAGGCTTGTTGATTCATCAATGAGAACAGAAAATTTGCCATTTATCTGCTTGTTATGCTGCCAAATTTTCTTTTTTATATTAATGGGTATGTGATTAATTATCTCTGTAGCACCGGTGCGGGAATGCAGTCCAATTCCAGTGTCAATACCATTAATTTTTTGGAGCCAAAGTGATCAGAGTATAGTCTGTCATTCTGAGCTAAATAATATGCTGAACAAGTTGCCTTTAGATGTGAAGCATTCATGGTGTCACATAATTCTCCAAGAGCATCTTCACCAGCTATATTTTCAACACTTACAGCAGCAGTGTGAGCTTTTGATAGTTTGTGATCAACAATTCTTTTTCCGAGAGACTTCAAGCGTGTACTTTGATCGGTGCCATAATATGATACTTGGTACATCTGCCATTCATTTGACAGCCTCAAACACTTAGAAGTGAAAAGTGTCAGATTGCTTTTGTTTGCAGTTGCTCATACTTTACACCCAAATTTATCATCCTTGAAGTCTAACCAGGGATTAGAGTTTTCTTCTTTTTCTACCACATTTCTTCAGTCCAAACATCTGAACAGGGATACAAACCTGACTTCGAAGGACCATTACTTTCAGAACTGCATTTGGACCCGGTTAGAAAATTTGAACTAGAAGCAGGTGAAACACAGCTTTTGTCACTTTTACTGTTATCAGTTTCCTGTGCGTTATTCTTGTTACACTCCTCAGCTTGTTTACGAAAGAAAGAAGTTATCATCGTTTGCTTAGAAGCCACAGGGTGGTTAGTGAGAAAAATTTACTTTTGTATTAGCGAATAATCTACAGACCACCACAGATGTCGCCTTACTAACAAGACTGAGTCAGAGCAGACAGCAGGGCCCGAAGCGCTTAGCCGTGTTCCTAAGCAGGTATAAAAATAACAGAAATAAAGCAAATAAGCTTTATACACTTTTGGCCACCTAAATTGGAACCAAGTAATCAAGTATGAAAAAGAATGTCTAATGAACTATTGATAAAGCCACAAATATTGCTGAATATTATTAGCAAAAGCGGTAGGTTGGCAACTCTGCCTCGTACCGTTTGTCTCGCAGAAATGGTTGGACAGGAAGTGTACCTGTGAGGGTCGATACTCACGATATCCTCACACGTCAGGTATTACATGGTTAGACCAATACAGATCCTGTTTAGTCTTTAAATATATAAGAAGTTAAAAAAGTTTGAATAAAAATATTATCGTATCTATACAAATAAAAGTATCGTATTTTGGAAGTGACAAATGTTAGTGGGGAGGAGAGCGACCATTTGGGAGGTTGGGAAATGTGTTTCATCTCGTTAATTGCCTCACTAAATTACTTTTTTTCCTATCAACGCAAAGAGAGAATGAGCCTCTTTCCAATCAACTGTAGTTTGTGGAGCTAGGCCAAGGGGTTGATCCGCTATTAATGATAGTTGAAATGACGTATAACTAGATAATAGCCTAGAAATGTTTTTTTTTTCCATTTGGTTTGTAAAAAAACAACTAAATTCACTTTATCCAGGTGTAGAAGAGGATTTTGGATGATTACCTTGAATATTCCATCAAAATCAGGCCGAAGATAAGCAAGCAGTGAATTTTTCTTTCATTATTTTCGACTTTTAACCTTAAGTTTCGATGTTCATTCCTGGAATTCAATGGTACCCATTGGAAAGTGTGGAAAAATGCTCACACTTGTGTACAGTCGTCCCTCGGCTGGAGAGAGACTGAGGATCTGTGAAATGGCGGGAGGATACAGTGGCAGGGCATGCTGGGAAAACAATGGGTTGAGAGAGGATGAATTTCACAAATACCTAAACAAAAACAGTCTCAGCTCCAGGATTACACCAAAAATGATCAAATATCCTATGCTAATGTTATTAGTGGTATTTTCCCCACCAGTCACCAACCCCTCTCCCCAACCCCCACTTCTGTAAAATTCCCTCTATTTAATAAGCAGCCACTGTTAAATTCCTCGCTTGTTTATTTTGACTTTTCTTTATAGAGATACTGGAGCGCTGCACCCCTGGCTGCATCATGGGTATTAGCCTCAGTAGTCTGCAAGACATCTTTAAGGAGCAGTGCCTCAGAAAGGCAGCTTCCATCATTAAGCACCCCCAACACCCAGGATATGCCCTCTTCTCATTGTTACCATTAAGAAGATGGTACAGAAGCCTAAAGACACACACCCTGTGATTCAGGAACAGTTTCTTCCCCTCTGCCATCTGATTCCTAAATGCAAATTGAACCCATGAACACTCCCTTACTTTTATTATTTCTGTTTTTACACTTTTAAAATTTAACTATTATATATATATTACAGTAATTGATTTACTAATTATTTTCTATATTATCATGTATTGTATTGTACTGCTTCCGCTAAGTTAAAAAGCTTCATGACATATGCCGGTGATATTAAACCTAATTCTGATTCACTAGCACCCAAGTCATCTAGACATAGCAACATCCTTGTAAATCCTTTCTGCACTATTTCCAGGTTAACCACATACTTACTATAACAGGGTGACAAAAACTGTACACAGTCCTCTGAATGTGATCTTACCAACAACCTGCACAACAGCAACATAACGTATTTTCTTCTGAATTCAATGGCCTAACTGATGATGGGCAGTGTGCTGAATGCCTTTTCACCTCCCTGTCTACACATGATGCCACTTTCAATGAACTATGCATTTATTCCTAAGTCTTTCTGTTCCATTCCACTCCTTGGTGCCCTGCCATTTATAATATAAATCCTGCACTGGTTTGACTTCCTGAAATGCATCACCAAATGCTTACCTGTGTTGAAGTCAATTTGACACTTCTTGGTCCACTTCTTTAAATGATCAAGATCCCTTGTAATCCATGATAACCTCCTCGACTGTCAATACCATCTCATAGTTTCATGCCATCTGCAAACTTACTGAACAATCCTTGTGCACTTGCATCCAAATTATTTATATAAATAACAAATAGCATGGGTCCCAACACCAACTTCTGTGGTACCCTACTCATCACCAGCCTGCATTCCAAGAAAGAACCTTCAACCACACCGTCTGCTTCCTACCTCCAAGACAATTTGGAATCCACCTAACTAGCTGTTCCTAAATTCCATGGGACCCAGCCTTCCAGCCTAACGTGCAGGGCCTTGCAGAAGTCAAAGTAGACACCATCCACTGCTCAACCTTTTGATTACTACTTCAAAAAAACCTCTAAAAGTTTTGTCAAGTACAACATCCCATGTACAAAGCTCTGCTGAGTCTTCCAAAGTAGACTTTGTGTATGCATTGGAATGCTGGTTAATCCAGTCCCTCAGACTTATTCCAATAACTTATGCACTACAAATGTCAGGCTGACTTGCTTGTATTTATCTAGCTTGTCCTTGCCACCTTTTTTAAACACCAGAGCAACATTAGCCACCTTCAGTAACCAATGGGCAACATTGAAGCAAGTATCTCTGCATTCCTGAGGATGCAGTCAGGCCTTGGGGATTTCTGCATCTTAATGGACTGTAAGTCTGAAAATACCTCCTTCCTGGTATTATGAACACCCTCCAAAATACCTCCACTTGTTTCCCTTATATCCTGAGCAATTATGATTTTCTCCTTAGCATACACAGGAGAAATATTCATTAAACATACCACCCACTCCCTGCAGCTTCAGTGGTAGGTGACCCCACAGACCTCTAGGTGCCCTGTTGGTCTCTGATATTTAGAAATGGTTGAAAAATTATTTAAAGAATGTAAAAGTAAGAATATTTGCAAACAAGTTGAAACACTCAATATATGTAGATAAGCTTAAAACTTAAAAATTAGAGGCATAGTGTTGTAGAGTCATCCAACACAAAAACAGAGCACTTGTGCTACCACTTCCTTGCGTATCATTGAGCATATTCATGCCCATCTCACTTGCCTGCCTTAGATCCTTCACCTACTCTGCCTTGTTCATTCAAGTGCCTTTCTAAATGCCTCTTAACTGCAGTAATTATATCTGGCTTCACCACCTCCTCTGGCAGAACGATCCAGATATCAACCACTCCCTCTGTAAAAAAAAAATCTTTCTGCTCAGAAACAGGAGAAAAATTGCAGGTGTGGAAATCTAAGCAACACACACACAAAATGCTGAAGGAACTCAGCAGGACAGGCAGCATCTATGGAAAAGAGTACAGTTGACATTTCGGGCTGAGATCTTTCAGCAGAACTCTCCTCAGACCCCACTTAAATCTGTTCACTTTCATCTTAATTCTTTGCTGTCTTGATTTTAACACCTGTCCTGTGGTGAGGCCTGGAGCAGAGATGGAAAGAGTGAAGGAATGCCCACAGTGATTGTCTGCAGGGAAGTAAGGTGTGTGGAAGTGGACTGAGAAATATGAAGGAGATGCAGACACTGCAAGATGAAGCAGAAATGATACGGATAAATAGGAAATGTGGATATAGGTTCAAATATGACGTGGATAGGACAGGCCGAGGGTCTGTCACTGTGTTGTAGGACTCTGTGAACATGGAAACATGGTCAAAAGAGCAGATAATACCAATGAACAGTAACAGGATACAGATGACCTGCAGGCAGCTAGCAGTTGGTGTTTGATAGAGCAGCAATTCATTTTCACTAAAAGAATGGGGAAAACAATATAGACGTTGGGGCTCAACTGTAAAGGGGTGGAGGTGTTTACAGACAGAGAAACCTGGTGTCAATGGCATGGGAAGAAGCTTATCTACACATCAATTAATGTGGCAGTGTGCATTAAGAATGGTTAGATAGACATATGGAAACTTGGACTCATTAAATAAATAATATTGAATATTGAGCAAAAAAGTTATGCTGCATCAGAAAAAAACTGTGGATGCTGTGATCTGAAGGGAAAGTTCATTAGGTTTGACAGCAGCTATAACCACAGAAACGAAGTTAACATTCAGAGTCATTGATTCTTCATGCCGAATGCTTTATAAATGTTATTGGACCACTTGCAGAGAGTATTTGGTCAGTTTGGCAAGTGTTATAATACAGCATGTTTGAAACTACTGCACCTGGACATTGATGACTGAGACCTCCATTAAGAGTTCAGAGAAGGTTCTTAACCCTTTTTTGTGCCACGGACCCTCACCATTAACCGAGCAGCCTGTGGACCCCAGATTGAGAACCTCTGATTTAAGGGATTTGAGTCAAACACAGATAACAGCAGCTTAGATAGGCATTTTTGTCAGTGTGAAGGAATCTGGCTGAAGTCTGGGACTAGATCAGTCAAGAAATTTCAATGGATTGGAAAAGTTGGACTAAGCCATTGAAAAAATAAATCATTAGATGCTATTATTGGCTGTTATGGTGTGGCTCAGAGTCTATCCTACTCTTCGCTGTGCAAATTTTCTAGGTTACTTGGAGAACAATCCAAGGTTCCAAGGTTCACCATTAAATATGTTGTTGGTGTGGACAACTGGTATATATATCAGACCTCTTCTGTACCAGAGTTAAGATTCAGATGCAGACCTTCACTATATCGAACTATTTTTATGGCAGTTTATATAATCTATCTATCTACTATTTTTGAATCTTATTTCATAGAATGTAACAGTAAACAAATCTGATTTTAATAATATTTTAATGACTTCTCTATTGAGCAAAAAGAAAACTCATAGGATTTACTGAATGCATAGCAAGACACTAGCCACTAGAACACTACAGCACAGTACAGGCCTTTCTGCCCTTGATGCTGTGCCTTAAAAAAAACATACTAAACCCATACTACCCCGTAACCCTCTATTTTTCTTTCATCCATGTGCCTGTCCAAGAGGCTCTGAAATACCCCTACTGTTTTAGCCTCCACCACCATCCCTGACAAGTCATTCCAGGCACCCACAACCCTCTGTGTAAAATCTTACCCCTGATGTCTCCCCTCAACTTCCCTCCCTTAACTTTGTACATATGCCCTCTGGTGTTTACTATTCGTGCCCTGGGAAACAGATACTGGCTAGCCACCCTATATATGCCTCTCATAATCTTGGAGACCTCTATCAAGTTTCCTCTCATCCTTCTACACTCCAAAGAGAAAATTTCCAGCTCTGCTAACCTTGCCTCATAAGACTTGTTTTCCAATCCAGGGAACATCCTGGTAAATCTCTTCTGCACCCTCTCCATAGCTTCCACATCCTTCCTATAATGAGATGACCAGAACTGAACACAATACTGTGTTCACAAGACCACAAACATGTGGTCTCACTAGAGATTTGTAGAGTTGCAACATGGCCTCTCTACTATTGAACTCAATCCCTCTATTAATGAAGCCTAGCATCCCATAGGCCTTCTTAACTATCCTATCAACCTATGCAGTGACCTTGAGGGATGTATGGCTTTGAACCCCAAGGTCCCTCTGTTCATCCACACTCTTAAGTAACCGACCATTAACCCTGTAATTAGCCTTCTGGTTTGTCCTTCCAAAATGCATCACCTCACACTTATCTGGATTGAACTCCATCTGCCACTTTTCTGCTCAACTCTGCATCCTGTCTATATCCTCTTGTCACCTTTGACAACCTACAGCTCCATCCACAACTCCTCCAATCTTTGTGTCATCCGCAAAGTTATTCACCCATCCTTCCGCCTCTTCATCCAGGTCATTTTAAAAATCACAAAGAGCAGGGGTCCCAGGACAGATCTTTGTGGCACTCCAATTGGCACCGACCCCCAGACAGAATACTTTCCTTCCACTACCACCCTCTACTTTCTTCCTTTAAGCTAATTTTTTTATCCAAGCAGCCAAGGTTCCACTGATCCCATGCCTCATGACTTTCTGGATGAGTCTTTTGTGGGGGACCTTGTGAAATGTCTTGTTAAGATCCACGTAGACCACATCTACTGCCCTCCCCTCATCAATTTCTTTTGTTACCTCTTCAAAAAACTCTATTAGGCTCGTGAGGCACGACCTTCCCTTCACAAAGCTGTGTTGACTATCCTTGGGTAGACTGTATTTCTCCAAGTGCTCATAGATCCTATTCTTAAGAATCCTTTCCAATAGTTTGCAGACCACCAACGTGAGACTCACTGGTCTATAGTTACCAGGATCCTCCCTATTAAATTTTTTAAACAAGGGAACTACATTTGCCATTCTCCAATCCTCCGGCACCTCCACTGCAACCGAAGAGGATTCAAAGATCATAACTACTGCTCCAGCGATCTCTTCTTTCACTTCCCTCAGCAACCTAGGGTATATCACGTCTGGCCCTGGGGACTTATCAATCTTGATGTTTTTAAGAAGATCCAACACTTCTTCTTCCTTAATCTCCACATTGTCCAGCACACAAGCCTGTTCTATTTCGACCTCACCCTGATTAAGGTCCTTTTCACTTGTGAATACTGAAGCAAAGTATTCATTTAGGACCTCCCCAACCTCCTCCACCTCCAGGCACATGTTGCTTTCTTTATTCTTTAGTGGCCCCACCTTCATTCTTGTCATCCTTCTGTTCTTCACATACGCAGAGAACGCCTTGGGGTTCTCCTTAATCCTACATGCCAAGGCTTTCTCATGCCCTCTTCGAGTTCTCCTATGTCCTTTCTTATGCTCCTTCCTGGTTACCCTATATTTCTCATGAGCCCTTCCTGCTTCCTGCTTCTTATATCTAACATATGCTTCCTTCTTCCTCCTGACGAGTTGCCTCACGTGTTTCATCAGCCACGGTTCCCTTTCCCTACCATTTTTTCCTTGTCTCAGTGGGACAAACCGATCCTGAACCCAGCACAAGTGGTTCCTAAACTTCCTCCACACTACTTCTGTGCTTTCACCCTTGAACATCTGTTTCCAACTTAGTCTCGCTAGTTCCTGCCTCATCCCTTCATAGTTAGCCCTTCCCCAGTTAAACACGTTCCCATTTTGTCTGTTTTTATCCTCTTCCATAGTTATGCTGAATCTAAGGGAGCTGCGGTCACTCTCACCAAAATGCTCCCCCACCAAGAGGTCTGCCACCTGACCAGATTCATTACCTAGAACTAGATCCAGTATGGCCTCTCTTCTCGTCGGCCGGTCCACATACTGTGTCAGGAATCCTTCTTGAACACACCTGACAAATTCAGTCCCGTCTAACCATCTTGCAGTCAGGAGGTGCCAGTCAATATGAGGGAAGTTGAAATCTCCCATGACTGCAACCCTGTATTTCCGGCACCATTCTAAAATTTTCCTGCTTATCTTCTCCTTGATGTCCCGAGAGCTACTTGGGAGCCAATAGACTACGCCCAGTACAGTGATTGATCCCTTCCTGTTTCTGACTTCCACCCACACCGACACAGTGGACACTCCCTCTGCAGTGTCCTCGCTTTCTATAGCCATGATACTATCCCCGACCAGTAATGCTACTCCCCCCCCCGCCTTTTCTACCTCCCATCCTATTCCATTTAAAACACCCAAACCCCGGTGCCTGCTCTTCCTCCACCCAAGTTTCAGTAACTGCCACAACATCGTAGTTCCACATACTGATCCATGCTATTAGTTCATCCCCTTTATTCCTAATACTCCTAGTGTTGAAATAGACACATTTCAACCCCTCTAACTGGCTACATTTATGTTTTGTCCCCTGCCTGTCCTTCCTCATCAACTCAGAACACATAGCATCATGCCCTTGTCCTTCTACCCTAATCTCTGCGCTCACATTCTGATTCCCACCCCCCTGCCAAACTAGCTTAAACCCTCCCCAACAGCTCGAGCAAACCTACCCACTAGGATGTTGGCTCCTTTCCAGTTCAGGTGCAGCCCGTCCTTTTTGTACCCGTCAGACCTTCCCCAGAAGAGATCCCAATGATCCAGAAATCTGAACCCCTGCCCCTTGCACCAAATCTTCAGCCACGCATTCATCTGCCATTACTTAGTGTTCCTACCCTCTCTGTCTCGTGGCACAGGCAGCAATCCCGAGATTACCACCTTTGAGGTCCTCCTTTTTACTTCTTTCCTAACTCCCTATATTACTTCTTCAGGACCTCATCCCTACTCCTACCTAAGTTATTGGTCCCCACGTGGACCACGACATCTGGCTGCTCACCCTCTCTCCTGAAAATACTGAGAATTCGATCCGAGATATCGCGGGCCCTGGCACCAGGGAGGCAACAGACCATCCGGGATTCTCAATCTCTCCCACAAAACCTCTTATCTGCCCCCCCCCTAACTATTGAATCCCCTATCACTACTGCTCTCCTCTTTTCCTTCCTTCCTTTCTGAGCTGAGGGTCCTGTCTCGGTGCCAGAAACGCAACCATTGCAACTTGTCCCTGGTAGGTCGTCCCCACCAACAGTATCCAAAACACTATACTTATTGTTGATGGGAACAGCCACAGGGGTGCTCTGCTTTTTCTGTCTATTCCCCTTCCCTCTCCTGACAGTCACCCAGTTACCTGTCTCCTGACTTTTATGGGTGTCTGTTTCCCTGAAACTCTGATCTATTACTGCCCCTGCCTCCTGAGTGATCCGCAGTTCATCCAGCTCCAGCTCCAGTTCCCAAACTCGGTTTGACAGGAGCTGCAGCTGGATGTACCTTTTGCAGGTGTAGTCATCAGAGACAATGATGCTGTCCCTGACTTCCCACATCCTACAATCAGAGCACTAGACTGCCCTATCTACTGCTTCCATTACCAACTCCTAAGTTAATTAAATTAATTAAACAAAGTTACTCGGCCTTACCTCTCTGGGAGCAAGCGCGTCCTCCGCTTCTTCTTGCCGAAGACTCTCGAGCCAAAGCCTCAAAGCTCCACTCTTTCACTGGCCCACTCACTCACTGGCCGCTCTGCTTGAGCTACCCCCCTTTTCATTTGTTTGAGCTTTTCAATATTCAATTGCCCAATCAGCTGCTTTCTGCTGAGTCTGAGTCTGCTGCTCTTACGATCAACACTGAATCTGTTTTACTTACTTAAAATATCCATGCAATGCCTGGATTTCTTTCAAAAGTTATTTGAAATCATTACAAAGCTATTTTCTGACAACTCCATTATAATCCCTGCATCATTCAAAATGAATTATGTGTGTAGCTCTAAATGTCTGACATTTTACATTTCTCAATTTAGAATTTCTCCCAATTATTTTCATCAAATTGCTTTTCCATTGGAAAGGACACTTCAGTTATTGTGCTTAGATTGTTTTTGCCTTTTGCACTTGTTCAGATTTTTTTTTTGAATAATTTGGTGAATGTTTTCTTTTCAGGCTTTAATTTCGAACTTATTATTCCTTCATCTTTAATTGTTCATTCTAAACTCATAGTCTATGTCCATTACTGTGCCAAATCTAAGCAGAGAGGTATTTGATCTCAGGAGGGTTTTATCACATATTTTATCTGTTTCACTACTTTTTATCAATGTCCTTCTTTCATCTTTTCTGTTATAATGGGATATATTACTTGGGGAATGTAAATTCATTGCCATGCTGGAACAGGAAATAAATGAATATATGCAAATAAATACAAAATTTATTCAACTGACTTAGCACCTACACTGTTAGAAACACCTGAAAGAGCATATCAAGGTCAAATTATTATTAGCTTTGTAACATGAAGAAATGAGAAAATGCACCAAAACTTCAGCAACCAAGAGGATTCAACCTTTCTACAAGATCCACATGCAGAGTCCAAACTGAATTAGCTTCAGTTCCAATGAGAATAATATGCTAAACAGCATTGATTTTACAATTAGCATCCTGTTTTCTTCACCTTTTTATTTCTTTTGCCTTTGCAGTTTTTTAATTCTGCAGATTTTGATTACATGCTAAAGTGTGGTCCCATTGGTGATGGCTGCCCTTTGTTGCCTAATTCCAGCTACCATTGTTCATGTCTGAATCTATGTTTTACACCTTGCTGTGTTACTTAGCATGAATTACTTCTAATCCTTAAATTGTTTCCAACCAGAATCTATGTAAGGTCACATCCAGCAAAGATTGCAAGATATGGATCTGGATTAGGAGCCAATCCGGATTTTACCTTTCCAGACACATGGGATGCCTTCCTTAAATCAGTCTTAATTCAAGCCTATAAACTCAGCACAAATTGAACATTTTTTTTATTACTGCATGAATGTGGGCAACAAGTTAATCCCACTTTAAAATCATAGTTCTTGGATGCTCAAACTCTTGAGTAAGTGTGGAGTCCTCAGGAATAAATTTAGTTCTAACAGGATTAGGGCCTCTATAGACACAATTTTAAAGAATATATTGACTAGTATCAAATGGATATCAGAATGGAGAGGAAACATAAGATAATAGAAGTAATTCCAGCTAATAGTTATCATGAAGAATTTATTTTAAATTTAATTACAGATGTTAATATCAGGATCTAAATCCCCAAAGTTACAGTAACACACAAAACAGTCACAAAACAGGAGTTAAAATATACAACAAAGGAAGGACATTCCTGATAATGGTTTAATTCTCACTGTACTGAAAGAAAGAAAATTAAATTAAAAAAAAACAAGGGAAATATTATCTGGATGAATAGTATTTGGATTGAATATAGAAAAGTAGTTCATATCACTTAGTGAAGAGAATGGCAATGAAAGGAGGGGTAGGTAAAATGGATTTTGTTTGAAAATTTTCCGTAATTTTGTGAAATACTTATCTTTATGAATCACAAAATGCTGGAAATGTTCAACAAGTCAACATCATCTCCTGAAAGAGAAACTAAATCAACGTTTAAGGTCAGTGACATTAATGAAATGTCACTTGTTATTATGAAACGTTAAATCTGTTTCCTCTTCAGATTCCACTTGACATTCTGAATATTTGCAGTATCGTAGTATTTCATTCTTGGATTAAATAAAGCACTATTTTTCTTTTAAGTAATTTACTGAGTGTTTCTTTAATCTGTCCTTGATCAAGCCTTGCTATTTTTCATTGCATTAACCCCAAGCAATTCAGATGCCATGTCTTCCAATAGCTTTGCACCACTGAAAAAGGACAATGCACCTGAAGTTCCAAACTCAGAACAAAATTTTGATCTTTTAATATTATAAGTCCTCTCCACAATGCTTGTGTTGATGCAATTGGAATTGTTAATGATCCCTCCTATCTGTCCAGCAATCTCTCACCCTCCAGCATCAGGTTGGACATACCGTAGCATTAAGACAAGAACTGTTAAGATGGAAAACAGCTTCTTCCTCCAAGGCCATGAGACTACCTGCCACCATCCTGATCTCATCATACCAGTAGCATTCTCTCCTGCACTGTTTAAATTGTGTCATAAATACACTTTATCATATGTTAATGTATTTATGATAATATTCATTTTTATTGTGTGTGAGTTATATTACTCTGTTACATACCTTGGTCTGGACGAACATTGTTTCGTTTGGCAGTATATATGTATACGATTGAATGAAAATAAAATTGAACTTGAGACAGATTCAAATTGATTGGTCTGCTCGATCTGGTATCTTCAGCGAAGCTTTTTCCAATTATGCACTATAACTTTAATTAATGATAACCAGAAAATTTATGGTAGTAAACATTCATACCATTTCTACAGATTTCTACTAGCCGTCTGTCTTCTTTGATCTATTGGAAAAGATTAGTAGAAACACTGCAGAAGATGCAATGTCCCTTTCCCTGTCCCAGAAAAACATATACTTTCATTATTACATGTTCTTTACATACACTTCCTAACTTACTTCCTTATTTTTAACACAGTAGCTCCTCAGTGTAGTTACGTTCAACCACAAACTTACCAATTAAACCAATGTGGAGATTGAAGATCCTGAAGAAGTGAGACAAATGGGATGGAGAAAATCAAAGAGACAAATGTGCTGTACTGTATTGCTTCAACGTGCCTGAGAATCTTCAGTTCTGAAGACAAATGCAATACTATTTATGAAGTTACTGAACTTGACATAGTAAGCAAAGAGTCATTGGTCGGGAAAATAGAAAAGTTACACCACAATTTCTTGAAAAGGCTAACATATAATTCCAAGCACAAAACCATGAAGTGTTTTGTAATCTAAAGCTGAATTTTGAAAGGGGACCCATTTTAAAGAACCATTTCTACCTAGTCTGTTATATTGTCTGCAAACACAGGTTGTGCAGCAATGCAGTGTATTTTAACTTCTACAGTATCCCACACAAAGCTGGTGAAACCTAACATGTCAAACAGCATCTAAGGACTCCCGATGAAGCTTCTTGAACTGAAAAGTCAACTATCCATTTCCCTGCTTTCTGACTTGCTGACTTCCCCCAGTATGGGCATGTTTATATGAAATTCTTTACGCTAAGTAAAAAAATTGATAAATTATATGATGTATTTTTTTAATCAAAGATTATTGCAGTATCTCTGATTCTATGGATGTATGTCATATTAGTCATCTGAGAAGTTATCTGCCAAGATACAGCAGGGTTTACCTTTTGTATCCAATTCTCTTTATGAAAGGTAGCATTAAATCTGCAGCCATGTTCTCCAGGTGATGCATTTCAAAGTTCAAAATAATATTATTACCAAAGTACATTTATGTCACCATATACAATCCTGAGGCTCGTTTCCTTGTGGACATACTCAGTATATAAAAGAACCATAATACAATCAATGAAAGACCACGCCCAACAGTATGGACAAATAACCAATGTGCAAAAGACAACAGACTGTGAAAGTGCCAAAGAAAAAAATAGATAAATAAGCAACAAGTATCAAGATCATGAGTCCTTGAAAGTGAGTCCATAGCTTGTGAGAACAGTTCAGTGATGGGGCGAGCAAAGTTATCCCCACTGGTACAAGAGCCTGATGGTCAAAGGGTAATATTTGAAAGACAACTTGTTTTTACTCAACATCTCTAATGCAGTAAACTTCATAGAGTTATATGGAGATAAATTTAGATGAGGAACATTGTATGAAGTTAGCAGGGGTGTTGGTCAAAAATTTGTTCAAGCTTGTAGACTGTGAGATGAAGTAACCAAGATTGAGGCTACACAAATGACCAATATGCAGAAAACTCAGAGCTTATAATAGTTATGGGTGTGTGGAGGGGGTACAAATATGAAAATCAAGGCTAAAAATGGGCTTAAACCAAAATTAGGATATTTAAAATTGTGTGGTTGCTCAACTTGGAGATAAGGTAGTTCAGCAAAACGAGGGAGTATGGGTGAGCAGCAGTTTATGATGGGTGAATGATGGGATGCTGGGCTCCAGAGAAATGGAATGTTTCAAGGCATTAAAGGCAGATTTCAGAAACAAGTAAGCTGAGAAGTTGGACTTTGTAACAGATCGAAGAAGGTATCCTTGGCGATAACTTCAGAAGCGTGTGTCAGGTCAGAATCGCTCAGGTTTAAAGAAAATTATTCTGACATCCCCTCTGGTTCTGTTGCTAATTAAATTGTACAATAGGTTGTTACTTGTAGTAAAATAAGAAAGGGACATAATGGGGCCTGATGAAAATTCAATATAACAGAGGAAATGGTGTAAAAAATGTCCACATTAAAATTAATCGAATGATTGGAACATATAGGATTAATGTCTTACCAAGCAAAATTTTTAATATGAGAAATGAGAAAGAACAGAATGTCAGCCTCACAATAAATTGTAAAATCAAGACTTAAGGATGGTGGAGAGCATAACTTAAACAACTGACTGAAATATACTGCTGGATGCCTTGATGTTCACAGGATACCTGGAAGTTAACGCATGACAGACTCCAGTCTATAACAAGCAGTATTAAGGACATGAAATGGGCAAATGAAAGCCTGAAGGGAGAAGACACTTTGCATATTCTGTCGTAAAGATCTTTTTTAAAATTTTATCGTATTAGAACAACATAGATGGCTTAACATCTACGTTACCCAGATTACATCTTGGCAGCTCAGTTTAAAATCTTAATGCTTTATCGGTTGTTTCCTTGCCACTTCTTATCACCGCCCCACAACTTTTATGCTTATTCTGTACCTTGATTGTAAGTTCTGATGTGATCTTTAAAAGAGAATGTGGAAGGATTTGCTGCAAAGTTAGGAAAGAATATATATTGTAAACTGTGGTGTCGTACAACAATTTGTATTTACACAATGCCTTTAATGTGACCAAGTCTGAAAATGCTTTGTGACTCTTATCTAAAATTTAAAACCAAATCATATTCTGAGGAAAGGGTGAAGAGATCAAAAAGATAAAATTTAAAAAGAGAAAATAAGATGAAAAGTACAGGCAGGGAAGACCTGACCTTAACATTTCACAGCTGAGGTCACAGAAGACCACAGTGGAAGACTTATATTCAGAAATGATTAACAGCCTAGTATTAGAAGGTTGTTTTACTAGGACTACGGAGATGGGGTCATGTAGTGATAGGAAATGATGAGGTTTTTTAAATGGTATTTTACATAAGTAACTAAGTTCTATGGTGAATCAAACAAAATTTTACTGCAAGAGATCACTTTTTGTGGGAAGTGGGGTAGACATCGGAGCAGGATGACAATTGATGGGGGGGTGGGAGAGAGATTTGGTCAGAGGACAACTGCGAGTCACTGGGAGACTCTGTGTTACACAGAATTGTGTTAACAGGTTGGGAATAACCCCAGAACCAATTTAATCTCCCAGGTTGGCATATTATCCCAGGAGTGAAGGTGACTGGCAAGAGTGACAAATCTTTTCTTTTTCCATATTTAGCAGTGGGCACAGATTCAATTAAGATCTGGGATAGGAGCTGGTTATTTATTTAAAGGGGAAATGGGGCGGTGTGTTAAACTGGAATGGTCTTCCATGAAGCTGATACGGACTGAGTGGACTAAATGGATCCCTCTTCCTGAGCTGTGAATTTTCGAAGTGACTGATACGAGCCCTCTGAACAATACGTTCACTGTAAATTTTCAAAGTGACTGATATGAGCCCTCTGGACAATATGTTCACATTCCCTTGCAATGTTTCAAAAAGTCGGTTGGCTAAGAAATGATTTCATCTTCAATGTGCCTGTTACAAAAATTATACGAGGATTGCAAGAATGACTCCCAAAGAAAACTGATTTGCAAGATTAATACCACTTGATTCGAAATTCTTTACAAATTCAAGTTTTTGCAAGTTAAATCAAATTGTAACATTGGCAATAACGTTCTGCAGCCTGCTGGATATTTTCTAATTATATGTTGATGGGCTCCTTAAGATTGTTATATCCAGGGGTTAAAATTGGGCTTAAGCTCCTTCCACGTATAAATGCCCTCAATGGTGTGCATCTCAAATAACCTCTGACAACCACGTCCATCTCTTGGCCCTCACATGTGGCATATCTACTAAGACTTGCAGAACCCTTTCTACTGACAGGAGAAAGGACAAAGGAGGATGACTGGTACCTTAAAACCAGTCATTTCGGGCAAATGGAGCTTGTCAGCCATGGTTGGCAGCTCATCTAGGAGAAGGAAAACTCTGATCCCAAACTTCCACTGCCTTGTGGCTATACCCACTCATGGGGAAGACTCTGGGAGGAAAAATCCAGAGCTGGAGGCCCTAGATCAGTCCTACATTCAATTCCATGCTGACTGACAACTCCCACGATGCCACTAGTGCCAAACTGTATTGGCCTCTGCTGTTCCTTTGGATTCATCAGCTGGATGGAGAGGGGGAGCCTGCTGCATGGGCAACATCTTGCTCTCCATTTTGTAATTCTCTGGTTTGCATATCACTTAGACAACTAGGATGCAATATCCATGGTCGACCCCAACCAATGGAGGGCCTAATATGATGAAGATCTCATTGAAGCCATTATTTCCACACACAGTAACGCAAGGCTATTCTTATGGGTGGCTTGAAATTCAGTTAAACACTTTGTGTCATAGCTTTGCAGACAAGGAGAGAGATCTTTAAAGGCAAAGATCATTGCTTTGTTTGTTACCACTGGACTCTCCTGGCGGTGCTAGATGGAGTAGGTCATTTTTGGCTGGGCTCCGGACATTTTTCAATTTTTCTATCACCCTTCTATTATATATATTAAAGTGTCTTTAATACCTTTATATGCTTGAATTTTGAACTTTAATCGACGGTAATGTCTGGACAAAGAAAGCCATTAGCCGAAGGCAAAGAAACTGAAGATGGAAAGGGGAAGAAGGAAGGTACTTTCAAACAATCTAAACAGCCTCAAATTACTTCGCAAGCTATCTCAAATTTATTGGATGAAAAACTCAACAAGAGATTCAGTACATTGGAAGTAATGTTGAAGGAGAATCAGAGTAAATTGATAGCACTTGGAAAAGAACGAAAAACAGCAACGGCAAATTTCAGAGCTTACTGAAATGGGGAAGCAGAGAGATTCCAGAACAAACTCTTTGGAAAAGAAATTAAATTGATTTACGCCTACATTGGAGCAATATAAAGCTAAGATTATTGATTTGGAGAGTTATAGTTGCAGACAGAATTTGCGAATAATAGGACTCAGTGAAGACGTTGAGAGCGGGGACGTTACTAAATTTTTCTCTCAATTTTTAATGGAAATCTTTGGATCAGAGGTCTTCTCTTCCCCTCTGGTACTTGATTTCGCTCATCGATCATTAAAACAAAAACTCTCAAAAGAATTGCATCCGTATCCTGTAATTCTCTGGTTTCACTATGTGAATACTACGGAGCACTTAATCCGATTTGCTCATCGGAAAGGAATTATCATTCATCAAAATCTTAAGTTTTGTTTCGTTGAAGATTATTGCCCTGAGGTATTCCAAGAAAGATAACGTTTTAGATCAGTGATGTTGGAATTATATCAAAGGAAATTTTGCCCAGCGTTGTTATACCCTGCCCGCTTAGGAGTTGTTTTACCCAACAATTGGTTTAAATGGTTTAAAACCGTGGACGACGCACAACAATTTCTCGAAGAACGTTCCTTGAGTTCAGATGTTTAAATAATTTACTGTTCTTTGGAGTTTGTATACATCTGGTTTATCAGTTAATAATCAGCATATGGATTCAGACATTTTACGTTTGTAGAGCTTTGGACTTGGGCTGGGTCTTCTGGTACCTGGTTTCCACTTATGTCTGCTCTATGCTAATATCCCTTTTCTTTTCCTTGATTATTTTATTTTTCTTTTACTTTTAAATGTCTGTTTTAGAAAATTATTAAGACTTTGACTTGGTGATCTTTTGATTTTTTTTGAAATATTATTAAGAGTGTACTCTGTTTTATTTTTAGGACCAGGTTTTTTAAAATGGTCTGTAAAGGATTGTTTTTTTTCATCTATCTGTGTTTGGCATTCCATTTGTAATGTTTAGACTATGGGTGCTTTTCATTTTTATAATCGAAGATTTGTCGTCAGAGAGATAGGGGTTGGGTGATTCTTAGTTGGTTTACTGGCTGCCTATTGGCCAGGATGCTCGACTGTGTGGGAGGGGAGGGGATTAGTTTTACTTTATTTTTCCTCATTTGGGCTGACTCGAAACTACAAAAATATCTGTATTGTCGTAACTTCCGGTTCCTCTTTAAACTTTTGTTCCTCTTCCTGATTTGTAAGTTTCCTGTGCAATTTGGTTAACCCTTTACTTATCATATGGTTTATTTAAGGAAGATGAATAATATTATTAACTTTGTTTCATGGAACACGAATGGTTTGAATAATCCAATTAAACGGAAGAAGATTTTTAAAGTTTTTCAGAGATTGAATGCTTAGATTATTTTTGCACAGGAGACTCATGTGAGGATGATAAACATTGTTTTTTTTTTAGGTTTTGGAAAGAAGAGCAGTATCATTCAAACTCATCAACCAAAATGAAAGGTTTTTCCATTTTTATAGACTCTTCAATCTCATTTGTTCATTATGATATAATCTCAGACACATGTGATAGATTTCTATTAATTACTGGTTTACTTTATAACCAAAAAGTAGTTTTGGTTAATGTTTATGCACCAAGTATTGATTATCCTGATTTTTTAAAACATTTATTTGTAAAAATAAATATATTTTAATAATGAGAGGTCATTTTAATTGTTGTTTGAATCCCATGATGTATAGTTCTGCACCCAATCAGGCACTTCCAAACAAATTTGCTATTTTTTTAAATTCCTTTTCAGTCAACTAGGGAATTTTAGACGTTTGGAGATTTTTATATTCTAACGATAAAGAGTTCTCTTTCCTTTCTCATGTATATCATAATTACTCCAGAATCGATTACTTTTTTATTGATTCTCGATTAGTTTCATTTGTCACTACATGTGAGTATGATACAATCTCCATTTCCCACCATGCGCCTTTGAAATTATCAATTAAATTTAGGGATGCAATTTTTAGTACTAGACAATGGCGGTTCAATTCTATTTTGCTTCAAGATTTAAATTTTGATAATTTTATTAAAGAACAGATTGCATTTTTCTTTTCATCTAATTCAACAGAAGAAATTTCCAGTGGGGTATTATGGGATACCTTTAAAGCATATATTCGCTGGCAAATTATTTCATACTCTGCTGGAGTGAAAAAACGTATTAATAGTGAAATACGTACATTGGCTGATAAGATTAAAGAAATTGATTAAAAATATTCCATTGCTCCTAATTTGGAGCTTTATAAAGAGAGAGTCGAACTTCAGATGCAACACAATTTGTTATTAACAGCCCCAATTGAAAATCCATTATTTAAAACTAAGAGTCAATTTATACATGGTCATACATGGTGATAAATCAGGCAAATTACTGGCTAATCAATTGAAAGTTGCTTTGGCGAAATATTAGATTATAGAATTCGTAGCAGGGATGGTAAATTGACGACTGACCATGATGAAATTAATAAATCTTTTCAAAAAATTTATACCAATTTATATCAATCAGAATTTTCTGATGATTCTACCATAATGCATGAATTTTTAAGGAGAAACTAAATATTCCAAAATTACCAGCCAATGAATGTTTAACATTAGATGTACCCATTACCGAAGAGGAAATAAGGAAAACAATTTTTTCGATGAATTCTGGTAAAGCATCTGGCCCAGATGGATATACAGTTGAATTTCATAATTTTTTTTCAGATGCACTTTCTCCCTGGTTATGTAGAATTTTTAAAGATGCGTTATCTGTTGGTAAATTATCGCAATCCTTTTATGAAGGATCTATCTCATTAATTCCTAAAAAATATAAAGATCCCACTGAATGTGCATCATATAGATCCATATCTTTGTTGAGTGTGGATTCTAAATTTTTTTCTAAAATATTAGCAATTAGAATAGAAAAGGTACTACCACAAATTGTCTCCGAAGATCAGACAAGATTTATTAAAAATCGCTATTCACATTTAAATGTTAGGAGGCTAATGAACATTGTATACACTACCTCAGTTAAAACTCCAGAATGTTTTATTTCCCTTAATACCAAGAAGGCATTTGACAGACTTGAATGGGGATATTTATTTGATATACTTGAGAAATTTAATTTTAGCTAAAAATTTATATCCTGGATTCAATTGATATATCGTACACCTCTGGCTGCTGTATTTACCAATAATCAGAGATCCCCGTTTTTTAGGCTTTTTTGAGGTATTGTCCTTTAAGCCCTTTACTTTTTGACATTGTCCTGAAGCCCTTGGCTATTGCTATTCGTGACTCACTTAATATATTTGTCATTATTTGTGGGAATGGAATGCATGAAGTATCACTATATGCAGATGACCTGTTACTATATATCTCTAACCTAGAGAAATCCATCCCTGCAGTACTAACGCTATTTGCTCAGTTTAGTAGTTTTTCTGGTTATAAATTGAATCTTAATAAGAGTGTGCTTTTCTCATTAAATATGCAAGTTCCAATTTATAGACAATTACCATTTGGATTTGTTACTGATTAGTTTACTTATTTGGGTGTTAAAATTACTAAGAAGCACAAGGATCTATTTAAAGTTAATTTTTTACCCTTAATTGATCATGTTAAACAAATGTATACTAAATGGTCGCCTTTGTCCTACCTTTGATTGGTCAAATTAATACTATTAAGATTTTTATTTTACCAAAATTTTTGTATCTATTTCAGTCGGTATCAATCTTTATTCCTAAATCCTCTTTTGATATTATTGATTCTAAAATTTCTTCATATATTTGGCAGAATAGAAATCCCAGGTTAAGTAAGACATATTTACAGAAATCAAAAAAAGAAGGCGGTTTTGCTTTGCCGAATCTTAGATTTTACTACTGGGCAATCAACATTTGAACTTTAACGTTTTGGACACAAGGATTGGATGAAACTCAATGTCCATGATGGATGAACCTCAAGCGGGAGTCTGTACAGGGTTTTTTGTTGGTTTCTATTCTAGGAGCTGTGCTTCCCTTTGCACTTACTAAATTGAATAAACAAATGTTAAATCCAATAATTAAAAATACAATATGAATATGGTTTCAATTTTGTAAATTCTTTGGATTGAACAAATTTATCCTGTTAAGTTCTATTGTATCTAATTTTTTCTTTCAACCATCTAGAATTGATCAAGCTTTTCTTTTATAGAAAACAAGGGGAATAACATGTTTTCGTGATTTATTCATGGATGATTGTTTTATGTCTTTCGAAAAGTTGTCTAATAAATTTAATTTGCCTAGACCACACTTTTTCAGATATTTACAGATTAGAAACTTTTTGAACACTACTTTATCTACCTTTCCGATATCACGTCAAATTGAAGTCACAGAAAAAAATTTAGGCTTAGACCCCCATCAGGGGAGTTTAATAGCAATTATTTATTATCTGATTATGAAAATACGTCTAGGTACATCTGATAAAATTAAGTATGAGTGGGAAAGGGAACCTCAAATATCTTTATCTACTGAGAAATGGGAAAAAATTCTTCAATTAGTCAATATTTCTTCAATGTGTGCCAGACACGCCTTGATACAATTTAAGTTGGTTCACAGGGCTCTTATGTCCAAGGATAAGCTAGCTCATTTTTATTGCCATATAAATCCTGTTTGTGATAGATTTAAATCTGAGGTAGCTTCATTGACACATATGTTCTGGTCTTGTCCTCTTCTAGAAAAATATTGGAAAGATATTTTTGATATTATTTCAGTAGTTCTGCGTATTGATTTACAACCTCACCCGACTACTGCAATTTTTCGACTACCAGTGATAGACTCTAGTCGTTTATCCCTGTCAGCTTGTCATCTAATTACATTTTATTTAAATGGAAAGACTCTGATTCCGCGCCCCCCCCCCCCGCTACTATATTTCAATGATTTTCCCAAATGATAACATGCCTAAACTTGGAAAAAATTAGGAGTGGTACTATGGATCCTTCAGTTAAATCTGAAGAAATTTGGGGGCCATTTATTCAATATTTTCATATGATGTAAGTTGACCCTTTCTGAATCCTTTGCAGTAATTTTTTTTGTTCAGGCATACAGGAGCAGAGTTAATGACAAATAATAATTTTAGCAGATGTAATATGACAGCCCAAGCTTTGTTTTTTTTAGTTAGTTTTTGTTTAGTTTAGGGGGTTTTCTTTATTTTTCTCTTTATAAAATATCTTTTTCATGGTCAGTTACTTGAGATTGGGAGGCTAAACTATATTTTTTACTTGGAATCTGTGCTTGTTCATGTTAACTGTTATTATTGTAATCCCAATCTCTATGTATCATCACTATTATTGTATGTTTAATTTTGAAACTTGATAAAAAGATTGAAAAAGAAAGAAAAAAAGATTGCTGCCATTAATGGTTTATGTAAATAATCAAGGAAATAAACTAAACTTGTAAGCTTAGGTGATGCAAAGTTGTGAGAAAAGGTGGATTGAAACATTTGAAACCAGGTGAGCCAAGAGCTGTAGGATCTTAATAAATTCAGATGGTAAGCCAATGAAAAGAATTAGCATTTAACGTGAGCAATTACAAATCAATAAGAGTGATATAAAACAGAAGAATGGGAACACAAATTAAATTACTCCAGGCTTCATGACATGACACAGGAGAGGGAGAAGGGGGATTCTACTGCCAGTTGACTGAAATCTGCAGTGTTGTTGTGGTACCACAGAAATGAGCTAATTGGATTGTGACTGCTGGATCAGAGTGATGGCAGGCAAACTACATAAGTGTGCATGAGCAATTTCTATTGACATATATAGATGCTGGATACCTCTCTGAATACTGTGCCATGGATAGAAAATCCACAGGAAAAGAAATCAGCACAAAAGTCCACAATTTGATTTCTGAGTTTCGAGGAGAGCAGGAAAAATCTAAAACCCTTTTGGATTAAAAAAAATTACTGATAAGATAGACCAGCTGACAAAAATTGTTTGATTATAAAAATTATGGTGAGCAGGAAATTTTACAGTTAATGAGTCTCTGCTGAGAACACTACTGGAATAGACTGGAATGCTTGCATAAAATCGTTTCTACCTACAGTTCATTGTCAGTATCTATCATGGTGCATACAACAGGGGGATACTGCTAACGATTTATTGAGAAGATTAAAGACAGTGACAAGGATTCTTTTTCAATCAGTAGCTTGCCAGCTATTTTGGTCACCTGAAATGTGAAAGCTTTTCACAATGTTGTCAATTTGCCATTGAATTGCTTTTGAATTGATGTATTTTATGTTAAACACACATAGCTTATTGAATTGCCTCAGCACATAGAGACACAAAAGATGGCAGATGATGGAAAGAAACAAAATACAAACTACTGGTGGGTTCCCAAACATTTTTATGCCATGGATTCAATACCATTAAGCTAGAGGTTCATGGACTCCAGTTTGGGAACCGCTGGGCAGAGGAATAGTTGATGTTTTGGATCTTAATGCAGGGATTCAACCTGAAATATCCAAAAGGTTTTATTATCCTAAAGGAGTTTGGATTTTTCCTGTTCCCCTTGAAGCTCAGAAACCATAAGGTGGATTTTTGTGCTGATCTCTGTTCCTATGGCTTTTTTATTCATGGTACAGTATTCAGAGATGTATCCAGCATCTATATGTTTCAGAAGAAATCAGTCATGAACACTTGTGTAGTTTGCTCTTTTTTACACAGATGCTGTCTAATCTACTGAGTTAACTTCAGCAGTTTGTTTTTTACTTCATCATATTGTTGTGGCAAGCCTTAGGAACGTTCTCAGCAAAGGGGAGTAACTCAGTGATGTAAAACGAATGAAAACCTATTCACCTTTGCTGATATCACAGAATGGCTTTGCCATTTGCTTTCCATAATGGACAGATGATATGGGCAGCGGGTTTGTATGTTCTGACAAGATTTAAACATTTTTAACAATACAGGTTCAGATATCTCAGGTTATTTTAAACAGCATATCTAAGAAAACATATGGTTTTACTTAGCACTTTTTTTGCCAGGGAAGTGGTTCATCTATCACTAACATAATTCCCTTTGGTTACAGGAAAAACAGAGATCATGTATGTTATAAAGAATAATAAATCTAATTTTGCTCAGTGGAATAAACAGTTGATTACTTTCAACCTACATAAAATACTTATATTTAGTTTAGCTGTCTAAAATGAAGCAGACACTCAATACTACTTGTGTGTTGTGAAGTTTATCAACAGTTATTGGCAGAAAATAGTCTAAAATTGTCTTTGATGTTGAATATTTTGTTTTGTTCACGAAGGCTTTTGATCATGTGAAGCAAAACACACTTATGTTTGATAAGTAACCAAATAAAAATGCTTATATCCTCTTTCATTAACTATGTCCAAGATCTGCATAGACTTCAAAGACTAGCTATTGCTGGCATTTTTAATACATTGTTAGGAAGCTGGGTACAAACAAAAATTTAAATGCAATTGGAATTTTAGTTGTTCATAAGAAGAATAACCCATTCAGGAACTGTCAATATTGCAGTGACGAATGAGCATCTCATAGACTACAAATAAACTGCAGAGTACCCATGAGCAAATGGCAATCACTCCTAGTACTGTCACTGCCCCTCTCCCTCTCCCTCCCTCCATCTCTCCTTTGTTCTCTCCCACACTCTCTCACTTACTCATACACACACACCCACTCTCACACACCAACACAAGATAAATTCACAACTATGTAGTCTGAAAATCCTAGTAAAGTGGAACACTAGGACTCTGTACTTACCCCATTCAACAATTTCATGCACAGGTGGAAATTTTTTTTTCTACTTCATTATGTTGATGCCAACATGTACATTTAATAGAAGATTTGCTTCATGTCCACAGCAGGTTAAAAAAATAAATATTTAAATCTTTTTAAACAGGGTAAATTTGAGAAAATTTTTACATAATCACAGGAAGTGTAATAAAAATATGGTTGCTTCATTAAATCATTCAATGCTTATAAGATGGAGACAATGTATAAAAGGAAATGATTCATTAGGAAAACAAAATTAAACTCTGGGCACAAATAGCAATAGTGCATCCAGAGGTTATTTTGATGTGTACTGAATACTGCTTGATCAAGGTAGCCAATGGGATTGAGAGAAACTCTTCCTGTTATTCCATTTGGTCATCTTCCTGTCCTCCCTTGATTCCTTTGTGAGGACAATTATCAGTGATCCAACAATTAATGCAACTTAACAGTTTAATATAGACGTAGCTGAAGCTCAATCTTGAGTGCAGCAGTTGTTCCCTCTGCCCAGTGTGCATAACAAACCTTTGCTATTCATTCTCATCTCTTTCATTTCACAAATATTTTTAATAGTTTCAATCTATTTCCCAGAGAAGTCAATACTTCTTTAGGTTTAGCAATTTTGTTGTGAAATTTAAAAAAAATACCCATTTTAGCGAAAATTCCTGCTTTCTAGGAATGTCAGTACTGTATTCCCATATCTATATCATCACATCATCATCCCTGAGGCCTGACATGGTCATTCTGTCAGAAATCTCAAAGCAGGAGGTCATGGTAGAACTGACAGTTCCTTGGGAAGACTGGATTTAGGAGGTGTTTGAGCGTAAGAAAGCCAAATTCCAGGAGCTTGTAGACGAGTGCCAGAGACAGGGGTGAGAGCCTATAGAGGAGAGGTGTAGAGGTTTTGCTCACTGCTTGCTGTGCAGAACCTAATCTCTCGGCATTTTGGGGAGCTGCAAAATAAAGAGCCATCAAGATCATCACAGAGGCTGCTGACTGAGCATTTAGATGGCTAAGGATCAAGAGGTGTGACCCATGGACCTAATCATCTCTGGCTGGGTTGCCTGGGCGACAGTGTATGATGTTGAAAGAGCCGGAATACCTGATGACCTCAAGTTACATCACTGATGATGTGTCCCAGCACATCCAAGGATATATCTCAGCATCATATAGAGTATTTACAAAACATAACTAAAGTAGTTAATTATTTAATCCAGCCCCTTTTCATTGCCATATTCTGTATTCCCTTTCATTTATATTTTATTCTTCTGAGTTTCTATTTATATTTTGGAAAGTATTTGCAGCTATTCAGCTCCACAGATACATCATTATCATAATATATCACTTGTAATGCAGCAGATAGCACCACTTTCTTACAAATTCATGCTCCTGAGTCTGATTCTGCCTTAAAGTCAAAGTCAAATTTATTATCATACGAACAAGTACACATAAACGAAGGTCCAAGGAAATATTTAGTTTCAATAGCATCTCAAGCACAAAGTGTCAGGTATGCAAAGTTCACAAGAAAAACATATTACACACAATTTTTAGAATGAGAATGCAGCTGAGAGAGAATGGGGAGATCTGATTTTTTTTGTACTTTGGGAGACAGACACTGAGTCTATAGAGCTGAGGCAAAAGCATAGTGATGTCATGGACCTTTTCTAGATTGAAAATTTGGCTGAGTGGTGTCATAACAGCAACCTGTCACTCAATGTCAGTAAGACGAAGGAACTGATAGTAAACTTCAGGAGAGGGAAACCATGAGTCAGTCCTCATTGGAGGATCAGAGGTGGAGAAGGTCAGTAACTTTAAATTCCTGGGTATCACTATCTCAGAGGACCTGTCCTGGACCCATCATATAAACGTAATTACAAAGAAAGCACGAGAACACCACTATTTCCTCAGGAGTCTGTGGAGATTCAGCATGTCATCAAAATCCTTCGTAAACCTATATAAATGCGTGGTGAAAAGTCTATGGGCAGGCTGCATTACGGCCTGGTATGGGAGCACCAATGCCTTTGAGCAGAAAATCCTACTAAAGGTAGTGGATTTGGCACAGTACATCATGGATAAAGCCCTCCCAACTATTGAGCACATCTGCATGAAACACTGTCATCAGAAAGCAGCATCCTCACCACCCAGTCTATGCTCTTTTCCTGCTGCTGCCATCAGGTACATCAGATACAGGAGCCTCAGGACTCACACCACCAGGTTCAAGAGCAGTTACTGCCCCTCAGTCACTAGGCTCTTGAACAAAACCGGATAACTGCATTTACCTCTTGAGATGCTCCCACAACCAATAATCTCACTTTAAGGAATCTTTATCTTGTTGTTTCATGCTCCTCTTATTTATTGCAATGTACTTATTTTCGCATTTGCACAGTTTGTCATTTTCTATGCTCCCGCTCCTTCATTGATCTTGTTTACAGTTGCTATACTGTAGATTCGCTGAGTACGTCCACAGGAAAAATAATCTCAGGGTTGTATGGGGTGGCATGTTTGCACTCTGATTATAAATCTTACTTGGAACTTTTGAACTTTGATTACTGAAGAGCTAAGTGCTTGCGGTCTTGAGGCAAATTAGGGTGGATAAATAATCAGGACCTGACTAGGTGCCACTTGGACCTTGGGGAATGCTAGTGCAGAAATTACAGGGACCCTGGCAGAGATGTTTAAAACATCCTTGGCCATGAGTAGGGTGCCAGAGGATTGGGGGATAGAAATTGTTGAACAGAAGAGATTTTGCAGATGCTGGAAATCCAGAATGACACACACAAATCTCTGGCGGAACTCAGCAGATCACACAGCATCTATGGAGAGGATAGAAAATGTTTTGTTAATCAAGAACAGTTCCAAGAATAAGCCATAGAATTACAGGCTGATGAGCTTGACGTCAGTCATCGGTAAATTACTAGAGATATTTCAACTTACAGCCTGTTATGCCTTTGGCACTTGGGGCAGAAATGAAGATCCTCGTGCCTCTCAGTTTTCACTACTGTCAGCCATGCAGCTTCTGGGTGGAGACTCCGGAATACTGTTGAACTCAGATGCAGTAGGATTCTGTGTTGCTGTTTCTGTAACAGTTTTGTTTTGCCAGTCAGGGTTGTTAGCACTGAGGTGAAACCCTGAAACTGGAAGACTAATAAACCACTCTTTATCTGGCCTCTACCCTTTGACCAAACTAAATGGACAGGCATATCATCCCCCATATCTCTCCTCCTATACAAAAAAAAACAACTAGAACAGAACAGCCACATTGATCCCCAAATCCCCCACCCCCCCACAAAAATAATGAGAAAGATCAGGTGAAAAACACAGAATATAAAATCTATGAGACTGAAAAAAAGTCTACAGTTCAAGTCCAAATCCAAAACAAAGAAAACATGTGTAATATTCTCCAGACACAGAGGCAGGCTCGCCCCACTCCGGTAGCAGAGTGATCAAAAGTCAGGCAGCTGGCACTCACCTTCCACATTCGCCTCGATGTTTCAATCTCCCGCAATCGGCAAACAGTAGAAGCTTTACTTCTTCTTGGTCATGGTGTTATTGCAGGAAGAAATTTAAGGAACAGTATATATGTGTAATTGCATAGACAGAACATCATAAGGGATAGTCAACAGAACATTATGCGTTGTAGGTGAGGTCTAACTAATGTTACATTGTGTTTTTTTTATGATTAATGAAGAGAAGATGGTGGATGATTTCTGCATGGACTTTAACAATGTCTTTGATCAAGTCATATATAAGTCATATATGGGAATGTAATCCAGAAGGGTAATTCATTTGGCATTCTGGATAAAAAAAAAATTAGATTCATCATTGGCTTAGCAGGAGAAGACAGAAAATGATAGTAAATGATTCTCTTTCTCTGACAGGAGGCCTATGACTAGTAGTGTTGCATAGGGATTAGTGCTGTGTCCATTGTAGCTTCTCATCCAGATTAATCACTTGAATGATAATGTTGTAAACTGCATCAGCAAATTAAAAGATGACTCTCGGATTGGGGATTTGTAGTCAACAGCGAGGAAGGCTATCAAACTTTGCAGCACAATTTGGACCATCTGAGAAAATGGGGTGAAAAGAGGCAGATGGAATTTCATGCAGACAAGTGTGAGGGATTACACTTTGGGAGGAGAGTCAGGGGTAAGCATACACAGTGAATGGTCGGGCACTGAGGTGTGCAGTGGGACAAACGGATCTGGGAATACAGATCCATAATTCCTTGAAGTTAAGAACAAGAGGTAGATGGGGTCATAAGAGAGCTTTTGGCAATTAGCCTTCATCTCTCCGTGGCTGAGCATCTGGGGGACAGTGACCACCACTCCCTGGCCTTTAGCATTATCATGGAAAAGGATAGAATCAGAGGGGACAGGAAAAATTTTAATTGGGGAAGGGCAAATTATGAGGCTATAAGGCTAGAACTTGCGGGTGTGAATTGGGATGATCTTTTTGCAGGGAAATGTACTATGGACATGTGGTCGATGTTTAGAGATCTCTTGCAGGATGTTAGGGATAAATTTGTCCCGGTGAGGAAGATAGAGAATGGTAGGGTGAAGGAACCATGGGTGACAAGTGAGGTGGAAAATCTAGTCAGGTGGAAGAAGGCAGCATACATGAGGTTTAGGAAGCAAGGATCAGATGGGTCTATTGAGGAATATAGGGAAGCAAGAAAGGAGCTTAAGAAGGGGCTAAGAAGGGCAAGAAGGGGGCATGAGAAGGCCTTGGTGAAAAGGTTAAAGGAAAACCCCAAGGCATTCTTCAATTATGTGAAGAACAGAGGGATGACAGGAGTGAAGGTAGGACCGATTAGAGATAAAGGTGGGAAGATGTGCCTGGAGGCTGTGAAAGTGAGCGAGGTCCTCAATGAATACTTCTCTTTGGTATTCACCAATGAGAGAGAACTTGATGATGATGAGGACAATATGAGTGAGGTTGATGTTCTGGAGCATGTTGATATTAAGGGAGAGGAGGTGTTGGAGTTGTTAAAATACATTAGGACGGATAAGTCCCCGGGGCCTGACGGAATATTCCCCAGGCTGCTCCATGAGGTAAGGAAAGAGATTCCTGAGCCTCTGGCTAGGATTTTTATGTCCTCGTTGTCCACGGGAATGGTACCGGAGGATTGGAGGGAGGCGAATGTTGTCCCCTTGTTCAAAAAAGGTAGTAGGGATAGTCCGGGTAATTATAGACCCGTGAGCCTTACGTCTATGGTAGGAAAGCTGTTGGAAAAGATTCTTAGAGATAGGGTCTATGGGCATTTAGAGAATCATAGTCTGATCAGGGACAGTCAGCATGGCGTTGTGAAGGGCAGATCGTGTCTAACAAGCTTGATAGAGTTCTTTGAGGAGATGACCAGGCATATAGATGAGAGTAGTGCAGTGGGTGTGATCTACATGGATTTCACAAGGCATTTGACAAGGTTCCACATGGTAGGCTTACTCAAAAAGTCAGAAGGCATGGGATCCAGGGAAGTTTGACCAGGTGAATTCAGAATTGGCTTGCCTGCAGAAGGCAGAGGTTCGTGGTGGAGGGAGTAGATTCAGATTGGTGGGTCGTGACTAGTGGTGTCCCAAAAGGATCTGTTCTGGGACATCTACTTTTCATGATTTTTATTAACGACCTGGATGTGGGGATAGAAGGGTGGGATGGTAAGTTTGCAGATGATGTAAAGGTTGGTGGTGTTGTAGATAGTGTAGAGAATTGTTGAAGATTGCAGAGAGACATTGATAGGATGCAGAAGTGGGCTGAGAAGTGGCAGATGGAGTTCAACCCGGAGAAGTGTGAGGTAGTACACTTTGGAAGGACAAACTCCAAGGCAGAGTACAAAGTAAATGGCAGGATACTTGGTAGTGTGGAGGAGCAGAGGGATCTGGGAGTACATGTCCATAGATCCCTGAAAGTTGCCTCACAGGTAGATAGGGTAGTTAAGAAAGCTTATGGGGTGTTAACTTTCATAAGTCGAGGGATAGAGTTTAAGAGTCGCGAAGTAATGATGCAGCTCTATAAAACTCACATTAGGCCACACTTGGAATACTGTGTCCACTTCTGGTCGCCTCACTATAGGAAGGATGTGGAAGCATTGGAAAGGGTACAGAGGAGATTTAGCAGGATGCTGCCTGGTTTAGAGAGTATGCATTATGATCAGAGATTAAGGGAGCTAGGGCTTTACTCTCTGGAGAGAAGGAGACATGACAGAGGTGTACAAGATATTAAGAGGAATAGATAGAGTGGATAGCCAGTGCCTCTTCCCCAGGGCACCACTGCTCAATACAAGAGGACATGGCTTTAAGGTAAGGGGTGGGAAGTTCAAGGGGGATATTAGAGGAAGATTTTTCACTCAAAGAGTGGTTAATGTGTGGAATGCACTGCCTGAGTCAGTGGTGGAGGCAGGTATACTAGTGAAGTTTAAGAGACTAATAGACAGGTATATGGAGGAATTTAAGGTTATATGGGAGACAGGGTTTGAGGGTCGGCACAACATTGAGGGCCAAAGGGCCTGTAATATGCTGTACTATTCTATGTTCTATGTTCTATAAATTAGAACATTGAAATCAGGAGTTAGAATGTTTATTTAAAGTTGTACAAGACATTGGTGAGGCTGAATTTAGAGCAAGGGTTTCCAATCTTTTTTATGGCATGGAGCAATACAATTAAGCAAGGGATCTACAGGCCACAGGAACCCCTGATATATAGTATCGTCTGCTACTCTGGTTAAACTATCTACAGGAAAAGTAATGATAAAATTGGAAGAGTGCAGACAAAATTAATGAAGATGTCACCAGGACTTGAGGACCAGATTTGTAGGGAAATGCTGACTAGGAAGAGATTGTATTCCCTGGAGCATAGGAGAATGAGGGAAGATTTTATCGCAGTATATAAAATTATGTTAATGTATAGATAGGGTAATTACATGAGGACTTCTTCACCTGAGGTTGGGAGAAGTTCGAACTAAAGGTCCAAGTCATAAACACAAGAGATTCTGCAGATACAGGTGTCCCCTGCTTTTCGAATGTTTGCTTTACAAAACCTCACTGTTACAAAAGACCTACATTGGTACCCTGTTTTCGCTTTCAGAAGGTGTTTTCACTGTTATGAAAAAAGGCAGCACACGATAAAAAATCAGCGCGCGTGCCGAGCAGCCGCTCTGCCCCGGATTCAGAACGGCATTGCTTAAACATGTTGCATTGAGCAGCCATTAGCAAGATGAGTTCTAAGGTGTCGGAAAAGCCTGAAAGAGTAAGGGTGTTACACTTAGCGTAAAACTAGACATAATTAAACGTTTCGATTGTGGTGAACGAAGCAAGGACAAAGTGAGTTTGGTTTGTGGTAGCTGACGAAGATGATGTTGAAGAGGTTTTGGCATCCCATGACCAAGAACTGATAGATGAAGAGCTGATGTAATTGGAAGAGGAAAGGATAACAATTGAAACTGAATGCAACCGAATGCAAAAAGTGAAGCAACTGCGTGAAATTTTTGCTGCAATGATAAAGCAATGACTTTAATTTTGAAAGGGTACATCGGTTTAGGTGATATTTGCAGGATGGTTTGAGTGCTTACAAACAACTGTATGATAGAAAAATGCGCGAGGCTCAGCAGTCAAGCAAGCCTTCCACATCAGCCACAGCAGATGGCGAACCTCGACCTTCGACATCGAGGCGGGCAGTCATAGGAGAAGATGAGCTGCCTGCCCTGATCGACGATGAGATGACATCCCTGTGTCCTACCAGCCCAACCCCTGGGCCCCGGACAGATACTGTACCGATTCGCGGAGAATGCAGCAGTAGCCGGGAGACACACAGCACATCTTTAAGAAAAAAGCCGAAATAAACATGCTAGTTAATTAGGTGCCGCTGACACGTAATTGTCGGCCCAGATCAGAGGCGATGCAATCGATAATCGGCACTCATCTGGGCTGACAATTACATGCCGGGCAGCACCTAATTAATTAGCATGTTTATTTTGTCTTTTTTCTTAAAGGTATGCTGTGTACCTCCCGGCTACTGCTGTGTTCTTCACGGCAATGTATCGGGTCGGCTGCCTGGAGGGTGGGGGCCACTGCACCACCCAGCCTGCGATGACTCAGTCTAACACACCATCATCTGTGTGCTCGGTGCTGTTTTCCCAATTCCGGTAAGTGATACTACACTGTACATATATTATTTCTACTTTATATAGGCTGTGTATTTTTACATGTTATTTGGTATGATTTGGCAGTTTCATAGTTTAAAGGTTACTGGAGAGCGCTTGTGCCGTGTTTTTGCCAACAGCGCTTGCGTGAGATTTTCGCTATGGAGAACAGTGCAGGAAATCATTGTAGAGAAGTATTTCTACTTTATATAGGTTGTGTATTTATCATATCATTCCTGCTTTTACTATATGTTACTGTTATTTTAGGTTTTATGTGCTATTTGTCATGATTTGGTAGCTTATTTTTGGGTCTGCAAATGCTCACAAAATTTTCCCATATAAATAAATGGTAATTGCTTCCTTGCTTTACAGCATTTCGGCTTACAAACCATTTCATAAGAACGCTCTACCTTCCGATGGCGGGGGAAACCTGTACTAGAATTCTTGAGCAATACACACAATATGGTGGAGGAACTGCGTTTATGCAGGGGAATAAACAGTCAACATTTTGGGCTGATACCCTTCATCAGATTGGAAAGGAAGCTCTGGCCATACCTGTCTTCTGCTCCCTCCTCTTCATTTCCAGTACTGACAAAGGGTCTTGCCCAGAAATGTCTGTTTATTCCTCATTATAGATATTGTCTGACTTGTTGAGTTCCTCCAATGTTTTGTGTGTGTAGAACTAGAGATCATATTTTTACGTTGAAAGGTGAAATATTTAAGGGGATACCTGAAGGGGAACTTTTTCACACAGAGAGTGAAGCTAGTTTGAAATGAGCTGCCATTCAAAGTGGTAGATGCATTTTCAATTGTTACCCTTAAAAGAAGGTTGGATAGATACCTGGATAGGAGAGATACGGAGGGCTATGGTTCAGATATGGGTAGATATGACTAGGGAGAAAAAACAGATTGGCACAGACTAGATGGGCCATATGGCCTTTTCCTGTGCTATAGAAGATGCTTTTTTGAAGCAGCTGGGTACCCCAGCCCGCAGAGGCAAGAGCTTAAATATGCCCATTTCTACTTCAGCTCGTTAGTCAACATAAATCTTCAATAATCAGCCAGGTGTACCATCTAGATCATTGAGTTTACCACTTGTAGGATGCCCAGATCTTGGCCTCAGAGAAGGAAATTACAGGTTGCTGATACAGAGATTTCACATTCTCTTTTCTTTCACATACCTTGGATTTCCTTCACATGCTTTGGTTTTCTCACACATCCTAAATACGTCCTCCTAGATTAAGTAGTTACTGTAAATTACTTGTAAGCGCAAGTTAATTGGAAAAAGAATCAGGTGGGAGTTGTTGGGTGTATGTGAGAGAGAATAAATCACAACAATATTGGGGAATAAGGAGGGGGGAATGGGACCAATTGCTTAGCTCCCCTCAGAATTAATATGAACCCAGTGGATTGAATGACTTCCTTCTGTTTCATTATAAATGTTCAGGCCATTGATATATCTTTATATTCGTTCCTTCCCTTTAATTTATTTAACTTTTCCTTAATTGTATCTGAGTTGCTCTCTTGTGGCAATTTGTTCTACTTCATTCACTCTAGGTTACAGAGTGTTTCCTCATCAGTGATTCTGGTTTTCAAAAACGCTATGTGACGTGGACCAAAGATTTAGACTGTTCTCTGCTAAAATGGAAACATACTGTACATGTTCAGTTGATCATCTGCCTGAAGGTGCAGCATTATTGGTGTGATCCACATACAGCCCTCCTGATGATACAGGGCTCAGCTTTGTTATACATGCTTAATGATAAGGGAATCATAGATTCAGTCATCATTCAGGAGCTATTGTAGGGTGAGACCAATTACTTTGTGTGCTTAGTATGTGCATTAGCATCATCACCTTAAGGCAGCATTTGGGTCTCTCAAGGGTTTGATGTTTATTTGTTCTAACTTTTATAGTTAATGCAAGTATTAAAGAAATCCATGAAATGGGCCTTAATATTGATGACTTCGTCATCTTCTGAAACCTCAACATGAAAGGCATTGTTGTTGTTGTGCATTTGATATTTGAATAACACGAGTAATCTTGTGTGTATATATATAGTTTGATTAAGCATTCCTGTTTGCTCAAATAATTAATTACAGTAATTGCACACGTCATCACGCTACCACGTGATATGGCATGCCTCACTTGAAGTAAATACGAAGCCAGACCCACATTCCCAGACTCCCATATGTTACTTTGAATTAGTTTAATGCTTTGAAGTTACAAAACATAACAGTTGCTTATTTCCTACCAACAGATTTTGTTACATCAAAGCACACTGCTTATTTGGACAGAGATGAATGTGCTTTTCTAACTCAAAGTATGCAAGTTAACTCGATGTTGATAGTTCTTTAGGTCTTTAATGTCCTTTCTTCAACCACTTCTTTGTCCAAGCTTCTGTCTGCATTGGACATTCATGGAAAAATAATTGGGTTTCATTGCCTGAATATCAACATAAACGTGCGGTTCATTGTTCAGAGATTTCAGAAACAAGTTTTTGTTGCTATTGAAGCTTAAAGTTTCTGAAAGTAAAAGATAATGTATCTTTATTTCCCACGTATTTACATTTCTATTCATGGTTGGTTTAAGTACCTGCATGCATCAGTTTGATGCCTACAAGTTATTATTATTATTATTCATGGAACCGTATTTCTTAGAGAGATAATAGCTATTTTCTTTATAAGCTATAAAACACTTTAATTGAGAGACAGTTATTCAGCAATGCCATTTAATTAGAATGCCATTTATTTCTTTATGCCATTATCAATGAATATTGGGAACATCAAAATATTTTAAAATGGACATTTGATCATCTGAGTTCCCTTGTAGGTCAGTGCAAAACATTTCTGGTGTTTCATCCAGGCATCAGCTGCACAAGAGTTATTTAATCTAACTGCCAAAATCTAGTGATTTGGACAATTCCAATGTACTTGGATGAAAAATCCACAACCTACTCAATATCCTAAAAGAAAATAGTTCCAGATGCTAGAGGTCTGAAATGAAAGCAAAGTTGAAAGAAGTTAGCTGATCAGGAAATATCAGTGGCATGAGAAATGGAGTTAACACTTCAGGTTGAGGGGGGAAATACCGTAGAACAAGGGCAGAAGGGGATGGAAGTGAAAGGGTAGAGTCAGAGCAGATTAAATGACACAAATTTGGTTGGTGCAGACTTGGAAATAACAAAGTGTCTGTTTGAGGCCAGATTAAAATGGAAAAGATGAATGAATTCTGAAAAACCAGAATGAGAAAAGAAAATAATGCATAGGAGATGCGAGGTAGGAATGAAAGATTAGCCAAAGTTATTGCATTTTTATTAAATCCTGAAGATTGGAATATGCTCAACTGGAAAATAGAATATTGATACTTTGACTTTCCATAAACTATGTTGAAACAGTGTAGGAGATCAGAGATAGAGAGATGAAAATGTGAGTGAGATGGGGAATGAAAATGACAGATAAATGAAAGTAAGTTGAATCACGATGTCCTTCAAAATGTTTACCCTTATTGTGTTTGGTTTTCCTGCTGTCCAAAAACCACAGAAGTTCAAAATTCAAAGTAATTTTTTCACCCATTACTACCCTGAGATTCACTTCCTTACAGGCATTCACAATTAAACAAAAAACTACAATAAAATCAATGATCAAAAACAACACACAAAGACTGGAGCGCAACCAATGTGCAAAAGAAGACAAATTGTGTAAATCCTAAAATAAACAAATAAATAAATAGATAGATAGATAGTACTGAGAACATGAGTTGTAGAGCCCTTGAAAACAAATCTATAAGTTATGTTCAGTGATCACTTCAATATTATGGTGAGTGAAGCTATCCGTGCTGGATCAGGGCCCTGATGGCTGAAGCATAATAACTGTTCCTGAAACTAGTTGTGTGGAACGTGCAGGCCCCGTACCTGCTTCCTAACAGAAGCAGTGAGAAGAGAGCATGGCATAGATGATGGAAGTCTTGGATGATGGATGCTGGTTTCTTGTGGCAGTGCTCTTTGTAGATGTACTCAGTGGTGGGGAGGGCAAATCTGGTGACGAACGGGGCTGTATCCATCACTTTTTGGAGGCGTTTCCATTCTTGTGCACTGGTGTTTCCACATCAGATCATGATTCAACCAGTCAGGATACACTTTACAATGCAAGTACAAAATACATCTTACAAATTTATCCTGTCAAGAGAAGTGAGACAGTTTGGTTCTGTATTCCCTTGAGTTTAGAAAAAATGAAGGTTGAACTTAGTGAAACTTCTAAGACCATAAGATGTAGATGCAGGTTTAGGTCATTTGGCCCATTGGGTCGGCTCTGCCATTTCGTCATGGCTGATCCCTTTCCCTCTCAGCTCCAGTCTCTTGCCTTCTCCCCATAAACCTGACTAATCAAGAATTTATCAACCTGCCTTAAATATACCCAATAATTTGGTCTCCACAGCTGCCTGTGGCAACAAACTCCAGATTCACCACTCTTTGGCTAAAGAAATTCCCCCTCATCTCTATTCCATTTTTTTTTGCACTCTGAGGCTGTGCCCTCTGGTCCTAAACTCCCTCACCACAGGAAACATCCTCTCCACATCCACTCTATTGAGGCATTCCAACATTCGATAGATGTTATTGAGATATCACTCTTCTGAATTCTAGTCAGTACAGGCCCAGAGCCATCAAACACTCATATGATACGCCTTTCAAACCCACAGTCATTTTTGTGCACCACCTTTGAACCCTCTCCAAAATCAAAAGGAATAGTAGATACTGAGCACAAACAATTTTCTGGAGAAACTCAGCAGGTAGATATTGAGAAGTTTCCACTAGAAGGGATTCATACAAATATGGGAACCTAGCTACAAATAAGGAGCTAGTTATTTAAAACTGAGTTATGCAGAAACTTTTCTCAGAGGATATTGAATCCTTGGTGTTCTCCGAACCCAACATTGGTTGAGGCCAGTAATTGGAGGTATTTAAGGTGAAGATAGATAAATCTATTGTTTTACGTTAACATGTTTTTAACCCCACATTTTTCTACTTTGGACAAAAAATTGTTAACAGCATAAATCTACTCCTTTCCTCTTCCCTTCCTAGATTTTATTTAATCTTCTGAATGTTAATCACATACCCAATTATTATTTTATTTGATATCATGCAGTTCATGCACATAGTTAAAATCAATATCATAAAATTCAAATTTCTGTTGGAAAATATAAATTCACATTTATAATCAGATGAGGCATCATTTTGTGATTTTTCAGTGCATGCCTGCTTGAAAAGAAATTATTACAACTAATCATTCACCATCTGTTAAGACAATTTATCTTCTGCTCTATATTTTGAGGTATATTATTATTTGAAGATAAATAATTGCTCATTTTCTAACATTTCTGGGAAAGAGACTGTAGTCACATGTTTTAATTTGAATGTTTTGTGGGTGTTGATTTTGATCTGCATAAGCTCTGTATTTACCCTGAAGAAAGGTTAGTTTAGGGTGCAGAAAGAGTTGTGATTTTTAACAAGACACTCACTGAAAGAAGGGCAATGAGCAATGGAAAATTTGCTTGGTGCCCAAGGCTGACCAGATGCAATCACCAACTGAGGGAGCATTGTGTCTACCGGTGGGAGACTACTACAATGTACCAATTAGTGTCTCCAGTTGATTGAGTGTTAAGTGCTCATGGTGGGTGTTATGTGCCAACCATTCCTATCAGGTATTCCGTACAGTAGCTTAATTAAGACTCATGTAAGGGACAGCTGGTAATCTCTAAAATTGTGCAGGAAGCTAGGAATTTCCTTTTGGAGACAAGAAATTACATGGGCAATGAAAAAAATTAACTGCTTGTGTTTCTTGATCTCATTGCAGGGGTTTATGTGTCACTCAACCTTGTCACTTTGATCTGGCCCATGCCTTCATTAACCTGGTCCAACACTACCTCTTTTTACTAGGATATTTCTCATTCCACCATCTATCTTATTAATGTGTAGGGTTATGAATATGCTGAGGATCTGTGGGGTGGGAATATTGCTTATTGTTGGTGTTAGTGGGTTGGATTGTAAGGAATGAGTGATCAAGTTGGTGGAGGTGTGGCCAAGATTTGTGTGGATGTGGGCCTGTAGAGGAGTGCAGAGGTTAGGGGACAGAGGTGAGAGGCTGGAGGGGAGAGGTTTGCAGTAGTTAGGGTTAGGCCTAAGTTTTTTTAGCCAGGATTTCTTCCTTGCCACTCTTCAGTAAATACCCATTTTATGCAAGGCCTTAGAGATTGTGGAGCCATGTACTTCATCTCCACTTGCAGCCGTTGACTTCTGCATCTCACTCAGAGTGACTGCTTGCATCTCAGTGGCCTGTCTTACAAGTGACATTCTTTTCCGGCAACTAAGTTTAGAGATGCAGCCTGACCTAGGCAGTGTGGCTATGATTTCATATTTTCTCCTCTTTCTCATGATGGACTGCACTGAGCTCCGAGGTATGTTCAGTGCCTTTGAGATGGTCTTGTACCCTTCTCCAGATTTGTACTTCTTTATGATCATCTCCTTGCCTTTCCTTGAATGCTCTTTTATGTTCAGTTTGGTTTGGTCTGTTGAAAATCTATCATGCTGTTGGACCTTACAGTGTATTTATTCAGGTGATCTTCGTATTTTCTACTTCAAAAAACTGGAGGAGTTGGTAAGGTAATATATAGTTTTGCACTTGAGAAGAGTTAATATATAATTACAGAGAGAGTGGACACTTCTCCAATCTCACAATTTTTGTTTTTAAATTTTAGTAAATTATTGACATGTTTTGGATTTTTTTTATTTGATGTGATGCACAATGTTTTGTAAGTTAGCAAATAAATCCTACTTCAATATATTTTAAACTTAGAAAATGTGACAGTAAATTTGAAAATAGTAATGAGGGCTGAATAATTTTTCAAGGCATTGTATATTTCCAGTTGTAGCAGATTTGAGCTTCTCAGTCAATCTATGCAACCGTAACTACAATATCTCACTGCTTAATAATTGATCTTTTTCATAAAATGAAATCAAAACAGGAAAATTTGGAAATACTCAGCAGGCACTGATGGAGAAAGAGAGATGATGTTTCAGCCTGATGACTTTTCAAGAGAATCAGAAAAAGTTAAATATCCGATATAATGGGATGGAGGAGAGATAGAAAGAAAAAAGAAAATGTCTTTGATGGGGTGGAGATCAAAAGAGACTACATGATGCAACTGATGAAACTGTGGGATGAGAGAGAGTTTTGATATCTTGTTAATTACTACTGACCTCCGTCACCCAGGGCATGCCTTTTTCTCACTGTTACCATCAGGTAGGAGATACAGAAGCCTGAAGGCACACACTCAGCAATTCAGGAATAGCTTCTTCCCCACTGCCATCCAATTCCTAAATGGACATTGAAGCTTTGGATGCTATCTCACTTTTTTAATATATAGCATTTCTGCTTTTGCACATTTTTAAAAATCTATTCAATATATGTAATTGATTTACTTGTTTATTTATTATTATTATGTTTTATTTTATTTATTTTTTTCTCAGCTAGATTACGTATTGCATTGAACTGCTGCTGCTTAGTTAATAAAGTTCATGTCACATGCCAGTGAGAATAAACCTGATTCTGATTCTGATCTGTCAGGTGCAAATGCAAAAAAGACAGGGATTCGAAGAATGAATAAAATTCTCTTGAGTTTTGTGTGTTCAGAATGTTTCTACACCTTTCTACCTTCTCTGCAAGTTAAAATGTGTTCAGTTTCAATCCATAATAACCAAATCATGCAGACTACAGTAAGCAATTGAATCTTTATGCTTTATACATAAGAAAATAGGAGGAGAAGCAGGCCTTCAGGCTTATACTTACTGCCCGTTAATGCTACTGGCATTTAGGGCAGCAATGAAGGTCCTCCATCTCTGTCTGTTCTTAACTACATTCTCTATTGTGCCAAGGCATGGCTCTTGGTTCTCATTTCTGCCGCTATGGTATGGCACCAGTAGCTTCCTCTCAGTTATCACTACTCTCAACCATGCAAGTCCTGGCTGGAGACTGTCGCACACAGGTATAGAAGGATGCTTGATTGCTGTTTCCTTGACAAGTTTTTTTCTGACCAGTCAGGGTTATTTGCCCTGAGCTGAACCTGTAAACCTGGGGGACGGCTGGACTACTCCTAGTCTGGCCTCTACCCTTTGACCTGTTTGGCATGGGTGACACTACCAAGAGCCAAAGTACAAGGCTCAGACTCCAGCCAACATAGGGTTATTGAGGCACGTAAGTCTCCAAATTCTATGACAAAGTTGTGGTCCTCTTGGATGCTTCAAGCTTTTACCAATGTTTCATTTCCCCCACCTCAGTTCTTCTTTAGTGTCAGTTCTTCATAAGTCCCAAATCTTTCAATAGATCTTGTACCTCATCCTTAGATACTTCCAGTGATCCAGCCTACTCAGAATTCCTGATATTCACCACCCTTCACAAGAAGAAAGTCTTATGCACTGCAGCTTTAAATAATCATTCCCTTATCTTGTAACACACGCAAAGTGCTGGAGGAACTCAGCAAGACAGGCAGCATCTATGAGGGGAATAAACAGTCAATGTTTTAGGCCCAGAGAAAAGGGTCTCATCTTGAAACATTAATTGTTCAGTTCCATCATAGATGCTGGCTGACTTGTGGCATTCCTCCAGAATTTGAGTGTCTTGCTGAAGGTTTCTAGCATCTGTAGAATCTCTTGTGTTTTGTCTTATAGCCATGACCACTCTCCCACAAGGAAACATCTCAACATCTACACTGCTATTCCTCCTTATGATTTATAAAATCAACCCTCATTCTTCGGAATACCTGGGATTACAATTGCAACCTCCTTAGCCACTTATGATAAATCAACTGTCTCATCCCAGGAATTACTAAGTGGATCTCTTCTGGAGTTTGCAAGTTTATTTTAATTTATATAAAGGGACCAAAACCCAGCACCCAATATGATTGTAACAATGCTTTTCTCTGTCTAATCTCCAAACTTCCTGCAATAAGGACCAATGTGCCATTTGCCTTCCTACCATCTTGTTGTAAGTGCCCGCTAACATTTTTGTGACTCATGCATAAGAATACCTGGATCCCTCTGCATATATTTGCAGTGCCTCCCCATTTAGATAATATTCTGTCTTCTGGCTCATTTTAAAAAGTATTTGAGTTCATTTTTTCCCACATTAAACTCCATTTGACAATATTTTTGCCCAATTATTCAATCTGCCTGTGTTGTGCCGCAGAGTACAAATACCCTCATTGAAGCAATGCTCTATTTTCACGTCATCAACGACTTGGATAATTCACATTCTGGCCCCTTCTCCACGTCATTAATATAAGTAACACAAACAAGGAAGATTATCAGTCTTTCAAAGCATAAAATGGATAATTTCCCAGTGCCTGATGTCATGCATCCTAGAATGTTTGGGAAAAAAGTATAGAAATTGATGTAGCCTGGAAGAGATTTTATATATTCCTTAGGCCTTGTAAGGTGTTGAATGAGTATAAGGAGGCTAATACTCTATTTTCATTTTAGAGGGACTACATAGAAAGCCAGAGAATGACAGGCTGTTGAGCCTAATGTCAAATGGTGAGAGAGATAGTGGAGAGAATTTTGAGAGGCAGGATCCATCTTTTTTAGCACAGGGGTTCCCAACTTCTTTTATGACATGGATCCCTAGCATTAACCTAGCATTAATGGTGTCCATGGACACCAGGTTGGGAACCCCTGATTTAGAAAAACCAGGACTGTTCAGGGCTAGTCAGCCTGGACCTGTATGTGAGCAATCATATGAATTTAATAGAGTTTTTTTGAAGAGGTGACTAAGATGATTGGTGAAGGCAGGGTGGTATAAGGCATCTATAAGGAATGTAGCAAGTCTTTTGACAAGATCCCACATGGTAGACTAGTCCAGAAGGTTAAATTACATGGGATCCAGGGTGAGGTAGTAAATTGGATACAAGATAACACATACACAATTCAGCAGGAACTCAACAGTTCAAGCAACATCTATGGAGAGGAAGGCCAAGACCCTTCTGGAGATGATTAAAGAATCAACATTTCAGGCTGAAACTCTTCATGAGGACGGATGAAGAGCCTCATTGACTCCTTAGTCCTCACCATTGATGCTGCCTGACCTGCTGAGTTGCTCCAGAATTTGGTGTGTTGCTTTGGATTTCCAACATCTGCAGAATCTCTTGTGTTTACGAACCGGATATAAAATCTGCTTGGTGGAAGGAGCAAAAGGTGGCAGTGGATGTTTGTTGTCAATTTAGGGGCCTCTGACCAATGGTGAGCCTGTATTTCTCATTTCTCAATTTTGGATGAGAATGTAGGTAGCATCAATCTGTGGATAACATCAAAATTGTTGGAGTGGTGGATATTTAAGAAGGTTGTCTAAGATTACAGGTGGATCAAGATCAACCGAGAAAATGTGCATAAGAATGGAAGATGGGATATGAATCAAAGTGATCATTTTGGGAAGTTAAATTAGGGTAGAACATGGACAGAATTTTACAGGGACCAGGGTAGTGTTGCAGAACAGAGAGATCCTAGGGGTACAAGTACATACATAGTTCCCTAAAAGTGGCATCATAGGTCGACAGGTTGGTGAAGAAGTCATATGGAATGCCAGCTTTCAAAGAATGTGACATTGTGTACAAGAGTTGGGAGTTTAAGTTATAGGCTGTAGAGGATTTTAGTGAGATTGCACCAGGAATGTTGTGCACAAATCTGGTCACACTATAGGAAAGATGTAAATAAGCTAGGGAAGGTACAGAAAAGATTAACAAGTATTATACTGGGACTGGAAGCCTTGAGTTATAAGGAGAGACTGTTTTGCTGGAGCAAGTAAACGAGGGGTGACTTTACATTGATTTATAAGATTAGCCTAGTCCATAATTGATAAAGCTATCCCCACTTTTGAGCACATCTGCATGGAGCACCTTTGCAATAAAACGTCATCTGTCATCAAGGACCCTGACCACCCAGACAAAGCTTTCTTATCACTACTGTCATCAGGAAGAAGGTACAGGAGCTTCAGTATCCACATCACCATTTTCAGGAACACTCCTTACCCCTCAACCATCAAACTCCTGAAACAGAAAGGATAACTTTACTTGTTCCATTACTGAACAGTTCCCACAACCTATGGGCTTACATTCAAGGACTTGTAATCTTGTATTCTCAATATTATTGCTTATTTATTTATTATTATATTTATTTTATTTTTCTTTCTTTTTTGTACTTGTTGTCTTTTGCACATTGGTTGTTTGTCCATCCTGTTGGATGCAGTCTTTCATTGATTCTATTATGGTTCTTGTATTTACTATGAATGACAACAAGGCAATAAATCTTGGTCTGTATATGATGACATATTTGTATTTTGATAATAAAATTACATTGAACTGTGAATTTTGAAATTTGTAAGAGAAATCGGTAAGTTTGATGCTTGGTGTAACTTTCTAGGATAGGGGCGTCTAAAACTAGAGGTTTAAGACGAGCGGAGTAATGTGCTAAATTGACCTGAGGGGTAAATTACTCTCACTGACTTGCCTTGGGCTCTTAGCTCCAAGTGGAGCATAGGCCATAGATGACCTTCCGTCTCCATCGTCCTCAGAAGTCAATGGTCTGGTTGGAGTTCGTCAGTGCTTCTGCAATCCATTGCATCCACTATCCAGGGGATTGGCCTATACAGCTTCATCAGAACCCTGTTGGCTGGCCTTACCCATTTCCACCTGTCACGATGAAGATGCAAGGTTGGACTTTGAGAGGCTTTTTCACAGAGGGTGATAGATATATGAAATGAGCTGCCGGAGGAATGGTGGAGGCAGTTATGATTACAACATTTAAAATAAATGTGGACAGATAAATGCATAGGAAATGTTGAGAAAGATGTGGGCCAAATATAAGTAAATGGGACTAGCTCAGGGAGGTACTTTGGTTGGCATGGACAAGTTGAGCTGTGGATTTGTTTCTGTGCTATGTAACGCTCTGATTCTATAATGAATAATTTAGGGGCAAGATTGATCCTCAGGCAATCCAGCAAGTAACATCCTTCCAGCAAGAAAATACTCATTTATTCTGACTCTCTGTCTTCACCCTCCATGATTTGAAAACAAATGGGTGGTATAAACTTGGAATTTTACAACTTGACTTGCCCAAATGCATATCTTTAATTGTCAGTTCCAAGAATCTATCTCTGTTACATATTTATGAGAAAGTTAAAAAAATAACATTGCAGAAATAAATCCTTAAAAGCATTGGACTGCAAAGCAGTGGCTTATTTATAGCTGAAAATTGATTTATATTATTACGGTGTTGTCAGAATGTTATCTGATAGACTTGAAATCTGTATTATTTTTCCTATTTAGCTTGGATAGAATCAGTAAAAATTTAAAAATTTCGGGAAAGATGATTGCCGCTAAGCTGTCAGATAATGTCAAAGAACGTGCATGATAAAGTCCAAGAGGCTTTTTCAGATATTTATGCTTTTGTGATAGAGTATTCATGCCATGGATTCAGTCTGCTTATATCTGAAATGTGCAGTAAGAAGCTAACTGAAGTGTTAAAATTGGCTAAGCATACAAATTTATGGACAGGAAGAAACCAGCTGGGCTTCAATGCCTGTGACATACTTGAGTTGTCTGGAGCATGACAATACTCCCATGCAGTCATGTTATTCTCTGGGAGAAAGAAAACAAAATTTAATAAATGACTAATGAGTGAAGAAAGCACTGGAGACTTGCGCTTTTTTTTACAATTTCTCAATCAGTCCACATGAGTACATTGTCAATTAACTGTCGATCCATCTACTTGCGATGTGATGCAGTCTCTGCTGCAACCTAGAAATGCTCCAGTTCTCTCCTGGAGATTCAATGTCTACTATGAAATACTTAAATATACATTCAAATTTAATCATTGTTATCAAAATCATTCATAGCTGATTTGTGCCTGATGGCAATGAACACATGCACTGAGCACTCGTAAAAATCAAGCATACAATAAAATATTAGGAAACACGCAACACACATCAAATTTGCTGGTGAACGCAGCAGGCCAGGCAGCATCTCTAGGAAGAGGTACAGTCGACGTTTCGGGCCGAGACCCTTCATCAGGATTAACTGAAGGAAGAGATCTCTTACTAGCTCTTCCTTCAGTTAGTCCTGACGAAGGGTCTCGGCCTGAAACGTCGACTGTACCTCTTCCTAGCGATGCTGCCTGGCCTACTGTGTTAACCAGCAAATCTGATGTGTGTTGCTTGAATTTCCAGCATCTGCAGAATTCCTGGTGTTTACATTAGAAAACATGCATATATTTTTGACATTCAGCAACTTCTGTTTTACTTCCGATACTTGAGATTAGATGAACTGAAGCATTTCATATTGTGAAGTAATGGTACAAATGCAGCTATCTAGAAATATGTGACTTTAAACTCCTCAGGAACATTTATCAAATGCCAATTACACTTCTGCACTTTAAAAAAACTCAATCTCTCCAGGATGTATTAAATGAACATTTCTATTTTTGAGCTACTACATGGCAACATGATTTACTTAAGTAAATCCTGCTGCTCCTGTCTATTAACTGCATGCGGATTCAAGCCTCTCTCAATGTTAAAGCCATAAAAGTGTCCACTCCGTTGTCATACTTTTTAAGATTCAATTTTTTTATGTTTTTATAATTTAAATGCTTAGGAGATAAATTGATTATACTAATGAATGTACCCGATGTTTTTAATGTCCATTTCACAGCAAACATTAACCATTATGCTTTACGATGAGTTCCAATTTGTAAGGTCAACAGAAATATATAAAATGGTTGCCCTGTTCTAATGCCTATTTTCTTCTATGTGTATATGTAGAACTTGAGAAAAGGTTTACATTTAATGATTGCCTAACTAAGTTCTGTGCATTTCAGCATTAATATAATTTCTAAAGGCATTATAAACCATAGTTATATAACAATTATGTAGAAATAATAGTGTTTATTTTGATTATTTTTTCTTGAAAAAAAATCAGATGAATTTCAGTGAACATATACAGTGTACTTTGCATTCATCATCATCATTATGTGCCATGCTGTAAAATATGGGTGATCATGGTCTATGACCATGATTGTTCTTGGCAAATTCTACAGAAGTGGCTTGCCATTGCCTTCTTCTGGGCAGTATGTTTACTAGATGGGTGGCCCCAGCCATTATCAACACTCTTCAGAATTGTCTGCCTCGCGTCAGTGGTTACAGTGGTTGCCAGCTGTTCATATGACCATCCTCCACTAGCTCCCATGGCATCACGTGACCCAGACTGGGGTCTAAGCAGATGCTGCACCTTGCCCAAGGGAGACCCACAAGCTAGCAGGGGGAAGGAGCAACATGCACGTCCTTTGGTAGGGACGCCACCCTTTGCTTTAGAAATTAAATCAACAGGCACTTATTTCAAAATGTTCACAGCTGTTGGAAATCTGAAATTAAAACATAAAACATTGTGGAATGTGAAAGAACATTAAAGTTACATGCCTCAACAAAGGGATGTCAAACTGACAAAGAATCTTCAACATGAAACATTAACACTGATAACCATGACTCTCTTTCCTCAGATGCTGCTTGACCTGAGTGTTTTCAAAATTACCTGTTTTCATTAGATTAAGACATGATAACTCAACAACTCGCCAAGATCAAGTTATGAGTGCTATCATCTTAAACAGTTTTCCCATGACAGGGAAGGTGGCCTTTTGGCCTATGGAGTCTGTGACACTTCTTGAAACAATCCCATCCATCCGCAGTCCAAATTATTTCTCTTTAACCGATCCTTTCTCAAAAACCCATCAGCTCCTCCTTTTTCACCTACCACCCACCTACACCAAGCATAACTCACAGTAGTCAATTATTAGGATAACTAACATATTTTGGTGATAAGATGCTGAAGAACGTTGAGGAAATCCTCATGCAAACTCTTCGTTGATAATACTGAGCAACTAATTGCTGCACCAATGTTTTGCACGCTTGCTAACTACTTATCTATTGATCTATTAATCTACCTACCTACAGAATTTACAGTGGATTCCCGTTCATTTGGCCATCAGTTAATTGGGGCAAACAACAGGAATTCTGCAGATGCTGGAAATTCAAGCAACACACATCAAAGTTGCTGGTGAACGCAGCAGGCCAGGCAGCATCTCTAGGAAGAGGTACAGTCGACATTTCAGGCTGAGACCCTTCGTCAGGACTAACTGAAGGAAAAGTTAGTAAGAGATTTGAAAGTGGGAGGGGGAGGGAGAGATCCAAAATGATAGGAGAAGACAGGAGGGGGAGGGATGGTGCCAAGAGCTGGACAGGTGATTGGCAAAGGGGATATGAGAAGATCATGGGACAGGAGGCCCAGGGAGAAAGACAAAAGGGGGGGGGGACCCAAAGGATGGGCATGGGGTATAGTCAGAGGGACAGAGGGAGAAAAAGGAGAGTGAGAGAAAGAATGTGTGTATAAAAATAAATAACGGATGGGGTAGGAGACGGAGGTGGGGCATTAGCATAAGGTGTTGTAAGTGGAGCAAGTGCTATATATGCCCTTACATTTCCTCCCTTACCACCATTCAGGGCCCCAGACAGTCCTTCCAGGTGAGACGACACTTCACCTGTGAGTCGGCTGGGGTGATATACTGCTTCCGGTGCTCCAGATGTGGCCTTCTATATATTGGCGAGACCCGACGCAGACTGGGAGACCGCTTTGCTGAACACCTATGCTCTGTCCGCCAGAGAAAGCAGGATCTCCCCGTGGCCACACATTTTAATTCCACATCCCATTCCCATTCTGACATGTCTATCTACGGCCTCCTCTACCGTAAGGATGAAGCCACACTCAGGTTGGAGGAACAACGCCTTATATTCCGTCTGGGTAGCCTCCAACCTGATGGCATGAACATTGACCTCAAACTTCCGCTAATGCCCCACCTCCCTCTCGTACCCATCCGTTATTTATTTTTACACACACATTCTTTCTCTCACTCTCCTTTTTCTCCCTCTGTCCCTCTGACTATACCCCATGCCCATCCTCTGGGTTCCCCCCCCTTGTCTTTCTCCCTGGGCCTCCTGTCCCATGATCCTCTCATATCCCCTTTGCCAATCACCTGTTCAGCTCCTGGCTCCATCCCTCCCCCTCCTGTCTTCTCCTATCATTTTGGATCTCCCCCTCCCCCTCCCACTTTCAAATCTCTTACTAACTCTTCCTTCAGTTAGTCCTGACGAAGGGTCTCGGCCTGAAACGTCGACTGTACCTCTTCCTAGAGATGCTGCCTGGCCTGCTGCGTTCACCAGCAACTTTGATGTGTGTTGCGTGAGTTAATTGGGGCACTGTTTTTTAGGACAACTCTTAAAGAATAACACCTAATCATGAAAATAGTCCAGATTCCCTTTGTTTAGTTGGGACTGTATGTCTTCCAACTGGGACAGCAGACTGATGCTGAACAGTTTCTACCTAGCATCAGTCACATGCACTTGCATTTCACACTACAGCATGCTTAGAGTGAACACTTTATAAATATCATCAGTTGTGTGTGCATGTGTTCAAAAAGCAATGATTTTGTCACTGATAGTTGGACAGAAAGAAACTAAGAAAATTCAGAACTGTTTTTTTTTTCTGCGATTTCAAGCATTCAGGCTTGGAAATGCCAGAAATAGGCATGGGTGAAAATGAAGTGGTGTCACTAAATTTCCACGCTAATTTTGTTCAGTTACAGATAATCAAAAAAAAAGCAAGGCCGCATACTCTGGATTAATTCCTCAGTCAATAATAATCATAATAGTAAGTTCTTTATTGATCCCAAGTGGGAAATTCTTTCATTACAGCTGCAACATTTAAAAACAAACTTTGCAATGTGCAGATTTAACTAATAATGAAGTACAGAGTAGTAATATACACAATAATGTGCAATAATAATGAGCAATAATATCCAATAATAATGAACAAAATAATAATGCAGAGACTGTTGTACTTTGTTAGGTGTTCTCCTGTCACACAATAATGTAAATATGTAATTTGTTACTCAGTTAAATGGTTGTTTGTTAGTTTGTCTCTTTTATACCTTCTTGACTATTTCCATGAAACTTCAGCTGATTGGGGCAGACAATTAATTGAGCCAAAATGCACTGATCTCCGTGAAACATGTCAACTCCTGCCTACTGTCAAAACAGATCAACAGCAGATACCATGTCATTAACTCTTCACTCAGCCCTGGAACATCTGGACAGTGAAGATGCATGCATCGGAATACTATTCATTGACTAGAGCTCTGCATTTAACACTATATTCTCATCAAGAACTATTCAGTAAGCTCCAAGACCTAGGGCTCAATAGCTCCTTGTGCAACTGGATCTTTGATTTCATTCCTTGCGGATCCCAGTCAATTCAGATTAGCAACATCTCCTCCACAATCACTATCAGCAGAGGTGCACCATAAGACTGTGAGCTTGGTCCCCTGCTCTACTCTCTTTACACTTATGATTGTGAGGCTAAGTACATCTCCAATGCAGTAGTTAATTTTGCTGTCTTCTCAAAGCTGATTTGGATGGACATTGCATATGGGTTCAGTGAGAAAAACAGAAGGCTAAGTGAATGTGAAATGCAGAAGGCTTCACCAATGAGATCATAGAACCATATAAAGATCTCAAAATATTCGTTATTTGAGCCTTTTGTTACAGTTACCATATTGTAGAATGTATTGCACAGACTCGAAAGTGCCTAAAGGAAATTACTCCCTGTAAATATTTGCCTCAAATATACAGGGACCAGGGTATGGAACAGTACTACTTTAGCAACATACACAGAGTAAAACGAGATAATGAGATGCTGGAAATCTGAATGTTGAATAACATCCTCTGCACAACTCCAACAATGTACAGTATTTAACTTATCCAATTTATTGACCACAGAGGCAGCTACCAGTACTTATACTGATGCGACAACAAATCCATTTGTCTTCGGGTTTGCTGAGAAGTTTACTTGAGTTCTCCAGTGGAAACAGATGGACACATTCATCTGTCAGTGTCATGGATTCTAAACTTGTACCAATGATCTTTGGAGTCCATCACTCTGACTGAATCATCAGGTTGAAGGACTATTTTTCATAGTTTCATGACATTTGGAAGTGAAGATTTCCAAGAACCTCAGCATTGTTTGAGCAGATTACAGTCTGCAGTTCCAATGAAATAATTATAGAAAATGGTGAGAAATGAAAGAACCTAGGATGAGACTGCATTCAGGGAGGCTGTGGTGAACAAAGGCCAGGTGGTGTTGCACCAATGCAGATGGAATTTGACAACAGGTCATCTGGAAAGGATTTTAAACTTACGATGAGAGGAAAACTAAGCAGCTAAATTTGAGACCTTGCCAGAAGGATATCTGGACAATGCATATTAAGATGTCTGCCTGGAAGGGTTGGACATTTGAATAGTTTGCCATGGGTCACACGGGTGTTATGATTTTCCCAAGAACGGGACTTTACTTGTATTGTTGATGGTTATTGTATATTTTCAATTACACATGATCTGAGAGAGCAATCACCAGTTAATTATATTGAGCGTGTGGAGTTAGATATAGACCAGATTAACTAATGACACTAGATTTTCTCCTCAGAACAGCAGTAGTGATCCAAATGGACTATTTTCCCTCTCTATCAATACAGAAGTTAAAAACAGCTTTTCTAAATTCCTGGTATTTCTACTTGAATTAAAACTTCCTATTCACTGACAGTGGAAATCATATTCATGTCTCTGGAGCAGAGTTTAGAATTCTTGTGAGTTCATCCAGCAACTTATGTACTGTGCAATCATGCCTATTATATATTCTCCATCATGCTATACCCTTATATTTTGAAGACGGTGAAATATAGGTACAAAGTTTCAATTACTAGAGCACCTGCAGAGGCCACCAAGAGATTAAGAAGTATGGCTGTGAAGCAAAATGACAAGCCATCAGCAATTACATTGTAGTAAAGTGTCCCAGAGGGAACGATGTTCTCAGTCCAGAGGTGGTGGCAGATGGTCAATTATGAACAGCTTTAATCAAAGGCATTACTCAGGCAGTGACTTGATAATTTGAGAATGATGACATGCAGTTTGACGAAAAGTCCATAATGAAACAGCCAGTTCATAAAGTCTCATGGCAACAGTTGTGCCATTACAAGAATCTCTAAATAAGATGAGAAACAAAAAGCTCAGCATGAGCTACTGAGGCGTTAATATTAATTGACTCTCAGAAAAGTGTTGTAAAAATAAGACTGCATGCTTGCAAAGGAAGAACTTCATGTCTATGATATCCTCACTGTTTACAAAAATAGCTGAATAGTGTGAATTGAACATATCGGTTACAATGGAAAACAAAGATTTTGCTTCCTGAATACTTTTAGATATACCTTACGGATTTTGGTCTGCTGATCGTGAAGGTCACCATGAAATCTCCCCATCATGCACCATTTTTTTGAAATTGTCTATGTCTGATTTTTCAATTCATAATTCAAGTCATAATAACTGATGTCAAGATTAAGGAAGATTTTTTTTTGGACAACAAATCAAACAGGTCATCAATGATAGGCAAGTCGAAGAACTCATAGAGGGACAAGAGAAAATTGCATGGAAGGGATTTAAGGATGTTGTTGAAAATGTTCTTGGCAACCACAAAGCACCAAAAGATGTGCAGCCAGTTGACAACATGCTTCAAGCGTACAAAACCATGAAGTGCAACATGTCACTAAAGATTCATTTTCTGAATTCCTATTTAGATTTCATTCCTGCAAATGTTGGGACTATCAATGATAAACATGGTGAAGGGTTTCACCAGGATATTGCGGTCATGGAGAAACAGTATCAAGGAAGCTGGCTAATTATTGTTGGGTACTTAAGCGAGGAGCCTCAGTACAAACAAAATTCATCAACAAAACATTTTTAGCTTCATTGAACTGTTGCAAAGAGTCAGCACAATTGTGCAATTAAGTACATTATATTCAATAAAATTTAATTTCCTATTTCTCCAAATTGCTATGTGATACAAGTAGTCTGAAATTATATTTGTGTTCAGCTTCAAGCAATCTATTATAAACAAAAAAAAAATCAGAGGAAGCAACACTTTTGAAAAAAAAATGCTGTCCAGTGGTTATTGCTTAGCTTAGGTAGTTGAGCTGCTGCCACACATTTCCATCAACCTGGGTTTAATCTGACATCTGCATGCTTTTCCTGTGGCTCTGCATGTTTTCTTTCAGTGCTCCTGTTTTCTCTCACATCCCAAAAATTGTTGGTCTCTGTAAATTGCCCTAGAGTGATAGAAACAGCAAAATCTTGGGAACTAATGGGAATGCAAGCAATGTATATCAGTATTAATGGGTGACTTCCAATGCAGATTCTGTCAGCTGAAGGGCCATTTCCCTTGCAGTATGATTCTATGAACTTAGCAGAGAATAAGTTAGATGCTCCGAGAGAGAACTGCAATCCAACTTGTCACAGTTCTGGAATTCCATTGTGGACAGTTAATGAACATGAATGTGAAATAAACATAGCATCACTAGGTACAAGAAGACCAAAAAATGTAAAGAGTCATAGCAGAGTTCAATGTTTTGGAGATAATCCCAAGAGGTGGAGATGGAGTTAAGATGACTGGATTAATAACATCAAGTAATGTACCAATCACAACTTAAAGAATAACATATCATTCATATTTTATGTTAATGCCTTCTTGTGAACACTTACCTGTAAGATGGTCGTCACAAGTATTTAATATGCTATGTTCACAATTATGACGGCAATTGTTTTGACACAATTTATCACTGGAGTGGCTTTAGATGTCTCTGGACTTGTGGTCCGCTGAGATTTTCAATCCCTGAAGTAAATATTGCAGAGCATAGTGAAGAGTTCAATTAATGAAGAGACAGGGAATTTATAGTTGAATTACTTTCATAGCTGCATATTGTTGTAAATAATTAACTTATTGGATTTACATGTAAATTCTTACTTTGGGGGGCTTCTTATTTATTATTAAAGGGGAAAAAGAGTAGTATAAATGTGACAGTATGCATTTTAAGAGTGACTACACCACATGGTAGGATTTTCAATACAGTAGTTACAATTACTGTTGCAAGTTTATAGTTTCTGCCCTGCTAAAGGTTAGGTACATGGAAATATTCATGTTTTGCTGAGCATATCCAAATTTGATTGGGCAATAGATGGAAAAACTTATATTTTTGAAATATTATGCTCATATTACGTACATATTCTTAAATATCTCAATCTGACATATGAAAAAATAAATGGTATTATACAGGACACAAATAACCTCTCCCTAATAAGTGCAAAAAACAATTGGCATGAGAAAAATTTACAATTCAGAATCAGAATCAGGTTTATTATCACCGGCATGTGATGTGAAATTTGTTAACTTAGCAGCAGCAGTTTAATGCAATACATAATCAAGCAGAGAGAAAAAAAAGAATAAATAAAATAAATAATAATAAATAAACATGTAAATCAATTACATATATTGAACAGATTAAAATTGTGCAAAAACATAAATAATGTATATTAAAAAAAGTGAGGTAGTGTCCAAAGATTCAATGTCCTTTTAGGATTCAGATGGCGGAGGGAAGAAGCTATTCCTGAATCACTGAGTGGGTGCCTTCAGGCTTCTGTACCTCCTACCTGATGGTAACAGTGTATAAAGGGCACGCCCTGGGTGCTGGAGGTCCTTATTAATGGATGCTTCCTTTCTGAGAAACTGCTCCCTAAAAATGTCCTGGGTACTTTGTGGGCTGGTACCCAAATGGAGCTGACTGGATTTACAACCTTCTACAGCTTCTTTCGGTCCTGTGCAGTAGCCCTTCCATACCAGACGGTGATGCAGCCTCTCAGAATGCTCTCCACAGTACAACTATAGAATTTTTTGAGTGTATTTGTTCACATGCTCAATCTCTTCAAACTCCAAATGAAGTATAGCCACTGTCTTGCTTTCTTTATAACTACATCGATATGTTGGGACCAGGTTTGATCTTCAGAGATCTTGACACCCAGGAACTTGAAGCTGCTCACTCTTTTCACTTCTGATCCCTCTATAAGGACTGGTATGTGTTCTTTCGTCTTACCCTTCCTGAAGTCCACAATCAGCTCTACTGTCTTACTGATGTTGAATGCCAGGTTGTTGCTGCAGCACCACTCCACTAATTGGCATATCTCACTCCTGTACGGCCTCTTGTCACCACCTGAGATTCTACCAACAATGGTTGTATCGTCAACAAATTTATAGATAATTTTTCAGCTATGCCTAGCCACACAGTCATGGGTATATAGAGAGTAGAGCAGTGGGTTAAGCACACACTCCTGATGCGCCAGTGTTGCTTGTCAGCGAGGAGGATATGTTATCACCAATCCGCACAGATTGTGGTCTTCCAGTTAGGAAGTCGAGGATCCAATTGCAGACGGAGGTACAGAGGCCCAGGTTCTGCAACTCCTCAGTCAGGATTGTGGGAATGATGGTATTAAATGCTGAGCTATATTTGATGAACAGCATCTTGACATAGGTGTTTGTACTGTCCAGGTGGTCTAAAGCAGTGTGGAGAGCCATTGAGATTGTGTCTGCCGTTGACCCATTGTGGCGATAGACAAATTGCAATGGGTCCAGGTCCTTGCTGAGGCAAGAATTCAGTCCAGTCATGACCAACCTCTCAAGGCATTTCATCACTGTTGATGCGAGTGCTACCGAGTGATAGTCATTAAGGCAGCCCACATTATTCTTCTTAGGTTCTGGTATAATTGTTGCCTTTTTGAAGCAAATGGGAACTTCCACCTGTGGCAGTGAGAGGTTGAAAATTTCCTTGAATATTCCTGCTAGTTGGTTGGCACAGGTTTTCAGATTCTTACCAGGTACTCAATCGGGACCTTCCGCCTTGCAAGGGTTCACTCTGTTTAAAGACAGCCCAACATCAGCCTCTGAGACAGAGATCACAGGGTCATCAGGTGCAGCAGAGATCTTTCTCTCAAAGGTGTAGTTGTGTTCTCCCTCTTTAAGTGTGCATAGAATGAGTTGAGTTCATCTGGTAGTGAAGCATCACTGTCATTCATACTATCGGGTTTCGCTTTGTAGAAAGTAATATCTTGCAGACTCTACCAGAGTTGTCGTGCATCTGATGTTGCCTCCAAGCTCATTCGAAATTGTCTCTTTGCCCTTGAAATAGCCATCCATATATCATACCTGGTTTTCTGGTACAAGCCTGGGTCACCAGACTTGAATACCACATATCTAGCCTTCAGCAGACAACGTACCTCCTGTTTTCTTTTTGAGAATGATGTAATGGTCTTTTGGAGGTCACCTGATGTAATTTTCCCGCTGATGTGAGGTCACGTGATGACGTGCACCATGGGTATATAAGGGTAGACCTCAGATGACGTAGTTAGTTTTTAGTTTTTAGATTTCCAGGTAGAATGTGCTGTGTCTCCGTTTCTGTTGCGTGTTTGTTTTTGTGACGCCGTTTCATTTTTAAAATGGAGTGTTGCTTTCTGTTGAAAGATACAATATCACTGGACTGGAAATTTTTGGCTAGATGTGCTGATTTACCCTATTCCAGCAATAGAAGAGAGAGTGGAGACTTTATCAAAGTACAGGACCGAAGGATCGAGAGGAGTCGGCATCGTTTGGCAGTTTAACAAAGGACTGACCTTATCGAGTCTTCGTTGAAGGAGTAGCGACCTGCATTAAGGATAACTCTTGCCAAAAGAGATAAGAGTTCATGCAAAGGTTTGCTCTCTAGAAACCAAGGTCAATTGTTTTAAACTGTTTATTTGCTGCATCGTGAATCCTGTGGACAGAACCAGCAGGAAAGTCGTGTCTATGAAGAAATCCTTCTCCCGAGAAGTCTGTCCCAATTGAACGTATAAATCTGTTGGACTTTTGAATTTACCATTTTAAGAACTATATCTGACTTTATCGCTTTAAGAACTGTTTTCGCATTTAACGCTTTAAGAACCAGTGCCGACTGACGATTTGTTGAACAGCTGCATAACGGTTAACTTCCGGTTAAAGTTATCGTTTGTTTTTTCCTTATCATTTATCCATGTTTAATAAATGCTCGGTTGTTTTTGTATAACCTGTCTCGATTGGTATTCATTGTTGCCGGTCACGTAACAATGTATAGTAAATCTTTGTGGGCACACACTCATCCACACAGGTTTTAATGAAGTCAGTAACAACTGCAGCATACTCATCCAGCTATGAAGATGAATCCCTGAATACAGTCCATTCCACCCGTTCAAAGCAGTCCTGTAGGTGCTCCTGTGCTTCCCTTGTCCATACCTTCCTGGTCCTCACTGCTCATGCTGCAGTCTTCAGTCTCTGCCTATACTCAGGGAGTAGAAGTACAGCTAGGTGATCAGACTTCTTGAAGTGAGGGTGTGGAATAGCATGCCAGGCATTCTTGATGGTGGTGTCACAATGGTCCAGTGTGTTGTTTCCTCTAGTATTGCAAGTGATCTATTAGTGGTAGTTGCTTAGTGATTTTTTCAGACTGGCCTGGTTAAAATCTCCCAAAGCGATGGTGAAGGCATTAGGGTGCGCTGTTTCGTGCATGTTGATCCCATTAGTCAGATCGTCTAAAACCTGCTTGACATTGGTCTGAGTTAGAATGTAAACTGCTACCAAAACAACCCTAGAGAACTCCCGTAGTAGGTAAAAAGGGCGGCACTTTTCTGCTAGATATTCCAGGTCTGGTGAGCAGAATTGGGACAGCACTGATATATTTATGCACCAAGAAGAGTTGATCATGAAGCATACTCCTCCACCTCTGCTTTTGAGAGATTCTATAGATCTATCCTGATAGTGTATAGTAAACCAGTCGATCTGGATCACTGTATCCGGTACGGATGGGGTTAACTAGGATTCCGTGAAACAAAGGACACACATGGTCTTAATGTCCCACTGATTAATCACCCTATCTCTGAGATCATTGATTTTATTCACCAGAGACGACACGTTTGCCAGCAAGATCATTGATACATAGATGTTAAAACCCTGTTTCTTTAAACGTACTTGTAGCCCCGATCTACACCCTCACCTCCTCCGAGGTGTCCTCCGTGGGCACCTCCAACCACAATTGATGTTTTTACTGTCGTTTTTAAGCAGCGATAGTTCATTTAAACACATTAAGACATCTTTGTTGACTGTACTGACCTTGGGAGAAGTTGTGCTTTTTAGCTGTGTCAGGCTGAAACGGGAGTATTTAATCATATCCATTGAGAGTACTGCTGCTACTTGAGTAGCCTTGGTGGCCCCGGAAGTAGAATTAGGACCATGTATAATCAAAACCAATTCTACATGAATGAAGGTAACATGTTAACCATGTGTTTAGCTTGTTAAGAGGCTACCCAGCCTTGAACTCTTAAGAATCAGCAATAAGCAATGATTCAATAATTGCTATTTAATAATCAGAATAAGAATCAGGTTTAATGTAATTGGCAATGTTGTGAAATGTGTTATTTTGTTGCAGCAGTACTTTGCAATAAATAATTATAAAAATATATATATTACAGTAATAAGTATATAGATAAAAAATAAAATTAAACAGGTAATACAAAACAGAGGCAGTGTTCAAGGGCTCATTGTTCATTCACAAATCTGATAGCAGAGGGGGAGAAGCTGTTTCTGAAACATTAAGTGTATGTCTTCAGGCTCTTATACCTCCTCCTTGATAGTAGCAATGAGAGGAAGGCATGTCCTGGGTGATGGTGTCCTTAATGATGGATGCCAACTTTTTAAGGCATCACCTTTTGCAGATGTCTTGGATGCTGGGGAGGCTAGTGCCCATGATGGAGCTGGAAGAGTTTACAGCATTTTACAGCTTTTTTTGATCCTGTGCAGTGGCCCCTCCATACTAGACAGTGATGTAGCCAATTAGAATGTTCTCTGCAGTACATCTCTAGAAATTTTCGAGTGACATATCAATTCTCCTCAAACTCCTAATGAAATATAGCTGCTACCATGCCTTCTTTATAATTGCATTAATATGTTGGGCCCAGGATAGATCCTCAGAGATATTAAGGCCCAGAAACTTGAAATTGCTCATCCTTTCCATTTCTGATCCCTCGATGAGGACTGGTGTGTGTTCCCTCGACTTCCCACTTCATGAAGCGCACTATCAATTCCTTGGTCTTACTGACACTGGGTGCAACGTTGTTGCAGTGATACCACTCAACCGGCTGATCTATCTAGCTTCTTTGTGCCTTAACACCATCTCAAATTCTGCCAACAATAGTTATAGATGACATTTGATCTGTGCCTAGCCAAACATTTATAGGTATAGAGAGAGTAGAGCGGTGGGCTAAGCATGCATCTTTGAGGTGCGCCACTGTTGATTGTCAATAAGGAGGAAATGTTATTTCTGATCTGCACAGGTACATCTAATAGATGGCTAAAATGTATATGTTACAGTAGAAAAAGCACAAGGGCCATTCAGGCTGACGAATAATGTAGTAAATATTAAAGTCAATTATTACTTAGTTGTCTTCCAGGCATTCATTGCGCACTGAGTCTTTGAATATGTTGTATGCTCTGCATGAAGGTTTGCAATAGCTGACACTACAACCAACACGTTCACTTCAGAACTGCAGTTCTGCTGCATACTGCTTCCTTATTTTTGTTTAAGTAGAGTCATAGAGTCACACAGTGCAGAAAAAACCCTTTTGCTCACCGTGTTCTTGCAAATCATCAGATACCTATCCTTAATAATCCCTTTTAACAGCATTTTATCCTTGGCCTTCTATGCCTTGGTGATTCAAGTGCCCTTAGAGCTACTTGTTCAATGTTGTAGAAATCTCTACCTCCAAAATCTCATTGGGCAGTGTTTTCCATACTTTGATAGAACATTTTTTTTTCCTGTAAACCTCCTAACCCTTACCTTAAACCCAATGTCCTTTGGATTTATACACTTTGCCAATTGGATAAATATCTTAAAGTATGCACTATCTATGCCTCTCATAACTTGGCATATCTCAGTTAGTTCCACTCTCTTCCCATCCCAACTTCTGCTCCTCCAAGTAAATCAAACTCATGATATTTGTTCTCTCTTCAAAGCAGAAGCACTTCGCAGATCATGTGCCATCTGAGGAAATAGAAACTCAATTAATGATTTGGTTTGAACCCCTTCTTCTCTACACATGCTGCTTGACCTGCTGACTATTCCCAGTATTTTCTGGTTTTTATTTGGTTTTGCTTCTGTCTGTCATGATGATGCAAAAATAAAAATTGCTCAGAAGTTTCAACATACAATATTTTATTATTTTAAGTGGCCACTTATGAATTATAGCAAATGCTGAACAAGATTATTAGCTTTAGTACTTCATTAGAATCCTCCTACTGTATAATTGATATCGTATATAATCTGTACTGATTAGAGAGTTGAGGATTGCACCTTGTAATCAAAGTCAAGAATGCTTGGTGAACTGTGTAATTCATTGCAAGCCTCTGAACATTTTTAAAGTTTTATCATGTATATTGTAAGAGACAGCAGAATTCAAATCTCATTATTTATAATGACTATTATAGATACAATGGCAATAACACTGGACAACAGAGTAATCTGTCTTACGTACAGACTAATCAGGGTTTTGCAGCAATTTTATGTAACCATAATAAGTATGGATACAGAGGTAGCCGATGTTCTGCATTCTTTCCATTGTAATAATGATGATTATTGTAAAAGAATGTATTTTCCCTTCACAACAGGTATTAGGCACTTGGAATTCACATGTCCTGTGAATCACTTTGACTGTATTGGTACGAGAAGATGTATTCACATGAGCAAACTCTGCAATGGCATAAATGACTGTCCGGATGGGCTTGATGAGGGATATCATTGTCGAGGTAAGGACCATAGTAAAATTCTGTTGTACCTTTTCAAAGCAAATTTTGTACCTGACTGGAGTAATCATGTGTGCTTAAACAAATTAGTTTAAGATCCTGTGCATTTACTTCACTGAGACTCGTGATCAGAGGCTGCAATTTAAAATCCTCAGTCACAGTGATGTCAAGAAAACAACCTCTCCCTCAATGTTGCAATAACAATGGAGCTGGTTGTGGATTACAGGAGGAATGGAGAAGGGGTACCCTCTATTGATATCAATGGATCTAGGGTTGAGAGGGTAAATGGCTTCAAGTCCCTAGGCATCCACATCACTGAGGATCTCACATGGTCTGTACACACCAGAGTGTGGTGGGAAAAGCACAACAGGGCCTCTTTCGCCTCAGATGGATGAGGAAGTTTGGTATGGGCCCCCAAATCCTAAGAACTTTCCAAAGGGACACAATTGAGAGCATCCTGACTGGCTGGATTACTGTCTGGTATGGAAACTGTACCTCTCTTAATCGCAGAAGTCTGCAGAGAGTGGTGCGGACAGCCCAGCACATCTATAGTTCTAAACTTCCCATGATTCAGGACAATTACAAGGACAGATGCGTAAAAAGGGCCTGTAGGGTCAATGGGAACCCAAATCACCCCAACCACAATCTACTTCAGCTGCTACCATCCAGGAACAATCGTGTCTAACAAGCCCGATAGAGTTCTTTGAGGAGGTGACCACGCATGTAGGTGAGGGTAGTGCAGTGGATGTGATTTATATGGATTTTAGTAAGGCATTTGACAAGGTTCCACATGGTGGGCTTATTCAGAAAGTCAGAAGGCATGGGATCCAGGGAAGTTTGGTCAGGTGGATTCAGAATTGGTTTGCCTGCAGAAGGCAGAGGGTCGTGGTGGAGGGAGTACATTCGGATTGGAGGGTTGTGACAAGTGGTGTCCCACAAGGATCTGTTCTGGGACCTCTACTTTTTGTGATTTTTATTAACGACCTGGATTTGGGGGAAGAAGGGTGGGTTGGCAAGTTTGCAGATGACACAAAGGTTGGTGGTGTTGTGGATAGTGTAGGGGATTGTCGAAGATTGCAGAGAGACATTGATAAGTTGCAGAAGTGGGCTGAGAAGTGGCAGATGGAGTTCAACCTGGAGAAGTGTGAGGTGGTACACTTTGGAAGGACAAACTCCAAGGCAGAGTACAAAGTAAATGGCAGGATACTTGGTAGTGTGGAGGAGCAGAGGGATCTGGGGGTACATGCCCACAGATCCCTGAAAGTTGCCTCACAGGTGGATAGGGTAGTTAAGAAAGCTTATGGGGTGTTAACTTTCATAAGTTGAGGGAAAGAGTTTAAGAGTCGCGAAGTAATGATGCAGCTCTATAAAACTCTGGTTAGGCCACACTTGGAGTACTGTGTCCAGTTCTAGTCGCCTCACTATAGGAAGGATGTGGAAGCATTGGAAAGGGTATAGAGGAAATTTACCAGGATGCTGCCTGTTTTAGAGAGTATGCATTATGATCAGAGATTAAGGGAGCTCGGGCTTTACTCTTTGGAGAGAAGGAGGATGAGAGGAGACATGATAGAGATATACAAGATATTAAGAGGAATAGATAGAGTGGATAGCCAGTGCCTCTTCCCCTGGGCACCACTGCTCAATACAAGGGGACATAGCTTTAAGTTAAGGGGTGGGAAGTTCAAGGGGGATATTAGAGGAAGGTTTTTTACTCAGAGAGTGGTTGGTGCATGGAATGCACTGCCAGAGTCAATGGTGGAGGCAGATACACTATTGAAGTTTAAGAGACTGCTAGACAGGTATATGGAAGAAGTTAAGGTGGGGGGTTATATGGGATGCAGGGTTTTTGGGTCAGCACAACGATGTGGGCCGAAGGGCCTGTACTGTGCTGTACTATTCTATGTTCTATGTTCTATGTTCTATGAAGTTGTACCGCAGCAGAAAAGCCAGGACCAACAGGCTCCAGGACAGTTTCTTCCCCAGGCCATCAGACTGATGAACTCACGCTGATCTGAGTGTATTCTATGTTAGATTGACTGTTTCATTTTTTATAAATTATTATGATTGCACATGGCACATTAAGATGGAGATGTTATGTGAAGATTTTTACTCCTCATGTATATGAAGGGTTTAAGAAATTAAGTCAATTCAATTCAATTCAATTACAACCAAACTTAAGCATGCTCTTGAGTTGTGCACCAGTTGATCTCCAGATTTGTTTCTGTTGATAAAAAACACTCTTATGTATTATGATAACAAATATAAGAGGATACTTTTGATGCCAGGTGCTTAGTAGAATTCATTTTTCCTGCCATACACTGGGAAGAATTGAGACCCTGATTTAAAATACAGGAAAACATAGCATGGTTTTGCTGGCTATGCTCTTCTAAAGGTTTTATTATAGCATATGGAATATGAATGATTCCTTCTCATCCCAAATCCATTAAAATTGTCAAGAGTTTTAAAAAGTAACATACAGATTCATAATCAGAAGCAGGCCCTACGACTCATATAGTCTGTGCCGGAGCATTTAAACTGCCTACTCCTATTGACCATAGTCCTTCATACCCCTACCCTACGCGCACCTATTCAAACTTCCCTTAAATGTTGAAATTGTGTTCACAAGTAGCCACAGAACATAGCTACCAAAAGTTCTAAAATAAAGACAGAACTTGCCGGAATTTTCAGCAGATCAGGCAGCACGCACAAAAATAAATTCAGAATTTACATTTCAGGTCAATGGCTCTTTAGAATTGAAAAAGTGAGAAAGTTCGTGTGCTTTAACCTGTACAAAGAGGGAAGAGTGGGAAAACAAGGAAACAGCTAGCTAGGGTGGAGCCCAATATTGTCTTGCAGTGCCATCAAAGGGTGGGATTTGTCTGAAAGAGAGGGAAAGAAAACAAAAATCAACACTGCTGGAATTTTCGGAAGCCAAACATGGCAGCTGTTCAAAACCTGAAGTAAAAGGGAATGCTCGGAATACTCAGGTAATATCTGTAGGGACAAAAACTGAGAGACGTCACTGCCAAATATAAGGTCGGTAAGAATTGGCAAATACTGACCCAGGCGTGTGAAAAATAATACATTTTATATTGAGCCCCAAAGTGTGTAATGTCCCCAGATGGAAGATGAGCACATTAAACTTTATTGGGACAAGCTAGGAGTATAAAGGCAGAGATGGAATAGGATGGAGTAGTTACATGACAGGCAACTGAAAGCTCAGGAATGCTCACTTTGCCCCTACACCATGAACGCTGAATGCAGTGCCCTGAAATAGAAGAAGTACAAGCAAATTGCTCCTTCACCTGAAAGAGCTGCTACCCTCCCCATTTCCAATATTTATTCCACACACTAGTTTTCATTGCACTTTTTCAGTTCCAGTTAAGGATAATTGAACTGAAACTTTAACTTTGTTTCTCCAGCAAGGAAATGTTGCCTTCATGCTGAGTATCTCCACAGTTTCTATTTTTATTTCAGATTCTTAAGGTCAGTAGCTTTTGATGATTAATCTTGTGAGGGCCCAGTGGCTGCTGGAAAAATCTGGTCCAGTAAACTTGCTGGCATATTGGCAGATGTTGTTTGCAGAAGTTATGAATGAGCGGTCACACTACCATTCTGAGTGAGGGAGACACCCAGGAATTGTAATGTCATCATTCTCTTGAAGCTAGGGTTGTTTCCTTCTGCTTATCTGCAGAAGTCAAGGAGTTCCCTAAAGGACCATATTATTTGGAACATCTTCCTGTACAAGCTGGATTGATGCCATTCCAAGCGGGAACTGGAGTTGACAAGGCAATTGTCTGAGCCTCCACTAAGGAGGCAAAACCTGTAAAAGATAATGAGTGGCACAGTCATCATGATGTGCCATGTTGTATGACGTGGGCGGTCATGGCCCTGACGTATCTCCACCCTGCTACCGCAGCACAGTAGCACTACGTACTGTACAGCACCAGGGACCTGAGTTCAATTTCCACCGCTAAACGTATGAAGTTTGTATTTTCTCCCTATGCCTCCGTGGGCTTCCTCATGGCTCTCGGTTTCCCACCTAATTTCCAAAGGCGTAATGAATTAGTAGATTAATTAGTCATTTGGGTGTTAATGGGTGTCGCGAGCTTGTTGGACTGGAAGGACCTGTTACCGTGTTGTATCTCCTGAAAAAATAAGATTGTATTTATTGAACCTAATGTTATCATTAACATGAGAAAATCTGCAGATACTAGAAATTCAAAGCAACACACACAAAATGCTGGAGGAACTCAGCAAGTCAGGAGGCATCTATGAAAATTAGTAAACAGTTGACGTTTTGAGCTGAGACCCTACTTCAGGACTGAATAATGTTATCATTATTATTAAATTATATTGTCATTGTCATGTATAACTATATCCTTTAAGGCACTTCTGTACCCTCTCTCATGCGACCAAATCATTTCTGCCGCATGACAACCAGAATTGCCACTAGTACTCTGGCTGTTGCTTAAGTAAGCTAGAAGTGAAATGTTGCACACATTCAGCCATATAACAGCAATTTTGTGTGGAAAAAAATAGTTTAATTTTCATCATCATGGTTCAGAAGTGACTTAGCAGACCTGGGTGAGGAACTCAGTTTTGATAGTGATTAGACCTCACTTTGCAAAGTCACAGATACTTCCTCATCACACCAATGTTCATTGTTATCAGTATATCAAGTAAAAAATGACTTCTGTTTCCTCAGCACGTCTTGAAGAACAATGAACAGAATTATCTTTGAAATCTTTACCACATGTTGTTATGTAGGAAGACGGAGGAGCAAATTTTCATGTTTCCACAAATAGTGAAGGAGATAAATGCCTGGAATTATTTGTCTAGTGGTGTTAGTTGAATGACAACTTTGCCTCTCTATTTTATAGTGAAGTAGATAGACAGAAACATGTTTACTATTTATTTCAGAGCCCCACATCCAACAATATGATTTTAAAACCTTCATGTGCTCAGAACCTCAAATGAGATAAGCTGAATCACATTTGACCTGTTTTGCATTAAAGTTTCGTGTGATGCCATGGTCTATGTCTTCTGGTTATGACCACAGTCAAATTGTATTATGCCACAGAATTACTGCTAGATTCATGCTTGGGTCTAGTGATGCAGCAGGTCTGATATGGTGTCACCTCACCTCTAGGGCATTCAGTATTTCTGTGCTGCAGTGCATATGCTCAAACAACTGGATATGCAATGCAGCTAGCTGACAGTTCTCTACGGAGCTGGCAGATAGCTGTCCATGCAATCTGGCCACTGTGATTCAGCGATAAAAGTACTAACAACTCTGCTTTCAAAATTCAACATGTTATAACCTGACATGTCCTTCCCATCTGTCAATGAGTGACCTGAGCGCAAATTGTACTCAACACTATGCATTTATACATCACTAAATATAAAATCCTGGAAAAAGCAGTGCAAGCAAGTGGTATTTGTGGCAATCGTTTAAAATGGAAACTAAAATTATCCCTTGATATGCTTAAGAGTGGAATTTAGTGCTGTTTCATTAATTCATCACTGAAAACAAAATTATTTTGTCTATCACTTGTTTCTTTAATATAGACAGGAAATTATTTATCAATTAATTTGTACAGCTGTCAGGCATGTAATAAAATTAAAGCAGGTATCTCAAAGCTCTTTGTAATACTTGTATTTTATATAGCCTTTATTTCAGCATCCTCCTTAGAAGCACAAATTGTCATCAGGCAAAGATTTTTCCATATCTGCCATAACAGTCACAGGGTAAAGCTCAACTTTGGCTGAAGCCATATTCAGTGCAAGAACAGATTACCGTTGTTGTTAATGGCCAAACATTTAAGCCTCAGAATGTCACTGCAGAAGTTCTTCAAATAGTACCTGCTCGCCAATCATTTCTAGCAGCTTCACCAATGATCTTTCCCTCACCAAAGTGAAGTGAATCAAAGGTTCAAAAGTTCATTTATCATCCAAGTATGCAACTCTGAAATTCTTCAATTCTCCGGGTTGCCATTGAAACCAAGAAAGAAAAGTAAGGCAGCACAATCATCCACCCTCAAATCCCACCTCCCCACAAACAATACAAACAAAAATGGAACAGGCACATCGACCCCCTAGATCTCTCCTCCTGCACAAAAAAAAAATGAACAAAACAGATCAGGCACATCAGCTCCCAAATCTGCCTCCCTGCACAAAAAATGATGAGAAGATCAGGTGAAAAGACACAGAATATAAAAAGCTATAAGACTTAAAAATAAAAGAGTCTGCAGTCCAAATCTATATGCAAAACACAGAAAAAACCTGGGCAACGCTTTCCGGGCATAGGAGCAGACTCTCTCCTCCCTGGTACAGAGCAACTGTTCAAAAGGCAAGCAGCCGGCCCTCATCCTCTGCACTCGCTTCGATGCTTCAATCTCTCTCATTACTTTAGCAGGTGAACATTGGAAGCTTTAATCAGTGAAATGGAGCCGAACTTCAGGTTGCACCCTGTTCTGCAGCCTGCCCACTATGAGGTTCACACACACTAGCTCTGCCTCCCTGAATTCTCCAGGAGACTGCAGACCACTGGGCTGGGACACCCAAATGATCTCCAAACTTCCCTATTTGGCCTGATGTTTCAATCACCCTCATCGCTTTAATCTGAAAACAATGGAAGCTATAATTGGCGAAACGGGGTCAAACACTGGCTCACATTCTATCCTGCAGCCTTCTTCTCACAAGCTTTGCACACTGTGTTGTTGCCTCCCGGAACTCTCTCAGAGACTGCAGAGCACTGGTCTCCAAAAAGCAAAACACGGGCTCCAACAGTTCTGGAATCACATTCAAGATGATAAACAAACATAAAAGATATAAAAAGAAGTGAAAAAGATGGTTTCATGATCTATCCGGAAGTTATCAACCAAAGGAGTGTTCTACACAGGCACCATCACCCCATGAATATTAGCCAAAGGCCATTTCCAACAAGAGGGAATTTTACTTCCCCTTGACATTCAATAATAATCTATTAACAAATGAGATCTTTAATATCCTGCAGTGGGCACACTGAACTGAACCTCTGCTGAAAGAGATACAAGGGATGAGATACTTGGCCTTTTGTGATGCGTGGCCCATCTCCTGTTTCTCAAAAGTCTTTCCACTATCTACAAACTCAATTCAGGCATACAATGGAGTATTCACCAATGGCCTCTAAAAACATATTTACAAAAACTCCTGAGAATCACACAACAGTTTATTGATTTACATCCAATTCACCATCCTTAACATTCTCCTTTTCTTCTGCTGACACATTGTAGTTGCAGTCTTTATGATTTAGAAAATGCATTGCTGCACTTCACTAAGGCTTTTTAGTGCATTTTCCAAAGCAAAATTCTCTACCATCTAAAAGGGTAAATGCTATACAGTATATGGATTTGATTCCAAAAATATTCTGGGTCAAATTCTTGGGTCTCATAAGAACAGTACTGAGCAAGCAGCTTCACCACAAAAACAGCAGCGAGTTGACTTCTTGTCACTGACTATTCAAAAAACAATTAAGTGATATTAGTGGCTTCAGACAATTATATTGGCATGGTCAGTGAATGAACAATACAATTATCTTTATGGTTTGTGATATTTTGTGAGGTTGTTGAAGATTATAATTTAATTGTGCTAAAATCCAGCAGAAGTTAATATCATTTGGAAAAGCTTATGAAGCTTTCATACCATGTGTGAAGACATACTTTCACAAGTTGTCTTTTAAAATTGTAATATCAGCTGGTCACTGAGATTAAACATAGAGAGGTCTATGCAGATATAAAGCCTTTTTCCATTAGGCTGCAATAAATTCCATAGCAGGGGTTTCCAAACTTTTTTAATACTATGGACCCCTACCATTAACTGAGGGGTTCACAGAACCCCAGGTTGGGAACCCCTGCTGCATATAATTTTCCTTATATTGCTTCTGCTGAAGTATATGAAAAACGTTGTTTTACTACAGATTTTCACTTCAGCAGCAGTAAAGGAAAAAAACTTCAATGTTTAATTTGGCTCCAAACTTCGTGACTTGTATCACTTCATGGCATTGGCTTATAGGAATTATTGAGCAAGCCAAAACCTAAATAGATGTCCCAGCCTCTGACAAACGCTTTCTTTTGATTTATTTTAATCTCAATATTTAGAGTCTTTTGGCAAATTGAAGTGGAAAGTTGAGGCTGTTTATTACAGTGTTCTTAGTTCTGAGGTTACACCCCAATATGATTTGAAAGAGTCTTGACAACCGACATGAAATAGGTCATCATCATGATCATGTGCTGTGTCGAGTATGACATGGGCGATTGTGGTCTATGACCAGGCTTGCTGATGGCAAATTCTACAGAAGTGGTTTGCCATTGCCTTCTTCTGGCCATTATCTATACTCTTCAGAGATTGCCTACCTGGTGCTCAAGGGTGACTGTAGTCTAGCAGAGGGAAAGACTGCCTTACACCTCCTTTGGTAGAGACATACCCTCCACCCCACCACCCAACATGGAATAAGTAGAAATGCAGAAGCAACGTGCTTTACAGTGTGTTGATTCTTCAACATGGGCAGGAAACATATATGGATCAACCATATAATTAATTGTAAGAATTAGTTATAGAGATCCTCCATGAACCATTAGATTCCATAAACTGAACTATACTAGACCATGATAATAATCTTTATAATATATATGCATAACAAGATGGACAATGAATTGGCATTTGGTTAGACATCTCTTTATCATCCAGGTTGGCTCAATGATGAGTTGAAAAGTGGGATAAATGGAATATCTCCTGAAAATGAACATGAATATCACAGTATTTGGGTAACTCACACCTGTTCCATGTAATGTGGACACTGGATGATATACACAAATTGACCTAGTGACCAATATCCATAATGCTTATGTGGCTGGAGATACTCTGCAATCGGGTATCTGTAGGGAGAGAAACACAGTCAACACGTCAGTTTGATGATCTTTGATCAGAAGTGTTCTAATTAGTAGTAATGTTCTAAAAATTTAACGCAGCTTCCCTCTGTACAGATGCTACCTGATCTGATAAGTTTTTTTTTTCTGGGATTGTTTGATTTATTTCAAATTTCTAGCATCTTCAGTATTTTGCATTGAAACTACTCTTCATTGTCCAGACATTTTAGCAGAAAGTCACTGAATGTTTAGTACCAATCAAACCTGTCATACGCTTCTTAAAACCAGAGGAGACCGCATAAGAAGAGGACTATTTGATGGTGCATTCTGAAACTAATCAGGGAAACTATGAAGTATGCTGTATATGGGGTTCCATAATACCAGACATGTTAGGGAAAGCCTTGATGAGCGGCAGGAAAGGATATGTGATAGATTGTAATAGCTAAAGGCTGGGAGGTCTAATTTTAAAGCAAATGAAAGCAGACAGCATCAATGGTCACTGACATGAAACACTCCCTAGGGAACTGGATCGTTGTCATTACGTGCTGTTCCAGGGAGATGGATATGTGATATCATTAGTATATCATTGACCTTACATTCATGATCAAAGTCCATGGGTGCATCTGCAAATATCTTACCCTACATCTTATCTCAAATACCATGAGCCAGTTCATAAAACATGCTTTGCTCAGCCAACAACAATCTTCCTGCTTTAGGTCTCCCTCTAACACTCACAAGTTCACAAAATCCTCAGAATCAGATCTATTATCACCGACTTACATGATGTGAAACTTGTTGCTTTGTGGCAGTAGTACGGTGCAAAGACATAAAAAATACTATAACATAAAATATCTCAGCAAACCTCATGTTCACATCTCACTGGTTAAATATACCACCAAGGTATTCAAACTTAACAAGTGCAGCATGTTGCATAACACTCAGTAGCACAACTCCTCTCTCATGCATGGATTGCTGTACAATTTGTCCCCAGGTAACAAACAGGTTCTGTTTTTACAAACATCCAGAATTCGAATTTGTCCTGAAGTTGGAAATTACACAAAAAAAAATACCTCCTCTGTGTTGTAATGAATGGCACTGAACACACATGGGACTGGTAAGGAAGAACAATCGCTAAAAATGAAGACTGAAAGTACGTATATCAGTTTTGAATTTAATATTATGGGAGCTCATTCATAGGAGCTAGTACGTTGGATATTCTTAACCTGGAGATGGCCTGTCCACAGTTAGACACACAGCAACCAATTGGTCTAAGGAAGGACAAGTGACGGTGATCATCATATTTGTATTCCCACAGTTAATGTCATGCCAGAACGTCAGTCTGAGACAATTAAAGGTGTTAGTATCTGCCTCCAAAGCCCTTATTCCAATATCTCCTCTCCTCAGCCTTCTCATCATCATTAACAAACGGTGGATGATGCAAGCATTCACATTCTCTTCTCAAATCTTTCCCAAGAGTTCACTCTTGTGCCTTTTCATTCATGATGCCTAGGAACTATAACACATCAAAAAGAACAGGTCAGTAACAATGAGAACCCAACTTTCATTTGATTTGATACTTAGCACTCAGCTCAGTGACAGTTTGCAGAGGAAAACATGGAAAGAATAAACATATTGTCAAGCTTTGGGTAACAGTATTTGTGATTCTATCATTCCACCTTATTGCTCCCTGTCAGCTGTAAGTTAAACTGGACTTGCCACCCAAAGTTGAGACTTCTCGGCTCAAAGGTGCTCCCAGGATCCTCTGCTGTTTCCTTTATAAGAAGTTTCCATACTGAACCTAGTGGAAAAGAATTCTGAAACCATTCAAGGACAGTCAAAAACACATGGAGGACCAGCAGTATGAAACGCAAGAAGTTGTCTAGTTGATTATTGTCTGGAAGACAGGATAATTGCAAATGCAAACTGTAAAAGTTTGTGAGGTCTTTGTTTTTACTTTTGGACCAAGATAAGGCTCCAATGTTCAGTGGTAGAATAAGGTATAGGATTTATGATGTGATTATGAATTGTACTCAGAATGGTTCTTCAAGACAAACCAGGCAAAATAGAGCTGTATGAATGTTTATGCAATTCCGGTTAGCATAATGTAAAATGCTTCAAATATAACTGGCTTTAGCCTAAAAGAAGACTGGTGCAGGCAAAATTCAGAGGTATTTGAAAACTTTATAACCATGGACATCCTTGTAGCCGCCAGTGAGGTAGACTGTGCCAAATGTTCATGAATGCCATTCTGTACCTCCAAAGGGGGGGGGAGGGGCACAGAGACATCTATGGTTTCTCTTTTGTCTTCAGGTGCTCAGATCTAATGTGAAGGGAATCTAAACATGTTGTTTCCTTTTAATCATCCAACTGTTCTGGCCAAAATATGAAATGGAGAGAAGACAATTTTCCAGGAATTAAAATGGCAGCAGATTAATAACTTCTGATTGCAGCATTCAAGATTTTTCAACTGAAATTATTGTCTCCAAGGAAATGAGCCAAGTCAACATATTGCTTTTTCTGAATGTCATGCTGTGGCTGGCATTCTACTGAGCAACTGGCAGATAAAAATACAAAACGGTCACGCATCAAGGCAAATGAGCTTAAAGAACTGACAGATGACTGGTTACATGATCCTTTGGCCTGGTGCCAAGCATTTAATCACTTGAATTACTAGACAGTGCTATCTTTTACATGGGAAATGTAATGGACACATTCATGAGAGATGGGTTACTGAGCAATTAGTTTTAAAAAGTCCCTGAACAAATAGAATAACTACACTAAATATTTGAGTTAAGTGTTATTTCGTCTGAAGATACCAATGCTAAATGTTGTGACCGCTCAATGAAGCAATTAAATTATTCTGCTTTAATGCTACATTCACAAGAAATTCATGAGGTAACAAAATTTGACTTACCATAGTTTCCATAAGGTAGCAGTTGCCAGGATTATTAAACAGGGGCCTATAAACTATTGCCAACCACAATAAAGTGAGGATAGACCATGCACAAAGAAGCTAAAGTGCAATAAATTCAAAAGTAAAATATTCCAGTGACGATTAAGCAGTTATAGTAGTTTTCATAGGTAATGGAAAGACGTGCTTGGATGTGATCATTTATTTTATTAATCTGTTAAACCATGTGTTCGTGGTGTGCAGGAAACGTTGAAGGTGGTCTCCTCCCTTTGTAAGTCTGTCTACCTGCAAGACTAGACAGCCACCCATTATTTTGATTGGGCTTCCCGATTTGCTAGATATGACCTCATGTAAAACAAGTAATCGATTCAGTACTTGCAGCTGTTCTAATTTCTTTACGATGGTAAGAGAAGTTGACTACAGCATACTTAACAAATTCAGTGATTATCAAGATCAGACTATGCTTAACCACAGTAACCATAGTCATTTTTAATCACAATAATGCCTTAACATCTAAAATGGATATTTTTAGTTCTAATTGTGTTCTTTCTTGTTTAATTTGTTTTTTTTTTCTTTTGAATGCAGCTTAAATGATGATATATATGCCTGTGGTGTTCCGAAAGTTTATCCTTAGATCTGTGCTATATGCACTGGTGCATATGGCAACAAACTTAATTTTGACGTTGATCTTCGACATCTCCAGCTTACTAGGTGTAGCAAAGTGTTTCACAGGTGCAATATCAGATCAAATGTGACACCAAGCTAATCAGAACCAGACTTATTAACACTAATTTATATGAATTCCTCCAGCACTTTGTGGGTGTTGTCAAAAAGTAAAAGGCAGAGTCAATGATGGTAAAGGAGAAGAATCTGATTCTGAATCATAGAATGTAGGTCTTCAGGCTCTTGTACCACTTCCCTGATGTTAGTAATGAGAAGAGCATATTACCAGATTGTAAGGGCTCCTAGTGATGCATACTGCCTTCTTGAGGCACCACCTCTGAGGATAGAGAAGATTCAATATGTTTCTATTATCAAACTATGTATACAGTATACAACTCTAAGGTCTGACTTCTCCACAGACCACCACACAATAAAGAAGAACCATGGAACCCGTGCAAAGTAAAAAAAAATCAACCCCATCCCTACTGCATAAAAAAAACAATTCACACAAACAGCAACAAAAAAACAAGTAAAACAAACAGAATATAAAACACAAAATCAAAAGGCATATTCTGTTCAGCTCAATGTTCAGCAGGCTGCACTGATTCAAATGAGAAAAGAAGTGACCAGAAAAACTAAAAATACATCATACATGAATTCGAATCCACAATCCACAAACCACATCGACTAAGCCTCACTCCAACACCATCCTCCGACAGCATCGAGAGAGAGTGAGGGAGAGAGAGTGATCATTCGAACACAGGGAGCATCCCACGGGAGCAACGAGCAAGAAGGAGAGAGAGACTGTCTCACGCAGATACCTTCCTCCAGCAGCAAGTGAAAGGCTGGTAGACAGGCTGAACACTCATTCACTTCTGCACTTGCCTCGATGATTTCAACCTTCCTTGGCAAGCTCAGCGAGAGAGGAGCCGACCATGGGCTCGCAACCTGTCTCCTGGCTTCCTGGCTTTCATGCTGTACGCTTTGCTGTCCACCTCGTGGAACCCTCTCAGAGACACCAAAGCACCAGATTTCCTGGTCAGATCGAAAACAATCCATCAACTGGATCCAGCAGTAGCAGAACCATATCTGAAATAAAAAAGAAAACACAAAGAAGTGAAAGGAGTTGCTTTGTGACCCATCTTGAGGACTTTGGTAGCATTGTTCGCTGATGCGATCCTGTACCAGTGATGGAACTAGTTCACCCTTTTGCAGTCCAGTGCATCGGAGGCTCCATACCAAGCAACCAAAATCTTATAGAGATTTGTAAGAGTCTTCTGTTACATATGGGATTTCCACAAACTCCAAATGAAGGAGGGTTGCTGGTGTGCCTTCTTCAAAATTGCATCAATATGGTGGCCCCAGGATAGGTATTCTGAGATGTTGACACCCAGGAACTTGAAGCTGTTCACCCTTTCCACCGCCGACCCCTCAGTGATGACTGGTATATGTTTCTCAACTTCTTTCTGGTCCACAATCAGTTCCTTCATCTCACTGTCATTGAGTGCAAGGATATTGTTTTAACACCACTCAACAAGCTGTACTAATTCACTCCTGTACACCACTTCAACATCATGTGAGATTCAACCTAGTAAGATTGTGCCATCAGCACATTTATAGATTCTTATGTCTGAGCTGGCGGAAACACAATGATGAGCTTAGAGAGAGTTGTGCAGTGGCAGAGCAAATATTCCTGAGATGTACCCGTGTTGATTGTCAGCAAGACGAAGGAGGAAGAGGTGATTGTTATGTTTGTTCTTAGTAATGACAAAATTGGTATGGTCTTAATGCTAGAACATTTTATTGCTCAACTACTGTTCAACACTGAGCACATGCAACCAGCTCACCACTGAAGCTTTTGGTTCCAGCAGATCACCAGCATTGCCCACTGGGAACTGAAGTTCTTTATTATATACACACAAGATAACATTTCTTCCTCTTTAACAAAAAAAAACAAACACAATACTATATCTTCATAACCTGCAAGGAGCAATCATTCTTTCCAACAAAGATGTCTACATTCTGTAGCTAGTCCGTTCTTACACTCAGGAACTTTCAATCAGTCTCTGAGGTGTTTTAATAATCCTTTTTTTGTCTGTTATATGTTTTCACAGGTGTATTGCATGTATTTAGTACACCAGTATTTGTGCTTTTCTGAGAATTCTGATCAACAAGTTAATTTTTTCCATCTGCTGTCTCGTTTGGTGTACGTATTAATATGTCGCAGCTCTAGGTAGGAGCTTGACATAGATCCACAAAGTTCCTTCTCAGAGGTGTTCCTTTTTCCATCTGGATCTGCTAGGAATGTGAAGACACTTCCTCTGGTATATATCTTTGCATGGACCATGTGCCAGAATTGTGATCTCAGATTTGCGTGATCTCAGATTTACACCATCTCCAGGCTAAAACACTGGCAGCCTTTTCGCAGACATGTTGTGGAACTGTTTCTGTTTTCCATTCTTTTTCACTTTAGCCAATTTTACCTAGTGTGCTCTTTTAGGTGCTTTCAGGTTTTCATACACCGGAAGGTTAGTGCATCAGCACTTGCACTGGTGAAAGGCCATTCTGCAGTGGCACACTTCTGTAAACCATTAGACTTTTATGGAAATACTCCTGTCCATCGTATGTCTTCTGCATGAGGTCCTTCACTACTTTGACTGAACTGCTAGGCCATTAGCGTTGCAAAGAATGGGAAAACCCAAACTCAGGACTTTGGCACGGAGACAGAGTTGGGATGCAGACGACGGCATGAGCATGGCGGGAGCTAAATGGCAAACAGGAGGGTGAATGGAAAAGCAGGAGGCAGGCAAAACTTTTCTTGACACAGGGCATTGCTGGAGCTGAATGGCAAACAGGAGACAGGCAGCAGGCAACACTTATCTTGACATGGAGCATTAAATGGAAAGGCAAATGGCAGGCAATACTTATCTAGGCACAGAGAGACAGAGTTACACAGGCAAACCTCGGTACTGAAGTAAAACTTAGAATACACAATCCTAAGTGGCCGGGAACATGAATTGCCACACTGGCTGAAACAACAATCTGGCGATGAGTGGATGCAAAGCCGGGATATTTATCCTGCAGGTCTAGATGAGAGTCAGGTGTGCGCAATCAAAGGGAATTAGGAGAATATAGGGAATTAACGTTTGGGACTGTGACAGTTAGATTTTGGCCTGTGTGGGCTTGAAGTGATATGTCGAAGCCCCCATTCATTGGCACAGTTTTCAGGAAAGTGATGACTACTCTTCTGGATGTTGATTGCGGTGTTGAAACCTCTGGGTATTTGGAAAAGTAGTCTGTTACAACAATATGACACTTTCCATTACAATCAAACAAATCCACTCCAACTTTGAAGTACAACCTGTCTGATACAAGGTGTGGTGTAAGCGGTTCTGTTTGCTGCTTTGGTCTGAAGATAAGACATACTTTACATGAAACAGTGGTCTGGCTGATGTCTTGATTCATCCATTGCCAGTACATCACTTCATGAGTTCTCTGTTTACATTTAATTCTCACCAAGATGCCCTTCATTTATCTTCTGGAGCACTTCCTTGTGACACTGGAATCACAAACTTGTTTCCTTTGAATACCATATTGTCCACTACTGACAGTTCAGCTCTGCATGCCTAATAATCCTGAATACACATTGGACAGTCATTCTTAGCTCTGGCCATCCTTTCTGGTTTGTATGTTTGAGTATTTTGTCTCTGCTGCTTTCCTGATCTTCTCTATTCAGGAGATATTGGAATGGAGGTGACAATCATGTGAACATAGGCCTGTGCATCTGCATCAATCTCTTGGTAACTGTTTTCTTTCTTGTTAACTGCTGAAGACAGTGCATCAGCAGCAGACATATATTTCGCTGGGTGTAGATCATTTTCATAACATATTTCTGCAGTCTTATCAACATGCACTGCATCCTCATTGGACAGTCATTTGGTGGTTTGGACATAATTGAGACCAGTGGTTTATGATCTGGCTTCACTTCAAAAGCTGGTCCATAGATGTACTGATGGAAACTTTCCCATGCTTAGGTGATGGTGAGAAGATCTTTCCCTGTCCCACTCAGTATTCATTTACTCCCCATCTTTAGACCTCAGACCCACTTCTGACACTATGTTATGTTTGTTCTCTACAAAGACAAACTTGACTTGGAAAATGTTGGAACATTTGATTTCTCAACCATTATTCAACACTGAGTATGTACAACCAACTCATCACTAAAGCTTCTGCCTCCGGGTGAACTGCCCATATTGCACACTGTGAACTGAAGTTCTTTGCTATACACACACATAAAAACACAGTTATCATTCTTGATTAAAGAGACAATGCTAAGAAGCTCTTGAAGGTCGGAATGGGAGGTAGTTCCAGAGTTTAGGATTTGGACATCTGAGATCAAAGTTGTTTAATGTAGAATTAAAAAAAATACAATGGAACAATTAGAGCAACATGGAATTGACAGGCATTTGTGTGAATGAAAGATTTCATAGACATAAAAGGCATAAGATCACAGTGGGAAGTGTAAACTAGGATGACCAATTTAAATTGATATCTGAAGATCAGCACACACAGGAATGATGAACCAACAAATCTTCAGGATTCTCCTTTGGCTACTTTGAATATCCACTTGATTATGAAGCTAGAATTTTGCTATATAGCTTCATTTGGAGCTTCTCAATCCACCATTTCTGTGCCATCTTTTTCAAATTCTGTCAAATTAGTCACATCTGCCTCTTTCTCTTTAATCAGCAAATTTAAATGTATTTCCAAATTCCCTTTGGAAGTTACTATCTTCCTTTTGGATACGTACTCTAGATAACAATTTCCTGAATAAACAAACTGCACAATTCCACTGAGGTTCTCTTAAATCTCTCACCAAATGTCACTAACCACTCAAACAGTTCATTCATCTTTTAAACCATTAAGGATCCATAATATGTCTTTAATATCTCCATTAAATTTCCCTGTAATATCTCTAAAGTAAAACAAATGGTTCTAATGTCTCTAATCTTTCCACTTATCTCAAGTTACTTATCTTGTGACACTTACCAATTTTTATTGATCCACCATAGTGTGATCCGCAGGGCTCTAAACTCGTAAAAAATGTTAAGCTTCATTCAATATCGATATCTACGGTATCCTCACAATAGGGAGTTTATACCGTGCCAACCTACCATTCAAGGACTAGTATACTTTCCTATCTAATCTCTGCAGTGAGGTTTAGCTGCCACCATCCACAGTTTGAGTGGTAGGCAAACCCCATCCCCACTCCCACCAGAGATACTTCCAGCTAACGAGATAGTTTAAACATGTTTTATTTTTAATGATTTGCATTTAAATGCAGACAATCACTTATTAATCTACATTTAATACTCACAGAGGATTTATGACTTATAAAAAATTTCTGAATTACGAAAAGTTTTCCAAACTACAAAGGATTTACAAACACAGGTACAATTTTTATGAACTAGAAGGGCATGCTAATAAATTACAGATGAACGAGTCTGTCACAGAAGCCGAAGGGTGAGGAATGAATTCTAGTTCTTTCTGTCATCCTTGTCATTCCTAACAATATACAATGCTTCTGATAATTCAGAATCAGAATCAGAATCAGATTTACTATTACTAGCATATGTAGTGAAATTTGTTAACTTAGCAGCAGCAGCACAATGGAATACATGACAATATTGAAAAAGTAATAGTATATCAATTACAGTAAGTATCTCTATGCGTATATTAAATACTTAAATGAAAAATAGTGCAAAAATAATATAAAAACAAAAAAGTAAGATAGTATTCATGGGTTATGGTTTGTACCATTTTCTACTAGATCATCTGCATGTGAGGTTTCATAATTTCTTTTGCTGGGACAAGTGACTCACACAGATGCTCTTAAAAGCTTCTCCTGACAGAGATTGCAAACATCCATAAATAATGCTGTGAAAGTTGACTCTCTGAGTACAGACACATTTCAATGTTTAACCATGTCTGATTTGCTAATTTACATAACCCTATTGTCTTGCATTTGACTAATGCAGACAATATCTCATGGTCACTTCACTTTGCAAATCAGATCTCTTAGTAGCCAGCCACTTGCCACGGGTTAGCCTGTGCTTTGTAATGCTGTTTGTAAAGTTGTGTGTCCAACTTCAAACTGATTGCTGCTTGCAATTTACTTTGCAGGCTCTTGAGCCCAAGGGAATAACTTCAATCAATTTACCCTTGCCCCTTCACTGAATTGTTCCTACAACCTAAGGACCCATTTTCAAGAACTCTTCATCTCATGTTCTTGATATTTATTGCTTATTTGTTTATATATTTTTTTCTTTTTTGTATTTGCACAGTTTGCTGTCTTTTGCACACTGGTTGAATACCCAAGTTGCTGTGGACTTTCATTGATTCTGTTACAGTTATTATTCTATTATGAATTTATTAAGCATGCTTGCAGGAAAAATGAATCTCATGGTTTTATATGGTGATATATATGTATTTGCATAACAATTTTACTTTGAACTTTAAGAATTGGAAACTGTTCTTGTTTACAACAAAAAGCTGAGTAAAGAATATTTGTTGAAAAGTTTATCACCAACAACACAGAACCTTTGGAAATGTCATGCTGCTGTGGTAGAAAACTGAGGTTAGCAATAAGCCTGTCAGACCCTGAAAAGTAAATATCCATCACAATAGAGAGTATCCTGTTCAGATACATCATGGCCACATAGAAAACATAATATTCAGATATATTTGGAGCCTTGTTTACGTTATTCCCTCTAAGCTGCACAGGTGCACAGCCACACAGCCACGCAGTAACTTAAATGTTTTCATACACATAGCATTTGTTGTCATGCAGCTGGAATTTTCTTTTATGTATTGTTAATATAATTTTGAAATGACGTTAATAAAAAAAGGTATCAATTACGCAGGAAATAGAAACTCTGCTACAAAGTGTTCAGCAGCTTGTCATTTAAAAAATGGAAAGCTAGAAGGATTAGCTACTGTCACAGAATGTCAGTTAGACTATTAAACAAAGTAAGATGGTTATCAAGACATTTTGCCATTACTGTTTTAATGAGGAATTACAAAGTTTTGATCCAATATTGCACTGAGCAAGTTAATCAGCAGCTATTGCCTGAAGATTTTGACCAATCCAAAATATTGAGTAGCATTAACCGTCCTTAGCAATGTTTTAGAAGGTCTGGCATCTCTTTGTAAATTCTTTCAGAAAAGATGTCTGAATACAGTTGAAGCAGTGCAGTATGCAAAAGCAAAAGTTAACAAGTTATGGTTACGGTATCTTGGTGATATCATTTATTGGAACGACAAAGTAGAAGATCTGCTTACATCTCTGAGTTCAGCCGTCGATCCTGTGCCTATCATTTGAGTCATTCAATGTGAATGTAATCACGTGGATAATAGATTTACTGATGATGAATTAAGAGAATGGCAAGCTTTTGACCATGTCTCTATTGCAAGCACAACTGATCTTGAATTTAGAAAAGAGGATGTTGTATGGCTGACAAATAAATACTCAGCTACTACTACAAAGAATTGCCTCAAAATTATAACAGCAATACTGTGATTTCTGATTGGTCCTTTCTGAAAAAGTTAAGTCTGCTTTAATTAAGATGTTCACTGATATGTTGAACTATGTGCTAAGAAATAAAGAATTTGAAGAACTGTCAATTTTTGTTGACATTGTTGGACTATTTCAAGCTTCTGGTACTAACTACGAATGTGGATTCAGTTTTAAGAATTCAATTAAATGTAAATCTATGAACAGAGTAGAAGTGGAACATTAGGATGATTTAATGAGGATTAAGACATCTTTCATCGGGCTGCAAAATTAATCTGGTGAGTGCTTTATGGACAATGGATTTGTAATAAAGACAAATGAGAAAAAGTATCCATAGTATGCATATTACAAAAAAATAATAATTTAAAGTGTCCTGCAGTTATCAAGCCATGTAAAAATTTCTTGTTCAGAGCAATAGTGAGTCCGTGGAGCTGTAAAAAAAATAAAGGGAACATTTCTTTTAAACACCTGCCATTTTTTTTTTCGCATACACTTTTGGGCCATTTCTCCTCTGCAGTCAGTATTCAGTATCACTAACTACTGCATGCAATTTCTGATATTTATTGAAAGATCCTTTTCCTGCTTTCATTCCAATTCCTGAATCTCTAGTCATTCACAGAGTTCCAGTTGTGAATATTTTCCCTTTCCCCTCACAGAGATGTGTCCAAGCCTATAATTAAAGAGAAATAAAAAGAGAGGAAGACTTACAATTAAAGATCACCGTTTATGACCGTTGGATATCCCAACGCAGTTTATTGCCAGTTAAGTATTTCTGAAGTATCAAGCTGAAAATTTGCATGCCTTTGAATATTGCAATTGCAATACATCAAAGAAGATACCTAAGACATTCTAACTAAATTAGTTACTAGAATTTGTACTTCCAGTGCTGAAGGACAAATTGTATTTTAAAATTTACATAATTTCTTATGGTTTGCTTTCCCAATTACTTACCAAATTAAACATGTAGCTTCTAATAAATTGATTCCCCAAATATAAGTTTGAATAATTTTGGCATTCTTTTACTGTAAACTCCATTAACATATTACATGCCATTGTTTCTTAAATCACACAGTTTTTTTAAATGAGATTGTTTTAATTATGAACATGTCCTGGTCTTCTTAAAAACATAGTATAAATTTGGTGAGGGGAAAATTTCTGACATAAAACTACCCCTATGCTCAACACTCCTGGAATGAAAAACTCTTCTGTCATTTGACAGAATTCAAGTGAAGTGAGTTTGTACACTTCTGAATGAATACAAAATCATGCAGAGAGAATTGCTCACAATTTGAGATAATTCAGTACATTTGGAAGAGAAAACAATCATGCTGTTACTGTCGTCAGGTATTTCTTCTGAGGCAGAACTGTTGCAAAATTTTAAAGTGCCATGGACGCTCATTGTTCATTCAGCTATTTGTTGATAAATACATTAGATGCTATAAAAATAAAGGTTTTATTTCCATATTCTTCTATGCGGTCCGTACAAATTGCTTCAGTGATTATTTCCTTAAATTAGAAGTGTTAGTAGGACTTTAGAACAATTACTAATAATGAATTGCAATATCATAAATAAGTTATAATTTCCTGTTGCTGGTTATCGAGTTGTTTCTAGCGGACAATAAAGAAATATTTGAATTAGTACCCTACAAAATAAATTATCTCAGGAATTTATTCACAAGATGACCAAGTTAATTGTGCAGAGAGACTTGATGCTAATCTGACTGTAGCTCCTCTGCTATGGAAGATAACAGAAAGGCCATGTCAGCAAGTATTCTGAGAAAAAAGCATCTTTTCCTTGAAACATTACACTACATAGGAATTTCAAGAATCTGAGAATGAAGGGCATTACTTGTCCAGTTTTCTACTTGAGAGGAAGTTTTAAGATAGTATTTCAATAATATTGTTGATCTTGTTCAAGAAAGGGAGACGGGATAACCTTGAGAATAACAGACCAGTGAATTTTACGTCAGTGGTGGGCAAATTATTGAAGAGGATTCTTAGAGACAGGATTTATGAGTATTTGGAGAAGCACAGGGACTCACTTCACTTGAATTCTGTCAAATGATAGAAGAGTTTTTCATCCTAGGAGTGTTGATTAGGGATAGTCATTATGGCTTTGCAAGGGACAGGTCATACCTCATGAGCCTGATTGAATTCTTTGAGGATATGATGAAGTACGTTGATGAAGGTAGAGCAGTGAATGTGTCATAAATGGATTTTAGTTTGGCATTTGATAGAGTTTACCCTGGTGGGCTCATTTATAAAGTCAGAAAGCATGCGATCTAGGGAAACCTAATTTAGTGGATACAAGACTGGCTTGCCCATGGAAGGCAAAGGGTGGTAATAGATGGAGGGTATTCTTTTCTGAGGTCAGTGGCCAGTGGTGTCCCAAGAAGATCTGTTCTAGGCCTCCTGCTCTATTGTTATAAATGACTTAGATGAGGAAGTTGAATTTTAAGTTTGCAGATGACATGAAAGATGGTGAAATTGTGGCTAGTGTGGGGCTTGTTCTTGTTTGCAAAGGCACATTCACCGGATACAGAGCTGCTGAGAAGCGGCAGATGAATTTCAATGCAGAGAAGTATGAAGAGATTCGTGTTGGAAGATTGAATTTGAAGGTAGAATACAGGGTCAATGACATAATTTTTGCTGGTGTAAAGGGACAGAGGGAACTTAGTGTCCATGCCCATAGATCTGTCAAAGTTGCCACTCAAGTTAATAGGGTTGTTAGGAAGGTGTATGGTATTTTGGCCTTCATTAGATAGAGGATTGAGTTCAAGAGGTGCAATGTAATATTGCAGCTATGTAAGGCCCTGGATGGACCACACTTGGATTATTGTGTTTAGTTTTGGTTGCCTCATTATGAGAAGGATGTGGAAGCTTTAGAGAGGGCGTAGAGGAGATTTATCAGGCTACTGCTTGGACTAGAGGCCATTGCTTATGAAGATAGCTTGAGCAAGCAACGGCTTTTCTCCTTGGAATAAAGGAGCAGACTTGATAGAGATGTACAAGTTGATAGGAGACATAGATTAGAATGGGTAGCCAGAGACTTTTTCACTAAAAAGGGTCATAATTTTAAGGTTATTGGAGGAAAGTATAGGGGGATGTTAAATATAACCATTAATTGGTACTTTCCTGGCCTGATTAATGACCATTTTTATGGAATGTTACAGCACAATACAAGCCCTTTGGTCTACAATAAATGTCCATTATTTAATGTAGGCTAGTGAGTTTGATTCATTACTGGGGGATTTGTGAATGTAGCTGAATAATTGTGCAGCTGTTATGAACAATTAATATTCCTGGACTTTTGTTGCTTTACAGGTTATTGATGAAGCCTGAGACTCCTGCAGAGAATTTTCTGGCAATGTCATGCCCACAATGATTGTGTCTAAGTATTAAATCTGTATACCCTTCCTGTACAATATAGTATGAAGCGTGATTCACGTTAATTTTGATTTCGGTAACAGTCCTTTACTCAGTTAAATGCTTCCTTGATTTCTGATGAAACTTCAGCATAGTTATGCCAAATTTAATTAGGTAGTCTCATTCAAGTTATGTATGTAGATGACTTTCCCCTCTTTTAGAGCAGGTGGTCTTGAGTCAGCTGAAAACAAACAGCAATTACATAGTAGTACTATTATACTGAATGACATTAGTGTGTTAACCGCCGTATGTTGGTTCATGAGTAACTGATCTCCAAAACCCTGGTCACCCACTGCTGAACATCTTCAAACTTGGGAATATACCTTTCTCATGTCAATCTCAAGAGGTTGGCCACAGGCACAATGGGGCCTCTGCATACAGCCAGAAGGCAAAGCTCAGGCTGTGCCTGTGTATGACTTACTTCCAATCACTGGCGGCTTCCCTGCACTCTGGCCAGTGTTATGTGCATTTAAGACTGAGAGCAGGGAAGATCATATGTGATGTTGGGAAGAGAGAGTGAAGCGTTATTGCAGCTGATGTGAGTAGACAAGAGTTAATTGGAGAAATGGTGAAAGGGAAGGTGTGGATTATAGAACATAAACATTGCAGCACAGGAATAGATCCTTTGGCTGAAAAAGTTGAGCTGAACTTAGTACATTAGTAAACAAATGTTCAACAAAACGAACCCCTTCTGCCCACACTGTGTCCATATCCGTCCATTTCCCACATATTGATTTGTCTGTCTCGGAGCCACTTGAATGCTTCTATCATATTTCTATCCACCAACATCCCTGGCAACACATTCCAGACACCAACCATTCTCTACCATGCACTTCTCCTCTAAACTTACCCCCTCTTATCTGAAATGTACGCCCTCTGGTATTGAATATGTCAACCCTGAGGAAAAGGAAACTGGCTGACTACTCTGACTAGGACTCTCATAAACGTATAAACCACTATCAGATCTCCCTTCACCCTCCACCACTCCAGAGAAAATAGCCAAAATTTGTCAGACCTTTCCTTATAGAAGATGTCTTCTAATCCTGGCAACATCCTGGTAAACCTCTTCCGCACCCTCTCCAAAGTATTCATGTCCTTCCTGTAATGAGGTGACCAGAACTGTGTGCAATACTCCAGATGCAGCCTAACTAGAGTCTAATAAAGCTGTAAAATAACTTCCCAACTCTTGAACTCACCACTATCATCATCATCATCATTATGAGCTGTGTCACATGACATGGACAATCATGGTCTTTCCTTGACCATGGTTGCTCTTGGCAAATTTTTCTACAGAAGTTGTTTGCCAATTCCTTCTTCTTGGCAGAGTTTTTACAAGATGGGTGACCCCAACCATGATCAATACTCTTCAGAGATTATCTGGCTCGTGCCAGTGGTCTCATAGCCAGAACATTTGATATGCACCAACTGTTCAAATGACCACCACGTGCTTCTGTGATTTCTCATGATCCTGATGGTGGCAGGAGAAGAGTGGGGGGGGAGGGGTAAGCAGGTGTTGTGCATTGCCCAAGGGCAACCTGTTGACTAGTGGAGGGAAGGTGCACCTTTCACCTCCTTTGGCACAGACGTATCTCCACCCCACCTTCCAACTTGGTTCCTCTATTAATAAATGCAAGCATGCTATATACCATCATTAACACCCTATCTGTCTGTGTAGTCACTTTCAGGGAGCTATGGACTTGGACCCTAAGATCCCTCTGCACAGTAACACTGTTAAGAGGATTGTGATTAACAGTGTATGGTCCCTTTATATTTGATCTCCCAAAGTGCAACTCTGCCCATGTGGCCAAGTTAAATTCCATTTGCCATTTCTCCACCCATATCTGCAACTAATCTATAAACTGCTACATCCTTTCGCAGTCTTCAATGCTTTCCACAACACAACAAATCTTTGAATCATTGACAAACTTATGAATCTACCCATCTACATTTTCATCCTCATCATTTATGCACTGTATATCACTAAGAGCAGAGGTCACAGTTTGGATCTCTGCAGGGTACCACTCATTATAGACCTCCAGGTAGAATAAGTCTCATGGACTACTCTCCTCTGTTTTCAATGGGCAAACCATTCTGTATACAAATGATTCACTCACCTTGGATCCCATGTCCCTTATACTTCTGGATCAGCCTCCCTTGAGGGACCTCGTCAAATGCATAATTAAAACCCAATTACATTCACAGCTCTGCCTCCATCAATTACCTTAATCATATCCTTAAAAAAAACAGTCAATCTAGTAAGATAATTCTTGCCCTGCTCAAGACCATTCTACGCTCGTTTCGAGGCGGAAAATGATGTGGTGATGAGGAAGACCATGCCTCCTTCCAATGACCAGGTGCTGTGTCTTACCGTGGCCGATGTGAGGAAAACTCTATGCAGAGTCAACCCATGGAAGGCTGCTAGACCGGACAATATTCCTGGCAGAGTGCTCAGAGTAGGTGCAGACCATCTGGCAGATGTTCTCACTGATATCTTCAGCATCTCCCTGAGCAGCGCCATCATTCCAACGTGTTTCAAGGCCACCACCATGGTCCCCGTGCCAAAGTTGTCTTCAGTGTTCTGCATCAACAACTACCGTCCTGTTGCACTTATATCAATCATCATGAAATGTTTCGAGACGCTCGTCATGAGGCACATAAAGACCCTGCTGCCCCCCTCACAGGACCCCCTGCAGTTCGCATATCGCCCCAACCGCTCAACAGAAGACACCATCACCACCACCCTCCGCCTGGCCCTCACCCACCTGGACAAACAGACACATACGTTCGGATGCTGTACATAGACTTCAGTTCAACATTCAACACAATCATTCCTCAGCATCTGATTGGAAAACTGAAACTGCTGGGCCCGAACACTTCCCTCTGCAACTGGATCCTAGACTTCCTGACTGGGAGACCTCAGTCTGGATCAGGAGCAGCATCTCCAACACCATGACACTGAGCACAGGGCCTCCCCAGGGCTGTGTGTTCAGTCCACTGCTGTTCACTCTGCTGACCCACGACTGTGCAGCAATACAAAGCTTGAATTACATCATCAAGTTCGCCGATGTCACGACCGTGGTGGGTCTCATCAGCAAGAACAACGAGTCAGCATACAGAGAGGAGGTGCAGCGGCTAACATACTGGTGCAGATCCAACAACCTGTCTCTGAATGTGAACAAAACAAAAGAGATGGTTGTTGACTTCAGGAGAGCATGGAGCGACCACTCTCCGCTGAACATTGACAGCTCCTCCATTGAGATCACTAAGAGCACCAAATTTCTTGGTGTTCACCTGGTGGAGAATCTCACCTGGTCCCTCAGCACCAGCTCCATAGTAAAGAAAACCCAGCAGCGTCTGTACTTTCTGCGAAGGCTGAGAAAAGTCCATCTCCCACTCCCACCCCCACCCCCCCATCCTCACCACATTCTACAGAGGACGTATGGAAAGCATCCTGAGCAGCTGCATCACTGCTTGATTCGGGAATTGTACCGTCTCGGATCACAAGACCCTGTAACGGATAGTGAGGTCAGTTGAGAAGATCATCAGGGTCTCTCTTCCCGCTATTACAGACATTTATACCACACGCTGCACTCGCAAAGCTAACAGTATTGTGAAGGACCCCAGGCACCCCTCACACAAACTCTTCTCCCTCCTGCCATCTGGCAAAAGGTACCAAAGCATTCGGGCTTTCACGACCAGACTGTGCAACAGTTTCTTCCCCCAAGCCATCAGACTCCTCAATACTCAGAGTCTAGACTGATGTCTACATTATTTATTACTATTGTAATCTGTCCTCTACTGTGCCTATTGTTTTATTTATTAATTATTGTACTGCCCTGCACTGTTTTTCTGCACTTGAAGTAGTCCTGTGCAGATCTGTAGTCTAGTGCAGTTCTTTAATGCTGTTTTACATAGTCTAGTGTAGCCTTGTGCTGACTCACATAGTCTAGTGTAGTTTTGTGTTGTTTCATGTAGCACAAGGGTCCTGGAGGAACGTTGCTTCATTTTTACTGTGTACTGTACCAGCAGCTTATGGTCGAAATGACAATAAACTTGACTTGACTTCTACTGTCTCTAAGTAGGCTATGGTTTTCCAAATGCTCAAAAATCTTATCCTTACGACTCCTCTCCAGTACCTTTCCTACCACTGATGAGAAATTTGGTCATCTATAGTTTCGAGTAGTTTCTGTTTCTTTCCTTGAATAATGGAACATTAACTACTTGCCAGTCCTCCAGAATCTAACCTATGGCTAGAGCGGACATGAAAATATTGGTCAAGATCTCAGCAATCTCATCTGCTGCCTCACTCAGTAACCTGGTGTACTTCCCATCAGGCACTGGGAACATATTGAACATTACCTCCTCTTTTATTTCAAAATGCTCTTGCATATTAACACACTCCATGCTGATTTCTCTATCCTCCATGTTCTTCTCCTTGGTAAATACTAACACAACATACTCAATTAAAATCTTACCCACCTCTTCTGACTCCAAGTACCTGATACCTCCTTCATCTTTGAGTGGTGCTACCCACTCCTGAGTTGCCCTCTTGCTCTTGACTTTTGTACAGAATATCTCGACCAGGGACTTTCCATGGTACCTACTGGCTCTCCTAATTCCATTTTTCAGTACATTTCTGGCTTCTTTATAATCTTCAAGAGCTCTGTTTGATTTTAGCTTCCTGATCCTTACTTTTCCATCTTGACTAAGTTCACCTCTTTTCAACATCCAATGTTCTCTTCCTTTACCTTCCTTGACATTCCTTCTGACTGGAACATCACTGTCCTGTACTCTGTGCAGTTGGTCTTTAAACACCCTCCAATGTCAGATATGGACTTGCCCTAAAACAGCTGCTCCAATCAACTCTCCAGAGTTCAGAATCAGGTTTAATATCGCCAGCATATGTCGTGAAATGTGTTGTCTTTGCAGCAGTAGTACAATGTAATACATAATAGAACCATAAAACTATAGAACATTACAACACAGAAACAGGCCTTTTGGCCCTTCTTGGCCGTGCCGAAGCATTTTTCTGCCTAGTCCCACTGACCTGCACATGGACCACACACCTCTCATCCATGTACCTGTCCAAGTTTTTCTTAAATGTTAAAAGTGAGCCCGCATTTACCACTTCATCTGGCAGCTCATTCCACACTCCCAACACTCTCTGTGTGAAGAAGCCCACCCCCACTAATGTTCCCTGTAAACATTTCCCCCTTCACCCTTAACCCATGTCCTCTGTTTTTTTTTTCTCCCCTAGCCTCAGTGGAAAAAGCCTGCTTGCATTCACTCTATCTATACCCATCATAATTTTATATACCTCTATTAAATCTCCCCTCATTCTTCTACGCTCCAGGAAATAATAGAGAAAAACTGTGAATTACAGTATATATATATATGTATAGCTAAATTAAATAAGCAGTGTATAAATACATATTTTTTAAAAGTAGTGAGGTAGTGTTCATGGGTTCAATGTTCATTCAGAAACTGGATAGCAGAGGAGAAACAGCTGTTCCTGAATCGTTGCATTTATGCATGATACTCCAGTAAGTTTCCCTGCTCCAATTTAATACTCACTGCAAAGTCCACACTTATCTTTATCTTTGCATACTTTAAAACTTAAAGAGCTATTTTCACCCTACCCTACAAGTTCTCCCATTGAAAGGTCAATCAGCTGGTCAAGCTTATTAACCAACATAGAGCCAGCATGGCCCTCCTCCTCTTGTTGGACTATCTACATGTTGATTTAAGGAATGCTCCTGGATGTACCTAACAAATTTGCCCCACCTAAACCTATTGCATTAAGTAGGTTCCAGTCTTCAGATCATTGTGACTGGTGTCATGAAGTTTGACTGCACACCAAGCTACGGGGTAATTACAGACTAGGAAGCTTATTAATATAAGGGAGTAAAGGGGCCCAAGTCTAGGACCCTGATGAAGGGTCTTGGTCCAAAGCACTGACAGCTTATTCCCCTCCTTAGATACCTCCTGACCTGCTGAATTCCTCCAACATTTTATGTGTGTTATATTCATCTGTCTGCAGGTTACTAAGGTTGGCTCTACAGGATTAAGACTATTTTGTCCCAGAAATGGCCAATAACAATTACTTCTGAAACAACACGGTCCAAATTTCCCTGGAATGTGTTTCTGGCATAGCAAACCGGTCAAGTTGCACAGTGACAAATACCCAGTCAAATTTGATGTCGGCATGATTTGACACAAAAATGATTGCAAATAAGATTGATCCTGGTGAAATTGTTTTTCAGTTGCACTGTTCTGTTTTTTTCTCTGACATCACACAATTCATTTTCTAGGCAAACACAGAGAATAACATAAGGAATAAAAGGAAATAAAAATAGTTTGTTCTCAGATATAACAGGCTGCATGCTGGATTGAAGGAGTTTAAAAACTGTGCAAACAGAACCAAAATATCAAATAGGCTTTGTGACAGGATGGATTTTTTTTCTATACATATTTGCATGGCAAATTGAAGAAGAAGGAAACTGAAGTATTGACTGATCCAAAGGATACAATTTAAAAACCAAAGGATCGTCAATTTGAAGAATAGTAAAATACAAGGAAAAGAAAATATGAACATGTAAAAATAGCAGTAGTAGCAGTTATGTAGAAATTAATTCAATAGAACCTCTGTAGAGTTAAACACACAAATCAGAAAGTTATAGTCCAAATTGTCTTTTCGTCAAAACAGGCAACCTTTATTAAACAGGAGCAGAATTAGGCTATTTGGTCCATCGAGTCTGCTCTGCTATTTCATCATGGCTGATCCAGTTTCCCTCTCTGCCCCAACCACCTGCCTTACCCCCCGACTAATTATGCCCTGACTAATTAATTATGCATAGAAACACATGAATGGTATGATATATTATTTTCCCCACAGGATTCGCCAGAAATTTCCCAGATAAGGTTCGGACCTGGCACTTTTATGAATGTTTAACAATTTCCTGTGCCCTAGTGATTGTCACCAATCTCTCTTGGACTGTAAAACACCAAGATGTGCAGTGGCTCATTTGCCCATATTTTAATTATTGCTGATGCTTTTTAAAAAATCACAGAAAGGCTGACTTTATTGGCACTCAGTTGCACCCAGACATATCCAAACTTTCACTAAGTAATGGGCCCAGCTGAGCCACCATAGGGATTCACTTCTGCGAATCTTGGCCAGTAGACTTGTGTGGGACTAAAGTGCTGATTCATTTCAAAGAGAATGGCTGAAATGGAGGTTAACTAGAAAAAATGCTGAGTTCAATTACGTTTGTATTTAGCTTTAGCTTAATTTCTTTGTTTCTTTGCCATTGTGCTTTAATTAGCCTGTTTGCATATGTAATGCTTTAAAAGGGCTTAATTATTGGATGAATTTCAAAACTTAAGCATTGCTCTGGAATGATAGTTGATGTGGTTGCTGACTCCCCTCACCATGCCTCCAGTCAGAGCCTGTCAGAACAGTCCATGACTCAGCACCTGGGGGCTTGATGTCACTGAGGCTACATTATATTCTGATGCCAGACAACTAGGGTGGAAGTGTTTTGGGGTGGAAGTCCAGCTGATTTGCCATCTATATTGATCCCTCATAAGAGCTAATGGTCAGATGCTAGGGGTGGCTTTTATGTTTGTTCTTAATAAAGATAAACTTGGCATGGATTTATGTTAGAGCATCTCATTAATGAATTGCTGCTCAACCCTGCGCACATGCAATTTGATCACCGTTGTAGCTTTCGGTTCCAGGTGAATCCCTCGCATTGCCCACTGGGAAGTGAAGTTCTTTATTATACACATAAAAATACGCAGTTGCAAGTCAGGAAAGTGGGCTAAATTAAGCTCGGTTCAGACACACATTTTTAATTTTCCTGTCTTCTCTCCCTCACTTAAGAGAAATTTGGATACAAACTTGAATGGGAGGGGTATAGTCCGGGCGCAGGTCAATGGGACTAGACAGCAAAATAATCTGGCATGGATTAGATGGGCTGAATAGCTTTCTTATGTGCTGTAGTCTGTGACTCCTAATTCAATGTTTATTTTACTGTCCTCATTACATTCTGTCCATAAAATTAATTGAATTAATTAATATTCTAACTCCCTCTTTCTGATGTAAATTCTCAATGCCTCAGTGAGAAACCTTAATCCTATTGATTCTTAATCTGTTGCCTGGAAATTTATCCATGGTCAGAAATGCTAAACAGACTACTGCATTAAGATTTGATTATAGTGAAGTTAATGTTACTGGATTTCAAAGGCAGGATACAATGAATAGTTGCGTTACCTTGTGTATTTAGTACTACTGACAGGAGATAAATACAAGGATCCCAGATCCTTATAAAGTTCACAATACCTTATCAGACATTCAGTAACTATATGTAGCAGCTCAAATGACGACACCATATTTGTGGCTCTCTGTAATGTTACTTAATGTTTAATTGACCACAAAATAAGAATTACGTTCACTTCTTGTGCTCTCATTGTGCAATACTTATTTTAATTTATATATATCTTATTTTAGTTTGCAGCTTTTTATTATGCATTGTACTGCACTGGTGTCTCAAAACAACAAATTTCATGACAGATACCAATGGTATTAAACTTGATTCTGAATCTGATTTTTTTTTATTTCAAAATATACTTTATTCAAAAATAAATATATACAATAAACCATTCAATGACTTTTCATCCTTTACATACGTTTCCATTATACTCAGTACATATCCGCATTTATAGCCACCCACGTGGCACTCCAGTAGTTCAGCTTACCATATCATTGTTGAGGGGTATACTCCCCGCCCACCGACCCCTCCCACTCCCACGGGTGGAGAAACCTATACTGTGGTCCTTCCCCACTGGCCCCTTGTGGTGGCTGCACCAAGTTTCAGTGCATCCCTCAGCACGTACTCCTGCAGCCGAGAATGTGCCAGTCGGCAGCATTCTCCCACGGACATCTCCATGTGCTGGTAGATCATCAAGTTTCGGGCTGACCAAAGAGCGTCTTTCACCGAGTTGATGATCTGCCAGCAGCACCGGATGTTGGTCTCCGTGTGCGTCCCCGGGAACAGCCCGTAGATCAGAGAGTCCTCTGTTACGCAGCTGCTGGGGATAAAACGTGACACTAGCCCGTCCATCCTCCTCCACACCCTCTTTGCGAACTGACAGTGTGCAAAGAGGTGGGTCATAGACTCCTCCTCACTGCAGTCCTCCCGTGGGCAGTGGGGTGCGGAGACGACGTTCCGGGCGTACAGGAGGGCTCTGACTGGGAGGGCCCCTCTCACCGCCAGCCAGGCGAAGTCTTGGTGCCTGTTGCTTATTCTTATTCTGACAAGCCACTGTGAAATACAAACTTCTCCCATGAAAAAACACAAGTCCTGCTCTCCTTGAAGCACATTAATAGTTGGTCAAATTCTCCACACAGGCAATTTCCTGACCAGCAAAAACTGCTTAAAGTTAAAAAACAAAACTAAATAATTTTTAAAATACCAGAAAACACAAAATAAATGTGCATGAATGTATTTATTTTGGCAACTAAGTACATTTGTAAATTAACTGCATTTTTTTTTCTCTCTGTCTCTGAGCTATCCCATGCCATTGCAAAAATTGAGTTTCTGAACTCTTGCTAGGTTCAGGCTGGAGTAGGTTTGGTGATCAGACTATTCTTCATCATAGGTGGAGATCTGAAGGACCTTGGTATTGCAGTGTGGGATGCTTTAATATGTCCAGTATTGGAATACAACTCTATGGCAATGGCAAAGCCACCTCAGTAATTCAGGACATCAGCCTACAGTATGTGAACTGTAAGTGACTCCCAGAATTGCTTCAGGATGTCAACCTGAAACTGCTTACAGAAAAAGGTGTGTGCCATCCCATAAAATATTAGGGCAGACCCTGCTGAGTAATAGCTTGCATTTCCAAAGTAATCACCAACTTTCAGGTGGTTATTCTGATAAAGATCAGGTGTTGGCACAACTGATTATCTGGTCCAGTGGTGAACTCGTTATTGAAATCAGTGGAGGGGGTTCAATCACAAGTTCACCATGACTCGCAGAGGAACTTTCTAATGGATTTTGTACCTGGTCTCAGTGTTATGACCTGGAAGATTGGTATATGAATGTTGATGTCATTCATTTGAAAAGGTTTGCTGACTGAGAAAAAATCTTAAACTCAGAAAAGCACTTAATTATCTTGTTTGCTTTGTTTTTTAAGTTTGTAAGCAACTTTTACTTGTTTAACTATTTTCATAGACTGTCAGAGACTTTAGCAACTGGAAGAGACGTTCTTGCAGTCGCTGACTGATGGAGAGTTCTCAATTCCATTCCTGGGACAGGGTAGAAAGATATGCCAGTTGTCTAGTTATTGTGCGGAGCCCATTCCACGTTGCAGGATACACGTGAGGTCTGGCAGAGCAGCAAGCTCAACTCCCGCAGACTGGTAAAAATAAGCATAATGTGACAGGCACTTCAGGCAGTAGGTCTGCACTGTGGAGCACATCATGTGTGGCCTAAAAGAAGAATGGACTTAAAGGATAGCAAAGTACCTCATACTCAATTGAAGAGTTCCAGGGGCCGGTGTTCCCTCATTGAAAAAGCAAATCTATCCATCATTTCCCATACTTTTCCACAACTCAGAATTGCCTTTTCCCCATAAGCTGTAATTTCAAAGGTTCAAAGATTCAAAGTACATTTATATCAAAGAATGTGTAAATTATACAATCTTGAGATTTGCTTGTTCACAGATAACCACAAAGCAAGAAACCCAAAAGTATCCAATTAATGAAAAAGAAAGAATAAAAATGAAAATAAAGGACCAGTGCCCAACGCACAAGAGGAAGAACAAAAGTACAAATCATGGAAACAAATGAAACGCACAGCAACATTCCAAATCAAGATTGAGTCCTCCAATCCGAACCCCGGGGCAGCCCAGAGTATGTCCAAAACCTCACTTATGGGTTCATATTTGTGGGCATGGAGCACAACAGCCATGGCAGCCGTAGCGCTATGGAGAGAGGAATGACTATTGCGGAGAATGAGCAAAATCGGCTCTTGCCTCGGACCTCGACACCCTGTCATTTCAGTCTAACTGGGCCAGCATTTAAATTGACCAGACAACGCAACAACAAAAAGGCTCCGGCACCCTGGAGAGAGGACTAAACAATTCAGAGAGTTAGTGAAATCTGCTCTCACCTCTGATCTGTGCTGGCATTTAAATTGTCTAAACAGCAGATCATACTCACCTTAGGACCTGGCTACATTGAAGAGCTCAGACCCAGACTACGTCAACCAATGACTCACTCCAGGCCCAGATTTCATCACCCAGGCTAAAGCCGCTCTCAAGCTCTTCAAATCAACTTGGCACCCAGAGCGATCTAACTTCGCACCTGGCCAGGTGTATGGGCAATGCGAAAATCTATCTAACTGCTTGGTAAATAAATTTAATGAGGTAGGACAAATTCAATATGCTCTGGGAAAAGTAGCTTCCCCTCGTCTTCATTCTAAACCTACTCGGCCAAACTTTGAGTTTATGTCCCTTGGTTCTAGCCTCACCTACCAGTAGAAACAATGTTCCTGCCTCGCTATTATCTATCCCTTACATAACTTTATATGTTTGTTTAAGAACTTCCCTCATTCTTCTGAATTCCAGTAAATATAGGCCAAAGCAAATTAATCTTTTCTCATAAGCCAGCCACTGCATCTCCAAAATCAACCTGGTGAACATCTTCTGCACAGCCTCCAAAACCAGAATATCTTCTCTCAAGTAAAGAGAATCAGAATCAGGTTTAGTATAGTATGAAACGTTGTTTTGTGGCAGCAGTACTTTGCAATACATAATAATACAGATTATAAATTATAATAAATATATATTTTAAAACATAAAATTAAAAAGAGAGGATAAAATACTGATGCAGTGATTGTGGTTTCATTGTCCATTCAGAAATCCAATGACTCTTGGAAGAAGCTGTTTCTGAATCATTGAATGTGCGTCTTCAGGCTCCTGTACCTCCTCCTTGATGGTAGCAATGAGAATGGAACATGTTCTGGCTGAGGGCAGCAGGGGGTCCTTAATGATATGTGCCGCCTTGTTGAGGCATCACTTTTTGAAGGGTGTCCTGGATGCTGGGGGGCTAATGCCCCTGATGGAGCTGATAAAGTTAATAACTTTCTGCAGCTCTTTCTGATCCTGTGCAATGGCCTCTCTAAACAAAATAGTGAGGTAACTAGTTTGAACGCTCTCCAAAGTACATCTGTAGAAATTTGTGAGTGTCTTTGGTGCATTCCAATTCTCTCAAACTCCTAAAAAAAATAAAGCCACATTTGTGCCTTCTTTGTGATTGCACCAATATGTTTGGCCCAGGATAGATCCTCAGAGATGCTGACACTCAGGAACTTGAAACTTCGAACCCTTTCCACTGCTGGTCGCTCGATGAAGACTGGTGTATGGTCCCTCGACTTCCCTTTCATGAAGTCCATAATCAATTCCTTGGTCATACTGCCAACCATAGTTGTGTCATTAGCAAATTTATAGATGGTGTTTGAATTGTGCCTAGCCAGACAATCGTGGGTGTAGAGAGAGTAGAGCAGTGAGCTATGCACATGTCCTTGAGGAGCAACCGTGTTGATTGTCAGTGAGTTGGAGATGACTGTGATCTCCCAGTGAGGAATTCAAGGATCGAGTTGCAGAGGGAAGTAGAATGCCCAGGTTTTGGAGGATTTTGATTAAAACTGAGGGTATGATTCTGTTTAACGCTGAGCTGCAGTCAATAAACAGCAGCTTGACATAGATATTGCTATAGACCAGATGATCCACGGCCAAGTGGAAAGCCAATGAGATTGCATCATCTGTAGACGTAGTGTGGTGATAGGCAAATTGCAGGGATCCAGATCCTTGCTTAAGCAGGAGTCAATTCAAGCCAAGATCAACTTCTCAATCCATTTCATTACCATAGATGTGAGTGCTTCTGGGTGATTGTCATTGAGGCAGCTTTCCCCGGTCTCCTTGAGCATTGGTTTAATTGTCACTCATTTGAAGCAGGTGGGAATATTCGACTGCAGCAATGAGTGATTCAAGATGTTCTTTAACATTCCCGCAAGTTGGTTGGCACAGATATTCGGAGCCCTACCAAGTACTCTGGCAGGGCCTGACACCTTGCCAGGGTTAAAAGCAGGGAAGTTGTATTGCAACCTCTTGAAAGATGTTCTGACATTGGCCTCCGAAACAGATATCACAGAGTCACCAGGTGCTGCAAGGATTTGCACAGGTGTAGCTTTACACTCCCTTTCAAAGTGTACATAAAAAGCATTGAGCTCATCTGAGAGGGAAGCATCACTGCCATTCATGATGTTGGGTTTTACCTTTCAGGAAGTACTGGCCTGCAAACCCTGCTAGAGCTGATGTGCATCCTATTCTGTCTCTACCCTCAATCAGAATTGCTTGTTCTTACCTTAAAATAGCCTCCCATAGGTCGCACCTGGATTTTTTGTCCTGAACAGCATGCATTACTCCCAGGTGTAGCCTCACAAATTACCTAGTATATTTGCAATACAACCTCCCTGCTTTTAAATTCGATCTTCCTAGCACTGAAGGCCAAAAATCCATTTGCCTTCTTGATAACCTGTTGCACCTACAAAACAGCCTTTTGCAAGCACTCCCAACTGCCTCTGCACAGCTGTAGGCTGCAATATTTTAGCCATTTCAATAATAATCTGATCTTCTATTTTTCCTTCTAAACTGTATGACCTCGCAGTTACCAACATTGTACTCCATCTGACAGACATTCGCCCACTCACTTAAATTATCTATCTTTCCCTGTGGCTCTCTCAATATCCTTCATGTTTTGAATGGAAATTTCACTTCTCCACTCAGTTTATTGTTTTCAGTGTAAACAAACCTGAGATACATTTTCTTGTGGACATACTCAGTAAATCCAAAAATCATAATAGAATCAATGAAAGACTGCACCAGCAGAGCAGGCAACCAGTGTGCAAACGACAACCATCTGTGCAAATACAGAAAGAAAGAAAAAAATAATAATAGTGAAAATAGGGTATCGAATCAGAAATAACCAAATGAATTATACCGTAACATACCTTCTATGCAAGGACAATTTAAAGAAATACACTGCTTCATCAGTGAAGCAAAATCAATGGTTCAGTAGCTCAATTTAATATCAGAGAATGTATACAGTATTCAACCTGAAATTCTTACTCTTTGCAGACATCACCGAAACAAAGAGACAAAAAAACGACAATGAACAACAGAAAAACATTACAATCCCAAACACACCCACTCACTAACGGCAGCAAGAGCATCAACCCTTCCTTTTCCCCTCCTCCCCACTTGTCCAGCATCAGCCCCCCACCCCCCTCACCCTCCACCGTGCAAGCAATAGTAAGCCTCCAGAGACCATGATCTAGTCCATCAAAAAACTACTGTCCACCCAACACTTCGACTTCTTAACTGACCCCCTCTCACACTGCACCAACAATGGAGGGAGAGGTATCGCTCCTGCCTACAGTAACAGGGGAGGTCAACAGCTCACTGTTTCTATGTTACAATCAGCAGCATTGTTTATTATGCCAACTCGAGAACCGGCAGCCCGGAGAGAGAGAAGGACAGAGAGAGAGAGACTGCTCGAGTTGAGAGGCCTCCAACAGATGCGCCCACTGTCTCAATGTTTCAATCTCTACGTCACTTCAGTTGACAACATCTGGCGAGGAATTGGATCATCCACAGGGCCACACCCGGAAGGTGCACTTCTTCCAAGCTGCTCTTGGAGATCCCAAAACACAGGTCACTCAGCAAGTTCCAAGAGCGAGAATCCCACTGCCCCTGAAGAAAATAGTTTGAGCGTAACTGTGGATCATGGACTCCAACATGATCCCAGCCATCTTGAAAAGCTATAAAGAAACATAATAACAAGAGATTTAGACTATTTGGTGAGTGAACTGGAAAAGTGTGTATGGATCTGGAGGAGATAGCAGAGGTACGTATTCACTACAGAAAAGGATCTTGGCATTTGTAGAGATGACTTGCAGTGGACTGAAAAGCTTGAACATGTAGATATTAAGAAAAAGGATGTGCTGGAGCTTTTGGAAAGCATCAAGGTGGATAAGTCACTGGGACTGGACGAGATGTACCTCAGGCTACTGTGGGAGGTGAGGGAGGAGGTTGCTGAGCCTCTGGTGATGACCATTGCATCATCAATGGGGACGGGAGAGGTTCTGGAGGATTGGAGGGTTGCTGATGTTGCTCCCTTATTCAAGAAAGCGAGCAGAGATAGCCCAGGAAATTATAGACCAGTGAGTCTTACTACAGTGGTTGGTAAACTGATGGAGAAGATCTTGAGAAGCAGGATATATGAACATTTGGAGATGCATAATATGATTGCGGATAGTTAGCATGGCTTTGTCAAAGGCAGCTCATGCCTTACGAGTCTGATTGAATTTTTCTGAGGATGTAACAAAACACAGTGATGAATGTAGAGCAGTAGATGTAGTGTATATGGATTTAAGCAAGGCATTTGACAAGGTACCCCATGCAAGGCTTATTGAGAGAGTAAGGAAGCATGACATCCTAGGGGGCATTGCTTTGTAGATCCAGAACTGGCTTGCCCACAGAAGGCAAAGTGTGGTTATAGATGGGTCATATTCTACATGGAGGTTGGTGACCAGTGCCTCATGGATCTGTTCTGAGACCCCTTCTCTTTGTGATTTTTGTAAATAACCTGGATGAGGAAGTGGACGGATGGGTTAGTAAATTTGCTGATGACATAAAGGTTGAGAGTGTTGTGGATAGTGTGGGGTGTTGTCAGAGGTTACAGCGGGGCATTGCTAGGATGCAAAACTGGGCTGAGAAATGGCAGATGGAGTTCAATCCAGGTAAGTGTGAAGTGGTTCATTTTGGTAGGTCAAATATGATGGCAGAATATAGCATTAATGGTAAGACTCTTGGCAGTGTAGAGGATCAGAGAGATCTTGGAGTCCCAGTCCATAGGATACTCAAAGCTGCTGTGCAGGTTGACTGTGTGGTTAAGAAGGCATATGGCTTATTAGCCATCATTAACCGTGGGATTGAGTTCAAGAGCTGAGAGGTAATATTTCAGCTATACAGGACCCTGGTCAGACCCCAGTTGGTGGAACTATGCTTAGTTCTGGTCACCTCACTACAGGAAGGACGTGGAAATGATAGAAGGGGTGCAGAGGAGATTTACAAGGATGTTGCCTGGATTGGGAGTATGCCTTATGAGAATAGGTTGAGTGAACTTGGCCTTTTCTCCTTAGAACGATGGAGGATGAGAGGTGACCTGATAGAGGTTTATAAGATGATGAGAGGCATTGATCGTCTAGCTAATCAGAGGCTTGTTTCCAGGGCTGAATGGGCTAACATGAGTGGGAACAGTTTTAAAGTGCTTGAAAGTAGGTACAGAGGAGATGTCAAGGGCAAGTTTTTTTTATGCAGAGTGTGGTGAGTGCATGGAACGGGCTGCCAGCGATGGTGGTGGGGGTGGATACGATAGGGTCTTTTAAGAAACTCCTGGACAGGTACATGGAGTTTAGAAAAATAGATGGTTTTGGGTAACCTTAGGTAATTTCTAAGGCAAGGACATGATTGGCACAGTCTTCATGGGCTGAAGGTCTTATATTGTGCTATAAGTTTTCTATGTTTCTCTGTTTCCATAAGTCCTCCTGGTCTACAAAAAACATCTGGTACCATCAAATGGTAGAACTATTTTCTAAAGATATAAACACAAACATTGGACTAGGTAAGTGCAGAACATTAAACATAAAGAAAGATGCAATAGAGATAGTAGAATATGAAGCAGAGCAACAGGATACAATAGAACTGCTGGATGAATATGCAACATATAAGTATCTGGGATATCAACCAGCAAAGAAAATAGGTCATAGTGCCATAAATGGAAAAGTTTTGACAGAATTTACTTCAAGGCTTAAGAAAATCTGCCAAACAGAGCTTAATAGTAACAATATAACAAAGGCTGCAAACACTTTCACTAAACCAATATTAATGTATTCTTTTGGCATAATACCTTGATCTGAAACCAATCAAACTTTCAGTGAAAAATAAGAAATGAAATGACAAATTTGGAAAACAGAATGTACACTCAGATGTGTTAAGATTATTTATGGACAGAAGGAGGAAGAGGAATAACAGACCTAAAAAAATATATACAACAGTTAGCAAAACTTCTAAATTTGTATTTTCATCAACAAAATCAGGATTTAGCACTCCACATGAGCACTTGCAATTCTAATAAGAAGCGCACAACACTACACTTAAAGGAAAACACAACCCAGAAAACTAAAGACATTATCACTATTGAAGAAAACCAATGGAAGGGCATAACCCTCCATGGAAGACATCCTCACTATCTGAGCAGACTAGATGTCGACAAGGAAGAGTTAATCTCCTGACTCAGAGTTGGAGATCTCTTCCCAGAACAAAATGTTCCATGTGGAAACACAGGTCCTGGTGGTTAACACAAAAAAAATCAAAAATACATAATAAAAGACCAACATATTCGTGACGATAAATGCAGAAAATGTCAAGAGAAACCAGAAATGATCCAACACCTTGCAGGATCCTGTAGCAGTTGAACTCAATCTGATTACTTGCACTGGCACAATCAAGTGACAAACATCATTCACCAAACTCTTACTTTAAGATACAAACTCGTAAAGAAACCATACCTTACCATAAATACAAGCCTGATCCAGTTTTAAAATCAGAGTCCCACAAATTACATTACAACCGATCCATTATTACAGGTAGGTCAATACATAATAACAGTTCAGATATAATACAGAAAAAAAAACATCAGGAAAAACTTATTTAATGGAGTTAGCCATTCCAAGCACACATCGCATACAGAAATCAATAAGTGAAATTACCAGAAACATGTTAAATTAAAAGAGGAAATTAAAGGACTATGGAAAATGAACAGGAGTAGATATTGCCCTACTAGTAATATCTACAACTGGTATCATGTTAAATCCCTCATTTCTACAGTTGGAAGTTCCGATCCACTTCAAAACGGAATCAATACTACCAGTGCCCAAGAAGAGCAGGGTGAGATGCCATAACAACTATTGTCCAGTAGCACTCACATCTACCGCGGTGAGATGCTTTGAGAGGTTGGTTATGGCTAGAATCAACTCGTGCCTCAAAAAAAACCTGGAACCTCTGCAATTTGCCCATCGCCACATTAGGTCTACGGCATATGCAATCTCATTGGCTCTTCATGCAGCCTTGGATCACTTGAACAATACAAATACCTATGTTGGGATGCTGTTCATTAACTACAGCTCAGCATGTAACACGGTCATTTTTACGGTTCTGATTGTTAAGCTGAAGAACCTGGGCCTCTGAACCTCCCTCTGCAACTGGTTCCTTGACTTCCTAACTGGAAGACCACAATCTGTGGGGATGGAAAATAACATCTCCACCTTGCTGACAATCAACATTGGTGCACCTTAGGGATGTGTGCTTAGCCCACTGCTCTACTCTCTCTACACCCATGACTGTGTAGCTAGGCATAGCTCAAATGCCATCTATAAATTTGCTGATGATTCAACCGTTTCAGATGGTGACGAGAGGGCATGCAGAAGCAAGATATACCGGTTAGTTGAGTGGTGTCACAGTAACAACCTTGCATTCACTGTCAGTGAGACCAAAGGACTGATTCTGGACTTCAGAAAAGGTAAAATAAGGGAACAAACACCAGTCCTCATAGAGGAATCAGAAGTGGAGAGAATGAGCAATTTCAAGTTCTTGGGTGTTAATATCTCTGAGGAGCTAACTTGGACCCAACTTATTGTTGCAGAATTAAAGAAAGACGGTGGCTATATTTCATTCGGAGTTTGAGGAGATTTGGTAAGACACCAAAAACACTCGCAAATTTCTACAGAACAAGCATGGAGAGCATTCTAACTAGCTACATCACCATCTGGTATGAGAGTCCTACCGCACAGGGGTGAAGTAGGCTGCAGAGAGTTGTAAAATTAGTTAGCTCCCTCTTGGGTACTAGACTCCATTGTATCAAACACATCTTCAAGAAGCGGTGCCTCAGAAAGGCGCCGTCCATCATTAAGTATGCCCGCCACCCAGGACATGCCCTCTTCTGATTGCTACTATAAAGAAGGTACAGAAGCCTGAAGACACACACTCAGTGATTCAGGAACAGCTTCTTCCCCTCTGCCATCCAAATTCTGAATGGACATTGAACCCATGAACACTATCTCCCTAATTTTTCTTTCCTATTTGTAGCACTATTTATTTAATTCAACTATTTAATATATATATTCATATATACCTACTGTAATTCATAATTCTTTCTCTCCCTATTATTATCATGTATCGCAATGTACAGCTGCAGCAAAGTTAACAAATTTTACAATATCATGCTGGTGATTCTGATTCTAATCCCAGTAGCATTAAACAATTAGGCCTAAACAGTAATGTTTATGTAAATCTCTGGAAAGCCACGATACTAATCAGCACTACAATAGTCCAAAAGTTCCTAGAAATGAGAAATGAATGTGCTTGGCTTTGCTCATACCTCAGGTTTTACCAGGCTGAGCTGAGTAAAACATAAAAATACAATAGTAAAAAATAATAATAAATAAATAAGCAATAAATATCGAGAACATGACATGAAGAGTCCTTGAACATTGTTCAGTTCAGTGATGGGGTAAGTGAAGTTTTCCCCTTTGATTCAAGAGCCTGAAGATTGAAGGGTAATCACTGTTCCTGGACATGGTAGTCCCTGAGACTCCTGTATCTTCTTCCTGATGGCAACAGCAAGAATAGAGCATGGCCTGGGTGAAGGGGTCCCTGATGATGGATACTGTTTTCTGGTGAAAATACTCCATGTAGATGTGCTTAGTAGTAGAGAGCATTTTAGTCATGATGGACTGGGCCATTTCCACTACATTTTATAGGATTTTCTGTTCTAGGGCATTGGCGTTTCCATACCAGGCCATGATGTAACCAGTCAATATACTCTCCACCACACATCTGTAGAGTTTTGTCAAAGTTTTAATGTCATAACAAATCTTCGAAAAGTCCTAAGAAAGAAAAGGTGCTGTCATGATTTCTTCATAATTGCATTTATGTGCTGGGCCCAGGACAGGTCCTCTGAATAAATGACACCAAAGAATTTAAAGCTGCTGACACTCTCCACCTCTGTTCCTCCGATGAGGATTGGCTCTGTTTTCCTCCTCCTGAGGTCAATAATCAGCTCCTTTGCTTGGCTGACATTGAGTAAGAAGTTATTGTTCTGGCCACACCTCAGCCAAATATTCAGTCTCCCTCCTATATGCTGATTCGCAACCACCTTTGTTTTGGCCAATGAGGGTGATCTCATCAGCAATCTTAAATACGGCATTGGAGATGTGCCTAGCCTCACAGTTGCAAGTGTAAAATGAGAAGAGCAGGGGGCTAAGCACACAGCCTTGTGGTACACCTGTGCTGATGAAAATTGTGGAGGAAATGCCGTTGCCAATCCAAATTACCTGGGGTTTACAAATGAGAAAATCCAGGATCCAATTGCAGAAAGAGGTTTTGATGCCAAGATCTTGAAGCCTATTGATTAGTCTTGAGAGGATGATAGTATTGAATACTGAGCTGTAGCTGATAATGAGCATCTTGATGTGTGCATCTTTGCTGTCCAGGTGTTCCAGAGTTGAGGGAAGAGCCAATGAAATGACATCTGCTGTGTAGGTAGTTAAATCGGAGCGGATCCAAGTCAGGCAGGAGTTGATATGTTTCATCACCAACCTCTCAAAACACTTCTTCACTGTGGATGTAAGTGCTACTCAAAGATAGTCATTGAGGCAGGTTACCACGTTCTTCTTAGGCACCATATAATTGAAGCCTGCTTGAAGCAGGTGGGTACCTCAGTCTGCTGAAGTGAGTAGTTAAAGATCTCAGTGAAATTTCCAGCCAGCTGATCAGCACGGGTCTATAGTACCTGGTCAGTTACCCCATCTATGCCAGATGCTTTCCTTGGATTCTTCCTCCTGCAGGATGCTCGCATGTCGGCCTCAGAGACTGAAATGACAGGATCATCGGAGGCTGAAGGAGTTCTGATGGTTCCTCTGTGTTTTGATGGTCAACCTGAGTATAGAAGGCATTGAGCTCATTCATAAGCAAAACCTTGTTGTCACCTATGACACTGGATTTCACTTTTATGAGGTAATAGCATTCAAGTCCTGCCACAACTATTGAGTGTCCTTCATTGATTGAAGTTTAGTCCGGAATTGCCACTTCTCCCATGAGATAGCTTTCCAGAGATCGTACCTTGACCTCCTTAAACTTTCTTGGTTGCCAGATTTGAATGCCTCTGACCTGATCTTCAGCTGATTGTGGATCTCATGGTTCATCCAGGGCTTATGTTTGGAGAGGGCTTTTGTTTATTTTGTGGGAATGCACACGCCTATGACCATGTTTTATAAAGTCCACAACAGCCAGGACGTACTTATTCAGATCCACAGATGAGTCCTTGAACATGGCCCAGTCCACCAATTCAATGTAATCCCATAACCACTCCACTGCCTCCCGTGACCACCTTTTTGTTTTACTAATCTGAAGAATCTTTTGCCTCTGACTGTTTGCAGATAGAAGGACAGCAAAGTGATTAGTTTTCCTGAAATGTGATCTGGTCATAGAATGATAGGCATTCCTTATCTTACCATAAATATGGTCAAATGTGTTGGGAACCCTGGTGCTACAGGTTTTATGCTGATGGTAATTGGGCAGGGATTTTCTTCAATGAAGCCTGATTGAAATTCTCAACTCTGATATGAAATGCTTCAGGGTAGACTCCCTTGGTAAATTGAACATTTGGCATTTCATCATTAGGTGTTCAAGTTTGGGGAACCGGAGTACAACAAAACTACCGCATCACAGCACAGACAGTTTATCATAAAATGTATACCTCCACATTTTGCCTTTTCTGAATCCACCGTGTGGTCCATCCTGTGTATCAAAAAGCCTTCGAGCTTGATCACTATATCTGATATACTGTGAGTAATCCATGTCTTTGTCAAACACAGAACACAACAATTCCTCATTTCCTTTCAATACAACAATCTTGCCTTCAGGTCCTCAGTCTTTTTTTCTCCAGCAACTGCACATATGCTAACAATATGCTGGATAGAGAGTGTCTCATTCCTTTGTGTTTCAGCCTGCTTGGAGTTATCCCCGCTGGCCTTATTTCCAGCAATGCTGATGTACCTTTGTCCACAGTACTGCTACTTGCTTGAGAGTTAAGTCCACTGAGTTCTTCAAAAAGTCATGAAATCTGTAGTACATTAAGTCAATTTAAAAATATATTGTATAATGGGAAATTACCTGCTGCAGATTGCAGTGGGAGTAATTCAAAAAAGGTATGTTTAGAAGCATTGTATGTAGCTCACAGAACATCGCTGTGGTTCACCAACACCATCTTGCTTCACTAAAAGCATTAGCAAACAATCCCTTTAGGACTTAGATCCTTCTCAGATGTAGATCACCCGGTTTGTACTGGTACCACCTTCCTGACAACTGGTTCCAATGCCCCAGAAATCTGAAACCTTCCTTCCTGCACCATGGTTCAAGAACTGAGCACTGACTAATGAGAAGATTGACAAGATAACCAACGTACTCCCTCGCTCTCTAAATATCATTCTAATTTAATTCTGAAATAGCTTCTAGAATCAACAGGCTGGAATTTTGTCAAAGAATGTGAAGATCTGATTATCTTTCTTCAGAAACCTTCATATTTCCCCCACCAAGCAAATGTTATATATAAAGGAACAGTAGATTGGATCATACCACTTGGATATGTGGCAAGAAGGTATGAGGTGTAATTGCAGTATTGTCTATCTTGAACACCAATACTTTCAGCCATACTAAAATTAGAGGAGGCAAAGTAGTTGCAATGTTAGCAGCATATGACTGTCATTATTAGTGCTTTGAAATCTGCAAGGAACCAGAAACTGCAACCAAACAGCCTCAATCAAGCTCCAGTGGTTTGATGGGAAGGAATCTGTGTAATATTTTATTTCTGGGCTAATGGCTGCAATTATCAGTGTTAAAAATAACCGGAGAAGCTTATTCTCAGAAATATACTTGAGGTACAATTCCGGTTGAAGACACACAGGGATCAGTAAAAAGTGGTTTTCTCTCCATTTAGTATGTGTCAAATATTCTGCTGGAATTGGCAAAAGCAGTAGTTTCAACCAATTTCATTTGTAAGTGCTGAAATGGTTGAGAGATCTAATGTTTGCTGAAGTATGTATTGGAATGCCAAACTGTATGTATTTTCAATTGACAGAGTAGCAGACTCTAAATGGAGACACACTTTTATCACATAAAGAATAATGTGGAGCTTTGCACATTAACATTATTTCAGCCAGTTTGGATCTGTGACCTTATGTTTTTCAATCTATTTAAACGAATCTAGTTAGATCATAATTAAAACAAACTGTTACACAAGAGAAGGTGATTTTCCACATGCAGCTGGCTTGAGACTGCAGATGCTGGAATCATATGCTAAAAGAAATCTGCTGGAGGCACATAATAGGTCAGACAGCATCTGTTGACAGAAATGCACAGATCATGTTTTGGGCCAATGCCCTTTCTTTGGACTGGAAGAGTAGAAGGGGAGTTCTCCAGTTTTAAAAAGTGAGGGGGAGTTGTGAACCAAGAGATTGGTGAAGCCAGATGAGTAGAGGTAAGTGGCAGTTACAGGCAGGTAGGAGAGAAAGGTCGGCAACAGTGGCAGAGGCTAGTAAGTGATAGGAGGAGCTAGCAAAGTGTTGCAGATGATGGAATCCAATAGTGCGCAAAAGAAGAAATTGAATTGGAATCAGGTGTATAATCACTGCCTTGTGCCATGGAATTTGTTGTTTTGTGGCAACGGTACATTGCAAGCCATAGAAATCACTATGTAGCAATAAATCAATCAATAGTGCAAAAGAATAGGGAGGTGCTGTTTGTGGGTTCATGGACAATTCAGAAATATGATAGTAGAAAGGAAGAAGTTGTTCCTAACACATTGAGTTTGGGTCTCCAGGCTCCTGTACCTCTTCCTGGTGGTAGTAGATGGTAGAAGATGTTCTGGATGATGAAGATCCTTAATGATGGAAGTTACCTTCTTGAGGCACTGCCTTTTGAAGATGCCTTTGGTGGTGGGTAGAGTTGTACATGTACCTGTGCTGGAGCTGGCTGAGTCTACAGCCCTCTTCCAGCCTTTTCCCAGTCCTAAATATTGGAACAGTTGGAAATGCAGAGAACATGGATTGAAGGTGAGAGGGGTTAGGTTCATGGAGGACATCAGTCTTTTACTCAGCGAGTCATGGATGCCTGGAATGTGCTGCCTGGTACGGTAGTACAGGCAAATACATTAGAGGCCTTTAATAGACCTTTCGATAGACACATGGATGTAAGGAAAATGGAGGGGTATGGCCATGGTATAAATAGAGTGTTTTTGATTTGCCTCTTAACTGTTCGGCACAACATTGTGGGCCGAATGGCCTGTTCTCCTGTGCTATTCTATTCCATGTTCAGTCAAAATGCCGTCCACTGTTCTTCTGTAGAAATGGAGAGCATTGATCAGCGGTGGGCATGAGTTGGGGATGAAAACTTCGAGTATTGTGTTCATTCCTGGTTTCCTCATTATAAGGATGTGGAAGGTTTAGAGAGGGCACAGAGGAGATTTACCAGGGTTCAGCTTGTTTTAGAGAACATTTCTTGTGAGGAAATGTTGAGTGAGCAAGGTATTTTCTCTTTGGAATGATGGAGCTGGAGAGACAATGAGAGAGGTATACAAGATTAGATAGAGTGAAGAGCCAGTATTTTTTACCTAGGACAGCAAATGCCAATACCTGAGGACATCAGTTTTGGGTGAGTGGAGAAAAGTTTAAGGGAGATGTCAGAGGTAGACTTTTTACACAGAGAGTAGGAGGTGCCTGGAGTGGCGGTAAATACTGATACAAAAGGAACATTTGGGAGACTGTTTGATAGGCACATCGATGTAGGAAGAAATGAAGGGTAATGGATTACGTAGGAAGGAAGGGTTAGATTCATCGTAGAATAGGTTTATATAGATTGACACAGCATCATGGGTATGTGATATATGGTTCTATGTTCTACATTAACACCTGAGGAACTGAGTACAAAATAAAAATGTCTTAACATGCTGTAAGTATAAAGGGAGACCACACTTGACGAGTCATAATTTTGAAAGTAAGCAGGATGTGCTTGTCATGAATAGAGTGAAGCAAAGCCTGATGGCAGCTGTTGGTCTGTCATGTAACAAGTCATTGAGCAGGCTAGGCTTCTATTACTTAGAAATTAGAAGAGGTGACCTCACTAATTTGTCCAAATTACTTAAAGCTGCACAGACTGCATCTGAGGTTAGTATTGAACATGGGTCATTGGACCTGTGCCTCTGTGTTTCCCAACACTAGGGGATGAGATCTCAATGTAAGAGAGAGGCCATTTAGGATCAAAACGAGGAGAAGTTTATTTAGTTTGTTTGCAGTGTATCTTTGGAATTCTTCAGACCTGGGCATTGTGAACTCCTTTGATTGTATTTGAAAGAGTAATCTGTAGATTTCTGGATATCAGAGGATTCTAGGGATATAGGGATGGAGCAGCAACATCGTATTCATGTCGGACATGAGCGATGATCTTATTGAATATCAGAGCAGGATCAAGGGTCTAAGTGTGCTATTTTTACCTCTATTTAATATTTTCTTCTGTCATTCCATTTAACCTAAAACAACGTCGGTTCTTTTTTTAAAATGGAAGAATTCCATAAAATGCAAAGCCCAAATTTCAAAAATAGTTATTGGAATGTAAACCAATGGAATCCAAAGATAGAATTATCATTTTGAATATACAATATCAGAGCTATATATTAGTGATGAATATTGAACTAAAATTTTTATCAATCTTAGGTGTTGATAAATAGGGTACAATGAATAAACTTTTCTTCGGATTCCATTTGGGTACAGGTATTGATTATAACCAATGTTTCAATGACAGACTCTGCCAGCTTCATCATGGATGATGCCTGGGAATGTCTAGTCCAGTGGTATTTATACCACAGTCGTCCATTCCTCCTGATTGCTTAGTCCCCATCCAATTAAGTTTCCATTCTCCCACCTTGGTTACAATTGATTTACAGTTCTTACTTAGAATGAGAGCTTTGTCTTTGTTAAACTTATTTTCCTCTAGTTTTATTTCAATCGCTTCCTTTACCAGGAAGTCCCAAAAGCCATTGGTGCGGTACAATAGTTTTCTGCCATCAAAATCAATCCTATGGCCATTACAAATGCAGTGATCTGCTACTGTCAATTTCTCTGGGTAACTCAAATGGATACACCTCCTGTGCTCCTTGATGCGGGTTTCTGCTGGCTCATCTACAAGAGGTGATTGATAAGTTTGTGGCCTAAGGTAGCAGCAGTCAATTTTAGACAACCTGGCATATTTATTTTTCAACATAGGCCCCTCCTACATTTCACAAACAACAGGAATTCTGCAGATGCTGGAAATTCAAGCAACGCACATCAAAGTTGCTGGTGAATGCAGTAGGCCAGGCAGCATCTCTAGGAAGAGGTACAGTCAACGTTTCAGGCCGAGACCCTTCGTCAGGACTAACTGAAGGAAGAGTTAGTAAGAGATTTGAAAGTGGGAGGGGGAGGGGGAGATCCAAAATGATAGGAGAAGACAGGAGGGGGAGGGATGGAGCCAAGAGCTGGACAGGTGATTGGCAAAGGGGATATGAGAGGATCATGGGACAGGAGGCCCAGGGAGAAAGACAAGGGGGGGGGAACCCAGAGGATGGGCAAGGGGTATAGTCAGAGGGACAGAGGAAGAAAAAGGAGAGTGAGAGAAACAATGTGTGTATGAAAATAAATAATGGATGGGGTACGAGGGGGAGGTGGGACATTAGTGGAAGTTAGAGAAGTCAATGTTCATGCCACCAGGTTGGAGGCTACCCAGATGGAATATAAGGTGTTGTTCCTCCAACCTGAGTGTGGCTTCACCTTTACAGTAGAGGAGCCTGTGGATAGACATGTCAGAATGGGAATGGGATGTGGAATTAAAATGTGTGGCCACTGGGAGATCCTGCTTTCTCTGGCGGACAGAGTGTAGGTGTTCAGCAAAGCGGTCTCCCAGTCTGCATCAGGTCTCACCAATATATAGAAGGCCACATCGGGAGCACCGGATGCAGTATATCACCCCGGCCAACTCACAGGTGAAGCGTCACCTCACCTGGAAGGACTGCCTTGGGCCCTGACTGGTGGTAAGGGAGGAAGTGTAAGGGCATGTGTAGCACTTGTTCCGCTTACAAGGATAAGTGCCAGGAGGCAGGTCAGTGGGGAGGGATGGGGGGACAAATGGACAAGGGAGTCGTGTAGGGAGCCATCCCTGCGGAAAGCGGGGGCGGGGGGAGGAAAAGATGTGCTTAGTGGTGGGATCCCGTTGGAGGTGGCGGAAGTTACGGAGAATAACATGTTGGACCCGGAGGCTGGTGGGGTGGTAGGTGAGGACCAGGGGAACCCTATTCCTAGTGGGGTGTCGGGAGGATGGAGTGAGAGAAGATGTACGTGAAATGGGAGAGATGCGTTTGAGAGCAGAGTTGATGGTGGAGGAAGGGAAGCCCCTTTCTTTAAAAAAGGAGGACATCTCCCTCATCCTGGAATGAAAAGCCTCATCCTGAGAGCAGATGCGGCAGAGACGGAGGAATTGCGAGAAGGGGATGGCATTTTTGCAAGAGACAGTGTGAGAAGAGGAATAGTCCAGATAGCTGTGAGAGTCAGTAGGCTTATAGTAGACATCAGTGGATAAGCTGTCTCCAGAGATAGAGACAGAAAGATCTAGAAAGGGGATGGAGGTGTTGGAAATGGACCAGGTAAACTTGAGGGCAAGCTGAAAGTTGGATGCAAAGTTAATAGAGTCAACGAGCTCAGCATGCAGCGCCAATGCAGTCGTCGATGTAGTGAAGGAAAAATGGGGGACAGATACCAGAATAGGCACGGAACATAGATTGTTCCACAAAGCCAACAAAAAGGCAGACACAGCTAGGACCCATACGGGTGCCCATAGCTATACCTTTAGTTTGGAGGAAGTGGGAAGAGCCAAAGGAGAAATTATTAAGAGTAAGGACTAATTCCGCCAGCCAGAGCAGAGTGGTGGTAGAGAGGAACTGATGGGTTATTAACTTCAGACTTTCTGCATAATCACTCAAAGAGTTGAACTGCATGTGCATGTAACAAGAGTTGTATAACTCATCTCCTTCTACCTTAGGCCACAAACTTATCAATCACCCCTGCTGTGGACACTTTCTGGAGGTCCAAGATCTGTATGCTCCATGACCACTGGACTAAGTGTGTAAATGTAGGAGGGGACTATGTTGAAAAATAAATGTGCTACGTTTTCTAAAATTGATTCCTTGAACCTTAGACCACAAACTTATCAACAATCACCCTTTGTAAAATGCTCCACATTCACAGTGAATCCTGTAAACGCCAGCCGAGCTGTGTCCCAGGTCATCTTTGACCCACAAAACCTGTGATTTGATCTTCCTTATGGGTTTGTGAATGGTATTGATCCAGCCATTCTGTAGGAACGTTGTGTGTAATCATCTTCCAAAGTCATCAGAACTATTATATCTCCCTTGTCCGCTAGTAGAATCATGATCTTGGGTTTTACCTTAGTGCCTGCAGAATGGCTACAAAGTGAAGGAAATCAATTGGGCCATTAAAAGCACCAATGGAAAAATCAAGAAACCTAACAACAAAGAGGAACCTGTCGCCACCATCTGTCTTCCCTATATTTCCACGGCTTCTGGAAGGATCGCCAGGATCCTGAAGAAATACCAGATTAATATCATCCATAAACCAGGAAGGAAACTCAAATCACAGTTTATGTAGGACAAAGATGACCTGGGATTCAGGAGGCTGGCATTTACAAGAACTGAAATTCAATTGTAAGCAAGGTGAGAGAGCGCAAACCTAAGTGGATGAGGACTAACCAATCAGGACGATGGACTGCTGTGGTCTGAATACCATCAAACTAGACATGCCCAGGCATCATCTCTGATGAAGATGTCAGAGTCTGTCATCTAAACATTGTTTATAATTGATACCTGTACTTGAATGGAAGCTCGAGAAGAGTTTATTCATCATATGCACCAGAAAGCACTAGATCTTTTTTCAAATAGGATACAGTATGGAAAAAAAATCTGAGATTATCCTCAGAGCAAAAGAAAAGTGAAGGTTAACATACAGGAACAGACCTTTTATCCCATGGTGTCTGTGTGGGCACAATTCCAAAATACACAAATCCCTTCTGTTTGCACAATATTCATATACCTCCATTCCCTTTATATCTGTCTGCGAATCAAAAAACATCTTGTACACCACTATTGTATCTGCTTTCACTATCACTGCAGATGGTGTGTTCTCATCTAACACTCTGCAAATAAAGAAAATTGCATTGCACATTCCTCTTAAGTGTTACCCATCTCCCTTTAAAACAATGCCCTCAAGTATTCGACATTTCTACCCTGGGATGATTCTGGCTTTCTACCCTCTCTGTACCTTTCTGAGGAGCTGAATAATTGCACATACAGTATATTATATGTCAGTTTTTGTCAACTCTTGTCCTTGCATATTCTGAAATTCTTGCTTGTTTTCTGTTGTTAATGAATTGAATAATTTATGCAATTCCATAATAAATTACTAACAAATAATATAGAAGCAAGAGTTGACTACTTGGTCTTGTCTGCCTGATCTTCTACCTTGATTACTTCTTAACTGTTTTCCTCTGTGATTGGTCCCATTCGGTAAGGCATTCCTACATGTCTATAAACATGAGCTGCTGTAAATCTTTGGAAATTTTGTTGGAATGTACTGTTCCATCAATATCACCACTATGCACCAATTTATATTTGTATTAAGTCCTTCAGAGGCTCATGCTTGAATATTTTATCCCTATGTTCACATATGTTCATCCTCCATGATGTCAGCCTCTGTAAGCTACTCTGGTCCAACCCTGCATTATCTGAGCATCTCTCACCGTTTTGCCACTTTCTTTCCCTTCCTCATTGGTACCCATGTCTTTAATTCATCTCCATAATTCCCTCTATAATTATCTTCATTGCTTTATCTCTTGTTTCATTTGCTCCTTAAAGCTTCCTTCTCATTGGACATTTCTTGCATGTGTCACCTACACTCAGTGGCCACTTTATTAGGTATTCCTGTACACCTGCTCATTAATGCAAATATCTAATCAGCCAATATTGAGGCAGCAACTCAATGCATAAAAACATGCAGAAATGGTCAATATGTTCAGTTTTTTTTTCAGATCAAGCATCAGAATGAGGAAGAAATGTAATCTAAGTAACTTTATCTGTGGAATGATTGTTGGTGCCAGATAGGGTTGTTTGCGTATCTTAGAAACTGCTGATCTCCTGGGACTTTCACTCATAACAGTCTTTAGAGTTTACAGAGAATAGTGTGAAAAACACAAAACATCCAGTGAGCAGCAGTTCTGTGGGCGAAAATGCCTTGCTAATGAGCAAGGTCAGAGAAGAATGGCCATTCTGGTTCAAGCAGATAGGAAGGCAACAGTACTTCAAAGAACCATGTCATGTGCAGAAGTGGATATCTTAATGCATGACACGTCGAACCCTGAAGTGGATGAGCTACAACAGCAGAAGGCCACAAACATTCACCCAGTAGCCACTGTATTAGGTACAGGAGGTATCTAATAAAGTAGCTACTAACTATATGTTCAGCACTGAGCTGTGTTCATTCAGGCCTTTATTTCAATGCACACGCAGGGATTTATTCTTTGTCATTAATTCCCCTTGTTAAATAGAAATGTGTTTGAGGTTTCAGATTCTGTCTGGGAGATTGAATGGAGCACTAAGCAGCTTTAGATGAACTTTTGCTTTGACTGAATTGATATAGTGTACAGTGTGAGATGGCATCTTAAAGCACTGGGCTTTAGGGTGTTTTTATATTTTAGCCACTGGCCCGAGACTGGTTGTTGTACAATCTGTTCCAACGCACCACTGCTTCTTTATATTGCTTGGCTCCCAACTGTATTCTTGACAGCCAGCAGCAAGCTCCCTGTACATGAGCGCAGCCCTATTTACATTCAGTTTATTTTAAATGCTTAGCCAGCACAAGTAGGTGTACCTACATACTCACAACATTAAAATCAATCCTCAAGAAGTTTCTAAGTTTGACAAGACATCCAAAGAGCCACTGAATACTATTAACTGTAGCTTTGCTGTTTGCTTGATTCCGTGCAATGTCAAAGCTAAGCTTAGTGGGACAGTCTTCTTCAATTGCCTCATATATCAATCCTCCCTAGAGTATAGGCACATAAGTTTTAGAGTGGAAAAAAAAATCATAATCTACTTCTAATTAACAATTTGCATGTGTAAATATGCAACATAATGCACAAAGTTCAGCATTTCATGCCATCTGTCTGGCTTAACATCCCACAATTTGTTATTACTGAGAACAAGCTAAGAAGGGCAAAAAAATCAACCTAGTTTTCTCCTACCTTGAAATTAAAAATCAAAAGTAGTTTATGGTTCTAAAATTGACATTGTGAATTTAAAAACAGTCTAAACTACCAGATGATTACAGTTCCATAATTCATTAAATGGATCTGGGTGATGCCTGACAAGTCTAGCACTTATTAAAGGAAAAGGCCAGAAGCAAAACATGTTAACCTTGTTTCAGCAGATAACATAGAAATATATAATTATTTCTCTATCCAATTTGAGTGGTTTCAATACCAGTCTGAGTAGTCCATTTGAAAATTCATCTGGCTATTATGTTAAGCAATGCTCTACTGAGATCAATGTCAAAGGAAATTGGCATTTTTTAGTGATTTAGGACTTTTAATGTTGTTTTATGAAAAGTTTCATATAGGTAATGATGATATTATCAAGGATAATCTGAAGTCAATGAGGAAATAGAGAATGATTGCATTTCAAAGTTCAGAATTCTAAATAAATTTATTAGTATACGTCACCATGAGATAGTATTTAATAGCATATTTGAAAATAGAATGACAAGGTTTGAAAATCTCGGTCATGTTGACCAATAAAAATAAATACTGTATCATTTTGCAATAAATATTATATCAAAGTCATATTTGAATAAATATATAAAAATTGCAAATTTCATATAGGAACTAAAGAATATTCAATGCACTGGGATGCATTACATTAAGGGGTTGGAGGAAAAGATTTAATGGTAACTTTCAAAAGGGAATTGGAAAGTACTTAAAGGAACTTTTTTTTGTGTTATGGGAAACGAGTAAGTGAATGGGAATAATTTAATAGATCTCTCAATACATGGGTGCAGGCACAAAGAGAGAATGACCTCTTGAGTACGATAATTATAATATCCAATGAAGATTAGCTCACTTCCTCATAGAAATGAAGGTCAAGGACTATTTAGAATTTAAAGCTTGCTTTACTCTTCAAACTGCTCATCGCTGATGTGGTCGAACTCTTTTACAATATTTCCCTTATTTCTTTGTGTAGCAGAATAATAGCCAAATGGGATTTAAAACAATTGATCCAGCATCAGTTTAATATTGAAAAATGAATCTGTACACCCTCTCTTCCTTTAAAGTGTTTCATAACTTCACCTCAGAGAACATAGATCTTATTTTTCAGTAATGCTCAGATTCCCCATTGAAAGAAATAACCGTCTCCAACATTCAGTTGCGCCCTTGAGACATCAACATTCAACCTCAGGACCATCTCCACGGCCAAGATCCAACAACTCCAGATCCAGAGCATGTCAGCTTTGGACAAGCAGAAGTTACTCCCTTCCTTTCTCAGGAAAATCTGGGTTTCGTAATCTCTGAATGATTCAGAGGTACTCAAAAATATTTTTTAAATTCTGTGTTTTAAAACCAACAGAATAAAATATTAACGATTGAAAAGACTTATAACCCCTCATTAAAGAACACACATATGCACTTGTAGAATAAAATAGAACTAGCACATAATTTCTCATAGCTTTATTCAAGCTAGCGGAGAAGACGACCTTCTAGCGGAGAAGACGACCTTCTACCTGGCTTGGGATCTTTAGCGATGTCCACACTTCCAAAGACTCTTTGAGGATCCAGGATCAAAGAGCAATTTGCTGTTTGGCCAGGGAATACACCAACATGTACATACCATGTGATGCGATTGCATATTCTTGCTCTAAATTCCTTTTAAATTATTTTGAGATGTTCTACATTTTGGCAGCCAGCAACAAGCCCTTGCAATACTCAATCCTGCATGCAAAGTGTCCAATCATTTTTCCAATTAATGGCAAAGTCACATTTACTCTTTTTCTTCAGTTCATATACATTAGCCTCCTACTCAAAGGTGTCAAAAACATTTATCCATATCCTCGTTGGTACAAAGTACTGAGTTAATAGAACCCATTTGTTGTCTATTAAACCTGAATTACATTTACATCTTGGAATATTTGTCACATAAAGGGTCGACGGGTGGATAAGCATTTTGGAGACAGTGACTACAACTTCCTGACCTTTACCATAGCCTTGGACAGCGATAGGAGCAGATGGTATGGGAAATTATTTAATTGAGAGAGGGTGAATTATGATGCTATTACACAGGAACTTGGGAGTGTAAATTAGGAACAGATGTACTCAGGGTAATGCACAATGAAAATTTGGCGGTTGTTTACAGAGCACTTGCATGGGTAGGACAGACTCAAAGCTTGGACATCATTGAAGATGTGTTTTGTTAGACCACACTGGTACGTACTTCACTTCAGACACACAAAACACCCGACTATAGCTTAGTTCACCTTTAACTTTCAATTATTATTTTAACTTGCAAATTCAACTTAGTGAACACTAAAGCACAAATGCTAATGCCAATAAAGTAGATAACACTAATGCAGTAAGTATTAGTCATGAGTCACAAGAGATTCTGCAGATGTTGTAAAACTTAAGCAACACCCATAAAATGCTGGAAGAACACAAGTCGTCAGGCAACAAGACCCTTCATCGGACTGGAAAAGAAGAGGGTACAAACTAGAATAAAAATGTAGGGGGAGAGGGAGGAGCACAGGGTACTGGTGGACCTGGTGGCATTGAGATTCATCGTCACCGAGGAGGACGTTAGAAGGGCCTTCCTGAAGATAAATCCAAGGAAGGTGACGAGTCCAGATGGCGTCCGGGCCTGTGCAAGCGAGCTAGCTGGAGTGTTGGCTGACATCTTGAAATGCTCCTTGCTTCAGTCTAAGATCCCCTTGTGTTTTAAGAAGGCAATGATAATCCCAGTGCTGAAGAAGAGCAAGGTGGCATGCCTGAATGATTATCGACCTGTGGCTCTGACATCAATTGCTACGAAGTGCTTCGAGAGATTGGTTATGGCACACATCAACCACAGCCTACCGGTCAACCTCGACGCTTTGCAATTCGCCTACCGGAGCAACAGGTCAACGGTAGATGCCATCTCTCTGGTCCTACATTCCTCCTTGGAACACCTGGAGAATAAAGACGCATACGTAAGGCTCCTTTTCATTGACTACAGCTCTGCCTTTAATACCATCATTCCAAATAAGCTGATTCCTAAGCTCTGGAACCTGGGCCTTAGCACTCAGATCTGCAGCTGGATCTTCAACTTCCTCACAGACAGGACCCAGGCTGTAAAAATAGGGGACACGCTCTCCTCTACAATCACTCTGAGCACCAGTGCCCCACAAGGCTGTGTACTCAGCCCCCTGCTGTTCTCACCATACACCCATGATTGTGTAGCCAAGTTTCCATCAAAGTCAACAAGTTTGCTGATGACACAACAATTGTAGGCTGTATCTCGGGTAATGATGAGTTTGAGTACAGAGAGGAAATTAAGAACCTGGTGGCATGGTGTGAAGACAATAACCTATCCCTCAACATCAGAAAGATGAAGGAATTGGTTGTTGACTTCAGAAGGAGCAGCGGACCGCACGATCCAATTTACATCGGTGGTGCGCAAGTGGAACAGGTCAAAAGCTTTAAGTTCCTCGGGGTCGATATCACAAATGACCTGACTTAGTCCAACCAAGCAGAGTTCACAGCCAAGAAGGCCCAGCAGCACCTTTACTTCCTGAGAAAACTAAAGAAATTTGGCCTGTCCCCTAAAACCCTCACTAATTTTTATAGATGCACCGTAGAAAGCATTCCTCCAGGGTGTATCACAACCTGGTATGGAAGTTTTCCTCTCCAAGAGCAAAAGGAGCTGCAGAAGATTGTGAACACAGCCCAGCACATCACACAAACCAATCTTCCGTCCGTGGACTCACTTTACGCCGCATACTGTCAGAGCAGTGCTACCAGGATAATGAAGAACACGACCCACCCAGCCAACACACTTTTCGTCCCTCTTCCCTCCAGGAGAAGGCTCAGGAGCTTGAAGACTCGTACGGACAGATTTGGGAACAGCTTCTTTCCAACTGTGATAAGACTGCTGAACGGATCCTGACCCGGATATGGGCCGCACCCTCCAAATATCTGGACCTGCCTCTTGGTTTTTTTGCACTACCTTACTTTCCATTTTTCTATTTTCTATTTATGATTTATAATTTAAATTTTTAATATTTACTAACTTTAACTATTTTTAATGTTTAATATTTGTAATCAAGAGAGTGAGAAGCGCAGAATCAAATATTGTTGTGATGATTGTACGTTCTAGCACCAATTGTTTGGCGACAATGAAGTATAAAGTAAGTAAGTAAGAAATAGATGAATCCATGTGAGGGAAAGGTAGGTGATGAGGGAGTGTGGATCTAAGAATCGAGGAGGGGATGTGCGGAAGAAGAAGGAATCTGATAAGAGAGGGTGGTAGACCACGGAATAAAGGAAGAAAGGTGAGATCTCATGAGGATGAAGGAAGGGGAGCGAATGAGTGAGAGACCACCAGATTGAGGGAGAACAGGGATGGGGTGGTGGTTAAAGGAAAACACTGAGGGGAAAGGTTACCAGATGTTAGTGTGTGAAGCTTAACGTCTACCTATAATCACTCAACATTCAGTGACAGGCAATCACTTGAATTTTTTCCTCCCTTATTCAGGTGTCGCTGTATTACCCAGTAGCTAGCAACAACAGTTCTAACTGCTTCAATTCACTGTCTCAAGCATGTACTAAATAGTGCACATGTTAAAACTAATAAGAAGGGATCCTTCGTCCCGCTGCACTGAATATCCTCTCGTCAAATACTAAATTTCCCAGGTTTTCTTGGACTTACTGTTTGTAGTAGTGCTTTGTGCTGAACCATCTTGGAGTATTATTCTTCTAGCTCAAATGTCTGTCGTGCATTAGCTGCTGAAAAGCTTTTACTCCTACCCTTGACTAGTTAGGAATAAAATAAATTCAAACTGTTGCAATCATTTCCAAATCTATATAGCCTACACTTACATCAATAGGATACCTTAATAAATTCAGCTGATTCATAATTTAAGGAGTGTTAATTGGAAAGCAATGTGAGCAATTAGTTTTCAGACTGCTACTGAATATAACCTTAAAGAATCCTGTTTACTATTCATTTCATGAAGATTTCCAATATTAATTGTTGCTCAATGTGATATCTTTGATTACTTGAATTGCAATAACATCAGAGTTGTGATCAAGGAAACCATAATTAGGGAGCATGAAATTGTTCATTGTTTTCTTCTGTTATTTATTCTTGAAATCCAGATATCTTTGGAAAGGGCAGTCTTTATTGCTTGTCCGTAATTGCCCTTGAACTTAATGGCTGGTTTGGCTATCTTACAGGGCAGTCAAAAGACAATCACATAGCTCTGGGGTTGCAGCCACTTGTAGGAGGTAATTGCACTTTGAGAATAACGTTAATCCATGCATTTAAAAATATCGGCTGTGACAGAGAATCAGATGACAACACTTGAAATTGCATGCAACAATCTGTAAAATATTTACTGGCTGTTTAGATGTTAAAGGGAAATTGAGGTCGTCAAATAAAACAAAAATTAAAAGGAAGATACCTGAACAATAATACAGCACACATCTAAAAAGCTGGGGGAAATTAGCAAATCAGGTAGCATCTATGGAAAAGAATAAGCAGCCAACGTTTCCGGCTGAGACCATTCCTCAGGACTGAAAAGGGGGAGACACCAGAACAAAAAAAAAGTGGGGGGAGGGGAAGGAGACATTAATGAAAATTATGTTATAGAAAAGTAACTTCTAATAACTTATAAAGAGCAGAACAGAAGGAGGAAATGCCTGAGAAAAAGAATTAAATTGATTTGGATCTGTGGATCTGAAGAATTTTTTGTCTTCACTTTCTCCATTCTTAGATTCTTCTATTTTGGGTAGATTTTTAAAATACTTAATTGATCCTTGTTGCCAACTGTTTGAAATGTTGTACATCAGGTGGAACTTGAGAGCCAATATTTTATCCAATCAGATAAAATACATATTGAAATCAATACATGATACCTGAAATGCAAGCCAAAATGTGTCACAGACAGCAGGATGTTGTGACCAAAATGTGATGGAAAGGAAATGCTTTTTGCAGGGTTTAGGTCAAAGAAGCAAACATTACGTTGAAGTACCTTGACACACGGACTAAATACAAGGCTCAAAATAACCTTTCTTCTGTCACTTATTGTATCTGATGCACCATCAATAACTCCAAAAGACTGGAAGTAGAGTAAATACGGCAAGGCTTTTATTAGCAGTAAAATGTGACCTCCACCATGCTGAGTATCTGCCCCTGGAGTGAGGAGGAGCAACGGCACAATCGCCTTTATTCAGGGGTCTGTGGGAGGAGCCACAGGAGCAGTCAGCAGAGGGGCATGTCCAGACAGGTAATCCAGTTACAGCATATATATATATATATATATATATATATATATATGGTTTACCACAGTATCACAAGTCTCAAATTCAGAAAACACTTCAGAAAGGATTACTTTAAAGAATGGTAGGGACTGTAAATATGTAGCCAAATATGGTTACTTTACACAAAGCAGGGCTTGCGGCACAAACAATATGCCCAGTCTTTGACAGATAGCACCAAAATAAAATCTGTTCCTCAATTCAGAATTCAGAATCAGGTTTAATATCACCCGCATATGTCATGAAATTTGTTGTTAAGTGACAGCAGTACGTTGCAATACATATCAATAAAAACTGAGAATGACAGCAAGAAGTATATATTAAAAGGTTAAATTAAATAAGGAGTGCAACATAGTAATGAGGCAGTGTTCATAGGATCAATGTCCATTCAGAAATCTGATGGAAGAGGGGAAGAAGCTGTTCCTGAATCATTGAGTGTGTGCCTTCAATCTCCTGTACCTCCTCCCTGATGGTAGCAATGAGAAGAGGACATGTCCTGGGTGATGGGGGTCCTTAAAGATGGATACCACCTTTTTGAGGCATTGCTCCTTGAAGATGTCTTGCATACTAAGGAGTCTAGTGCCTAGCATGGAGCTGACTAAGTTTACAATTTTCTGCAGCTTATTCCAAATTACTTTAAATTACATTTAATTCTTGCCCTTCATTTGAATAGGAAAACAGGGGAACCTGATACAATGTCTCAAGTGAAGGGTAGTATCAATTATCATTCTGTACCTCATCATTATTACTATCAACTCAGGTAGGCTGATAAATAGAATGACTAACTGCATTGTATAAATGCAAAGAGACATTTGAATGTTGAATAATCAAAAGTACATCAGTTACCAAAAGGTGGTCACATAGGGCACTTAGATAAATTAAACAGCTTTCATTAGACAAGATCATTTAGCTTTTACATATAAATGCACTGAAAAGCAAAAACAAGGAAACTACAAAGAATCTTTACAAAACAAGTTTGGCTTCATTATGTTCACTCCCAGATGGTCACACTTTATCAAATATGGGAGATCTTTGGAGATGATGTGCAAAAGTGTTTTATCAAACATTATTCCAGATATAAGATTTCAGTACATCATATCATTAGTCATTTTCATGGACAGAAGGTGTCCGGGAATCTGTGGTTATTCCCACTGGAACAGAAGTGGTTGAAATGAAACCTGGTAGAATCTCAGACATTTTGGGCATAAAGCATTACGAAAATCTGTTCCCATTGGTAGAGTTGACAAAGGCTAAAGGGCATAGATTGGTAATTAACAAAGTAACAAAATGTAACCTTAGAATAGAACCTATAGTGAGTGGTCCTTGCCTGGAACACACTGCCTCAGGTGGTGGTGTAGCAATGTACAGTTGACGCACTCATCAGGGAACTGGATAAGTATTTGTAGAAAAGAAAGATTATTGGGCTTTTATACAAGGATGAGAATATGAATGAGTCCAAATTGTTCTAATATACAACTGTTACTGATACTATATAATAGTCAGAATAGCCTTCTTTTGTGCTGTAAACATTCTGATTCTATTATTAGGGACCCAAAAGTAGCTTATGAGCTTGAGGCCTTCCTCTGGTCACGGACAACCTGTGCATCCCAGCCGTTATGTGATATGCAAGCCAGTATGCAGTGCAATATGGAGAGCAAGTTGTTGCCCCTTGCAGCAGGTTCCCCCTCTCCAAGCAGCTTATGAATCCAAAACAGCAGCAGAGACAGACACAGTCAAGCACCAGCAGTGTCGCAGGAGTTGCCTGTCAGCATTGAGCTAAATATTAGACTGACTTAGGGACTTCAGCTACAGACTTTTCCTCAGGGTTTACTCTCGAAGCCTTCCCCATGAGTGGGTATAGACACAAGGCAGCGGAAGTTTGAGATCAGAGTTTTCCTTCTCCTAGACGAACTACCAAACATGACTGACAAGTACCATCTGACTGAAGTGACTTGTACCCCCTTCTCCTGTTAGTAGAACCAGTTCCACTAGGCTTAAAAGTTTAGCCATATGTGAAGGCTCTTTTTGGCAAGAGTTATTCTTGATGCAGGTTGCTACTCTGCCAACAAAGACTCAATAAGGTTGATCCTTTGTCAAACTGCCAAACGATGCCGACTCCTCTTGATCCCTCGACCCTGCACTTCAATAAATTCTTCACTATCCCTTCTACTGTTGGAATTGAGTAAATCAGCACATCTAGCAAAAAATTTCCAGTCCAATAATATGGTATATTGCAATAGAATTCTAAACCGTTTTAAAAATTAAACTGCGTCACAAAAACAAACACGCAACAGAAACGGAGATACAGCACGTTCTACCTGGAAATCTACAAACTAAAAACCTACTGTGTCATCTGGGTTGATCCTTATATAGTCGTGGTGCACATGTCATCATGTGACCTCACATTGGTGGGAAAATCACATCAGGTGACCTCCAAAAGTCAATTACATCATTCTCCCAAAAAAAAAACAGATCTCCTTGAGCATGTAACACCATCCATAGATGCAACCTGACCTGCTGAGTTCCTCCAGCATTGTCTGTGTATTGTTCTTGCAGAAGATGGACATATTTCATAATTATTCTGAATGAAATTATTGGGTTCTGAATTTTTTTTGTGAAACACATGAAAAGACGGCTGCTGTGCGTTATCTTATTAAGTTTTTCTTTGACATTCCATTTGTAAAGAGATATACATCAAGCATTGCAACCATGAGAATAGTGTGTTAGCAGTTATCTTAATAGAAAAATAATTCGGAACTTCATAAATATAGGATTACGGAAAATAAATTGGAATATTTGTCATAGAGCAACAAGCTGAGGTCAGAGATTAGGGTGAAAGGAACTACAGAACATGATCAACAGCAAAGAGCAGAATAATATTGATCACTTAAGTGAAATTTAAAGCTGATACACACGTGGTGATACATTTAATTAGGGCAGGGTAGAGTGATAAGGCCCAGGGTGTACTAAAAAATGGAGGGACCTTGGTGGACAATAATCCTTGAGCCAGAAAAAAAAAACTGCTTGAGGAAGTCTGGGACAAGCGGCATCTTTAAAAGCAAGGAGACAGGGTTCAGCTGCAGGGTTTCAACCCAAAAAATCATCCACTCTTTTCCCTCCACATTTGCTGCTGCTTTTCCCACTGATTCTTCCACCAGTTTGTTTTTTTGCACCAGGTTCCACCCTCTATAGTGTCTTGGCTTTCCAAGAATACTTGAATGTGTAACTCAAGTGAACAACATGGTGAAAAGAGCATATGGGATACTTGTCTCATTAGCCAAGACATAGTGTATGGGAGCAGGGAGGTAGAATATTGGTTAAGCGGGAGTATCATGTACAATTCTGGTTTCCACACTGATATGATTGCAGTGGAGATCCACAGAATTTTAGTTATGGAAACGGAATGAATTGTTTGGATCTGCTTTCTGTAGAGTGCAAAAGACTGGGAAGGATCAGAAGTAGAACTCCATCAGGATAAACAATATTATTGATAGGATTGAAAGCTAGAAGCAAGAGGGCATGCATAATGGGAAGGGGGTAAAAAGTTTACAGGAGATCTGAAGAGGGTGGTCGTAATCTCAAGTGCACTGAGTAAGTGGGTGGTAAAGGCAGGAACTTGCAGAGCATTTTGGGAAAATCTAGTCAAACACTTAACTCACCCAGCCACAGAACTGCCACGAAACAAGTACTGATAAACTGGATTAGTATCAAAAAGTACAGAATGGCTGTTGACAGGGGTTGGCATGTCGAAGGCCTGTTTCTATGCTGAAACTCCATGAACTTATGAAAAATAACAGGCTGTCACAACTCAGAAGTTTTGTGATGGAGATGAGAAAACATATTCAATGAAAGATGACTGTGTAAGGAGGTCAGAGGGAGATAAAATGTGAACTTCATGTTGATGATTCACTATTGGATGAGTATGATTATGAGTCCAGCAAAGAGAACAATACATAACCAAAGGATCTCCTGAAATATATGGTATGATTCATACCACTATGAGACACATAATATCACCTTCAATGGTAACAACCCCTGCACCTTAGATTCTGAAAAAAACTACAGTGACAATTTAACAGGGCATCACAGAGAGATAAACTTATCCAGCTTTGTATCCAGCTTTAAGCAGAAAAAAAAAACTCAATGCAGTGACTAGTTTTACAGATGATGATCAGTAAACAGTGCATTAAGTACCACAGGAAACCACTTGTTTCTACTATCATATAATTTGGCCTTCAATATTGTTGATTTGAATTACATGGGATATCAATCAGATCCACATTCATGTGCAAACATACTATTTGTGGAATCATTGCCACTGAGACATTATTTCAATTTCTGTTCCATGGGTGTGAAGGCACTGAAATACCAGTTCTTATATTGAGAGATGCAGCATACTCTACATAGTGAATGGTTTCAAAACTGTTCACCAACAAAAACTATCTTGGATGGAGCAGCAACAATAGAGTGTCAGATCTCTGAGCACATAAATGTTCAATGAACTGGCTCACAGGTGGCTGAAAGCATTCTATAAATGTCTTTTGTAGCGTATTGCTATCAATTATGTCTACAGTGATTACAGTGTGTTGCATTCTGGGTGTTATGTGTTTCCGCATGATTGATTCAAACAACTGACAAAAATAAAACTGGTACTGACTGCAAATACACACAATTTTGAAGCATTGTGTTCACTCTAGGATATATGTAATATAATGATTAGCTTTCTGAACACCTTTAAAATGCACTTAATAATTTCAAACTCCAAGTATTACAATAAATGAACATTTTATAAACTACTTAGGATAAGAAACAATTAAATGTGACTTTCTAGTCTGGGTCAAGCCAATTCCACATTTATGAAACCTTCAATTTGTTTGCAGTAGCACATTCATCTTTAACTTGGAGAACACACTAATAAAAGGATTTCTTGATGTGTTTTTATCCTTCAGGTCTTTTTTTGTTAATGTTCTTAAAGTTTAAGGACGTTAGCAAAAATTCATGTGTTGCCATTTGTATCTTTTATCATAATTTATCATTATTCGATTTAATGTTTGTGTTTTTTTCATTTGCTGGTTGTTGTATCCTCAAATTCAGCCTAAGACCTATTTTATATTTCAAAATATTCTGTATATAATTACTATTTGAATTTCATGTTAAATTCAAGCAGCTTAGTTTTTAAAATATGAGTTTATGATGCATTCAATTGTTAGGATTAGCCACACATATGGCACTGTATTACTAACCATTGATGCTGCCTCAACTATGCCTGGATAGTAGTTATAAACTGATAATTGTATGCCATAGATGCTGCCTGACCCGCTGAGTTCCTCCAGTATTTTGTGTGTGTTGATTTGGACTCCCAGTATCTGCAGAATCTCCTGTGTTTATAATCTTGTGCCATTGCATAGTTTTGGTGGATCCAAATTCCTGAGTAGCATGATTGGAATCACTTTCAGTTCAGGACTTTGTGGAATCATTTCTGATGGCCACAGTCAGTGAAAAAAAATCAGCAGTCTCATGCCTTTCTGTAACATTGTCAATAGATTTACATTGTAAAGGATGTCCATGAAGATTTGAAAGAAGATCTTTATTCATGGCCTGCACTGAGTCATTTTTGATGCTAAAATTTCCCTTTTATGCAACCATTAGTAATCAAGTAGTACTGAGTGACATTTAGAAAAATATCTCACATCAGATCATGAAGTAATTTAACAATCCAGCTGACGTTTCTTTCATCAATGCTGAGTCATCATGTTTCACTTCCCATTTTCCTAATTTGAGTAAATTCAAATCAAGCTACCTCACAGGTGGATTGCCTGTCAAACTCAAATTGGTTTTCGTGTGTAATCATTCAGGATATTCCCAAATATGTTATGCTTTACTACAGGCTTTTGATTCATCTGCTTTAATAGCTTATGGAATTGTCTGAGGGAATACCAAGAGCTAAAATAAAATTTGACTGGCAGATGTCCAAGAGCAGACTGGAGCTCTTCTAATGAGGTAATACAGCATCTAGATAACTGAGGTGAAATAGAATTTGAAGCAGAATATTTGACAAAAATCTCCGGCTGGCACTAAATTACCCTCACATATTATTTTATTATTAACTAAGTCTTTGCAATGTTCGATCAAATGCTCCAAAGGTTGCTTTGTGCACCATTGTACATTCATCCCTGATAACATGCTGACAGTCTTCTGGAATTCTTTCCTCTGCAGTTCACTGACCTCTGTTATGTCTTCCAGTCTCCATATTGTTCAATTTAAAAGGACTGTGCAAATTTTCAGATGTCTAAGTTGTTTTGTTGCTGAGTTTTGCACAAGAGTTAGATGTACTATAATGATACTAGCATGGATAGAAGACTGGCTGACTGGATGGAGGCAAAGAGTGGGATTAAAGGGGGTCTTTTCCAGTTGTCTGCCTGTGACTAATGGTGTTCTGTAGGTGTCAGTATTGGGACCATTTCTTTTCTTATTGTTTGTCAATGATTTGGATGAAAGAATTGATGGCTTTGTGGCCAAGTTTGTGGATGATACGAAGATAGGTGGAGGGACAGGTAGTTTTGAGGAAGCAGGGTGTCTGTAGAAGGCCTTGGACAGATTGGGAGAATTTGAATTGAATTGAATTGAATGATCTTTATTGTTATTATGCACAGGTACAATGAAACTCTATTTGGCTTCCTCTCAGGCAATTAAATAAAGCAATAGATAAAAGCAAGACAGTAATAGAAAAACAGTATTAAATACATTTGCAGATAAGTAGCAGAAAATAAGTTGCAGCAGCCCCAGAATATCACAGTAATGTACAAAGTGCCGTTAGTGCAAGTATTTGAGACCATGTGTGCATTTGTGTGCTCACAATTTCAGTCATTGTTCTGTGGGAGTGGCGTGATGGAGGCCACAGCTCTGGGATAGAAGCTGTTCCTCAGTCTATTTGTTCTGGCTTTTAGTGTCCTGAACCTTTTGCTGGACGGCAGCGGGTCAAAAAGGGAGTGGCAGCGTTGTGTGGTGTTTCTGGTTATGCTGATTGCTTTCCTCCTGAGTCTGCAGGAATAGTTGGTGTCCAGTCCTGGGAGCTCTATCCTGACAATTCGCTGGGCCGCCTTCACCACGCGATGCAAGTCTTGTCTTGAATGAGCAAAGAAGAGGCAGCTGGAATATTGTAACAGGAAATGTATGGTCATGCATGTTAGTAGAAAGAGTAAAGATGTAAACTATTTTCAAATTGGGAAGAAAATTCAAATATCAGAGGTGCAAAGGGCCTTGAGAGTCCTTGTGCAGGATTCCCTAAAGGTTAACTGGCAGGTTGATTCAGTGGTAAGGAAGGCAAATGCAATGTTAGCATTTATTTCAAGAGGACTGGAATATACAAGCAAGGATATGATACTGAAGCTTTATTAAACATTGGTCAGACTGCACTTGGAGTATTGTGAGCAGCTTTGGACCCCTTATTTAAAAAAGGATGTGCTGACATTGGAGAGAGTCAAGAGGAGGTTCGTGAGATTGGTTCTAGGAAGGAAAGAGTTAGAGTATGAGAAGCATTTCATGGCTCTGGGCCTGTAAACACTAGAGTTTAGAAGGATGACAGGATATCTCATTGAAATCTATTGAATATTGTATAGCCTATATAGAGTGGATGTGGAAAGGACGTTTTCTATGGTGGAAAAGTCTGGGACCAGAGGGCATAGCCTCAGAATGGAGTGATGTCCATGTAGAACAGAAATGAGAAGGAACTTCTTCAGCCAGAAGGTGGTGAAGCTGTGAAATTCATTGCCATGGATGGCTGTGGATGCCAAATCACTGAGCATATTTTTAAAAGTTCTTTATTAGTCAAGGTGTCAAAGCGCACAGAGTGAAGGCAGAAAGGTGAATAGAGTTGAAAGGAAGAATAAATCAGCCATGTTGGAATGGTGGAGCAGACTTGTTGGGCTGAATGGCCTAATTCTATTCCTTTGGCTTTATTGTCTTATATTCTATTTTGTTTTCTATGCATATTTAGTTGTAGTTTCAAAGATAAAGGATAAAAAAATTAAAGAAATGTTCCATTAACAGTTTTAATATGTTTCAGGGCATGTTGACGATGTTAATGAGTTAAATCTGGTCCTGGTTGCTAATATTGAATAATTCCCCAATCCACGTAACTATCTTGTCTTAGTTTCAAAATTGCTTTTCAGTGTTAAATGCTGCATTGCTTTTTAATTCAATATGATTCATTCCTTTGATATAATAGCAACGTTATTTTTGGAAATGAATAGATGGTCGATGTTTCAGGCCATGACCCTGATTATTAATTTCCATAGATGCTGGCTGACCAGCTGCGCTCCTCCAGCATTTTGTGTGTGTGTTGTTCAGGATTTCCAGCATCTGCAGGACCTCTTGTGTTACTGAGTATCATTGCTCTCTTTGAGTATTGTGAATTCCAATTATTTTGATTAATACTTTTTGATAGGAAATCTCTTCAATATCCTTCATCATTATTATATCTGTCCCTTTCAAAGTTGCTGCCCTGGTGCATCTTCTGTTATTCACTAGAAAAACTTTTCTTCTCCTCACTTGATTATTCATTCTATAAATTTGACAACTCTACCTCCTTCCCATTTCTTTTCTGCAATTCTGATTGCTGAGTGCAAGTTTGAAAGCTTAATTGCCTCAAAGGAAAGGAAGAAGAAATTTAACTCGGATAAGTGTGATATAGTTTGGGACTTTAAACCTGAACAGGGTTTAGTAAATGGTGGGGCTCTGGGGAGTATTATGGAACAGAAAGTGGCAACACAGATAGACAAAGTGTTGAAGAAGGTACTGTATATAACCTACTTCCCTTCATCAGATGAAGAATAGGGAACAAGAGTTGGGATATCATGTACTCACAAGAGATTCAGCAAATGCTGGAAATCGACAGCAACACACAGTGATGGAGATACTCAGCAGGTCAAGCAACGTCTCTGGAAGTGAATGAGCATTTGACATTTCAGGCTGAGGGCCTTCTTTGGGACTGGAAATGAAGGGGTGTGAAGCCAGAATAAAAGGTAGGGGGAGAGGAAGGAGTACAAGCTAGAAGGTGATAGGTGAAGCCAGGTGTGTTTGTGAGTGGCTGAAGTAAGAATGTGGGAGGTGATGGCTGAGAAAGGTAAAGGGCTGGAGAAGAAGGAATCTGATAGGAGAGGACAGTGGACCATGGGAAAAAGGGAAGAAGGAAGGACACAAATGGAGAGGTGATAGGCAGGTGAGGAGAAAAGGTAAGAGGCCGAAGTGGGGAATAGAAGAAGAAGGATTTGTTTTTTTTTACCAGAAAGAGAAATTGATGTTTGTACCATGAGGTTAGAGGCTAGCCAGTTTGAATATGAGGTATTGCTCCTTCACCCAGAGATTGGCCTCATCGTGGCAAAAGAAAGAGCCATGGACCAACATGTTTGTCTGTTTGTTTGTTTTTGTATGTGCCTGCATGCGTGCCTGTGCGTGTGCGTCTGCGTGTCCGTGTGTGCGTCCATGATGATATCTCTTTCATGGCTTTTACAAGGTGCTGAGCCAGAGAGAGACTGTGTGGCGTGCCACTCCTCACCTAGACATTTTCACGGCACTTTTTCCTTTTATTTTACGAAGTCGAGTTGCGATCTCGACACTCAACCCAGCACAGATGGAAAGCATACTCAGGAGTGGGCCCGACTAGTTTCGAACCCAGGAACCTCTGCTCCCGGAGCTTGCACCGATGTCGTTGCGCCACCAGCCGGCCCGGACCAACATGTTTAAATGGAAGTATGGCTAGGGATTAAAATGATTGGCCACCAGGGAATTCTGCACTTGGTGGATGGAGCAGAGGAAATTCACAAAGTGGTCCCCAATTAATGTTGGTTTCATCAATGTAGAGGACACTTCAGGAGTATTGGATACAGTCGGCAACCCCAATAGATTTGCAAGTGAATTGTTGCCTCATCTGGAAGGACTATTTTCCGCCCTGAAAGAGATAAAGGAGGAGGTAAATGGGCAGGTGTAGTGGCAAAATTCTCCTTCCCTCATCTTCTATTCCCTACTCTGTGCTCCTACCTCTTCTCCTCCTCACCTACCTATCACTTCCCCTGGTCCTCTCCTTCTTCCCATTCTCCTATGGTCTACTTGCCTCCCCTATCAGATTCCTTGCTCTCCAACCCCTTACCTGGCCCACACACCTGGCTTCACCTATCATCTACTAGCTAGTCCTCCTTCCCCTTCCCCACCTTTTTATTCCAACGACTTCCCCCTTCCATTCCAGACTTGAAGAAGGATCATGGCCTGAAACAACAAATGTTGATTCATTTCCATAGATACTGTCTGATCTGCTGAGTTCCTCCAGCATTTTGTGTGTGTTGATGTCATGTTACAGTTATAATATTCTATGCGGTTTGGGATGAATAGAAGGATATAATTAAGCTAGACAGAGTGCAGAAATAATTGACAAGACTGTTGCCAGGGCTGACGGGTTTGAGGATAAGGAGAGACTGAATAAGCTGGGACTGTTGCCAGGGTGTGAAGAAGACTTATGGAGGTTTATAAAAATCACCAGCAGTTATAGACAAGGTAGGTGATCTCAGTCCAGGGGAAGGAAATCTAAAACTGGATGACATAGGACAAGAGAGGATAAGTTAAAGGGAAACTGAGAGGCAAACTTTTCCCATGCTGTAGGTGATAGTCATGTGGAATGAGCTGTTATAGTGTTGAGTACAATTACAATGTTTCAAAAGCCATTTAGGCAGGTGCATGGATTGGAAAGCTTAAAGTGAATGGAGATAGTGACATTAGTTAATCATAGATCCATATGACTTTAGAGCAGTACCTTGGCACCATCTGCTCCCTCTTTCTCTACTCCTCAAATGGAACTAGCTCAGTAAAACATTTTGTTTAGCATGGACAAGCTGGGCTGAAGGGCGGTTTCAGTGAAGACAGTAAGTTCTCACCTGCCTTCTGATGAATTGCATGAGATGCCCAGGCCTCGTCCTTTTCATCCGGGGGTTGGAGAGAAGGTTTGTGGGTGGGAGAAAGGAGGGTTACTCCCCTTATTTCACTGAATAAAACCCTCAAAATGCAGGTGCTAAAGAAACTATTCATTTATTTTATTCATTTTTGATGCCTATCTACTATTAGAAACTCACTCTGAAGTAAATCCATTTCCGCTGAGTCCCCGGAGCATATGGGTCATGGACAGTGGGCAGCTATGCCTGCATTTTTATCCACTTGTAGTCTGCACTGCACAGTGGAGCAGACTATTATTTACAATCCTGGCCTCTGGGGTCCAAAGACTATCATTAAATATATCATTTATCATTTCACCAATTCCTCTGATCTGCATTTTTGCCTTTTATATTCCGCATGGTCACCAGTTTATACATTGGGTTCTGCTGAATTTCCAATTACGTTACTCCCTCCATAATTATACCAAATTAATTTTTTTTACTCCCAACAACGGTACTGTCTCTTCCTGGGTTTCACCCACTTCACGGAGCCTTCTGACCATTTGAAGTCAATAGCTCTTCACATTATCCCGTCATCATTCCAAAATCCCTCATCACAATCAATGAATTCTGTGGTGACAGAATCTTTACAACACTATCTCCAAGAAGTTTGACTTAGTAATTTACAAGAAAGACAACCAGAATTTAACTGTCAAGTAGCTTTATTCAATTTGTATTGTATCTTCTACAAATATCAATAATCTCAAAACTATACAAAACTTGAACTATTACACTATCAAGTCAATTCACCTTTTCTACTTGCAATGTTGTGAATAATAGTTCTTCAGTTCATCTGGATCACATATATTTTCTTGATTTCAAGAGCCTCATTTGATTCCTTATCTAATGTAACAGCATTATTATTACTATTTACTGCTCTTTATCCCCATTCTTCACTTGGAACCGACGTGCGACCAATCACATGAATAGTTTATGACTGGCCCCCAGACTGTGCTGTGCTTAATGAGTAGCCATTGTAGTATGCACTAAGTGGCTACTTTATTAAGTATGCCTGTGCACCTGTTCGTTGAAGTCAATATCTAATCAGCCAATCATGTGGCAGCAACTCAATGCATAAAAGTATGCAGTCATGGTCAAGTGGTTCAGTTGTCATTCAGACCAAACAACATAATGAGGAAGAAATTTGATCTAAATGACTTTGACCGTGGAATAATTGTTGGTGCCAGATGGGGTAATTTGAGTATCTCAGAAACTACTGATTTCTGAGCTCTAGAGTTCGCATAGAATGGTGTGAGGAACAGGAGAAAAAATCCAGTGAGCAGCAGTTCTGTGTGCAAAACTGCTTTATTAATGAGAGAGATCAGATTAGAATGGCCAGACTGGTTCAAGCTGACAGCAAGGCGGCAATAAGTCCAATAACCATGTGTTACAACAGTGATGCGCAGAAAAGCATATCTGAGTGCAAAACACTTCGAATCGTGAAATGGCTGAACTAGAGCAGCAGAAGACCACACCGAGTTCGACTGCTGCACCTAATAAACTGTCCACTGTGTGTAGCTCTTCATTGTTATTAATCAATCATCTGTTTCCTTGCAAATTATAAATTGTGCTTCAATTGTGACAAAGAAGAAAAAAATATATTTTATCCTTGTTTGCTGGAGGTCAGCACAACAAAGTTCATCTAATCCCTGATGGTACAGGATGAAAATTGACTACGATTATATTGTCCTTCAGTCACACAATGGTGAATCGAGATCCAATATGTACTGTTGTGACAAAATGGCCACCATAGCATTTTCTGATCGGATTAACGTTTTTTGGAAGTTTCCATCATACTTTGTGTTTCCATTGACAATTTTTAAATTATATTTGTTGCTGCTGTAATAATTTCTCTTTTGGTTTGGCAGCATTGATTTTGATATCATTCTTCCTTCAATGTAGGGATATGTTTTAGTTACAATTTTTAATCTGTCGGTTAAATATCTTGGGGAACATAGCTCAAACTCAAGGTCATAAATCCTACTGCTACAATACAATATCTGAAAAATTTTACAATACTAAAGTATAAGAGCTACAATGACTCTGCACATAGACAAAATAATTCTATTCTTCAGTTGTTTCCCTTTGGACTTCCCCATTTCTACCCAAGAACCCTAGCGCAAGCTTCTTGATCTTAGAATATTCTCAGTAGTTTATTATTGATACACAATCATTTGTTTCCCTGTGTGTTCAGTGTTGTTGAAGCATCTCGTATAAGGGCTACTAGACACTCAGCTGCAAGTATTTAGCTGAGTTTCAGACCACTGTTGCCAGCAGTGGGAAAACCAAGAGTTGCATGCCTCTGGAAATTGGGAGACAGAGTGAAACTTGGCTAGGTGTAGAATGAAAAGGTCATTTCGACGTCTGCCATTGCCCTTAATGTCACCAGTCGACGTCACAGTGACGCCACCAGCATCCCCACCACCCACACCATTGGGATATGAGTCTGTGGGCTTGTCTCTCCCTGTGATTAGTTGATACTGCATCTTATCATGCCCATTTATTTTCAAAGCAGGACAATGTGTCAGGAAAGAGATCCAATACGTCTGGTTCTTATTTTGTTTCATAGTTGGGGCATTGGCAGTGTGTGCATGCTGTGAAATGTTGGAATGAGGTGTCAGTAGTGTTACATGTGTAAGAATGCGGCAGAGCATATGAATATCTGGAATAGGTCCTGGTTGACAGTATTTTTAGTACATGAGTGTGGTAAAGTGAAAGCTTTATGACAACAGTGTGTAATTGATATGATGGGGTATTTGAGGATGGAGATAGTGACATTAGTTAATCATAGGTCCATATGACTTTAGAGCAGTACCTTGGCACCATCTGCTCCCTCTTTCTCTATTCCTCAAGGCTGTATCTTAGTGGCCTGACTCTAGAACATCCAGGCAATCATTAATGAAAGGTGAGGATGGAGTTGGGGAGAGGGTGTAGTATTGAGAAGGGTGACTTATAATTTATGAAAAAGCTAAGCTGTCAAGGATTTTCACCATTTTAAAATATCCTATATTTATGACTGAATTGGCCATTAAAAGTATTATACAAAGGTCAAATATAAAAATTGCATTGAAGTATCAAAACACAAAAATAATTAAAACATTACAATATGATAAACAATTTATTTCACAATGCTTGAAAGAATGGTGGAGGATGAGACTCTCACATTTAAAAAGTATCTTGAAGAGCACTTGAATGACCAAGGCTGATAAATGGGATTGGTAGAGATTGATGTATGATAAGTGACATGGGCAAGATGGTTAAGGGCTAACTTCTGTGCTGTCTGACATTGTGAGTTCCCATTTGCCTTCTCACCTACAGATTTATTAGAATTCAATTCCATAGCAAGAGTGATGCCATGTGTGTTCCAATAGTGGAGCTTAATGACAGGTGTGGCACCATCTGTCACTCTGCCAGTCTTACTCATGTGCATTTGGCAAAACTGTGAGACCAGCTGAAGTTCCAAAACCTCAGTTGCTGAATCCAAGCTGCAGGATTTGTCCTGATCACTCTCCTGAGCAAAAGTCTAACTAATTGGCCAAAGTGGATTCTTCTACTGGTTGATAATAGTTGAAAATGATATATATTATTCAGGATAAGTAAGATCTTAACTCATAATCATAGATTTCAGCAGCATAATAAAGGGAAGAAAAGGGTGCTAAATTGGCAAAATCAGAAAGCCTTATGCATTGTGCATTGCAGCCAATAAAGTGAATTTTGAAAATGAGTGAAATGCCAATATAATATTGTATGGTTTCACCATTGATGCTGGGCAAATATCTGGTTTAAAAGTCCAATCAGAAGGTACTCATGGTACAGATCTAGCCCTTTTGAAAGAGGAATCAGTAACTCATTCAGGTCTTGGTGAGGTGAAAACAGATATAGAAAGATATTTTCATATCTTCAATGTAGTTGAACAACATATGCTCAATTCTGGATAATTAGTTCATTAAATAATTTTGGAAAAAAATAAAGTGGTTCTTATTCATAAATTTGTGGAGGAGAGATGTTCTTCTAGTTGTTTGGTTCAATTGCAGGATCAAGAAACACCAGTACTTGAATTATAATGTTATAAAGTAGGTGATGCTGGTTATGTAGAAATGAAAACATTAAACCAGAAAGTGGAAAATAGAGCTGAAATATGGAGCAATAGATTATGATTCTATTGTTTTTCTTCTTAGAGATACCAAACAGGTTATTCAAATGTCAGCATAGGTTAGACAAAAAATGAATAATATTTGAATAACCAGATTGAATTTAATGACATAACAAAGGTCAAGTCAAGCAAAGAATATGCTTCGGCACATTGGCTGGAATCTCGTTTATAACCTCATCCAGAACTGTGTGGGTGCAGGCAGCAAGTTTGGACAAAAGGCTAGATCCTACTTAATAATTAAATGTTGTTGAGACAAGTTTATGCATTTTATTCCACATTCTGCAGTCCCTTGCATCTCTAAATAAAACACTCTTTACATTTTTGCATTTTGTATTCTGGGCTGATGAGTCTGTTGAGAAACGAAAAACCAATAATCGATGTCCTTAGGTGTAATCAATGAGATTTAAAGACTGAACAGCAGGCAGATGGGACTATGAAGAAAGAGAATGTTTATTAGTGGATGCAATGGGCTGAGCTGGATATCAATGAAATACAATGAAAATAAAGATAGGATTAAAAGTAGGAGAAAAAGAAATCAATAGAGCAAAAAAAAACTAAATTATATTAAATCTTTAAGAAGAATGTAAATATGTAAAAATGGGATTTTTTTCTTCATAGAAATGTCACTTGGCATTGTATTAATGAAATGGGTGTTTGCACTGTTAACCAGAAGGATTAACTATGTTGCAAGCCTAATTTGAATTTTATGGGAAAATTATTACAAATAACAAGATGGACAATGGTGGTGCCTTTCAAGAAAAGCAAAAAGTGGAACAATTGTGAATTGACTCCTACAGAGACACTCAGCTCATATTATATCATCAAAATTGTTGATTAATTTGTGCTTTAATAATGCAAAGGATCGTGGACTTACTATTATCAATACAGTAATATTTATGTCAATATAAATCAGCAGGTTTGTGAAATAATTTTAAACATAGAAAGTCTGCAGATGCTGGAAATCCAAAGCAACTCATAGAAAATGCTGAAGGATCTCAACCAGTCAGGCAGCATCTATGGAAATGAATAAACAGTTGACATTTCAGACCCAAACTGTTCTTCAGGACTGGAAAGGAAGGGGGAAGATGCCAGAATTAAAATGTGGGAGGAGGAGAAGGAAGATAGCTGGAAGGTGATAGGTGAAGCCAGCTGAGAAGGAATGATAAGGAGAAAGATCAGGTAAGATAATTCAGTGGTTTAAGCGCATTATGACTCAGGGAAAATGTCACGGCAGTGCTCAGAAAGGGCAGACTGGAGAGCTCGGCTAGTGAGGCTTTATGGATAGAACTGAGGAATAAGAAAGGTACAACAAAAATAATAGGATTATACTATAGGCCACCCAACAGTCTATGGGATTTAGAAGATCAAATTTGTAGAGAGATCACAGACTGTTATAAAAAACATGAGGTTTCGATGATAGCTGATTTTAGCTTTCCAAACATTGACTGGGACTGTAAAAGGACTGGATGGGAATGTATTTGTCAAATATGTTCAAGAAAGTTTCCTTAATCAGTGCATAGAAGTTCCAACTAGAGATAGTGTGATACTAGATCTCCTATTAGGGAATGAGATAGGGCAGGTGCCAAAAGATAGTGTAGGGGAATACTTTGCATCTAGTGATCATAATGCTATTAGTTTCATAATAATTATGGAAGTGTATAGGTCCAGTTCTAGTGTTGAGATTTTAAATTGAAGATAGGCCAATTTTGATGGTATTGGAAAGGATCTGGCAAGTGTGGATTGGGATAGGTTGCTTACTGGCAAAGGTGTACTTGGTAAATGAGAGGCTTTCAAAGGTGAAATTTTGAGAGTAATGAGTAATGGGTTTCTGCAGTATGTTCTGGTCAGGATAAAGTGCAAGGATAACAGGTTTAGGTAAGTTTGGTTTTTGAGAGATATTGAGGCTCTGGTTAAGAAAAAAGAAGGAGGTGCATAGCAGGTATAGCCAGGCAGGAAGAAACGAGGTAACTGAGGAGTATAAGAAATGTAAGAGAACACAAGAAGGAAATCAGGAATGTTAAAAGAAGACATGAGGTCGTACTTTCACAGACAAGGTGAAGGAGGGTCCTAGGGGTTTCTACGGACATATTAAGAGGAAAGGGATAGCAAGGGATGAAATTGGGCCTCCAGAAGGTTAGGGTGGTATGTATGTGTGAAACCAAAAGAGATGGAAGAGATCTAAAAAGGATTTATTTTGCATCTGTGTTTATTCAGAAGATGGACACAGAGTCTATAGAAATGAGGCAACCCAGCAGCTGTTTAAGAAAGGCTCTAAGGGTAAGCCAGGAAATTACAGGTTGGTAAGCCTGACGTCAGTAGCAGCCAAGTTATTGGAAGTTATTCTAAGGGTCCAGATATATGAGAATTTAGATAGACGTGAACTGATGAAGGATAGGCAACATGGCTTTGTGTATGTTAAGTCATGTTTAACCAATCCTATAGTGATTTTTACAGAAATACCATGAAAATTGATGAAGGCAAGGCTGAGGATGTTGTCTTCATGGACCTTAACAAGATCTTTGACAAGGTGCCGTTTGGGAGGTTGGTCAAGAAGCTTCAGTTGCTTAGCGTTCAAGATGAGGTAGTAAATTGGATTAGACACTGGCTTCACAACAAAAGCCAGATATTGATAGTAGAGGGTTACCTCTCTGACTGGAGGCCTGTGACTAGTGGTGTACCACAGGGTTCAGTGCAAGTCCGAGCTGTTGCTCTTTGCAAGGACCAAGCAGGGTTGGTTTTACATGGTGAGCGGTAGGGCACTGAGAAGTGTGGTAGAACAGAGTGATCTGGAAATACAGATCCATAATTCTTTGTAAGTGGTATTACAGGTAGGTAGGGTTGTAAAGAAAACTTTTGGCATAATGACCCTCATAAATCAATGCAACACACACAAAATGCTGGAGGAACTCAGCAGGCCAGGCAGCTATGGAAAAGAGTAAAATCGACATTTCCATCCATGGCCTCCTCTACTGTTGTGATGAGGCCACACTCAGGTTGGAGGAACAACACCTTATATTCCATCTGAGTAAACTCTAACCTGATGGCATGAACAGTGATCTCTTGAACATCTGGTAAATCAATGTATTGGGTACAGGAGTTGGGACGTTATTTTGAAATTGTATAAGACATCAATGAAGCCTAATTTGGAGTATTGTGTCCATTTTGGTCACTGACCTACAGGAAAGAGGTAAATAAGATTGAAAGAGTGCAGAACAAATTGCAAGGAAGTATAGATGGGCCTTGAAGACCTGAATTATAGCACAGTTTGAATAGATTAGGATTTTATTCCCTCCAGAATGTAGAAGACTGAGGGGAAATTTGATAAAGGTATACAAAATTTAGAATAGAGATAGAGTAAATGTAAGCAGGCGTTTTCCACTAAGGTTGATGAGTTGACAACTAGAGGTCATGGGTTAAAAGTGAAAGGTGAAATGTTTGAGGAGAACATGAAAAAGATCTTATTCACTTGGATGGTGGTGAGAATGTGAAACAAGCTACCAGCACAGGTGATGGATCCAGGGTTGATTTCAATATTTAAGAGAAATTTGGTAGGTAAATGGATGAGAAGGGTATAGAAGGTTATGATCCTGGTGCAGATCAATGGAACTAGGCAGATTAATCATTTGGCATAGACTAGATAGGCTGAAGGGCCTGTTTCTGTGCCATAATGCTCTATGACTCTATAAAAGAATACAGCTGAAATTTTTCAACAAGCGTTTCCAAGTTCAATGATTTGTGAAAGGAAGAATGTTATATGACTTCAGTACTCAGGGTTATTCATACAACAACTTTCCTTGACTACGTGATGATTAATGAATGTTACCGAGATCGTAGAACGTGGAAGCAGAATTTGGTCATTTGGCCCACTGAGTGTTCTCCATGGCTCGAGGTCACCGTGCTAAGCCTGCTGGACCTAGTTGTTTGTTCAGCAGGATCGTTAACATTTCTCAAGTGTTGCAGACTGTGGCCATGACCACATGGCAAATGGCAAGCAAGAACAGGTTCCTTCAGCAATATAAATTCAATAGTATCACGTTGTGACATAAAATTAAAAAAAAAATAGAATTATACCATTGATATTGAGAGACTCACAAGTGCAAGTATCAGTTTCTGTTAGATGGAAAGCTGCAGTTGGATATTTAAACAATCACATAAAGGGCAGATAATCTGTAATAGACAGATCTTGCATTAACGTTCTGTGTTAGATTGTAATTAGACTATCTTTTCATCTATGACAAAGTGTGACAAAGCTTTTTAGAAATTCAATATTATTGTGTAATTGCAGTACTAAACTACAGAAATCGACATAACAATAAATTTAACAGTAAATAACACATCTCAGTTACTTTAATTCTACTTGTTTATTGCACTCTACTCCCAGGTTTATGTTACATTGCTTTTTCTATTGTTTTATTTTGAAAGTATTTATTTTCCCTTTTTAATTATGGTTGAGGAATCAAAAAGTGTCTCAGCTCTGCAGTTCTAATTATCCATTTTAGAAAAAAAACTAAAAAGTGTTTTTTGCAAAAATCTGGTTCTAATGCATGTTTAGACTATGAGGGGTGATTGATAAATTTGTGGTCTAAGGTACAAGGAGCCAGTTTTAGAAAACCTAGCACATTTATTTTTCAACATAGTCCCCTCCTACATGTGCACACTTAGTCCAGCGGTTGTGGAGCATACGGATCCCTTCTTTGTAGAGGTGGTCCACAGCAGGGGTGATTGATAAGTCCGTGGCCTAAGGTAGAAAGAGATGAGTTACTAACTTCAAACTTTCTACATTATCACTCAAAGGGTTGAACTGCACGTGCACATAACGAGAGCGTGTTGGACCTCCAACTGGTCCACAGTAAGGGTGATTGATAAGTGTGTGGCCTAAGGTAGAAGGATATGAGTTATACAGCTCTCATTACATGCACGTGCTTTTCAACTCTTTGAGTGAAAATGCAAAAAGTTTGAAGTTAATAACTCATCTCCTTCTACTGTAGGCCACAAACATATCAACCACCCCTGCTGTGGACCACTTCTGGAGGTCCAAGACGCCGACTTCTACAAAGAAGGGATCCGTATGCTCCACGACTGCTGGACTAAGTGTGTAAATGTAGGAAAAATAAATGTGCTAGGTTTTCTAAAATTGACTCCTTCTACCTTAGGCCACAAACTTATCAATTACCCCTCATACTAAAATTAGTAAAACTAGTGTAACTGTGCTATGGACAGCGATTTAGAAAATGGAAGTCTCTTAAATGTTTCTCTTTTTTTTAACCGGGTGGTATAGGCAAACTAGCCAAATGCCCCTCTTTTGTGTTATTCATTCAAAAAACAAAACCAAAAGTAATAATACAGCATATTTTAAAAATAACAATTATGCTTATAGTCTGACCAAAGATGAGGACACAGGAAGAACCTACTTGCAGAGATGTTGAATCTGATTGGGAATAGATAATACTCAGCAAGTCTGCTGAGAGAAAGATTGAATGCAATCCAAACAAAGAAAATTACGAAGGTAACAGGTGTACGGTGGCTATTGGTAGACAGGGAATGACAATGAGTGCACAATGACTCGAATTTTGGTGTTAATGATATCAAAATATGCAACTTGAGAACTGTGAAAATTCCAGAATTCAGTTAGAGACACATTGATCATTAAAGAATTGTAGAATAAAATGAAAGGGTAGTTAGAAATATAACAACAAACTATACAAGCTTCTACAGATTTGTGAAAAGGAACAGATTGGCAAAAGTTAATGTGTGCCCCTTATAAACAGACACAGGTAGGACTACGTTTTGGAAAAATGGCAGAGAAATTAAGCAAACATTTTATGTCTATTCATGGATGAAGACAGAGTAAAATCTCAAAAATAAATTAGAGAATTCTAGGTTGAGAGTGAGGAGCTAAAAGAAATTGATTTGTAAAAAGACTGAAAGGTGTTGAACCTCCAGAATCTGATTACCAGCACCCTATATTTTGAAACAGTTTGCTGTGGAGATGATGAACATCTTCTCCCAAAATTCCTTCAATCCTTTTGCAGTCCCCACATACTAGAAGGTGGACCAGATTACACGGCATCATTGGAAGGAAAATATTGAAATCTATTAATAAGGAAGTATTAACAGCACTTAGAAAACTTGAGGGGATTGGACAAGGTCATCTTGGATTTCAGAAAGTTAAATTATGTGTGATGTTGGAATGTCTTGAGGTAGTCACCAGCAGGATGAGTTAGAATGAACCAATCAATGTTGTTTCCTTGGGTTTTTAGAAGGGCTTTGTTTAATAAACAACATTAGAGTGTGTTGTATCAGTGGTTTTACATTATATTAAGGACAAAAAACAAGATGTATGAATGAACAGTTTATATAGAGACTGTGACAAGAGTGATGGATGGGTCCAAATGTTCACAAGCAATATCAAAGCATGACCATATACAGTATAACATATACAGATTTGCTGCAGTCATATATTTGGGTGGTAGTATTTAGAGTTCACTTAGTGTCCTTGAACTAAAAGTTAACGTGCATAGGTATTGAGATGTTAGGAAACCACACCTTGTTTTTGGCATTTATTGAAAAGGAACTTCACTCAAGAGTAGAGTTGCCTTGTTAGACTTATAGGAGGCCTTGATGCACATCTGATCTCCCCACCTCCAGAAGCACATACTCGTGACAGAGAAGATAGAGCTCAGGTTCCTGGGTTGGTGGATTTGTTATATGACAAGAGGTTAATATGTCCTAGGGCTGAACTCTATAGAATCTCAGTTGAATGGGTGATTAGGGTCAAAGAGTCATACAGCATAGAAACAGGGCCCATGGATCATCAAGTCCCCAGCCATGATCAAACAGGCAGTATCAAAGGATGGGGTTGAAGCTGGTTCACTGGAACAATGAGGCAGCTGCTCTACTAGCTACCCAACAGGACCACCTCATTGTGGCGCAATGGTAGGACGTCAGTCCTCCAGGTCTCAGTTTACCACTGCAAGCTGGGAACATGACAGCATCTTGTCCACATGACTGGATGAGTACAGCACCAATAAATCTCAATAAACTCGTCATCATTTAAGTCAAAGCAGCCCCCTTGATTGGGAACTCGTCGACCATCTTATATGCTTATTTTCTCCATCACTGGTACACAGTGACTATGGGAGACCATCTACAAAATGTACTGCATTTGTTCACCCAGAGGAACCTAGCAGCACCTCCCAAATCTCTTCATGAGCATCAGTGAGTAGAAATAACACCACCTTCAGTTTCCCTTCTACATCATGCGCCATGTTGACTTGGAAATATTTTGTCACTCATTTATCACTGGGTTTAAGTTCTGAAACTCTCTCTATTATGCCAGTACCTTCAACAGAAATGCCACTAGGCACGAGAAGAAAATGGCGGCACGACGCAACGCGCACAGCTCTCCGGTGAAATGATATCGTATTTGTTAAGTAGGATGCCGTGCACAATCCTGATTTGATGGAGGCAGATGTGAGAAGCAGAGGAACATCTGGAAGAAATTTTTGAAATGCCTGGTTCGCTGCCGCTGCGATAGAGAATCTCCAGAGGGAAGGCCCCAGAGTCCCCGGCTTTGCCTGATGCTGGTGACCGAGGCTGAGGTCAAAGCGTTTGGCAGATATGGTGCTCGGTACTCGGTGTCTGAGGGCCGAGCAGAGCTCGAAGTTTTCAGACAACTCAGAGTTGGACTGTGCTCAGGCATGGCAGGGAAAGTTTTCTTCCTTCTCCCGTCTGCGTGAGATGTGGTACTTTCGAGAGACTTTGAACTTTTTTACTGTGCCAAGGCCTGTTCTTCATCAAGTTATGGTATTGTTGCACTGTTGTAAATATATGTTATAGTTATCTGGTTTTTGTCAGTTTTTCAGTCTTGGTCTGTCCTGTGTTTCTGTGATATCACACCAGAGGAATATTGTATCATTTCTTAATGTATGCATTACTAAATGACAATAAAAGAGGACTGCATGTTCTCATAATCTAATCTAATCTAGTAGTTCAATAAACTGACTCAACACCCCATATGTGCATTGAAAAGGACTTCTGTGGGTCTGTACTTGATATGCCATTGATATCTCCTGGATCTTAAAAGGCCTTGATAAAGTGGCTGTGGAGTGAATGGTGCCATTAGTCAGAGAGTCTAATATCAGGGGGGACAACTTTGGAATAAAGGGATGTCCCAATAAAAATGAGACGAGGAATTTCTACGGCCAGAGAATGGCAAATCAGTTGAATTTTTTGCAATAGAGGACTACGGTGGCCAAGTCGTTGGGAGAATTTAACGCAAAGATTGCTATGTTTTTGGGTGAGGGCTTTAAGGGTTAAAAGGAGAAGGAGGGAGACTGGACTTAAATAAAATCAGCCAGAATTAAATGACAGATCAGATTTGATGGGCTGGATGGTCTAATTCTGCTTCTTTATCTTATGGAGTTATGAGTGCAGTTAACATTCACCACAGTGCTGCCTGGGATTGAATACTTCTCTTATGAACGGAGAGTGAATAGGCTGGTGGTGTTTTCCTTGAAGAAAAGGAGGCAGAGGAAAGTATAATTTGGCAGGTAGTAAGAATTATTTTTCCATGACAGAGGTACCTCTGACCAGAGGGCACAGGTATGACACAGAGAGTAATAGTTCAAAGGGATCTAGGAAAAAATATTTTGTTCGTCCAGAGAGTGGTTGCACTCTGGAACATTCTACACGAGAAGGTGATGGATGCAGCTGCTCATAAAACATCTAAAAAGCATCTCAACAAGCACTTGGATCATCAGTGCATAGTAGTCCATGGACCACATGCTGAGAATTGGATCAGTGCAGTGAGGTACCCAAGGGTCAGATTTCATACAGTGGGCCTGCATCTGTGCTGAATGACACGCTGTCCTTCTCAAAGCTAATAAAAGTTAGGAATAAACACTGGCCTTGCAAGTGACATGCAGACTCTTCTATGAGTCAAACAAGTTCAAGGCAGAGATTGATCATCATTAAGGGAATAAAGAACACTGGGTTATTGCAGGAAAGTGGTGCCGAAGTAGAAGTTCAGACTGATTGTATTAATTGGTAGAGCAGGCACCAGCAGCTGAATGGCATGTTCCTGCTTCTGTTTCTAATATTCTTATCACACTAATTCAGTGTTGCACATGCTCTCAGCTACAGCTGCAGTATCTTAAAGGACAACTATTTGCAATAAAGTATGATTGTTAAAATCTGTTATTAAACTTTCTGCATGCTGATATTTTGCATAAACTGCTACATCTCAGATGGTAGCCTCCTGCACTCTGTAGGTAAAAGTCTTCATTAGTGACACATGACATCCTCCGTGGCGAAAAAATGAAAGCCATTGCGGTGTTAATCAATTCTAGTCACACAGAACTGAATTGCCAACTGACACGTCTGAGTGGTTAAAATCTGCAGCTGCATAATAAATGGTTATTAGTGATTGCAAAAATGGTATCCCAGGAGCAAGCAGGTGAAGATGAGCTGCAATTTTAGGTCTTTGTGGAAAGAGAAGCATAGAATAAGGTCACATGGGGTCCATCCATCAATCGTATTTAAAGCAGATGTACCAATCATTGTCAAACAAGTTCTCTACATCCAGTACTGGATTTTATTAGTAATTGGCTTTGAGGTCTCCAAAGGAATAAAGTTGTGCTTCAAGGATGCTGAAGAATGGAAACAAGAATGTGCGTGTCTGTTTTTCCTCAAATGGTTCAATTTAATATCAGATTGTGGTGACCCACTTTCCAGCGCACTCGAACCGGCTCACAAAACGGCACGCGCCGGCAGAGAGGCCGGCCCCAAAAAGGGCACCAGGCCATCTTCACCAGCAGGGGGAGAAACCTGCGCGTGGGAAGGGTCTGTGAATATGCATTCCTTGCAGCAGTCCTGCCCCGGGAGGACGGGAACAGCAAGGCTTTAAAGGAGGCCGCAAAGTTTGAATAAACCTCTTTTTTTGCAACTACAACTCACTGACTACGTGTCGTTATTCTAGCGCTGTGTGTAGCACACCGCTACGTTTGGTGACCCCGATGGCCCAAACGATATTTGGACCAGAGATGACCAACGCCGCATCTGTTCATGCAGTTTCATTAAAACTGCCAAGATTCTGGACGCTGTGACCTCGCCTATGGTTCGAACAAGCAGAGCCCAATTCCACATTCGGCAGATAACCTCGAATTCCACTCATTACTACTACGTGGTGAGCTCCCTCGACCAGGAAACAGCTGCACAAGTTGAGGAGTTTATACAGTTGCCCCCGGAGGACGGCAAATACACAGCATTCAAAGCCCTGCTCATAAGGACTTTCGGACTCTCACGGCGCAAGCGAGCTGCCTGCTTACTGCACCTGGATGGTTTGGGAGACAGACCGCCATCGGCATTAATGAACGAAATGCTGGCCCTGGCTGAAGGATACAAACCCTGCCTCATGTTTGAGCAGGCGTTCCTAGAGCAACTGCCTGAGGACATATGCCTGCTGCTGTCCGACACAGATTTCAGCGACCCCCAGTAGGTGGCGGCCCAGGCAGATGTGCTGTGGAATGCCAAGAAGGAGAGAGGAGCATCTGTTGTACAGATCACCAAGCCGCGTGCCCAACGGCAGACCAGACCAGGCCCGGCAGCAGAGCCTACAAAACCTGGTGACGGGAGTGAGGAGCCCAATGAACAATGGCGCTTCTACTACCAGTGGTGAGGCACAGAGGCCTGCCGCTGTAGACCGCCCTGCAAATTCCCAGGAAACGCCAGGCCGCTGATGGCTATGGCGGGCTGGCCATCAGGACAGACTCCTGTATGTCTGGGACAAGCAGTCGGGACGCAAAGGCAGACCTCCCAAACAGAGGCCAATCCAGACTGTGGACATTGGGGGATGTATCGCCGGTTCCGGGGGGGGGGGGGGGAGAGGAGGGGTTATGCGGTGACCCACTTTCCTGCGCACTTGAACCGACTCACAAAACAGCGCGCGCCGGCAGAGAGGCCAGCCCCAAAAAGGGCACCAGGCCATCTTCACCAGCAGGGGTAAAAACCTGCGCGCGGGAAGGGTCTGCGAATATGCATTCCCCACAGCAGTCCCGCCCGGGGAGGGCGGGAACAGGAAGGCTTTAAAGGAGGCCGCGAAGTTTGAATAAACCTCTTTTTTCGCAACTACAACTCACTAACTACATGTCGTTATTCTAGCGCTGTGTGTAGCACACCACTACAAGATAATGTATACAGTGTAAAACTTGAAACTCTTATTGTTCGCAGACATCCACAAGACATAAAAAGCTGAAGAATGAAACATCAGTATATGATTGTCCATGAAATTAATGAACAAAAGAAGATGTATTAATCTGAAGAACAAATCTGATTTTTGAATAGCGGTGGGGTGGACTTAATTCATTACAATGATCTCTGATCCATGAGGTATCTGTAACAATTAAATTCCCGTGAATAAATCCCTGGTTTCCTTAAACCTGTTGTAGTTTAAAATAGTTGATGGCTATAATTTCCTACTGGATTATTCAAGTACGTGTGTGTAATGCAGAGGTGTAATTTCCCTTGTCATTAACTTAATTCAAGATGTGAATGCATCTTCAACTGTTGGCAGTTCGGTCAATACTGTTATATTTAAACTGTTGAAGTTATTGAACTTCTAAAAATATTTATAACTCCATGTTATCTGTCAACCATTTGAAATTTCAGAAGTAAAAAACAAAGCATTAATTGGTATTTTTGTTGAGAGGTTGAGTGACACGTAGATAAGCACATCACTTAAAGTTTCAATATCTGCAGTTTGTTCATTTCATTGGAACTGATCCAAGACCTATACTCTGAATTTGTATTCTCTTCCTCCACCTTCTTTTCCTGGCTCTTTCCCTTTCGTCTCCAGTCCTGATCAGCCTGAAGTGTTGACTGTTTATGCAATTTCTTAGGTGCTGCCTGACTTGCTGAGTTCCTCCAGCATTTTGTATGTGTTGCTCTGAAATGTATGTTTTGCTGATCATTTGTTTAAGAATTATGTGAGTTTCCTGTTTTTTAAACATCTATATACCAGAATCCCTACATTGTTTCCATGTTCGTCCATCATCGTTGTCGATGAAGACCTCGACACCATTGATGGTGTTGAGACTAGCACGTGATTTGGATTTAAGTGGGGGAGAGTTGCGCAGTGTCAGCCTCACTCTCTCTTCCCAATTCCCATCTGGATCCAGTGGCAAGACAGAGTCGAGTCGGCTGGAGATGGGACGAGTTGCAGTGGATGACCAGGACGTCTTCAGTGTCTTATTGTGCTCTACACATCCCACAACGCTTGCAGAGACCACCTTCTTGACCGTTGGACCTTCCATTGGTCTCGTCTGCTTAGTCTGCCAGAGTCCGTCTTCACATGCTGGGATAGACATCTGCCTATCTCACTGAGGGTTGGAGACCCGTCGGCTACCCTCACCTGATTTAGCCGGCTTGTTGAAGCAGTTGCCCGGGGTGCGGCTGCTGTCGCATGCAAACAGCTATGACGAGCCACAGGTGAGAGCTGAGTGCCAGGTGGGGACCAAAGCTGGACTAACTGCCTTAAAAGAACGCGACATATTCCACCACCAGAGGTGCTACCCCTCCCTGACACCCTATACACCCCAAACACCCCATACACCGACATTGTTTAGGGTGGTATTGACTGGAATTTTTTGGAAAGTGCTCACAATTCCTCAGGAATAATAACTTCTATTCCTCAATGAAGGCTGCATTTAGGTCCTAGTTGATGAGAAAGCCTACCAGATGAATGTTGCGGTATTGACTTCTTCCTTTACCATGTCAGTGCAATTATATTCAAATGACAATATTGAATTCAGGTAATGTCAAATTATAATGAAAGTACAGTCATCAAATTTTTGTGCACTTTGCTGCTTGCTATTATACTTTCTTCTTTGAAATTGAAGTTTAGAGATCAGCTGTCCAGCACCAATGATTTACAGAACAAATTGTAGACACATTCTTCTTAAGGCTAAAGATTCCAGATTCTGACAATTCTCAGCAAAATCCAAATTACTCAACACTGCTGAACAGCTAAAATTGAATTTACAAGTACCTTTAATGAGTATAATCTTATCCTAAGCATTTGTCAATGAGCACTTGGGAGCAACAGGGACCAGTATTTAATTTTTATTTATCAATTGGGCAGTATATTGCTATTCATTTCATTGACATTTTCTCAAGGTATTATCTTATTACCTGTGCTTTGAAAATAAATTACAGAACCTTTATTAAGTTACACCCATCTGGTTCCTAAACAACAAAATTAAGCTGTTTATTATTGTGTTCAAAGCTGTTGTAATATTTCAATTATTCTTGTAACAAGGAGAATTATTTGCCTCTTTCTGAACTGAACAATAAATTAACAAATCATGGGAGGTGGATGGGAGTGCAAATCCATTTTAACAACATCAGCTGCAGCCTCTGAACTGGTAGCTTCAGAGTTTGGTACCTCAGCAACTTAGACTGTCATCTCAGTATTGTCCTGAAGGAGTGTTGCCCTTTAGAAGGTGTCCTTTTAAATAAAATATTTAAACAAAGGCTCAGTCTGCATGAAGATACATATAAACAACCAACCATTTTGAAAAAGACTAAAGGAGTTGTTGGTTGAAATTTGAGGTAATATTTATTCCAACTCCAACATAACTATAAAGTGAATGCTCATTATCATCACATCATTGTTGGTGAAAGACTACTGCATGCAAACTTATTACACATCTTCCACATAGCAACAGAGATTGCTCTTCAATAATATTTCATTATCTGCAAAATAATTTGGGACATCCTCCGAGGAACATTAAAAAAGCTATAATCTAAATCCTTTTACTTTTGAAATTGTGAGTACTCCAAAGTTTCAGCCTAAAGGCAACTCACCAGCTGTAAAGATTAGGCCTTCCTTCTGAAATGATTTAATCAGGGAGTTGTGTGGGACTGGATCAAACTAGCTCTGTAGATTTACTGCAAAGAAGCTTCATTGTTCACTATCTATTATTATGACAGTTGTAAGAATTTGCTAGGAAAATGGAGAAAGTTAAAGGATTAAGTGACACTGGTGAGTGAAAAAGCATGGAAAAGTCAAGGTAACAACTTGAATGACCAGCTTAGACTATGTTAAAAGGCCTGAAGCGATATCTGACCTAATATTTCTATTTCAATTCCTATTTTCATTCCTATTTCTCACAGTCTTCTGAATCATTAAATGCCCGTGGACATATCAGAGTTGGCACTATTGTCCATCATCAACTTCAGCAGGGCATATGGCATAGAATTTGTACTCTACCATACCTCTCTATATATATCAAACTCAAATGTAAATCATCCCTTTCAGTTTCACTGTAGAACATGCAACAATTTCAGGACCTTAATAGTGTTCTTCGTTTTCAAAATAACAACCAATAATTCATCTCTAACATCCGGTAAAGATGGCGCTGGAGAGACACAGCAACACTTCACAGGCAGCAAACAAAACTGCTAACGATTCCAGTAATTACACTTTTTCTAAACTATAATCACTGCAATCCACAGTCTGTAATCTCCCTTTTGGAGTGGTGTTTTTGAACTGTAAGATCTGGCATTTTAGTGGTATCCTGAAGGATTCAGCAAACTTGGCTCTCGAGAATACAGGTACGGCTACGGCGACCATTGCTGGACCGGACTTGAGGCAGCAGGACCCGGGCCCAAGCATGAAAAACAAAGCAATGTTTGGCCATTGCTGAGGTGGACGTTGTCCCAGATTGAAGCAGCAAGACCTGGGCCCAAGAGTGAAAAATTAACCAATGTTTGGTTGTTGCTGGAGTGGGCTTGGGGCAGAATTGAAGCGGCAGGGCCCAGACCCAAGACTGAAAAACTAGTCACTGCTTGACTGATTTAAGCACTGAGCCAGATTCAAAAGATCAAGGTGTTAAGACTGAGAGCGAAGAATGAACCGTTATTCAGCTCAATAAACTGCGAGGTTTATTCACCTCAGTGCTGAACTGACTCTGTAGCTGTGGCCTGCAGCTATCGTGCTCCTGGACCGACTTCACTTGCTTCAGCGCTGAACTGGCTTCATGGCTGTAGACTTACTTTCCGGGACTCTGCTTCGTGTTCTCTGGGTTATTTGTTTACTTTTTTATTGTTTGTATGATTTGTTTTTTTTGTATTTAATGGTCTTTGTTGTTTGGCGCTTGTTAATGGGTTCAATTGTGTTTCTTTGTTTTGTGTCTGCCTGTAAGGAGACAAATCTCAAGGCTGAATATAGTATACATACTTCGGTAATAAATGTACTTTGAACTTGAACAAGGGAATTAATACTTTCAGTGCTATTACCATTGTCAAGACCCCTTCATTAACATACAATAGGTGACTATTTAGTAGAAACTTAACTAGATTAGCCACTTAGGTATTGTGACTTCAAAAGAAGGTTAGGTACATGGTATCCCAAAGTTAATGATTTCATTTAAAATTCTCCAGAGCTTCCTGTCAATGATGGATTCATCTCTTTGTGTCTGTCCTTTCTGTGGACAATCTCTGTAGGAGAATGGGTAAAGAAGTGACAGATGGAATAAAGTGTAGGGAAGAGTATGATTAGTGGCCACTTTATCAGATACCTGATGTACCTAATAAAGTGTCCGTATTCTCCTGCTACTGCAGCCCATTCATTTCAAGGTTCAACGTGTTGTGAGTTCAGAGTTGCTCTTCTGCACAACACTTTTGTAATGTCTGTTTATGTGAGTTATTGTCACCTTCCTGTCAGCTTGAACAAGCCTGGCCATTCTTCTGTGACCTCTCTCATTAACAAAGCGATTTTGTCCATGGGACAGCTGTTCACTGGACTTTTTTTTTGTTTTATGCACCATCTTCAGTAAACCCTAGAGATGGTTGTCTGTGAAAATCCCAGGAGATCAGCCGTTTTTGAGATACTCAAACCACCCGATCTGGCACCAATACAGACAAACGGACTTAGATATTAATTCTCAAACACGAGAAAATCTGCAGATGCTGGAAATTCAAGCAACACACACAAGATTCTGGTGGAACACAGCAGGCCAGGCAGCATCTGTAGGAAGAAGTACAGTCGACATTTTGGGTCAAGACCCTTCATCAGGACTAACAGAAAAAAGAGTTAGTAAAAGATTTGAAAGTGGGGGGGAGTGGGAGACTCAAATGATAGGAGAAGACAGGAGGGGGAGGGATGAAGCCAAGAACTAGGAAGTTGATTGGCAAAAGGGATTCAAGTCTGGAGAAGGGGGAGTATCATGGGATGGAAGGCCTTGGAAGAAAGAAAGGGAGAGGGGAGCACCAGAGGAAGATGGAAGACAAGCAAGGAGTTATTGTGAGAGGGAAAGAGAGAATGAATGAATGAATAAATAAACAAACAAACAAACAAATAAATAAATAATGATGGGGTAAGAAGGGAAGGAGGGACATTAACCGAAGTTAGAGAAGTCAATGTTCATGCCATCAGGTTGGAGGCTACCCAGACGGAATATAAGGTGTTGTTCCTCCAACCTGAGTGTGGCTTCATCTTTACAGTAGAGGAGGCCGTGGATTGACATATCAGAATGGGAATGGGACGTGAAACTAAAATGTGTTACCACTGGGAGATCCTGCTTTCTCTGGTGGACAGAGCGTAGGTGTTCAGCGAAATGGTCTGCCAATTTGCGTCAGGTCTCACCAATATATAGAAGGCCACACTGGGAGCACCGGACACAGTATATCACACCAGCAGACTCACAGGTGAAGTGTCGCCTCACCTGGAAAGACTGTCTGGGACTCTGAATGGTGGTGAGGGAGGAAGTGTAAGGGCAGGGTAGCACTTAGGGAGTGACCCCTGCAGAAAGCAGAAAGTGGGGGAGGGAAAGATATGCTTAGTGGTGGGATCCCGTTGAAGGTGGTAGAAGTTACGGAGAATTATATGTCGCACACGGAGGCTGGTGGGGTGGTAGGTGAGGACAAGAGGAACCCTATGCCTAGTGGGGTGGCGGCAAGATGGGGTGAGAGCAGATTTGCTGCCTGGCCTTCGGCATTCCACAAGTATTTTGTGTGGACATCTCCCTCCCCATCATTGATCTCTCTGTCTCTATCTCTGCAGACAGCTTATCTACTGATGTCTACTATAAGCCCACGGACTCTCACAGCTACCTGGACTGTTTGTCTTCCCACCCTGTTACTTGTAATAATGCCATCCTCTTCTCTCAATTCCTCTGTCTCTGCCACATCTGCTCTCAGGATGAGGCTTTTCATTCCAGGACAAAGAAGATGTCTTCCTTTTTTAAAGAAAGGGGCTTCCCTCCCTCCACCATCAACTCTGCCCTCAAACACATCTCCCATTTCATGCACGTCTGCTGTCACCCCATCCTCCTGCCACACCACTAAGGATAGAGTTCCCCTTGTCCTCACCTACCACCCCACCAGCCTCCGGGTCCAACATATAATTCTCCGTACCTCCGCCATCGCCAACGGGATCCCACCACCAAGCACATCTTTCCCTCTCCCCCCCCCCCACTTTCTGCTTTCTGCAGGGATCACTCCCTTGTCCATTTGTCCCCCCCATCACTTTCCGCCGATCTCCCTCCTGGCACTTATTCTTGTAAGCTGAACAAGTGCTATACTTGCCCTTACATTTCCTTCCTCACCACCATTCAGGGCCCCTGACAGTCCTTCCAGGTGAGGTGACACTTCACCTGTGAGCCTGCTAGTGTGATATACTGCATCCGGTGCTCTCGATGTGGCCTTCTATATATTAGTGAGACCCGACGCAAATTGGCAGACCGTTTCGCTGAATACCTATGCTCTGTCCACCAGAGGAAGCAGGATCTCCCAGTGGCCACACATTTTAATTCTGTGTCCCATTCCCATTCTAACAGTCTATCCACGGCCTCCTCTACTGTTGAGATGAAGCCACACTCAGGCTGGAGGAACAACACCTTATATTCCGTCAGGGTAACCTCCAACCTGATGACTTGAACATTTATTTTTCTAACTTCTGTTAATGCAGCTCCTCCCCTTCTTACCCCATCCTTATTTATTTATTTATCTATCTTTTTCTCTCTCACAATAACTCCTTGCCTGTTCTCCATCTTCCTCTGCTGCTCCCCTCCCCCTTTCTTTCTTCCAAGGCCTTCCGCCCCATGATACTCTCCCTTCTCAAGCCTTGTATCCCTTTTGCCAATCAACTTCCCAGCTCTTGGCTCCATCCCTCCCCCTCCTGTCTTCTCTTATCAGTTCGGGTCTCTCCCTCCCCCTCCCACTTTCAAATCTCTTACTACTTCTTTTTTCCATTAGTCCTGACGAAGGGTCTCGATCCGAAACTTCGACTGTACTTCTTCCTATAGATGCTGCCTGGCCTGCTGCATTCCACCAGTATTATGTGTGTGTTGCTAGATAATATTTCTTCCTCATTTTGACGTTTGGTCTGAATAACAACTAAACTTCTTGACCATATCTGCATGCTTTTATGCATTGAGTTGCTCCCATATTATTGGTTGATTGGATACTTGCATGAACGAGCAGGTATACAGTTGTACCTAATAACATGGCCACTGAGTATCATAGTTATTAATGGCTGCAGGGAGTCACAAATTTTATGATCAGTATATTATTTTGTTACTGTTATGTACCCTGTAACTGGGTTGCCAAACCAGCAGAAATGGAACGCTCGTTGGAGTCTGGATTACTAGGAACTAATGAAGTTTTATTAAAGAAATAAGTAATACAGTACACTAATCGTAAGGATATAAATGCAACAGGTTAGCAATGATAATACACACATATACAGAGAAATAGGGTAATAGGAATCAACCAAGCTCTATCGCAGTCTAGGGGTAAAATGATCAGTCTTAAGTGAAACAGAGTTCAGTTCAGTTTAGTGCAGTTTGCAGTAATCGCTGTTGTTGTACCGTTGGAGAGAGAGAGAGAGAAAGAGATGCAATTTGCTTTCAGGCAGACCTTTTGATGTCTTCGCAGTTGGTTTCGGGCAGACCTTTTGATGTCTTCTAATCCCGCTGTGGTCACCGACTGTGACCCCTCCGTTCCGGATACGATCGTTCTTCCACGGCGAACCCAGCACCCAGGCAAGGGCGGACACACACCCTAGGTTCCCACCGATCATATCTTTTCACCCTGTGAGCCTCCGGTCGGTTCCCGTGAACCGGTCCTCCAACTCCCACCAAATTGTAGGGGCACACTGCTCTTTTCAGGGTCTCGTGGTGTGTCGTGTGCCTTAGCAAACTTGCTCCTTTTATTCCCCTGCTGCAGTATCACCTGTCCATCAAACTTCAAACAGTACAGTTTCAAAGCAATCGGTCTGTCAATATCTGAATTGTGTTTCTTTCTCGTTAATCCCTCTCTACTTTCTTATTAGCATTTTGAATGTTTCTCCATTGTCTTTCTTACCTCTCTCATTAGCATCATCTGTCCGGTACCTCTGCTTGGCATCACACATGACACTACGCTGATGGTAGAACAAGATTGACATAAACCTTTTAGGTCATTGGCAATTAGAATGTTCCTTTTTACGGAGAACAACAATTGGGTAGTTTTCCAAGTGCCCAAATGGAAGATAATTAAAACTGGTGTTGAGTAGGCTTGTATTTGAATTGAATTTCAGTTTGAATTGACTTTATTTCTTACATCCTTCACGTACATGAGGTGTAAAAATCTTTACGTCTCCATCCAAATGCAATGTGCATTTTTTAGTAATTTGAAATAAATAGTATGTACAACAGGACAGTCAATATAACATAGAAATACAATTGTATCAGCTTGAATTAATCAGTCTGATGGCCTGGTGGAAGAAGCTGTTCCAGAGCCTGTTAGTCCTGGCTTTTACTCTGTGGTACCACTTCCCAGATGATAGCATCTGGATCAGTTTGTGGTTGGGGTGATTCGGGTCCCAATGATCCTTCAGACCCTTTTTATGTACCTGTTGCTGTAAATGTCCTGAATAGTAGGAAGTTCACATCTACAGATGCGCTGGGCCATCCGCACCACTCTCTGTAGAGTCCCGCAATTTAGGGTATACAGAGAGTAAAGGAGAGAGCTTAGGACACAGCTCTGAGGGGCAGCTGTGTCGAGGGTCAGAGTAGGTTACTGAATGGCTGATCTACCAATGATTGTTGACACCATCCCTAAACCTATTCCTAAAACACGGGCCAGTTTCATTCTAAAGCAATATTTATTTGATTGCCTGTATCATATATAAATAAATCCTTTCAATTGTAAAATTTTCAGGAAAGGCAGAGTGGTAAGCATTTTGTCAAAGGTGTATATGATGATTTAGAAATTGTGGTAGCTGAGAAATGAGCAATAATAAATATTACAGAGTTATGCACAAAATGTTGCAGATGCTCAAATCTGGACAAAAGAAATTGCAAGAGAAATTCGAACACGAGGAATTCTGCAGATGCTGGAAATTCAAGCAACACATATCAAAGTTTCTGGTGAATGCAGCAGGCCAGGCAGCATCTCTAGGAAGAGGTACAGTCGACGTTTCGGGCCGAAGCCCTTCGTCAGGACTAACTGAAGGAAGAGCCAGTAAAAGATTTGAAAATGGGACGGAGAGGAGAAATCCAAAATGATAGGAGAAGACAGGAGGGGAAGGGATGGAGCCAAGAGCTGGACAGGTGATTGGCAAAAGGGATATGAGAGGATCATGGGACAGGAGGCCCAGGGAGAAGGAAAAGGGGGAGGGGTGGGGGAAACCCAGAGGGTGGGCAAGGGGTATAGTCAGAGGGAGTCAAGAGAAATTCAGTGAGATGTGCAGCATCACTTGGGAGAAAGAAATTGTTGACATTCTGGATTGAGATCCTGCAATAGGACTGAGGGCAGAAAGGGACAATGATTGGCATGAAGACGAGATGGGGAGGGATGGGACAGGGATCTATTGTTGACAGGTGGACCGAAGAGCGGGGAGAGATAGTGGGCATGTTGAGCCAGTTGGGGAGTGGCAGAGCTGGAAGATAGAAGCTGGCAATGGTACATAGGAACAAACAAAGGCAGATGGGTGAGGATAGTAAATTTCAATATAGCTGCTTAAAGGTGATAAAGAGAAATACAAAATCTATCTCACTGGGATGTTATAAGTGATGGGAACTATGACACGAGATGATAGGAAGATGGAACCAGATGGAGAGGGGATCTGGTGGGTGAAGTATGTAGGTTGTAGGTGGATGAAACCAGGAGGGGACAGGAACAAAAGTGGGTGATGTGGGACTGGAGGAGAGCATGGGAAACAGAACAAAAAAGGAAGGACTACAGGTAGATCAGAAGCGTATAGCTGAAAATGAAAAAAATAATTTTCACAGATTTTCAAAAATTATGTGCTACTGACAAAATAAAGATCAAAAACCTTAAGGATTAGCTTTATTTGTCACACGTACATCAAAACATAATGCTTCATTTAGTTGTTGTTCTCCAAGTTTGCATTGGGTCTTAATGTAGCGGTTGAAAGGGCCAAGGAAGAACAGGGCATTATAGGGATGGGAAGAGGACATCTGACTAGAAGTACTGAATGGCCATTGTAGATAGAGCACAGACACTCTGCAGATTGGTCAGCTGGTCCTTACTTGTTGAGAAGGTCACGTTGGGAGTACTAAAATCATTGGGCGAGGTTAGAGGAGATGTGTATGGACTGCATCTTTGCCTTGCTAGAGGGCTGTTCAAATCCTTGGATGGTGATTGAGGCAGAGTGGTTCGAACTAGGTTTGTACCTCCTTTAATTTTTGGAAAGATGTCAGAGGACAGGGAGGAATGGGTGATGAGGTATATGGGAACAGGGAACCGAGAAAAAGAGCGGGAAGGGGAAAATGTGGAAAATGCTGTTTATGACCAGTCCTGATATTTTTTTATAACCACCCAGTCTTGTCTTTACAATTGATGTGTAAAAGTGAAGAGATGTTTACCAAGTTTAATTAAAATTTACTATTAAATCAACCTTGATTTAATTCCATAAAATTGTTCTGGAAGGCAACTGATAAAGAATATTGATCAGAGTTAACTATCTTTTTATGAGTGAGATCCCTCTTTCAGAAGAAAGGAACTTAATGTCTTGAAAGTTCAGCTTTAGGCTCCTTGGTTTACAATGTTTCTGGCTAATATAGGTCGAGATGCTTTAAAACAATTCAATCTACTATTGACGCTTGGCTGATCAGCTGACTGAATGAGGAAATAGTCACCAAATTAATACCTTAATTCAATAAAATTGATAGAATTATCACATGGTCATCTAGCAGAAGTGGCAGCAGTTAATTTAGTTTAAATAATATTTTATGAATATTTCATGTGGCTTTATGAAATAACACCTATAGGAGTATTTACATGAATGAGTTTGCTTGTGGTCACAATGTCGCACATCATTTTTCAGTTATAGTGTTATATTTTGGTTCATTGTTACTTCCTTAGCCATCTCACAAAATGGACAAAGTGAAGTGCCAATCCTTTCATGAGAATTCTGTAATTTTATACAAAAATTGAACTTCATGTGGAGTTATCGTAGTGACCATTCTTCTTTACAAAATGCCATAGTGAAATTCATCTTATTCGTTCTTATCCTTGCTGACTGGCATTGAAGGTCAATGGGACTGATTTTCTTTATACTTGCCCCACAGGAATGCTCAATCTCTAGATACCAAAGTTGGGAGAAAAGGAAAACAATCTTCTTCAGTCAGTCTCTGTTCCTATTATATTGCTCCAGTATCTATAATATCTTGTTTGAAGAGATGTGTTATTTCTCTCCATGGGGAGTTTTGATGTGCTCCCTGTGAAGTTAGTGGTGAATGGCTATGTTGGGACCCATTTGTATTGGAAAGGTACCAAAACAAAGGAGGGGCCTAGGTAATGACTGTAATAAGATCATCATCAGCTTATCCAGGAAAGTCAGATGCAGCCTTGCCTAGTCAGGTGTTCTTCAGGCATTCTGCAACATATTTCTCCAGGACAGAGGCAAGACTGGATAATTCATCCATTTTTCTTAATTGTGTAAAAATATACAAAACTTTCATGGGTATAGTTCATGGAGCTTCAAGCTATTAATATTTATGAAGGTGTATTGACATTATGTTAGCCGAAAGACTGCACTGACTCAGCCAATTAGTTGCTAATGGAATATGACTTAAGACAAAGCTATAACATACATTTTACAGAAAACTTTAGATACTCAGGAAATATGGTACCTTCTCCATATAAAAGGGTGATGTTTATCTATCAAAATACAAGAATTAGAGATCCGCTACATGATTCAAATTTAGTGTTTGAAATTAATGCTGATCATTTATCACTATCCAGTCTCCTGGCCTCATCAAGGAGTGAACAAAATTGATAAATGGACCATGTATACCAAGGTCACATATCTTGTAAAATTTTTGTGTCATACAGCATGGAAGGGGTAGTGGGAAGGAGATATGTCTCTTCCAAAGGAGGTGAAAGGTCCTCCTTCCCTCCACTAGCCTTCAGGTCGCACTTGGGCAAGGTATAGCACTTTCTTACCCCCTGCCCCCACCCTTCACCCTGAGCAGGGTCACCTAAAGCCGGGGTTGGAGAGAGTGGATGATCATATGAGCAGCTGGTGCATATCACAAGAACTGGTTATGCGACCACTGGTGCCAGGCGGACAAGATCTGAAAAGTATTGGTAATGGTTGGGCAGTAGAAACACTGCCCAGAAGAAGGCAATGGTAAACAACTTCTGTAGAAAATTTAGCCAAGGACAATCATTGTCATGGAAAGACCATGATTGTTGACATCATACAACACATAATGAATGAACAGCGTGGAAACAAACCCATTGCGCCAACCCGTCCATCATGACTTTGTTACCCAGCCAGCTAGTCCCATCTGCCCAGGTTTGCCCCATAGCCCTCTAAACCTGTGCCATCCACATACTTATCTAGATGGTCTTTAACTGTTGCTAGTCTACCCACCTCAACCACTGTTTATGGCAGCTCATTCCAAATATGCAACACTCTATGTGTGACAAAAAAAATGAGAATCAAGAGTTTTCATTTGCTTTTTCAGATTTATTTTCTTTGCATCACACCTAAATTTGACAAATTAAGAAGTGAAAGGTTTTGATTTCTTACCTAGTAATTGTGTTAAATTAGAATGCCGTTCACTGTAGAAAAGATTTATTTTCACTGACATACGGTGTAAAATCTGTTTTTTTTTTGTGGTAGCAGTACAGTACAAGACATCAAAAACATCTTAAGTTACAAAAAATAGCAATAAGTATATAGTGCCAAAGAGAAATAGTGTTGGTAGCATTCGTGGGTTCATGGAGTCATAGAGTCATTTCGAAGTACAACACAGAAACAGGCCCTTCGGCCCATCATGTTCATGCCAAAACCATTTCAACTGCCTAATCCCATGGACCATTCAGAAATCTGATGGCAAAGGGGAAGAAGCTTTTCGTGAAATGTTAAGTGTGCACCTTGGCTGATTGTGTTTGAACTGCGCCCAGCCACACAATTATAAGTGTAGAGAGAGCAGAACAGTGGACTAGGCAGGTGCACCTCTGTTGATTGTCAGCGAGGTAGAGATGTTATTTGCAATTTGCATTGACTCTGATCACCCAATGAAGAAGTCAAGGATCCAGTTGCAGATGGAGGTACTATGACCCAGGTTTTGAAGCCTGCAGGTAATGAAGAGATGCTGGTTTTGAATGCTGAGCTGTAATCAATAAACATAGGTATAGCTGCTATCCAGGTGGTCCAAGGTTGAGTGGAAAGTCAGTGAGATTGTGTCCACTGTAGATCTATGGTGGTGGTGGTGGTGCTAAGTAAATTACGGCAGGTACAGGTCACCTGTAATTAGAAATAGGGAACCCAGCAGGTCAACAGTGGAATGTTGCTACTAATGGTATATTAAGATTTTGGTTAGGCATTTAGTTCAAGCCAATTGCTGCTATATCAGAATCAGAATCAGAATAAGATTTAATATCATTAATATATGTCATGAAATTTGTTATATGGCAGCAGTACATTGCCATACGTGATAATAAAAACCGTAAATTACAGTAAGAAGTAAATATAAATTTAAAAAGTTAAATTGAATAAGTAGTGCAATAAGAGAGAAAAAAAAAGTAGTGAGGTAGTGTTCATGGACCAGTATATATTTGTTAAATCACACGTTCCAAGGTGTTGTGTGATACTGACAGACTTTCCATCACATGCTGATCAATTAGGTTTGCAAGAACAAAGGGGGCATGGCAAAAGAAAGGTTTGTGGAAGGTTCACTGGTTAGTGGTCAGAAAGTGGCAGGAATTGAAAGGAGATTTAGGTATCAGTATCAGTAATTGTTCGGGGACTAAAAGGTTGCTAATCAGAGGAAGTTAAGATTGCAATGGGGTGTAGCTTTTGGAAATGCTTAGGAACTGGAAGTCAGAAAGGGGCTAGAAGATCTGTAAACAGAGCTAATCAGGCATTGTAAGGAAAAGTCATCAGGTGGACTAATGGTTTGAAAGGGATATGGGGATCAAAAGGCCATTTTGTAGACTATTCCTGTCTCTGATTCATTAATTCTAGGCTTCATAACTCACACCTATCAAATCTGTCAGTGGTGAGCAAGTTTATTATAATGGTTCTAACATTGTAAACAATGTACTGATATTGAATTATCCAATATTTTGGATTATCTAAATCAGAGAGAGTGGATTATCAGTCCTCAACATTCTGCCCTCAAATTGATGATAAGGTTCTCTGTTCCTGAGCTGAGTAGCTACTACTTCAGGGACATCTTACTCTTATCTTATTTTGAAACTTCAGCTAGTATAATCAGTCCTTGGTAGGTTGATCTGCATATCCATTCGTCAATAGTTATAGGAGGGCCACATACTGAACATCCAATTATTATGGAGTTTCTTATATTTCAGTTTTGGGTGCAAGTAGTACCTTGCTCCCTTCCCCTAGGTCTCTCAAGAATATATATTATCTCACCCTAGGTTCTCTGAAGTCTCTAAGCAACCAGTCCCATTGTTACAATATCTTTCGCAGTCCACCAATTTGTGAAATCCAGTATGCCTGTTTCCCTGTCTTTATTTTGATTCAGTTATGCACAACTAAATTTCCACAAAACTTTGGAGTTATGACATGTTTGATTCCCAAATTTTAGCTAGTTATCAATCGCTGTGACAGTAGATAGTCGATGATCGAATTGAATGGTTGGTAGAGAGCTCGCTGAAATCGGTAGTCAAAGTGTTATAGTAGAAAGGGGAATGGCTCAAAGATCAGAAGGAGATTTGATGATCGATAGTCTGAATATTAAACATAGAACATAAGTGCAGAAGTAGGCCATTCGGCCCTTCGAGCCTGCACCGCCATTCAGTATGATCATGGCTGATCATCCAACTCAGAACCCTGTACCAGCCTTCCCTCCATAACCCCTGATCCCTTTAGCCACAAGGGCCATATCTAACTCCCTCTTAAATATAGCCAATGAACTGGCCTCAACTGTTTCCTGTGGCAGAGAATTCCACAGATTCACCACTTTCTGTGTGAAGAAGTTTTTCCTAATCTCGGTCCTAAAAGGCTTCCCCTTTATCCTCAAACTGTGACCCCTCGTTCTGGACTTCCCCAACATCGGGAACAATCTTCCTGCATCTAGCCTGTCCAATCCCTTTAGGATTTTATATGTTTCAATCAGATCCCCACTCAATCTTCTAAATTCCAACGAAATTCCAACTAGTTCATCCAGTCTTTCATCATATGAAAATCCTGTCATCCCAGGAATCAATCTAGTGAACCTTCTTTGTACTCCCTCTATGACAGGAATGTCTTTCCTCAGATTAGGGGACCAAAACTGCACACAATACTCCAGGTGTGGTCTCATCAAGGCCTTGTACAACTGCAGTAGTACCTCCCTGCTCCTGTACTCGAATCCCCTTGCTATAAATGCTAGCATACCATTTGCCTTTTTCACCGCCTGCTGTACCTGCATGCCCACTTTCAATGACTGGTGTATAATGACACCCAGGTCTCGTTGCACCTCCCCTTTTCCTAATCGGCCACCATTCAGATAATAATCTGTTTTCCTGTTCTTGCCACCAAAGTGGATAACTTCACATTTATCCACATTAAATTGCATCTGCCATGAATTTGCCCACTCACCTAACCTATCCAAGTCACCCTGCATCCTCTTAGCATCCTCCTCACAGCTAACACTGCCGCCCAGCTTCGTGTCATCCGCAAACTTGGAGATGCTGCATTTAATTCCCTCATCCAAGTCATTAATATATATTGTAAACAACTGGGGTCCCAGCACTGAGCCTTGCGGTACCCGACTAGTCACTGCCTGCTATTCTGAAAAGGTCCTGTTTATTCCCACTCTTTGCTTCCTGTCTGCCAACCAATTCTCTATCCACCTCAATACCTTACCCCCAATACCATGTGCTTTAAGTTTGCACACTAATCTCCTGTGTGGGACCTTGTCAAAAGCCTTTTGAAAATCCAAAGATACCACATCCACTGGTTCTCCCCTATCCACTCTACTAGTTACATCCTCAAAAAATTCTATGAGATTCGTCAGACATGATTTTCCTTTCACAAATCCATGCTGACTTTGTCCGATGATTTCACCGCTTTCCAAATATGCTGTTATCACATCTTTGAGAACTGACTCTAGCAGTTTCCCCACCACCGATGTTAGGCTAACCAGTCTATAATTCCCCGGTTTCTCTCTCCCTTCTTTTTTAAAAAGTGGAGTTACATTAGCCACCCTCCAATCCTCAGGAACTAGTCCAGAATCTAAAGAGTTTTGAAAAATTATCACTAATGCATCCATTATTTCTTGGGCTACTTCCTTAAGCACTCTGGGATGCAGACCATCTGGCCCTGGGGATTTATCAGCTTTAATCTCTTCAATTTACCTAACACCACTTCCCTACTAACATGTATTTCCCTCAGTTCCTCTATCTCACTGGACCCTCTGTCCCCTACTATTTCCGGAAGATTATTTATGTCCTCCTTAGTGAAGACAGAACCAAAGTAATTATTCAATTGGTCTGCCATGTCCTTGCTCCCCATAATCAATTCACCTGTTTCTGTCTGTAGGGGACCTACATTTGTCTTAACCAATTTTTTTCTTTTCACATATCTATAAAAGCTTTTACAGTCAGTTTTTATGTTCCCTGCCAGTTTTCTCTCAGAATCTTTTTTCCCCTTCCTAATTAAGCCCCTTGTCCTCCTCTGCTGAACTCTGAATTTCTCCCAGTCCTCAGGTGAGCCAATTTTTCTAGCTAATTTGTATGCTTCTTCTTTGGAATTAATACTATCCCTTCTGAATAGTTGGAGGTAAGCCATGACTTGAGAGGGGAAGGAAAGGGTCTACATTTACTAAAACAAGATCTATATAAAATGGGATAGAAGCACTTGACTTCACTGTTTGGTGATATCTGCTCTGACTGGTTTCTTGTAATCAATGTAATTGGTGCAAGGCAATTGATCCAGGCTTGGGCTGACGAGTAACAAGTAACATTCGAGCTACTCAATAACGGAATCCCCTACTATCAACATCCTGGTGGTTACTATCGACAGGAAACTGAACTGGTTTAGCCATATAAACACCGTGGCTACCAAAGCAGGTCAAAGGTTAGGAATCCTGCTGCGAGTAACTCACCTCCTGACTCCCCAAAGCCTGTCCACTGTCTAAAAGTCTCAGCTTAGGAGTGTAATGGAATACTCGCCAATCACCTGGATAAGTGCAGCTTCATCAACACTCAAGAAGCTTGACACCATCCAGTACAAGCCAGCCCACTTGATTGATGACCCTTCCACGAGCATCCAATCCTTCCACCATCAATGAACAGTTGCAGCAGTGTGTACTATCTACAAGATGTACTGCAAACAACACACCAAAGTTCCTAAGGCAGCAACTTCCAGACCCACAACCACTACCATCTAGAAGGACGAGTACAGCAGATACCTGGGAACACCACCACTTGGAAATCCCCCTCCATGTCACTCACCATGCCAACTTGGAAATTTATCGCCATTTCTTCATTGTTGCTGGGTTAAAATCATGGATTTCCCTTGCTAACAACACTATGGGTGTACCTACACCTCAGGGACAGCAACGATTCAAGAAGGCAGCTCATCACCACCTTCTCAAGGAAAACTAGGGATGGGCATTAAATGTTGGCTTAGCTGGTGATGCCCACATCTTGAAATTGAATTAAAAAAAATTGTGAGTTGATGTATTTTGGGAGAACAAAGAGGCCAGGGCATACATGTGAATGGAAGCGTCTTAGGAAATATTGAGTCACAGAGGGCCCTTGGACTACGTCCATTGATCCTTGAAGAAATCAGTGGAGGTAGGTAGCATGGTTACGAGGGCATATTGGATGATGGACTTCTTTAGTCCAAGGCATTGAATGCAGCTATCAGAAGTTAATGCTCCAACTTTATAAAACCTTAGCCAGACCTCAGCTAGAGCATTGCAGGTATTACATATAATTGTTCAAAGTTCAAAGTATATGTATTATTAGAGTATGCAAATGTCGCTATGTACCACCCTGAGATTCATTTTCTTGCAGGCATTCACAGTAGAATAAAAATGCAATAGAATCAATGAAAAACTACAAAGACTGATAATCAATGTACAAAAAAAACTATCGAAATACAAAATAAAACAAATAATAAATAAATAAATAGTAAGAAAGTAATACTGAGAATGGAGAAAACGAGTTGTAGAGTCCGTGAAAGTGAATCCATGGGTTGTGGAATTAGTTCAGAGTTGAGACGAATGAAGTTATCAATGCTAGTTCAGGAGGTTGATGGATGAAATCACCATCGTATATAATGCATGTGATAGTTCTCAAGAGGAAGAAGAAATACACCAGGATGTTGTCAGGATTGGAACAGTTCAATTATGAGGAGAAACTGAAGAGGCTGGGTCTTTTCTCCTTGGAATGGAAAACGCTAATAGGGAACATGACTGAGGTGCTGTAGGTAAAATTATTATGAGGGTTTCAGATAGGGTAGACTGCAGGAAACTTTTCCCAATATTAGATGTAGATCAATCCAGAGCACAACGTTTTATGGGTTTTAGGGTAACATGGAAGAGATTTTGATGAGACATGAGGGGTTGTTTCTCACCCATGGAATGGTAAGTATATTAGCTGACAGAGTGGTTGAAGCTGGCTGTTAATGACAATTAGAAAGTACATCGAACATATAAGAGTACAGCACAGTACCAGCCCTTTCGCACACCATGCTGTCCCAACCGATCTCCTCTCCAAAGAGAAAAGCCGCAGCTTGCTCAACCTTTCCACATAGGACATGATCTCTAATCCAGACAGCATCCTGGCAGATCTCCTCTGTATCCTCTCTAAAGCTTCCACCTCCTTCTTATAATGAGGCAGCCAGAACTGAACACAAGTGTAGTCTGACCAGAGTTTTATAAAGCGGCAATGTAACTTTGCAGATCTTAAGTTTGAACCCCCAACTAATAAAGCACTGCACACCATAGGCCTTCTTAACCACTCTATTAACTCGTGTGGCCACTTTTAGGGATGGACTTGAACCCCAAGATCCCTCTGTTCGTCCACACAGCCAAGTGTCGAGATGAACTCTTGAATTGCTTGTGTATAGAGAGCACTCCATGCTGGGAGATGGGATAGTACGGAAGGCTATGCCATCGGTCAACATGGACAGAATCACAGAATGGCCTATTTGAATACTGCATGATCCTCTAGTTCTATGGCTGTATGACACAAACAAGCCTTTCTTACTATGAAAGCTTGTTACTGGAGGTGCAACCCATGCTGACTTTAGGTGACATATATACAATTTCAAAGTCAAAGTTAAAATTGAGTTTATTGTCATGGGCACAGGCACTTAACAATATCAAATTATACATTATTGTACTAGTGTGTATTGCAAGCCAGTGAATGGCCAGACTCCACAGCATGTTTCAATCAGAGAAAACCTGAAATAGAAGTGTCCTACTTCCTTTAGTTCTCACTTATCTACTCTAGCTACGATCACAAGGAGTACGAGAAGAGAGGCAACAATGCTTTTCTTTCATAAAACCATGCTGACTCTTCAGAACATCTTTCATTATAAACACCAGCATTTCCTCACCCTCACTGTTGTTATCCCTGTTGATACGTCAGTAGTTCACTATTGACCATGCCTCTAAAATTAAAGCAAGATGGAAAAATTCTGATTCGATTGTCAGAAGCTAGCTGTTGTATCAGGATCAAGTCTTCAGTGAGTAACTCTGATCACATGGCTGGGACTGACCTTAGCCATGAAATTCTTGAAGAACATCTTTGCGAGGTGACTGTTACTGCAGTATAGCCGACATTCAGAAATGTTTAAAAGTTTTGTTATACTATTAAATGTTAATCAAATTGTGATAGAATTGAGAAAATAATTCAAAACATAAAAACAAACTGAACACTTAATAGCCTCTAAAATATTTAAATACATCCAAAGAAATCTGGCAATATTGATACATGACTCATTTCCTTGTGATCGTTCTCTTCTTCTGAGCTCAAAGAGGATTTCTGAGCACTATGCCATGGCTTACTGTTGTTCATTTGAGTTGGTTCCTCAGTGTAAGTGCCGTGAATAGCTGTAACGTTGCACTTTGCTGCTGAAATCCGTGAGGAGTCTGGAATTGTCACAGAGCTGCAAATGACTGCCAGTATTCACAGCCCTCACTTTTGTATACAATTGTGCTGAAATCCTGGACTTTCTGGAATGAGTACAGGGATGTTGATAACTTAGCATTCAAATCCAAGTACATCTTGCATTTTACTGCAGACTTCAGCCTAACTTTAGTTTTGACTTTTGTTTTAAATGAGCCAGGTCTATATATTTTTCAATTCCAAATACTCACTATACATAAGAAAAATCCCTCTGAGAGCATCCAGTTCTACATTGGAAGTCAATCGGCAGGTTCACTCAGAATCTGGTGTGGGAAATAGGAAAAATGGCATGCAATATATTGTAATCCCTGGGGCTGTAACTGTGAAGAGCCACTTCATTCTTCATCTTATAGATCTTTCTTAACTTGAGGATTGTCAATTCGACAGTGATGAAAAACATAATGTAATCTATGCTGTCACTTTCCATTTAAATGTAAAGTTCAGTCTTTATTTCATATAATATTAGCATAATAACATTTCACATGTTGTTTTCTTTTTCTTGGTTTGTTTCCAGTGGACTGTAATGTATGAAATAATGATCTCACTGACGAGCCATTTTAACTTAATGACAATTTTAAGTTGAAAATGCAGTTAACTGCCATTTTGTGGTTTAAATAATAACTTCACAATTCAGAGTACATTTATTAACAAAGCATGTGTGCATTATACAACGTTGAGATTCATCTCCTTACAGGCAGCCACAAAATAAAGAAACCCCCAAAAAAAATTTAGAAAAAAAGGCTGTCAAACACCCAATGTGCAGAGAGAAATAGAAGAAATCATGCAAACAGCGAAAGTAAGCAAGTAGCATTTAGGATGACAGTGAGTCCACAGGCACAAAGCCGACGGTGCACTGAATTATGATGCATCAAAACATTGGGAACACAAATGAAGGCATTGATATTCACACCGACAAAACTCTTCCTGTGTTCTATCTTTGCATCTAATCTAATTGGTAAGAGTACGTTCTCATTTTTTTTTGTATACTTAATGAAATCCAGCAGCTTTCACTGTTGATAAGAATAGACACAGGGCAGAACATTAACAAAGGACTGTAAAACTAAACAAAGTGTTAATTCCCATGCTCATTAATATTTCTCAAATCTTTTTCCATAACTTCCTATTGGAAAACATTTATGACACAATTAAGATGTTCACAAGTGTGTATTTCAATATATGTAAATAGTATGTCTTTTTTCCACTCAACCTTCACTTGATAGTACAAAAATATTGCACTTCAGATTTCACAATCTTGCTTTTATTCAAATGCATTGCATGGTATAACCAGATTAATTTGTATGTGGAGAACTGTGTCTTTAACTGAAGAAAAAGATCAATGCCAGTTACAGATGCATGTGATCAACTGAACAATTTTCATTCTAATTAAGAAATAATCTTGGACAGTAGCAGCCACAGGTTTCTCTTCCTGTCAGTATACCGCTATGCATTATACCACTAGCTTTGCAACATTTCACATTCTTTTGTTATTTCAACTTCAATTGATATCAGGTCATCTTACTATTTTCCTGAAGAGCTTATCAACCTTTTCAAGAGGTGTTAAGGGGCAAAATTCTGAGTGTACACTGAACTCAAAGGCACAATCACTATAACAAATCCCTTGTATGACACTCTGTAAGTTATCCAGCAAGATCCTTGGGAAAAACTGCAATGCGGAACAAAACATACACCATCTTCTTATTTTTAAATTGTCCTTGGGTAAAGTTTTACCTTGAACTTTAGAAAATGCCCTTTACAAAAATTTTAAAAAAATGAAGTGTTAACAATCGCTTTAGCAATTTAAATGTAAATTGGATAAAACCTTGTACAGAATATTAACAAAAATGCAAATTAGAAATGTAACTAGTTGGAAGAAGATTAATCTTTTCTAAAACAAACTCTTTAGTTTTCCTTTGTGCTTTCTCATTCTACCCCTCCCCACCCCCGAAGTATCAATTTCACCACAGAACATCATTGCCAGTAGTATCATATTGAATGATGGAGACAGGAATTCAACAATGTTTTTTTTTCATTAGGCAAATTGCACTCTTATTCAAAGATAGCATACTATTAACTTGAATAATTGAGGACAGTCCTTAAATCATATCTTTAAGTATTCCTTTCAGGAGAGAAAAAAAACAGTTGAATATTATTTTCATTCATTTTTAATATTAAAGCCTGATTGGTGAATTACATTATTCAAACCAAGAAGATGCACAGACTGTCACAGTAGCCATATCATTGGAAATAATTTGGAAGATGTGTAACTCAAGTAGTTTATGGTTGGATTTTGAGTTGTTCCCTGATCTTGGCAATTTACGTGCAAATGTTGCATCTCCATGTGTTATATAAATGCCAAGCATTTAGAGGACATACCACAATCAACAGCACAATCACGATGAAATGTTTGTAAGTAAGTTGACAAGATCGCAGAACAACTCAACCCAGCCATATTATTATTAGGTGACTCTTCACCAATGATTGAAGGACCGTCTTTCAGTTTCAATCAACAACATCTAAAAGAGTGATATAGTTATGACATACTCCGCTGCAGTTCATGGAAGAGGCTCATGACCACCTTTCAATGGACATCTCAGAATGGGAATATCGGCCTTGCCAGTGATGTACATACATCATGAATAGACCTTTAAAAAGACTTCCATGTTTATAACTTATAAATTCAGATTGTGCAGCAAGCATTTCATGTATTCTGTGTTAAACAGTTGACTTACTGACAAAGTTGCATTGGAATTTTGATAGTGAGATAATTCAGTTTTGGATGTTAAATTTATACTTGTATCTACATTTCCTGATTCTGTTAAAGTACTATGGCATCCTAAGTCAACTCTTCAAGAAGGGAGCAAGGCAGAAGAAAGGAAACTATAGTCCAGTTAGTCTGACCTCAGTGGTTGGAAAGATGTTGGAGTCGATTATTAAGGATGAGGTCTCAGGGTACTTGGAAGCACATGATAAAATAGGCCTCAGTCAGCATGGTTTCCTCAAGGGAAAATCATTCATGACTAATCTGGTTGAATTCCTTTGAAGAAATAACAAGCAGGATTGACAAAGGAGAAGTGGTTGATGTTGTGTACTTGGATTTTCAGAAAGCCTTTGACAAAGTGCCACACATGAGGCTGCTTAACAAGCTACAAACCCATAGTATTATAGGAAAGAATCTAGCAAGGATAAAGTAGTGGCTGATTGGCAGGATGTAAGGAGTGGGAATAAAGTGAGCCTTTTCTGGCTGGTTGCTCGTAACTAGTGGTGTTCCATAGGTGCCTGTGTTGGGACCAATTCTTTTTACATTATACATCAATGATTTGGATGATGGAATTGATGGCTTTGTTGCAAGGTTTGCAGACGATATGAAGGTAAGCGGAAGGTTAGGTAGTTTTGAGGAAGTAGGGAGGCTAGAGAAGGACATAGAATAGATTAGGAGAATGGGCAAAGAAATTGCAGATGGAAAACAGTGTTGGAAAGTGTATGCTCATACACTTTGGTAGAAGAAGTGAAAGGATTGACTAGTTTGGAGAGAAAATACAAAAAAAATTGACGTGCAGAGGGACTTGGGAGTCCTTGTGCTGGATTTCCTAATTTGCAGGTCAAGTCTGTGGTGAAGAAGACAAATCTAATGTTGGCATTCATTTCAAGCAGACTAGAATATAAAAGCAAGGATGTAATGTTAAGACCACATTTGGGCCCCTTGTTAGAAAGGATGTGATGAAAATGGAAAGGGTTCAAATGAGGTTCACGAAAATGATTCCAGGATTGAATGGCTTGTCATATGAGGAGCACTTGATGACTCTGGGCCTGTATTCACTAGAATTCAGAAGAATGAGTAGTGACATCACTGAAAGCTATTGAATGATGAAAGGCCTTGACAGAATGCATGTGGAGAGGATCTTTTCTATAGTGGGAGAGTCCAGGACCAGAGGATAAAGCCTCAGAATAGAGGGGCATCCATTTAGAACAGAGATGAGGAGGAATTGCTTTAGCCAGCGAGTGGTGAATCTGTGGAATCCCTTGCCACAGGCAGCTGTGGGGACCAAGTCATTATGTATATTTAAGGCAGAGGTTGATAAGTTTCCTGACTGGTCAGGGCATGAAAGGATACGGGAGAGGGCAGGAGATTGTGCTGAGAGGAAAATCACATCAGCCATGATGAAATGGCCGGGCAGTCTCAATGGGCCAAATGGCCTAATTCTGCCCTTATATCTTATGGTCTTACAGTCTTAAAATTATGCCAAGTCAAATTGATTTTTCACCTGAAAGGATGGAGTGTTAACTTTACAGAAAAACTAAGGAAAAATGTGCACAATTACTTTCATTTCAAAGCCAAGAATTATTGGTGTAACTATTGGAAGACTATGAAATACCTAACTGAAGGGTTAGTTTTTTCATTTATAAAAAGACATAAGATGCATAGTGAATTGCTTACTCAGATACAAATTGTAAAACCTTATGAAAAACTTAAAATTCAGCAATGAAGAGAAATCAGTCATTTTATAGGAGTTGATGCTAATTCCATGGCACTTGAATGAGGAGAATGAATTCACAGGTGAAAAGTAGATCTGTATGACCCAATGAGTATTTTAAAGGTTGAATTTTACAAATTTGAATGTAAGATATTTATTCAAGCTCAGTGCAATTAGTCCATAAATATTTTGAGTTTATTGATCCACACATTTCTGGTTTTATTTAAATGGTATTGTGAACTCAGCATGAAAAATGTTCTTTGGAATACCAAATAATTGTTTCTTCAGCATTTTCAAAGCTTGGTGAGGCAAACTGGGGAGGTGTTTTATTTCAGAACAAAAGAATATTTACACAACTCTTATGATCAGAATTTCCTAGACCAAACAGTACAACATTTCTAAATGAAATCATATGAAACAAATTGAAATTCATGCTACCAGATCTTACAGCATCATTTGACCTGAACAGAAGGGCTAATTTGTGTCCCTCTCGTATAATAGGCTCGATTACACCTTTCGGTCATCAGCTAGATTGATGACTGCATTGGTGCTGCTTCTTGCACCCATATGGAGCTCATCAACTTCATCAACTTCACCTCCAACTTCTACCATACCCTCAAACTTATCTGGTCCTTTTCTAACACATCCCTCCACTTTCTTGATATCCCTGTCTCTAACCCTGGAGACAGCTTATCTACTGATATCTTTAATAGACCCACTGATTCTCACAGCTACTTGGACTATACCTGTTCCCACCCCATTACTTGTAAACATGCCATCTGCTTCTCTCAATTCCTCCATCTCTGCCGCATCTGGGGCGATCTCAGAATGGCGGTGCAGGCTCAAAGGGCCGAATGGTCTACTTCTGCACCTATTGTCTATTGTCTATTGTCTATTATCTGCTCTCAGTCCTTTCATTCCGGAACTAAGGAGATGTCCTCTGATCAAAGATAGGGGCTTCCCTTCCTCCAACAACAATGCTGCCCTCACCCATATTTCTTCCATTTCACGCACATCTGCCCTCACCCCATCCTCCAACCACCCCAACAGGGATAGAGTCTCTCTTGTCTTCACCTACCACCCCTCCAGCCTTCACATCCAGCATGTAATTCACCATAGCTTCCGCTATCTCCAATATGTCCCACTACCAAGCACACCTTTCCCTCCTTCCCCCCCACCACTATTATTTTTTGCTTTCCACAGGGATCGCTCCCTACATGATTCCCTTGACCATTCCTCTCTCCCCACTAACTTATCCTTGCAAGTGGAACAAATGCTACACCTGCCCCTACAGCTCCTCCCTCACTACCATTCAGGGCCCCAAACATTGCTTCCAGCTGAGGTGACACTTCACCTTTGAGTCTGTTGGGGTCATCTTCTGTATCCAGTGCTCCTAATGTGGCCTCCTGTATATCAGTCAGACCCGATGTAGATTGGGAGCTGCTGCCAGAAAAACCGGAACCTACCAGTGGCCACCCATTTTAATCCTACTTGCTGCTCCCATTCCGACATGTCAGTCCATGGCCTATTCTACTGTGGCAATGAGGCTACACTCAGGTTCAAGGAGCAACATTTATGGTTCCCGCCACCCCCCCCGCCTCACCATTCCTCATTTCAATTTCCCTCTCGCCTTATCTCCTTATCTGCCCATCACCTCTCTCTGATGCTCCTCCTCCTTCCCTTTCTTCCATGGTCTTCTTTCCTTTCCTATCAGATTCCCCTTCTTCATCCCTTTCTCTCTTTCACCAATTGACTTACCAGTTCTTTACTTCACCCCATCCCCTCTCCTGGTTTCACCTATCACCTATAACCTTGTATTTCTTCCACCTCTCCCCCCACCTTCATACTTTGACTTCTCGTTTTTTTTCTCCAGTCCTGATGAAGGGTCTCGGCCCGAAATGTCGACTGTTTGCTCATTTCCATAGGTGCCACCTTCCCTGCTGAATTCCTCCAGCATTTTGTTGCTTGGTTTACCAGCATCCGCAGATTTTCTCTTGTTTGTGATTGGACACCTCTCAGTCATCTGCTCACATATTACCACAGAAAAATAGCAGGAGAGTAACATGAGTCAAATCATTATTACTGGGAGAGTTGTTGATGGAAGTATCTCATGACTGATGGAAAAGTTTTTTTTCTCCCTGGCCCAACAGATGATTTTTTCCCCAGTTACTTTGAATAATAGGCTGGATATCCTTCCATATGTACAGTGCCTATCATCCTTTTTTGCCACTCCCTCTCAATTCTGTATACCAGATAACTTCCCCCTACATCTCAGTTATAATATAGAGTGTCAACTGAAATGTTGACCATTCTGTCACTCCACAGATGCCACTTGTCCCATTGAGTCTTCCAGTTGTTTTTTGCTCCAGATTGCAATGTCTGCAGTCTCTTATATCTCCACACATACATGTTTTTTACGTGTGCCAATACGGCCAGTGGAATCTGAAACTAACAATAGCATTACTGTGTGGCATAAAGTAAAAGTAATCAGAGTTTGTCTGATAATCTGGAAATAGTCTCTATTCAATCCATTGTTTAATAGGTCTAAGTAACATGTCAGTGTTCATGCAGAATGGCCCAATTCATCATTAAATATAAGGCTCCTTAACTATTCAATAGTTTCACAGCTTCAGAGTTTAATCTTTGATTAGAAACATTTTATTTCAAAACTTAAAGAACATAACTACAGCAATAGAATAAATGAGTGTGTGCATATGCACAACATATGTTTCATTCGGGAGAGAAAAAATATCTTCAGTCTCCTGTATCACTGCTCAGACCTTCAGCCCAGTACAGCTTTCATTTGGCAGTACTAATTAAGTTGATCATGAATCAAATGGATAACAATCCCTTGTAAATATTTAAACAGGGTATATGAAATATTGCGTTTTGTGCATTTGTGTGTATGTTTGAAAATACAGTTATGTATTATAAGATTATATCTCATATAATTATCCAGAAATAAAATAAAAATCCTCAGTGTGACCAGGAAAATCTGATTCACAATGCCTTATGAAGTAGCATGCAACCATGAGAAATTAATTTTTTTAAAAATCCCACAACTATAAGAATTTCCAGTTTCTCCAGTTTCTCGGATGCAGGGCGTATTACTGGTGAACACGGAAAAACAGTGTAGTCATAAATTGAGTTTACTGGACAACACTGAATAAATTAATTGATATAAAAGCAGCAATAAGAAATGAAATGAATAAACTTGCAGATCAGTGTGTAGCAGGGAATTAATTTGGCAACAGGCATGAGTGAATTAATAAATCCAAGCCGCAATGAGGACCAACAAATTAAAAAAATGATATGGAGTTGGTATATTAGATTAGTACAGCAGTGGGCATAGGAAATGGAAAGATTTTCTTGAAATTAATTGAAAACTAAATATGAAAGCAATATGAAAGCAACTCTGCAGTTTTATGTTAATGAGGCCTGGCAAGATGAACCCAGAAAGGGTGGGGTAAATCTAAGAGCAAAAGCTTGTAAAACAGAAAGGCAGAAAAGAAGACAAGTTCAGGCTAAAATGATGGGGGAATTTGTTAACGAGAAAGCTGTAGAGGAAGAGAAGCAGAAAAGAAATAGAAAAGAAAATACGAGTAGGCCAAATTCCTCCTTGAGCCATCTCTGCCATCCTCCAGAGTTTCAGGATGGACGGTGGCATGCAAAAGTTTGGCCACCCCGGTCAAAATTTCTGTAACTGTGAATAGCTAAGTGAGTAAAAGATGAACTGATTTCCAAAAGGCATTTCTTTAATATTTTAAGCAAGAAAACTTTTTCATTTCCATCTTTTACAGTTTCAAAATAACAAAGAAGGAAAAGGGCCTGAAGCAAAAGTTTGGGCACCCTGCATGGCAGTACTTAGTAACACCCCCTTTGGCAAGTATCACAGCTGGCAAACTCTTTTCGTAGCCAGCTAAAAGTCTTTCAATTCTTGTATAGGGGATTTTTGCCCATTCTTCCTTGCAAAAGGAGGAGAAGATGGCGGCGCGACAGCAGCATGCGCGGCCTCTCTGGTGATGATGTCTGTTATCTGTCAAGTAAGGGACCGTGTACGATTCTGATTTGATGGAGACAGACGTGAGAGCACGGAGGAACATCTGGAAAACTTCTGAAATGTCCGCTTCACTGCCGCTGCTACTGTGTGGTAACAGGAATCTCCGGAGCAGAAGGCCCCAAAATCCTCGGCTTTGCATGTTTCAGCGGCCAGGGTGAGGTTGAAGGCACTCGGCAGATGATGGCACTTGGGAGGCTGTATCGGAGAGGCTGGTCAGAAGCTTGAAGTTTTCGGACAGGTCGACTCAGTGTCGGCTGTAGTTGTGGCTGCTTTCAAGGCATCGGCAAGTTGACGGTGCCTGGAGGTTCATAGCAGGGAGTTTCTCCCTTTTGCCACCTGCTATCGGGGATACAGGAGTCAATCGACTCAGGGACTTTTGAGACTTTATTTACCGTGCCCATGGTTTGTTCTTCAACAGTATTGCTTTGTACTGCTGTAACTATATGTTATATTTATGTGGTTCTGTCAGTGTTAGTCTTTGGTTTGTCCTGTTTTCTGTGATATCACTCCTGAGAAACATTGCATCATTTCCTAATGTATGTATGCATTTCTAAATGACAATAGAAAGAGGACTGAGTGTTCCCATAATCTAATCTAATCTAAACTAGTTCTGTGAGATTCTCTGGGAGTCTTGCATGCACTGCTCTTTTGAGGTCTATCCACAGATTCTCAATGATGTTTAGGTCGGGGACTGTGAGGGCCATGGCAAAACCTTCAGCTTGCACCTCTTGAGGTAGTCCATTGTGGATTTTGAGGTGTGCTTAGGATCATTATCTTGTTGTAGAAGCCATCCTCTTTTCATCTTCGGCTTCTATTCAAAAGTTTGCAAAGGAACATCTAAACAAGCCTGATACATTTTGGAAACAAGTCCTGTGGACTGATGAAGTTAAAATAGAACTTTTTGGCCACAATGAGCAAAGGTATGTTTGGAGAAAAAAAGGATGCAGAATTTCATGAAAAGAACACCTCTCCAAATGTTAATCACAGGGGTGGATTGATCATGCTTTGGGCTTGTGTTGCAGCCAGTGGCACGGGGAACATTTTACTGGTAGAGGGAAGAATGGATTCAATTAAATACCAGCAAATTCTGGAAGCAAACATCCCACTGTTTGTAAAAAAGCCGAAGATGAAAAGAGGATGGCTTCTACAACAGGATAATGATCCTAAGCACACCTCAAAATCCACAATGGACTACCACAAGAGGTGCAAGCTGAAGGTTTTGCCATTGCCCTCACAGTCCCCCGACCTAAACATCATCAAGAATCTGTGGATAGACCTCAAAAGAGCAGTGCATGCAAGACGGCCCGAGAATCTCACAGAACTAGCAGCCTTTTGCAGGGAAGAATGGGTGAAAATCCCCCGAACAAGAATTGAAAGAGTTTTAGCTGGCTACAAAAAGTGTTTCCTTACCAAGCTGTGATACTTGCCGAAGGGGGTGTTACTAAGTACTGCCATGCAGGGTGCCCAAACTTTTGCTTCCAGCCCTTTTCCTTTTTTGTTATTTTGAAACTGTAAAAGATGGAAATAAAAAAGTTTTCTTGCTTAAAATATTAAAGAAATGTGTCATCTTCAACTTTATGCCTTTTGGAAATCAGTTCATCCTTTACTCTGTTAGCTATTCACAGTAACAGAAATTTTGACCGGGGTGCCCAAACTTTTGCATACCCTGTATATTGTATGCATTTCTCTGACATTAAATGTACCTTTGAAACCTTGAAACCTTTGAGAATAAGGCAGAACCTTAGGATCACAATTCCATTTAATCCTCATATCCTTCGATTCAATTTGGTCCCAAAAATCATCAATTCAATCCTCGAATATGTTCAGGGACTGAGCATCCAAAGATGTTTGAAGTTCAGGGGTTCGTAGACTGGGGTTCATTGCATAAAAAGGGTTGGGAACCCATGTTTGAAGGGAAGACTTCAAACAAATACTATCTACTGAGTTTCTTCTTGTATCAGTGATACTGTGCTCCCTGTCTAGAATATTAACCCCCTTATTGTGAGAGTAAAAAGGTGAGGGAGGTCCTTGGCAATTAGTTGAGATCGGAAGCTATTTTTACGATTATGTCAGAACTAGTTGCAATGGGCCTTAATGAAATCTGGTTCATTTTAAAGCACATAAGCATTAAGACTCTGTCATTGCGTGCAGAGTGCATTCTTCTCAGCTGTGTGACCCTGCACTGACTAACAAATTTAAATGTATTAATTAGAGTGGGTAAGGGCTAGACAATCCATGGCCAGAAATAAGAGACAGCAGGCTCCTGAATGATACCGCAGCACCTTATCGTCCATTAGGTTCTGCCCTTGGAGTAAATCCTGTTCTCTAGCTGATCAGTGGTATGTGTCCTGCATCTTCACTCATCTGAACTCATTTTCTGAAATCTTATCTTCCTTTGATTATCTCTAATATTCTACCCCCCTGTCACTATCCTCATCCTCTAAATCATCTGCCATTGTTTCTTTTCCTGACTTTCTCCAATTCTTCCCATATTTCACTCTCTTTTCTGTTCTGTCCCTTGTCTATACTATTCCTTAGGTTTGGGTACTGCATAAATAATTTGATTATAAATGTGCTTTGAACCTTTGAATTGTTCTCATTCCATCTGACAGTTTTTAACTTTGTGTGATCTCATTACGTCTAATTTGTGCTTCTTACAACATGGATGGATCAGACTAAGGAAAGAAACTGAAACAGGAAAACAGGCAACAAGAAAAGTGATAAAGTGATCATTAAAGGATGATCAGACAAGAGAAAAATAAAGCAACAGTGTGAGGAAGCAGTTTCCAAAGTTCTTCATGAATGTGACATTTCACAGCAGGAAATGTGTAATGATTTGATCTGTATGAGCAGTATGCCAGTCAAGCTTTTAACACCATAAGATATAGGAGCAGAATTAGGCCATTTAGCCAATCGAGTCTGTTACACTATTTCATTATGGCTGATCTAATTTTCCTCTCAGCCCCAATCTCCTGCCTTCTCCCTGTATCCCTTAATGCCCTGACCACTCACAATCTATCACCTTCTGCCTTAAGTATACCTAAAATCTTGGCCTCCACAGCTTCCTATGGCAACACATTCCACAGATTTACCACTCTCTGGCTAAAGGAATTCCTCCTCATCTCCATTCTAAAAGGAAGCCCTTCTATTCTGAGGCTGTATCCTCTGCTCCTAGACTCTCCCACTTTGGGAAAGATCCTTTCCAAATCCACTTGATCAAGGCCTTTCACCATTCAATAGGTTTCAATGAGATTACTCATCATTCTTCTGAATTCTAGTGAACACAGACCTAGAGCCATCATACACTCTTCATATGACACAGTATTTTGGTGCATGTGACAATATTAAACCAATATCAAAACCATTTGGAGATATGGTAGGTGTAAATAGGCAATATCAGGAAATATTCAGACCATAGCACAACCAGAACCAGAATCATCTTTAATATCACTGGAATATGTCATGAAATTTGTTGTTTTGCAGCAGAAGTACATTACTTCAGTTGTCAGGCTCCTGTATCTTATCGTTGATAGTAGTAATGAGAACAGGACATGTCCCCACTGAGGAAAGTTGGAGGGGTGGGTCCTTAATGATGGATATTACCTCTCTGGAGCATCGCCTTTTGAAGATGTTCTCAATGCTTGAGAGGCTAGAGCCCATGATGGAGCTGGCTAAGTTTACAACTTTCTGCAGCTTTTTCCAATCTTGTGCAATGACCCCTCCATACCAGATGGTGAGGGAACCAGTAGGAATGTTATGAAGAAATTTGTGAGTGCTTTTGGTGACCTTCCAAGTTTTCTCAAACTCCTAATGAAATATAACCGCTGCCATACCTTCTTTGTAATTGCATCAAAGCAATTGATCCTAGGCCCAGGATATATCTTCAGAGATATTGACACCCAGGAACTTGAAACTACTCACACATTCCACTGCTGATCTCTCAAGGATGACTCCCGTGTGTTCCCTTGACCTCCTGTCCTGAAACTCACAATCAATTCCTTGGTCTTACTGATGTAGAATAAAAGGTTGTTGTTCACTCTTCTGATCACATTTGATCTACCTCAGTCCTGTGCTCCTCCTTGTCACCATCTGAAATTCTGCCAACAGTAGGCAAATTTATAGATGGCATTTGAGCTGTGCCTAGCCACATAATTGTTGGTGTAGAGAGATTAGAGCAGTGGACTAAGGCACATAGTTGAGGTGCATCAGTGTTCCTCGTCAATGAGGAGGAGGGTTATTTTCTATCTGCACAGACCGTGGTCTCTTGTTGGGGAAGTCAAGGATCCAGATGCAAGGGGAGGTACAGAGGCCCAAGTTTTGGAGCTTGTTGATTAGAACTGAGGGTACGATTGTATTAAACACTGAGCTGAAACCAATAAACAGCAGTCTGACGTAGTTATTACTATTGTCCAAATCATTCAAGGCTGAGTGAAGAGCCAGTGAGATTGTATCCACTGTTTACCAATTGTGGCAATAGGCAAACAGTGGTGGGTCCAGGTCTTTGTATAGGTAGTTGATTATGCCATGACCAACTTCTGAAATCACTTCATTACAGTAGATGTGAGTGCCAATGGTTGATAATCACTGAGGCAGATCACCTTGCTCTTGAGAACTGGTAATATTGTGGCCCTTTTGAAGCAAATAGAACCTTCCAATTGCAACAGTGAGAGATTGGAGGTGTCTTTGTACACTCCTGCAGTGGGTTGACATAGGTTTTCAGAGTCTGACCAGGTACACTATCAGAGTATACCACCTAGCAACGGTTTACCTTCTTCAAAGAAGTTCTGACTTTGCCCTCTGAGACAGAGACCATATAATTCAGGGATTTGCACAAGTGTAGTTTTATTGTCCCTCTCAAAGTCTGACTAAAAAAATAGGGGTGCATGGGATGGATAGTATAGGAAGGAGGGTTGTGGCTAGGAATGTATGAAAAGCTGGAACAGAGCTGAAAGTATCTAAAGAAACAGAGCCTGAGGTGCTAACTAGCAAATAAGATTCAGAAACAATTTCAAGGAAATGAAGCGAAGTGACAAATCTGGAAAAAAACATGTGAGAAAAGGGAAAGAAAGCGTAAAATCATGCTTTAATTACATTTAAAGGTGTTTACAAAAATACTTTGAACCCTCAAAGGCATGAAGAGGGAAACAGCTAAAAATGAGATCAAAATCATTGCACAGCATCACTTCCTGGTACCACTGTATAATAATGTAATGTAGGAAGGTTGTTTAACTTTTGGTAACACTTTAGATATTTTAAATACATTTTGCTTGATTCAAGATACGAGGATTCAAAGTAAACTTATTATCAAAGTATGTATGCAGTATACAACCCTGAGCTTCGTATCCTCACAGTTACAGTCACCGTCATAGTAATATTTCAAATGTTGAAAGGCATGGACAGAGTGGATGTGGCAAAATTGTTTCCCATGATGGGGGAGTTTAGTACGAGAGGGCATGACTTAAGGATTGAAGGGAGCCCATTCAGAACAGAGATGCAAAGAAATTTTTTTTAGCCAGAGGGTGGTGAATCTGTGGAATTTTTTGCCATGGGTGGCAGTGGAGGTCAAGTCATTGGGTGTATTTAAGGCAGAGATGATAGGTATCTGAGTAACCAGGGCAACAAAGGTTATGGTGAGAAGGCGGGGCAGTGGGACTAAGTGGGAGAATGGATCAGCTCATGATAAAATGGCGGAACAGACTCGATGGGCCGAATGGCCGACTTCTGCTTCTTTGTCTTATGGTCTTATGGTCACGAAACAAGAACCATGGAACCAACTTATTCAAAGAGAAACATCAAACATCAAATCCCCATTCTCCCCTCATGCATCAATAAATAAATAAATTACACAAATGGCAACAAAAAAAGTGAGCAAAAACTCAGAATAGAAAACACAAAATCAAAAGACGTATTTCAGTACAGTTCCGGTCAGTGTGTGTTATCTGCAGGCCGTCTTGATTTAGGAATCAGCTAAAGATAGTAACAAAAAAGCGCGACTAGAAGACATCATAAACCCAAATCAGAGTCCAAATCTACAATCTGCGTCAATTAAATCTTGCTCTGGCACAATCTGCCGACATAATCAAAAGAGAGAGAGAGAGAGCGACAGGGACCACTCAAACGTAAGGTCCTTCCCTCGAGAGCAGCAGGCGAGAAACTGCCATATGCAGACACCTTCTCCAGCAGCAGTAAGCAAGAGGCTGGTAGACAAGCAGAATTCAAATTTGTAATGATAGGAATGGGAACAGGAAGTGAATATGATTGATATAGCACTGTGTTATGTCACAAGGCTTGAAGATTGATCAACCCTCATTTATTGTCTGCCAATGACTAAGGAAAATTCGCACTTCTGGTTTACCTGTCATCCTTTCATACAGTGATGAATTTTTAAGCCTTTTGGGATAAAAATTCTTTCAGAGTTTTGGAAAAAAAATACAGCAATTCTTATGAATTGATGAATCAGCACAACTTATCTTGGAATTATCACATATTTTAGGGAGGCAAGGCCAGAAATTCATTTGCATAATGTCAAAAATTGATGTGCGATTGAAATCTCATTAAGCCATTGTATAATTTTGTATATATTGCTGATGTTTTAGTGTCAGGAACTTTCATCGTCTATTCACTTTTGACCAACATGTTTATGTTTCCCACTGTTGTTTTCCATCGTCAAATTTGCCCAGAGCTGTAGAGAGTTGGTCAGGAATGACCCTTAATGCAATTTCTATCGACGTTTGTAAAAAGAACTTCAATTCGTTGATAGAAGAGTCAGCTTTAACAATGCTGTATGTTCAAAATGTTACCTGAAGTGATAATTGTAGTAAACTTATATTTATAGACAGCCTCCTGCACACAACTCTCAGATATTTGTACATTATCCTGCATGAAGACTAACCCTTCTTGGCATCTTCAAACATTGAGTTGTAACTAAAACTAGCCTGCAAATCCCAATGGATGGACTTAATGCTCCCTCCCTTTGATAATGTGGATGTTATTGCAGGAATGTAGTATCTATCAACAAGAACCCCCATTATCCAGGCATGATCTGTTTTTGCTGCTGCCATCAGGAAGGAGATACAGGAGCCTTACATCCTGCACTACCACGCTCAGGAAGTTATTACCCCTCATTCATCAGGCTCCTGAACTAGAGTGGATAATTTCACTCACAGCAATGATGAAATGATTCCACAACCTATGGACTCACTTTCAAAGACTCTACGACGTATATTATTTTATGTTTCTTTTTATAGTCTTTGTCATCTTTCATACATTGATGCTTGCTCATCTTTACATTTGCGTATAGTTTTTCATTGATTATATTGTGTTCCTTTGTGTCTATTGTGAATGCCCGCAAGAAAATGTATTTCACGGTAGTATAGGGTGACCTGTATGCAGTTTGAAAGTAAATTTACTTTGAGCTTTGATGTAAAAGGCACCTTCCAGCCATTACAAACATCCATGATTACAACATCACCGGAAGCATCTAAGGGCTTAGCACCCAAAATCTTACCCTCCTTGACTTCAGCAGATTATAGAGGATCCTTCACAGGTAACTCTTACGCTTATAAGTGAACTCACAGAACCTAGAGTAAGTCAACGCTCCCACAATCATCTTTACTTTAATCTGACCACTTCAGTATCATACATTCATTATTAGGGAGCGATCATGTTCTCTCAATGTGCAGTTGATAGTTGATTATCAGAGTGCGGGGAGTTCCTATGACACTTTCATTCTTAGCCAGTCACAGCTGCTTCTCCTCTTTTGGTACCATAATTCCCAAAAGGTTGGATTGTGGGAGATACACTTCAAGCAACTGATCAGCCTGATAAACAAAATAACAAGCCCATGCACGCCATTACCGAAAGCCCAGTGGGGCATCACTATGGGGCTGCTCAGAATGATAGGTGTACAGTATGTCATTATAATAGGGTTTTCTGCTAGCAACATCATTCTTTGAAGCACTCGGCAGTGTCATGCATAATCTGACCATCAGAGAAGCTCAGCCATTGCCTGCTGTGATTAAGTAAGGGATGGATCAGCAGTTAAGATAATAGGAGAGGCAGGGAAGAGCGAAATGACCTGGAATTAAACAGCCAGAGCAGTCGGGTCTTGCCAGGGAGTAAAACAAAGCAAAGCAGTTGGGGAAAAATGGGGCAAAAACAATTCATGTGTACGTGGAAAGATGCAAACAAATTGTGAGTGCAGGTGAGGGTAGAAACTGTGGATGTAATTGGTGGTTGTCCATTGTGCCTGACTATGACAGGAAAGGCGCAGGAGAGTTTTCAAAGTGGCAAAGCCGTTACATTGGGTCAGTTCCATTCTCTCAACCTCAGAAGTCCTGCTTTAGTCATATGGACAAGCGTTACAAACTGGGATCTTCCCTGGTTGCTGTGGATGACAACGGCATCGTCTGTACCTTGTCATGCCTTTTGCTCTGTGGTGATCTGGTTGGATCTCACCATAGATCTCATTCGCCCAGTCCACTGAAGATGGCTTTGCATTGTAACACAGGCATGTCCCTATCTTGTAGCCACTGGCTACCCTCACCTGGTTTAGCCCACCCGTCGAAGCGGTGCACAGAGGTATGGCCGCTGTTGCACTTGAACAGCTACCTGGAGACACAGGTGACAGCTGAGTGTCTGGTTGGTACCAAAGGTGAATGAGCCGCCCCAGAATGGACACAACAAGCCTCTTCACCAGAGATGCCATCCCTCACTAGACACCCCACTAATCCCCTGTGGATGTAATTAAAAAGTCTTAAATAGTGCGGCCTCTCATTGTTTAGTCTTGAGATCAGGATGTTCTCTTTTTTTGGCACTAATCAGCCAGGCAAATAATGGTATTCCTATTGGAGATCTCTCCAACAAGCTAATCCATTGTTACCTGCAGGTAACTGAAGGGATTCTCTGTCTCAGGAGTTCATTGTGCAGCGATGTGGAAGTAAACAATGCTCTTCAGTAGCTCCTCTCCTGTCAGATTCCTTCCTTTCCAGCCCTATATCTTTTCTATCCACCTCACTTCACATATCACCTTCTTGTTATTTTCTTTCTCCTCCCCTCACTTCCTTATTCTGGCACCTTCCCCGTTCTTTTCCAGTCGTGAAGAAGGGTCTCAGCCCAAAATGCTGGCTATTTATTCATTCCTCCAGCATTTTGTGTGTGTTACTCAAAGCCCTTCTTACAGTGAGAGTTCTGCCATACACCTGCAGGAATGATTGCAGCCAGCATGGTTGACCTCATAGAACCTAATAAATTGTGTATGTGACTGATGAATGTTGGAAGCAGGCCTACATGGGCATCAGGCCTTTTGGAGTGAATTCTGCTTGCAGTAACAACTTTTATGTGCCATCTCAAATTCTTTCAGAACACCTTCCAGAAGGAAATCTTTGCAGATGTTGAAAGTCAGAAATTTAAATATGTTTTTTTTTTAACTGGAAATGTTTTTTTACATTGTAGATCTTTGCAATATTCCCTTTTGCTTCAAATTTCCAAATCATTTTTCAATAAATGAGTTTAAGAGCTCAGGATTAGAAAAAAAAACACAAATAAGAAGTCACAGATGAATTGGGGAGAAATAACTTCAGTAAAGTTTATCTGTAATGCAGTATCAGATTTTATGACAAACTGGAGAAACTCAGGAATATGTGCATCATTGTAAATATTGTATATGTGCATCATTGTATATATTCTTTGTGGGCTGAGGAGCCTGTATTGTGCTGTAGGTTTTTTTTCCTATAAATACACTAGGTAACACATATTGCATTTTGTACCAAATAATAACGTAGCATTTATTTAACCAACACAATTAGGAACATATCTAAGTTGTAACTTGTTGGGTTAGATCAAAAAAATTTTCCTTGAATTGGATAGGTTGGTTTTCATCAAGTCCAAAAGAATGAATTAGAATCAAAATCAGGTTTATTATTGGTCTTCTATGAAATGAAATTTTGTGTTTTCCAGCAGCAGTACAGTGTATAAACAAAAAAAACTATAAATTAAAACATAAATGGAGTGCAAAAGAAATTAATAATGATGTATTGTTCGTGGGTTCAGAAATCTGATGATGGAGAGGCAGCAGTTCCTGAAGAATTGAATGTTGATCTTCATCAGGCATGAATAGTATTAATTTATTCCTATGTACTCTGCATTTGTGAAAACCATCCCCTCACCCTTTATTTTTAACTTTTTGCAACCTAAGCTGCCTGAATTCTGCATGCTTACTTACTCCATTAAAGAAGTTTTGTGCTCCCCCAGCAGCACTGCAAAATCCCTTTGTTTTCCATTGTGTTCCAAAGCACCAAACAGAAGGAAGGTTACGCCATGCCAAACGGGTCGAAATGTTCAATAAGAATTCTGAACACATTTATTTGTGCTTATTTTACTGTGGCAGTTTGCATTTTCTTTTGATGTTTATAATCAATGTAATATTTGCATATCTCTTAATAAGGAAGTGATGAGACACTATCTTCTCTATTGTAAGATGCAGTGGTAAGTTAAAGAGCTGGAAAAGAAAAATCTCACTTGTTAGCTTTTATTATTTCTGTGAACAATTTGAGCAGAAACTCAGGGTAGAATAGTTACACTTCTTTTCTTCCACATTACATCAATTTTTCCCCCAAAGTCAGAGTCCAAAATTCCACAGAAATGTCTTTCCATACAATAAAAAAAATTGTATCAACCTAATCTACAAAGATTCTAAATATTGATCATCCTGAACAACAGGAATTCTGCAGATGCTGGAAATTCAAGCAACACATATCAAAGCTGCTGGTGAACGCAGCAGGCCAGGCAGCATCTCTAGGAAGAGGTACAGTCGACGTTTCAGGCTGAGACCCTTCGTCAGGACTAATGATCATTCTGACCAGCTTTTTTTTGTTGCTGGTCCTATTTGTAATGGTCATTGACTTGGTTACAGTGAACATTGATTTGGTTGGAACAATAATAGCAGTGATTTCTTATTGCTTGCTACTGTACAAAGGAAGATGTGAAGTGCTTAGCTATGTGCAAAGTGCAAACTGACAATAACATAATTATTCAGGCTTATGACCTTTCTGGAAAAGACAACAAAGTCTATATTTGATAGTCCTTGAAGAGCAGGGTTTACAATGCTTATTGCTGCCAACGTCTTTTAATAGTCATGATTGCAGTATCCAGCCAGCAATTTGCTCCATAGGTTAGTGAAAGATCCAAGACTGGGAAACATTAGCACTGTTTAAAGCCGCATTCTAGTGCTCAAATCTAAATTACACTTCTTAAAAGGAAAGGTGTCATTGTTTCTAGTCCAAGTGTCAATTTTAGTGAGGATATGCTTGCAGAACAAAATTCATCAGCATAATATTCCACAAAGAGATGCAGACAGAAAAAAAATGCCTCCTTAAAGCTTTCTCCTATTTTCCTCCTTAAAGCTTTATATTTTCTACCCCTCACTTCCTCCCACTTCAACAATTTGATCTGTACTGCATTTTCTTTTCTCGTGTTAATGGAATCAAATATCATGCCCAAAATATATTCATTCTTTCCATCTTGGAACCATTTGTTTTTGCATCAAGGGCAGTACTGTACTGATGTGCTGATGTTAAGTAGTGTTCAAAAGTATGTTCTAAAACAATTTATATGTTTCCTTTCAGAATTTGCATCCTCTTGTGACGGGGCCCATTGTCAGTATCAGTGTGCAGTCACAAGGAATGGTTCAACTTGCTACTGCAGTGATGGTTACAAAGTGGCACCAGATGGGAAAGGCTGTGAAGGTTAGTTCACCATTTTAAGAATTGCTAATTATTTTGAGGTATTGTTTAATTAAAGTCACATTTAACCAGAAATAGATTGATGTAGTTTGTATCTTACAGTGAGCTTTCCCAAGATATTTTCATTGTGGCTGCCTAGAGCTGAAATCCAGTGCAAAAGTAACCCCCATTCTTATTGTATTATATCAAAACAAAGAACTACTACCAAATCATCACTATGGGTGTTGAAAGATCAAAATGTATCCTTGGAGAAAGTTTAATTTAGTTGGTCTTTTGGCACAGGAAGACAAACATATCTGACTGCATTTTGTGGGGATTCTGAAGATTGCAGAAAAGATTTTTTAAATTTAGTCAAGAGTTCACCACATGAATGGCTGCACAATGCACATTTGTCATTTCATATTTCTGAAAGCCCTGTTAATACTAAATTATGATAATATAACTGTGTAAATTTCTTAATCAGGGAGGTCCTACTGAAAATAATTAGCCATATACAGTCCATTCATATGACATGATCCTGGACTGCTTAGAGGAATCCTTTCAGGCAGAGGTATTTACAGGAACTTCTTCAGCTCATCAATTCTCCACACTACACCTTTAGTCTTGCATACACACTTGGGGCTTCTTGGCCATAATCTTCCATAGAAGAGATAATTGCTTTAGGTTTTGGTCAGATCTGCAACTGCATTTATCGTGTGCATTCAAAAATAAACTAATCACATTCCTCTCGCAATCCTAATCACATAGCATTAGCAGCCATATTCAAGTCATCCACTGGAGCATCAGAATCTTAATACATGAGTTATCCTGAACAAATTAAATTTTAAATGATATTCCAGCTCTTGTAGCTCCAGGACGAACCAACAATACCCAAGGATGCTTTTAAATTGGACTTGAAATTGATCTTCTGAATTTACTGGGGAGGCAGCAACTGAATCTTCTAAGATCTGATATTAGAGCTCAATTATTCATACAATAGCCACAGTTATGAAGATGTTAAAAGTCCAAAGTCCTTTCACATTACCACAAGTAGCAAATCCTTCTGGTATGCTGTACAATATTGCATTACGCAAGTTACAAATGCTATGTTTACCCAGGAAACCATTACGTTCCAGGTGGAAAGAACTCAACTGCTGGAAATCTTGGGATCACAAGCTTAAATTTTATTAACAATTACTCTTTTTTTATTTGTGTATGACATTAAAATACAATGTCTTTAAAATGCAAGCTATCAAATGTCAAACAACTGCTATCTAAACCATGATATTTGGAACAAGGAATAAGGTTATGATGTGCACTCAAACCCATCACACATATCATTATGTTTCATTGTACAGGTGGACAGTTATCAACCTGAGATGTTAGCTCTGTTTAAGAAGGCTGCATAAGCTGCTAAGCAATTCCATCATTTAAAAAAGAATAATTCCAGAATGCAGTTTCTTTTTTAATATTCTCTGATTGCATGAAGCAACATTGCATTTCATTTGAGGTTTTAGATTTTCCCATTCTAGCTTAAAAACACATTCAAAAAGTAAAGAAAGCATAATTTCCACAACAGAAAAGTTTGATGTACTAGAACCCAGTGACAGATTTCGATCATTTGAATGACACAGAATTCTAATCAGCCTTTAATCTATTCAATTATGACCTCTTTAATTTGGTAATCCTCATTTTTTTGAACCATTGATCTGAGGTTCAGAGCCCAGGAAAATCATGTTTGCCTTGATAAAACTCTGACTTCCTGGTTTCAGAATAGCAGTGTATTCTCCCCCGTTTGTGTTTCTTCTTTTATGTACCGCCGCACCGCTCAGGTGTGTTTCTGGTGTACGGGGGCTAGCGCCTCTTGTGCCTGTTTTTGTGTTCTATCGCTGAGAAGTAGTGAAACATCTGATTGGCCTATCAGAGTTCTCTTTGGGAACTAGTTGACTTGAACAGCATTTCTGATCTGGCTATTGTTCACGATTGCACTTAATTAAAAAAAATGTATCAATTCAACAAAGATGTTGGAGTGCTCCTGGATTCTGACTCAGATTCTGGCACAGTACGTAACTAATTTATGACTGCATAACAGTTTTTATGATGTGCTGCATTTATACACTATACATTGACTTAACTTCTTATTTGACTCTGACAGATTTTGATGAATGCAGCGTATACGGAACATGCAGTCAAACTTGCATGAATAGAAATGGGTCCTACACGTGTGGTTGTGTGGAAGGTTATTTGATGCAACCAGATAACAAAACTTGTAAAACCAAAATTGGTAAGAAACAAATTTATTTTGCTTTACTCTTTCAAAAACTTCTTTTCCACTAAATTCTAAATGTTGAGCAGGTATGGTTGATCTGGTGATCCAACATGGTCAGTGGTCTGGTTATTAGAGTTCAGAGGGTTAAACCATTGCATTCCTGATGTTCTGATTTGCTGCCTATCAGACTGGAGTTTTTTTTATTGAAAGTTCACAAATTGAGCACTAATAAGCTAATAAATTATTTAGAATATAACTTTATTTATTACTTTCTCATATAAAGCAGGCAGTGTTCCCATTTCAAATAGTCTTCCACTATATAAATGATTATAGTACAGATTGATATACACTGAATAATTTCTTCATTTATCCTTAGAATGAGGGCAATGCTGTAAAGCTTTTTTTAATATTAATCCTTGATTATTTCAAGGTGGATCTTCTGCTGGAATCACAGCAGTTTTCATGGAAAAGGAATTCTAGGATTCTGACCAAGTGATTTGGAAGGGATTTTTAAGTAAATTAAAAGTATTATTGGCTTAATTATTCATAAAACTGTGATCATTATGCATGTCAATTCTTTGAAAATGAACATAGCAACTCCACCAAAATTTTAAGCCAACTGATCTTCAGTCATAAATAACCAATTTAATTCTACAAATTTTAAACAGCATAGTACAATGTTATGCAGATCCATACAAAACAGCTTCATCATCAATCAAGTTCTTCCCTCCCAAAAGCCTATAACCCTTCATTTTTTCATACATCCATGTGGCTGTCCAGGAGTTTGTTGAATGTTTCTTACGTATTAGCTTCTACCACTACCGCTGGCAGTGCATTCCAGGTATCTATCACTCCCTGTGCAAAAAATCTACATCTGACCTCTCTCCTAATCTTTTCTCCACTCACCGTGAAAAAGTCCTCTGGATTCTTCTCCCTCTGTAATGGCTCATTCCAGAGGACAGAGTGAATGGAGAAATTTGTGTTTTTCTAGGTTTTGTGTTTAAATCACTAAATGGCAAATTGCTATTAGGCAACAAGAGCAGTGCTGGTCCTCAGAGCACAACCAATCCCAATCCCCAGTGCTACCCATGTGGACTAAGCATGTTCTTATCATCATATGGGTTTCCTCAGCTTCTTTAGTTTCCATTCTCAATCTAAATAAATGAGTGTTAAGAGAGTAATTAATTACTGTAAATTATCTGTGGCGTAGGTGGATGGCAAGAGAATGTTGGTACAGTTGACTGGTTTGTGAGAGGATAGATTACAGAGAAATAAATGGAGAGATTTTGAATAATGGGATTACTTGAGCGCTGGCAGGGACTTGATGGGCCAAACAAGGTCTACATGATAAGAAAAAAATGAATCCAATCAAAAAACTTAAGAGGAAAGAATAAGATGAAAGGCACATTTACAAGGTTTCCCTGAGCACTTAAAATGTTAATGTGGCAGGTAAAAATATTTGTGGCAAAGATACTGCAGTAGCGAATGGACTAAGTGAAAAGAGTTAAGGTCAGAAGCATGAAAGAATAATTCTTTTTAACACAATGATACGTATGGCGGGAGACATCTTGCAGGGATAACTCTTTGACTCACTTTTATTTGCCAGTTGGGAGCACACAAATAGTTTAGTTTCAGATTTGCTGATAGTGCCCTGAGTTAATATAATCTGCAATATGGAATACAAGAGAAAAAAAAATAATTTAAATCATTTGTAATAACTGGAGCAATGGATCGTTAATGTGGATTATCAGAGATTGCAACTTAAGCTGATAACACCTACAAAGTGTTTACCATTTTATACTGACAAGATTCAGACAAGAAGTATTTGCTGAATTTGTACACTTCAAAGGCCTTTTATTAATTTATGGAATGCAGGTGTTGCTGCCAAGGGTAATACTTACTCCCTTTGCTGTATTGGTTTGCCTGTTATAGCAAAGAGAGAGTAGCTGAGTCAACAGATTCTGATGCCTGTGAAGGTTTATAGTTAGGAATATGTTTAGGGTGCTTTTTTTAAAACAACAGATCCAATAAAAGGTAAAGTAGCAAAAGGAAATGGTGGAAATATTCAAAAGGATAGATCAAGAAAGTTATTGATTCAGAACAGTAATCCTTCATCAGAACTGGGAAAACAGAGATAGGTGAAGATTTAAGATGAGTAGGATTTTTAAAAAAAAGAAGAAATAGTTGAAGGCAGCAGGGACATTATGATTGAAAAGATGTTGGTAAAAGGTAATAGGATAGTTGTGGGAGAAATAAAACAATAATGTTCAATCATATTTCCCTGGTTACTGATTCTGTTTGAGAATTCCATGAGTTCACCATTCTCTGAATGAAAAATATTTTCTTCATTTCTATGTGGACTAGCCTGTGTCCCTGTTTCTGGCACTGTTCATTGTGAGAAATATTGTTCTTGCACTAAATTTTAATGAGGTCCTTTCTCATAAACTCTAGCTAATATTAAGTCCGATAGTCTCAATCAGAATCAGGTTTATTGTCAGCGGCACGTGATGTAAAATTTGTAACTTAGCCCTCTTCATTTCCCATGAATGGAGACCAAAACAATAGACATGTATACAAGATATGTTCCTACGAAACCTCTGCACAATTACAGCATTTCCACCCCATACTCCATTCATTTCACTATGAAGATCAGCATACTATTTTTCTTTTTAATTGTCTGTTGCCACTGCATCATTACTGTCATCAATTTGTCCACAAAGACGTCAACATCTTGCTACACCTCCCTTTTTCTTAAAGCCACAAGACAGGATCAGTATTAGGCGATTCAGCCCACTAAGTCTGCTCTGCCATTCCATTTATTATCCTTCTCAATCCCACTTCCCTGCATTCTCCCCAAAGCTGTTGACATCCTGACTAATACAAAAACTATCAACCTCCACTTTAAAATACCCAATGACTTGGCCTCCACAGTTGTCTGTGGCAATGAATTCCACAGATTCACCACCCTCAGGCTAAGAGAAATTCATCCTCACCTCCGTTCTAAATGGACGTCCTTCTATTCTGAGGTTGTGCCACTTGGTCCTAGACTCGCTCACGATAGGAAATATGTTCTCCACAACCACCCCATCTTGGCTATTCAGTAGTTTTTAATAAGATTCCCCCCCCCAATTATTATAAACACCAGTGAATTCAGGTTCAGAGATATCATATACTTCTCATACATTAACCCTTTCATTCCCATGAACCTCCTCTGGACCTTCTCTACTGCCAAAACTTTTCTTAGATAAGGGCCCAAGACTGCTCACAATACTTCAAGTGCTGCCTGACTAATGTCTAGTTAAAACCTCATCATTACATCCTTTCTGTTATATTCTAGTCCTCCTGAAATAAATGCTAATGTTGCATTTGCCTTCCTTATCAGTGACTCAACCTGCAAGTTAACCTTTAGGGAATCCTGTACAAGGACTCCCAAGTCCCTTTGCACCTCTGATTTTTAAAATTTTCTCGTTTAGAAAATAGGTTACACCTTTTTGTTTTCTACCAAAGTGTATGACCATACACTTCCCTGCACTGAAAGCCATCTGCCACTTCTTTGAGATTCTCCCAATCTGTCTTAAGTCCTTCTTCAGAATCCCTGCTTCTGTCATATACCAGAAAAGGGGAGACAAATGAAACATTCATTTGAGATGTGTATCAAATTAAGTTGTATCCTTTTCCTGTTTATACAATTACTCATTTAACATGCAGGCCTCTTGGTTCAACTATCATTTCTGTTATTCCATGAAAACAACCCACTTTAATTCTAAATTATCAAAAATATAATACAAAATATTAAAATAGTCCAATAAACTATCATCTTCTGTTATCAGCAATACTGTGCATCCAAACAGTTGCACTGTGTGCTTATGACACCGTCTCCAGACAATTTTAGCGCTTCAATCATACACGCCATGTGGGTGAACACAGCCTTTCTTTCCACAGTTTCAAACACGCATGTAGCTCAAAGAATTATACAAAAAATCAGTTGGGGGTGGGGGGGAACTTAACCTTTCTCTGAGAGCATGAATTTATCAATTAGCTTAAAATTCCAATTATTTTCTGTGTTTCTTTCCCTTTCTGAAAAGGGGAGACAAATGAACTGTATCAGTGATTCTGGTGAATGAGTACAACAGATCCTACCCCACCCTCATAGGCATTCTGGCAGACATGAGCAATCAATCGTGTGCTGAAGATTAAATGCAAACCCTTACAAGTCAATTGCAGATTCAGTGCTCAATACTATAAACGAATATCTTGCACACAGATTCTCAGAACTATCAACTAAAAACATTTGCATGTTTTTAAAGGAATGTCCTTTATTTCCAACAACATGAAACAATATTCACATTATATAAATTTTTAAACTCTTTTTGAAAGTTACTTAAACAATTATTTATAACTAAATTGCAAAGATTTCAACCTTGTCACACACTCCCCCTCAAAAGTAGTTGTCACCCTGACAGCTTTCTTTTTCAATCTTTTATTAGTTTCACAAAATATAAACATGACAAAGTAGTAATACAAAGTTATTGGGAATACATTGTTATAATTAACATGAGTAATTATAAAACTAAAAAATTAATTGACAAAACTCCCAATCATAAAGGATACCAATGGATAATACAGCACAAAGAGAAATAACTAGACAAAAATCATGAAAAAAAGAAAAAAAATAATAACACTCCCCCCCCCAAAAAAAACTAATCTAAACAGAATTAATCAACTAAACTAAAAAAAAGACCTGGGCTGTTTTAACATCATAAAAAATGGGAGAAAAGAAAACCTCAGGGTCAACGACTCCGTTCATCTCAACCAACATTACAGAGAAGTAAAATAAGTTTGGAAATGGTCAAATTACATCCTATGAAAATGCTGAATAAATGGCCTCCAAGTCTTCTTGAATTTAATGGAAGGGTCATAAACAACACTTCTAATTTTTTCCAAATTTAAACACAACAGAGTTTGTGAGAACCAGTGAAATATAGTAGGGGGGTTAATCTCTTTCCAATTCAGCAAAATGGATCTTCTAGCCATTAAGTAAGAAACGCAATCATCGGCGAGCTGAAGAGGTTATATGATTTAATTCTATCATTGGTCTGGCGATTCTGGTAAATAACAGATGGTGCAATCCTGGGCATATTACGATCAAGGAACATGTCTGTAGCCTGGATATTGAACTTCTTGCTGTTGGATTCGGGCCATATTATTTGCCAAGGGAAATCTCGCATTGTGGTTGTTGTGTACATCCCTCTCCCTGCCAACCCGACGTCGGCGTGTAACATCATTTACACCGTCATAGCCAGATTACAAACCCAGCACCCGAGTGCCCTCATTACCATCTCGGGTGACTTCAACCATGTTACCATGGCTAGAACACTGCCCAACTTCACGCAGTATGTGAGCTGTACAACCAGAGGGGAGAGGACTCTGGATTTGATGTACGCTAACGTTAAGGATGCATACAGCTCCTCTCCCCTCCCCCCACTGGGAAGGTCAGATCACAACCTGGTGCATCTAAAACCCTGCTACATGCTTCTGGTGAAGAGTAAACCTGTAACCTCGAGGACAGTGAGAAAATGGTCGGAGGAGGCTTATGAGGTGCTCCAGGGTTGTTTTGAGGTGACAGACTGGCAGGCACTCTGTGAGCCACATGGAGAGGATATTGATGGGCTCACAGAGTGCATCACTGATTACATCAACTTCTGTGTGGACTGCAATGTTCCGACAAGAACTGTCCTTTGTTACTCAAACAACAAGCCATGGGTGACAAAGGACGTTAAGGACATCCCGAATGCTAAAAAGTGGGTGTTTAGAGATGGAAATAGGGAGGAGCTGAGGGCAATACAGAGGGACCTGAAGGCCAGGATCAAGGAGGCTAAAGACAGGTACAGGCGGAAGCTTGAGTGGAAACTCCAGCAGAACAACATGAGAGAGGTCTGGAGGGGGATGAGGACCATCATTGGGTTCTGGCAAACTAGCAACAGAGGAGCTGAAGGCAGTGTGGACAGGGCCAATGAACTTAACCTGTTCTTTAACAGATTTGTCATTGTGGCCCCTGCCCATCCCCCACATGAGCCATCTGTTGTCGGCCCCCAACCAACACATATTCCACTCTCCCCTCCTAACCCTCCTCACAGTCCCCCACCCTGCTCTCATCACTATACCCCTCCCCCACACGAAACCACCACGGTGGGCTTCACGGCTGAACAGGTGAGAAGACAGCTGAAACGTCTCAACCCAAGCAAGGCTGCAGGACCGGATGGTGTCAGTACCAGGGTGCTCAAAGCCTGTGCCCCTCAGCTATATGGAGTACTTCGCCATGTATTCAACATGAGCCTGAGGCTCTGGAGGGTTCCTGTACTGTGAAAGACGTCCTGCCTTGTCCCTGTGCCAAAGACGCCGCGCCCCAGTGGCCTCAATGAGTACAGACCGGTGGCATTGACCTCCCACATCATGAAGACTCTGGAGAGATTTGTTCTGGAGCTGCTCCGGCCTATGGTCAGGCCACACTTAGATCCCCTCCAGTTCACCTACCAGCCCTGACTAGGAGTTGAGGATGCCATTGTCTACCTGCTGAACCGTGTCTACACCCACCTGGACAAGCCAGCAAGCACTGTGAGGGTCATCTTTTTTGACTTCTCCAGTGCGTTCAACACCATCCACTCTGCTCTGCTGGGGGAGAAGCTGACAGCGATGCAGGTGGATGCTTCCCTGGTATCATCGATTCTTAACTACCTGACTGGCAGACCACAGTACGTGTGCTTGCAACACTGTGTGTCTGACAGAGTGATCAGCAGCACTGGGGCTCCACAGGGGACTGTTTTGTCTCCCTTCCTCTTCACCATTTACACCTTGGACTTCAACTACTGCACAGAGTCTTGTCATCTTCAGAAGTTTTCAGATGGCTCTGCCATAGTTGGATGCATCAGCAAGAGAGATGAGGCTGAGTACAGGGCTACGGTAGGAAACTTTGTCACATGGTGTGAGCAGAATTATCTGCAGCTTAATGTGAAAAAAGATTAAGGAGCTGGTGGTAGACCTGAGGAGAGCTAAGGCACTGGTGACCCCTGTTTCCATCCAGGGGGTCAGTGTGGACATGGTGGATGATTACAAATACCTGGGGATACGAATTGACAATAAACCGGACTGTGCAAAGAACACCGAGGCTGTCTACAAGAAGGGTCAGAGCCGTCTCTATTTCCTGAGGAGACTGAGGTCCTTTAACATCTGTCAGACGATGCTGAGGATGTTCTACGAGTCTGTGGTGGCCAGTGCTATCATGTTTGCTGTTGTGTGCTGGGGCAGCAGGCTGAGGGTAGCAGACACCAACAGAATCAATAAACTCATTCGTAAGGCCAGTGATGTTGTGGGGATGGAACTGGACTCTCTCACGGTGGTATCTGAAAAGCAGAGGCTGTCTAAGTTGCATGCCATCTTGGTCAATGTCTCCCATCCACTACATAATGTACTGGGTGGGCACAGGAGTACGTTCAGCCAGAGACTCATTCCACTGAGATGCAGCACAGAGCGTAATAGGAAGTCATTCCTGCCTGTGACCATCAAACTTTTCAACTCCTCCCTTGGAGGGTCAGACACCCTGAGCCAATAGGCTGGTCCTGGACTTACTTCATAATTTAATAGCATAATTTACATATTACTATTTAACTATTTATGTTTCTATTACTATTTATTATTTATGGTGCAACTGTAATAAAAATCAATTTCCCCCGGGATCAATAAAGTATGACTATGACTATGGTAGCCCAAAAATAGCAGTAATTGGGTAAGGTTGAAAGTCTATATTCAAATCCATTGAAATAATATCAAAAATGTCTTCCTAATATTTTTTCAACAAAGGACATGACCAAAACATGTGAGTTAAAGAAGCTATTTCGGAATGACATTTATCACATATAGAATTTATATAAGAGTAATAATGAGATAATTTATCTTTGGATATATGAGCCCTGTGTACTACTTTAAACTGTATCAACGCATGCTTAGCACATATAAAGGATGAATTAATTAATTGAAGAATTTTTTTTCCCATTTTTCAATCGGTATAATAATCTTAAGTTCTCTTTCCCAATCAGTTTTAATTTTATTAGATACATCAGGACATAAATTCATAATTATATTAGAAATAATTGCTACAACACCTTTCTGAGAAAGATTTAAATCTAACATTTTTTCCAAAATATCCTTCGGATATGAGTGTGGAAAATTAGGAGAAACAGTAATTAAAAAGTTTCTAACCTGTAGATATCTAAAAAAGTGAGATCTGGGTAAATTATATTTATTGGATAATTGATCAAAGGACATAAAACAATTATCCAAAAAATAAATCACGAAATCATATTATACCTTTGATTTTCCAATCAGAGTAAGCTTGATCCATAGTGGAAGGTTGAAAAAAGAAATTAGATATAATAGGACTTGCTAAAGTAAATTGATTCAACCCAAAAAAATTTTGAAATTGAAACCATATACGTAAAGTATGCTTAACTATCGGATTACTCATTTGTTTATACAGTTTAGAAAAGTGAAAGGAAGCGATGTCCCTAAAACCGAACCCAAAGAAAACCCTTGCAATGAATTACATTCAAGATTTACCCAATGTGGACTTGAAATTGCCTCCAAGTCTTGTAACCAAAATTTTAAGCACCAAATATTAATTGCCTAATAATAAAATCTAAAATTCGGGAGGGCTAGCTACCCCCCCCCGCTTTTTTAGATGTTTGTAAATACCTTTTACCTAGCTTAGGATTTTTGTTCTGCCATATATATGAAGAAATTTTTGAGTCAACATTATCAAAAAAAGATTTTGGGTTAAAAATTGGAACCGATTGAAATACGTATAGAAATTTAGGCAAAATAATCATCTTAATAGCATTGATCCAACCGATCAAAGATAAAGATATTGGTGACCATTTAGTAAACAAAAGTTTAATCTGATCAATTAGAGGTAAAAAATTAGCTTTAAATAAATCTTTATACTTTTTTGTAATTGTAAACCTTAATATATAAAAGAGTCAGTCACCAATTTAAATGGTAAACATCCATAAATAGGAACCTGCTTATTTAGGGGAAATAATTCACTCTTATTAAGGTTTAATTTGTAACCAGAAAAATTACTAAATTGAGCCAACAAAGCTAGAATAGCTAGAACTGACTTCTCCGGACTAGAGATAAATAATAACAAATCATCTGCATATATTGATAATTTATGTATTTCATTTCCACGGATAATACCAAAAATGTTGGGTGAGTCATGGATAGCAATTGCTAAAGGTTCAAGAGCAATGTTAAATTGTAAAGGACTAAGAGGGTATCCTTGCTTAGTACCACGAGATAGACGAAAAAAGGGAGATCTTTGATTATTAGTGCAAACGGAAACTACAGGGGTATGATATAACAATTTAATCCAAGATATAAATGTTGAACTAAAATTAAATTTCTCGAACACAATAAATAAATAAGGCTATTCAACTCTGTCAAAGGCTTTCTCAGTATCTAATGAGATAATACATTCCAGAGTCTTAAATGAGGGGGTTTAAACAATATTCATTAGCCTCCTAATATTAAAAGATGAATAACGGTTTTTAATAAATCCTGTTTGGTCCATAGATATAATTTGAGGTAATACCTTCTCTAACCTAGTTGCTAAAATTTTTGAAAAAATTTTTGAATCTACATTCAAAAGAGATATCAGACTATATGATGCACAATCAGTAGGATCTTTATTCTTTTTAAGAATTAAGGAAATAGAAGCTTCATAAAATGATTGTGATAATTTACCTAAACTGATTGCTTCTTTGAGTATTCTAGACAACCAAGGAGAGAGAATAGAGGAAAAAGATTTTAAAAATTCCAGTATAAAACCATCCGGACCAGGTGCTTTACCAGAATTCATTGATGAGATTGCAACTGTTATTTCTTCCCCTGTAACAGGAGTTTCTAATGATAAGCAGTCCTCGGTTGATAATTTTGGAAAATTCAATTTACTTAAAATCATACATGATATTAAAATCATGAGGAAAATCAGAATGATATAAAGAAGTATAATATTCTTGAAAGGTTTTGTTTATCTCGTCATGATCAACAGTCAAAGTATCATCATATTTAAGAATCTTAGTAATTTGACGTTTAACCGAGGCAAATTTGAATTGATTAGCTAATAATTTACCGGATTTATCACTATGAATATAAAAATCACTTTTAGTTCTCATTAATTGATTTTCAATCGAGGACGTTAATAGTAAGCTATGTTCCATTTGAAGTTCAACTCTCTGTTTATACAGCTCCTTACTAGGAGCAATAGCGTATTTTTTATCAATTTCTTTAATTTTATCAACCAACAAGAGTATTTCATTCTTAGTACTGTTACGTACCCCGTAACTGGGTTGCCAAACCGGCAGAAATGGACCACTTAGTTGGAGTCTGGATTACTGGAACTAAGGAAGTTTTATTAAAGACGTAAGCAACACAGTACTCTAATCAAAAGGATATAAATACAACAGTTTAGCAATGATAAAACACACAACTAAGATAATAGGATTAATCAAGCTCTATCGCAGTCTAGGGGTAAATGATCAGTTTCAAGTGACGCAAAGTTCAGTTCAACTTAGTTCAGTTCAGTTCGCAGTAATCGCTGTTGTGCCGTTGGGCGGGGAGGAGAGAGAGAGAAAATGAATGAATATGCAAATCGGATTCTAAATAGACCTTCGATATTCCTCGCAGTTAGCTTTCGGGCGAGCCCTTTGTAATAACTTCTGAGGTCACTGACTGTGACCCCTCCGTTCCAGATACGATCGTTCTTCTGCGGTGAACCCAGCACCCAGGCAAGGGCAGACATACACACCAGGTTCCCGTCTGACTGTATCTTTCCACCCTGTGCGTCTATGGCTGGTCCCGCGACCAGACCTCCAAAAACTCCTACCAACTTGTGGGGGGGGGGGGGGGTGCACATCGCTTCCAGGGTCTCGTTACCTCGTGGTGTCATGTGTCTGTTGCCTTAGCGAACCTGTCCCTTTTTATTCCCCTGCTGGGGTATCGCCTGTCCATCAAACT